>NC_040904.2:5514939-6179030 GCF_004126475.2 Phyllostomus discolor | reverse complement strand
AGAGAGTAAAACCGTCAAATGTGGAGTTTCAATTTACCTATTTAAGGCTTATGAAGAGAATACCAAGGATTCATGTTTAGGCAAGGTTTGCTTTCTGTTGTTCCTGTGGGAGGGAGGCTTTATAATTTTAGAGATTTTAAAAGATTAGATAGGAGAAGAAAGAAAGAAAGAAAGAAAGAAAGAAAGAAAGAAAAGAAAGAGAAGAAAAGAAGGAAGAAAGAAAAGAAAAAAGAAAAAAGAAAGAAAGAAAAGAAGAAAAAAGAAAGAAAGAAAGAAAAGAAAGAAAAGAAAGAAAGAAAAGAGAGAAAAAGAGAGGAAGGAAAGAAGGAAGGAAGGAAGGAGGAAGGAAATGGATGGATGGATGGAGGGAAGGAGAGAGAGGGAAGATCAATGGGTGGGTGGATGGATGGATGGATGGAGGGAGGGAGGGGAGGGAGAGAGGGAAGATGGATGGGTGAGGAAGGGGATGGATGGATGGGAGGGAAGGAGAGAGAGAGGGAAGATCGATGAATGGGTGGATGGATAGATGGATGGATGGATGGATGGATGGAAACACAGAATGACAGATGATAGACAAGTGGACTGACAGATTAGATATAGAAGGACGAGGACCAAGCTGACACTCTGAGGAAACTGGGCCGCAGCAAGGTGGTTCGACACCAGCTCTTACCTCCGGTGCTCGGCGCCTCTCCCGCGACGTCGCCATTGGGGAGGGAAGACTCCTCCCCGGTCGGCTTTGTCACCTGCGTCATATAAATTGAAAATGTTTCGGAGTATTTTTAGGATAATAGCTTGCATTTGAACATCATTTACGTTCAAGTTTTTTGTCTTTATCCCTCATTTCATCTGTACAACACTGTGACCTCAATAAGGAGGACAGTCACCACCGCTTACTCCAGAGAGACAAGAAAATAAAGGCAGCAAACGTCAATTACAAGCCAGAGTAAGGGCTGGGTCTATGCCCTGCTTTATGCTCTTTTGATTAACGCGCTCTATATTGGGATTAGGGTATGAAACAATCTTTTGTTCATTATTTGATGCTCTGTAGTATCAGTTTTATTGTCACTTGAATGCGGAGCTACTTTAAATGGTGTATATTTGCTTCTCCAATTTTTATGTTTCCCTTTCAGATTGTAAGTCTATACATGGGATAAGCATGCAGTCTGCTAAAACATCCTTTTTGAGATTTATGAAGGTTTCCTGACCAAGTGACCAAATGCATGACAACTTTGGAAACTATTTAATAAGTAAAAGAGGAAAATACATTCTATTAATTCTATGTATTATTATTCTTGTGTGTGTGTATGTATATCCTGAACATATCTACTAAATTAAGCGTATTCATTATATTTGTGTATACATGTTTAAAATAGCTCCTGATACCACTTTCTGTTACACAATACCCCCTTTCCCTAGTTAATGCCTTTGGCTTTGAATTCCTCTTTATCTGACGTTATTAATTCTACTCCAGCTTCCTTTTTGGTTCTATAGGCCTGTTGTAGTCTCCTCCTTTTCCTTGCATTTCTATTTGAAGGACTGTTTTACTGTGCCCTTATAAATGATGTGTGGCTCCATCCCTGTTAAAACTGACAACACGCCCTGGCTAGCGTAGCTCAGTGGATTGAGCGCAGGCTGCGAACCAAAGCATCGCAGGTTCGATTCCCAGTCAGGGTACATGCCTGGGTTGCAGGCCACGGCCCCCAGCAACTGCACGTTGATGTTTCTCTCTCTATCTCCTTCCCTTCCCTCTCTAAAAATAAGTAAATAAAATATTTTAAAAAATAAGAAAAGTTAACTTAAAAAAAAAACTGACAACGCCACCTGCAGAACAGCCTCGCGGTCCCCTGTAGGACCCTGTCCTCCAACACACGGTGACTCTGAACTCAGGGCAAAACATTTTTAAATGAAAATTAAAAAAAAAACATTTTTAAAAAGGGCAAAACAAGAATGGACCAACACAAGAAGATTCTAGAAGGAGCTGACACTTAAAAGAGGAGGAGGATTGCACACCCGAGTTCACTTTGTTCCCAACAGCCAAGAGGTGGCACAGCCCAAAGGCGACCAAAGGATGAACGGAAAAGCAAAGTGTGGTGTATCCATACGATGGACAGCATCTAATTTGAGGACCAGAGAGAAACGAGATGTTTTTTTAAAGGAAGAAAGCTTCAGATGAGTATGGAATAACAACGCAAGGGTTAGCGCACATGTCGTCAGAAGGCCCCAAGGACAGGCGACAAATCCCCACCCACACACAGTGGCCTCATGATACATGTGCTCACAGATATAGTATTCCCCTTTTTCACACGGCCCCTTCCACACTCCGAGACTTTTCCAGGATAGTTGAACATCCTTGATTTCACTATTATTGCAATAACAACAGTGAAAGTGGTTCTCAACATTAGCAGCATTTTGCATTCCCCGGGGAGCTCTCCACCCCCACCCGAGAGTGTAAGGCTTCATGGATCTGGAGGCAGCCCTTCCATTTGATAACTGTAGCAGCTACCCGGGGCAGGTACACTAGGGTGGGGCTGGCCGCCAGTATCTACCCTTCTCCCTGTTCCTCCTGGGGAAGAGCAGCTCCAGGGCCTGCCCCCCAGCTCACGCGCCGCTCCACCCAGGTGGCAGGCACCCCTACTGCCCACTGCCCACTGCTCACTGCTGAGATGAAGGGCAGCATGGAGGTGAGGGAGAGGGTTCCACCTGCCAGGCTGGTCCAAACCAGGGCCCAGAGCCGCAGCAGCTGGAACACACCTCCGTGGGGTGTGGAGGGCCCTGAGAGCCTCGCCCACCTTTGGCCCATACTGGGACCTGGGTCTCCTTCTTCAAACCAACGTTTTTGCTTTCCATCTTTCAGGGGTTCTTCTCCAGTTTCTGGTCCTGGGCAGCACCCTCTCTGGCTTCCCTGCACAGTCTGAGACAAGGAGCCGCAGGGGCAGGAATCAGCGTCGTCTCCAACCGGAAGGCCCTCCCGCATCGCTCTAATCATTCACTCTTCCTGGGACTCCTGTGAGTCACACACCAGGTCTGCTGTGTTGGAGGCCTGATTCTTGACTCTTGACTTCCCCTCGTGATTCCTGTTTCTGGGCTTTGGTTCATGTTCAAGGTGTTTCCACCGCTGGTCTTCTTGAACAACAGCGCGGGCCTCGATGGTGTCCGTGTTATCTTGCAGTTGTAAACGAGGAAATTCCAGAACACGTTTCTGCCCCAGATCCATGTCTTTTATGGATCTCACCCACATTTCTCCCTGCTTCCTCCCTTCAGGCTCCTTCATCTGCAGGCCTCGGAACTGTCCGTTCTCCCTCCGTCACGTGCCTGGGACATGCTGCCCTTATTTAGAAAGTTTTGCCACCCTCCAAAGTGCTTTCAAGGGGAGCCCAGTAATCATTTCAGAAAATGAGTATCAAAACTTCTAATCACATGTCATTTGGGGCTGAAAATGGTGTTATCCAGACAAACTATGGTGTGTTAATCACCAGACCTGGATGCATCCTGAAATCCACCTTCTGCTAGAAGATGCCTCCGGGTCTCTAACAAGATCTGAAATCTCTCTCTCTCTCTTTTTTCTTAAGATTTTATTTATTACTTTTAGAGAGAGGGGAAGGGAGAAAGAGAGGGAAAGAAACATCAATGTGTAGTTGCCTCTCGTGTGCCCCCTACCGGGAACCTGGCCTGCAACCCAGGCATGTGCCTGACTGGGAATCGAACCAGCAATGCTTTGGTTGGCAGGCCAGCCCTCAATCCACTGAGCCACACCAGCCAGGGCCTGAAACCCCTTTGGAGCAATGTCGGTATTGCTGCTGTGATGTCAGAGCTTCCTGAGGGGGCTCCCACGAGGACGGACAGCACCCACTGGGACGCACAAGTGCTGACACTGAAGAGTCAACCCCAACGGCATTCGGTAAGTGTCACGCTCTGACATTGTCATGACTGGGCTCATCTCTGCCGATTAGGGGGGATCGCGCTACAGATATAACTGGGTAGTTTCCATTGGTATCTCAGCAATGCTCCCCTGAAATAATGCATAGAAGACACTGATCCTAGTGCCTCACGGCCTGGCATTTGACAACGACGGAACGTGTTATCAACCATAACTTCAGTTACTCACTTTAAATGGTCATGCCTTTCCTTCTTTCATTTCAATCTAGCCAAAAATGACACGCAATCAAAGGTTGCATTTATTCATTTTCTGGTATGATCAGGGGGGCTCTCGTGGAAAGCAATTGGAGCAATGGCAAAATGAGTTCAATAAGCGCAGCGTTTCAGGACAGTAGTTTTCAGCTGGGGATGCCGTCACCTGCACACTTAGTTTTATTAACTTGTGGGTGTCGGGACCTGCCCCAGACCTACTGCATCTCGTTACTCAATAGTGTCGATATACCCCTGCCACACACGGCACGAGTATGCTTAGCATTCCCGGTTACTGCATGGTGCATATGCCTGACATAGTTGCAGTATAGAAGGTGTCTAGATAATTGTGTTACAGCAATAATTTTCCTGCATTCGTCCATTTTTACCAATAAGGTAGAATGTTGGCTGTCTTCTCCGAAAATATCTTCAAAAATAGCCTTTGTGATGATGTTTGTAGACATTTTATGTAAAACTTTCTTGGATTGACTTTTTATTTGTTTGCACACCACCGAAACCGCCCAATTTTCTTGTCAGGTGCCTTATTCCTGTTATAGTTCATCAAGCCTTTCACATCTGGAATTATCAGTAATGAACTATCCACAGTCACCTCGGGTCTCTAGTCACCCAGAGATATTCTTCTTAGCTAGTTTTACTTGCATGCTTCCCTAGAAGCTTTCGCAATCCTAAGTCAGGGTTTCCAGAGCTGCGGTCAAGGGCAGGTGGCTTCATGAGACTCCTAACCCCAGGCCCGGTGGAACAAGAACACATTCACAGGACTCAATGAACCGATGAGGGAGGATGGTAGCTTTTCTTTGCAATATTGTTGACATTACCTTAATGCTCTATATTCTGGATACATAAGGAAGCCCTCTGTCTTTCCTCTTAAGCTTCTTATAAATCATAACAATGTAGTCGACTCTACATTTGTAAGTTGAAACAAAATGTTTGTCAATGATTCTCTCTGCCTGACCCCTCCAGACTTTAAAAATTCTTTTTTAAAAAGATTTTATTTATTTATTTTTAGAGAGGGAAAGGAGGGAAAGAGAGAGAAAGATCAAGTGCATTTGCTGGGAGTCATGGTCTGCAACCCAGGCATGTGCCCTGACTGGGAATCGAACCTGCAACGCTTTGGTTCGCAGCCCACACTCAATCCACTGAGCTACGCCAGCCAGGGCTAAAAATTCTTACTGAACCCTTTTATCCTTTGTGGCAATAGAGTTATCTGCCCTGGCTCAGGGAGAATCCGTGTTCCCTATTACTAGGGCAAAATTGGAAACCAGTTATGCAACCAAGGCCTCCAGTGGAGCATGGGATTAAGAATGATGCTCATTTCATCAGATGTGGCCAGATGCTTGTAAAGAACGAAAGTGGACTTTATGGAGACAGAGCGCACTGAGAAAGACCTCCTGGGAACACTAGCCTGGTACTTGGTCGGGCGCAGCCTGCGAAGACAAGAAAAATGTTCTAAAAGCAATAATGCTCCTTATGGTACTTACTATCATTTTATGAGGGTACATTTCTACATAATTGTCAAGAGTGTCTATTTTTAGCCTGAGGGAGATTAATTTCCTTGCTGACTTCCCCACAATGTTGTTTACTACAAAAAGACACTGTGACAAATAATATCATCTCCATAAATCAACTGCCTGTCTTCCCGAAGGATAGCTGAAGGACTTCCCGTGTGCGCACATAAACACCTACAGCCCCAAGCGGAGCTGGCAGCACCCAAGGTCTTAGCAAAGGCCTGCCGGCAAGTCTCATCAGTCCCTCCTCCAAAACAGACCCCGAGATCACCCACTCCTATAGAGTTCCATCCCCACCACCCTAGCCCGAGCCGAAACATCTCATCTGAATGACTATCATAGCTGACCTCTTCGTGCCATTTATCCCACAGTAGCCAAAACTAAAGAAGGAAGGTTCCTTTACCTCTGCTCAAAATGCTTACAGTATCTCCATTGCCCCTAAGACAGGGTCCACGGCACTGCCCGCCAGCCCCTGCCGGCTCCCGGGGGGCCCCTCCCCCAGCTCCAGCACGTGGGCCCCTGGCAGGCCATAGATCTCCCCAAGCTCCTTCCTGCCTCAGGACCTTCCACTTGCTCTTCTCTTGGCCTGCGACATCTTCCCTCCACCCTCCAAGACACAAGTGTCCCGAGTGTCCCCACCAAGGAACGCACCTTACGATGAAGGCGCCACCTCTGAAATGCAATAACTCAACTCACGTGACCCAGTTAACACACTCCTATACCCGACTCCAACACCAAATAAAAAAAGATGAACTTGCATGGAATACCCTTTAGTGCTTGTTTTACACTCTTAATAATGTATATGTAATGGGCTACATTTAAGTTGGCCAAAGCCAGCAAGGTATCCATTAAAAAGGAAGGTGTTTAAGTCCTGGCTGGCATAGCTCAGTGGATTGAGTGCGGGCTGCGAACCAAAGTGTCACAGGTTTGATTCCCAGTCAGGGTCAAGCCTGGGTTGCAGGCCACGGCCCCCAGCAACTGCACGTTGATGTTTCTCTCTCTCACTCTTTCTCCCTCCCTTCCCTCTCTAAAAATAAATAAATAAAATCTTAAAAAAAAAAAAAAGAAAAGTGTTTGCCTCTTACATCCCCTTAACCAACGGTGGAGTCTACGTGTCACCACCTGGGGAAGGCGTTCGGGCCAGGCCTGCAGGTGTCAGCCTAAGCACTGGGACACCTCAATGTCATTACCCGAAGGCTGCTGACTCATGAAAGACACACGCCTCTGAGACGAGCCCATCTCTCCAAGGTCGATTTGGGTTGTTTCTCCTACAGTGAGAATTAATTTGGGCTCAGTCATCTCATAGCTCATTAGACATGAAGCCAGGCACAAACAAGCAAACAGATGAATTAAGAAATAAACGAATCAAACAGACATGTGCTGGTCTCGTGTCCACGGAGAGTCCAGCACAGTGAGGCAGAGGTGAGGAACGCAGGGGTTGCCGCAGCGGGGGAGGCTGGGTGATCGTCACTGGACGAATTTGTGACATTAACTTCATTAGCACAATTCTTTATTTGATAAGTATAATTATACATAATCAAAGATGAAACCTCACCAGAAGGGGGAAAAAAAACTAATGAAACTTACCTTGTTCTTGAGTCTAGATCTTAGTTTTTCCCTCTTTCTCAGGCTAAAGAAGCAGAGCTTAATTTATTGTAAATAGAAAGAATTAAAGTCGGTGATATATCATTATAAAATTAACTAATATAAGATATATGAGAACTCGTAACAAAATTTCATAAACACAACCTGGGAACTCATATTTTTACACGTTTAATTAGCATACTTCAGATTATGGAATGCAATGATATTTCTTTTTTAAAGGTACTGTCAAACTTTCATATTTTGTATAATAAAGTATAATGAAGCAAAAATATGAAAAGCATAGTTTTGGAATACGTGTCAATAAAAACCTTGCATTATCTCTATGCATAAGAGTTTGTCAAATAGGGGATGCATTGAAATCATGTTGATTTAAGTGTCATCGTTTATTAAACAGTCTCGGATGCTGATTTCTGTCTGCATTGTGACGGCTACATGGGCCCCAGCGGGCGTTCAGCCTACCTGTGAGCCTGGTGGGGGCGCCAAACCAGGAACGATAAATGATATTCTCTTCTTTTGCAGAGAAGAAGAGGTCAAAATCCT
Organism: Phyllostomus discolor; assembly: GCF_004126475.2. Classification (NCBI taxonomy): domain Eukaryota; kingdom Metazoa; phylum Chordata; class Mammalia; order Chiroptera; family Phyllostomidae; genus Phyllostomus; species Phyllostomus discolor. Next base: position 6,171,234 of record NC_040904.2, on the reverse strand, counting down.
GGAACAAAGAAACAGAATGTTTAAACCCATTGCACACTTGTAAGCCAGGATACCCGCCTAAGTCGCTCTCTTTCTTATTAGCCATTAATTTAGGTTATGTTGTTTTGCTCCGCCAGAGGTGACTAATCCCCAAAGTTAAGAAGTCTGCGAGCTTCACATTTGTTTTTACACGCTTTCAATATGCCTACTGCAACGCAGTCAGAATTCGCTCGCACACACGCACACTGTCCGTGCTCAGGAATTGCTAACACTCAGATAGGTGTGCACAGTAAAAGGCTTCTTTCTCCAAGAGTTTCACAGCTTTAGCTGGTTCCCTCACCAGCTGGCCCTAGGGATTTGGGGCTGATCCGCAGAGGCTAAAACAACACAGGCTTCCTCCGCTGTGGTTCTAGTAGCTTCCGAGGGCGCAGACTCATCTCAGGCCCTTCCGATACCAGGAGCCACAATATCACGGACGGCTTGGAGCGGAGGTTGTTTGGGCAAAATGGAGGAAACTGTGATCTAAAACCGAGCTGTGGATTGAAAGCTGAAGCTCAGGGAAGCTCCGCCCCCAGCTCAGGCCCCGCCCAGGGGTCAGCTCTTCACCGGGCATGCAGCCCTAAACCAACTGTGCAGTAGTGTAGTTGTCAACAACTCAGAAGAGTTCCATTTTTTTTTCTTTACCAGTAAAATACAAACGATCTTCCCCCAGACTACTTTATTACAGCCAATCTTTGTCACCAGGGCTGTGATGCAGCTTCCACGGTGTCGCAGAAGGGCTCGCGGGAGCCTGGGCGGCCTCGCCTGGGCCAGACACCACTCAGACCAGCTCAGTGTGTTACTGCGGACCCCACCCGTACGGGTGTCAAGAAGCCTAAAACCACATAGGGGCCGCTTGCATCGCAGCATCTGAAAAGTGGCCGAGGAGGCTTAGACGACCCCTGAGATAACTCCCAATTCTCAGGTTCTAAAGTCCTTTGAGTTTTCATATGTTCCTCCTTTCCAACCATTTGATTTACAGAATAGAATCTGTAAACTCTGAAGAATGAGTGATTTTATGGTGAAACGAACCACTAAATGTACACAATAAAACCGCCGTTGCAATCGGAACGTCCAGGGCTGGGTTTAAACCGCTTACACACTTACGCAGTCATGTACCTTGCACCCATAGTAAGACTGCACCTCTGCAGACCATTCTGGATACATGGGAGAACCACCCTGTGTCCCCGGGGTGCATGTGTGACCACTGCCGGGCTGATTAGAATTCCTTCCAACTAAAGGCATACTGTGTTTGAACAAGTGTCCTCAGTTCTTCAGATAAAACATAAGGAGCCTAAACTAATCCCAAGAACTTCTGAGTCATCATTTTGTTGTTGCCATCATGCTGTAAATCTCCAGTAATTGCTTATTCACGATGGACCTACCATCTAGATGTTGGACGGTAGAAACAGGTCATGACCTGAAAACTGTGACCTTCAAAGGCTGCCTCAAAAGTCATCTGCTTTAACCGATTTCTGAGAAACATACATGCAAGAGGAATTTTCCAAGAAATCCAACAACTCACCCCACAATACTGTTCTTCGTTGAAGATCTGGGGAGGCAAGGGAATCCCGTTCTGAGGTTTTTTCTCTCCAGGAACATTCTCTCTCATCCACCGCCTGTTGTCTTCGTCCCCCGCTATGTCTAACTCCTTGAAGTCGATTTTATTAGCTTCCAAAAAGCCCACCACTTCTTGTTGTTTTTTCCTAATCTGGTCAAAAGAAGAGAAAGACAACTATTAGACTGGTTTTTTTAATGTTTTGCTTATATTTACATAAATCCTGTATCCAACTATACTGTATATACACAACGGAAATAATTTTGCAAAGTATTTAAACAAAAAAAAAACGATAAAATCACGCCTCTTCATTCTAAGGATAAGCAGAGTGATTACTTAAATTCTGAAGTTTGAAACTCATCAATGTCTGAAACTCATCATGGTATAATCAACCCAGTAAAAAGAGACACGCTTTCATCACAGCTTTTGTGTGAGATCGTCAAAGTCCTTTTCTCTGCTAAGCTTTAAGGCTGAAAAATAAGTAAGAATTGGTTAGGAAGAAAAAGGATGATTGGGAGAAGACCAAGAAGAAAAAAGAAAAATGGCAATTTACTATGAAGCTCAAGTACCAAGTATGCACACATGAAGAATGCACTCAGTCCCAGTTGTGAAAACAGGAACATGAGTCATTGAAAAGGAGTTCAGTAATACAGGTAACCGACAAATCCCACGTGGAGGAGGTCATTGGCAGGGGAAGGACAGAGAAAAAGCCCGGGAAAGCTGGGGGACGTTTCTCCCGGCCCCCACAAGAGTAACGCAGTGAAACAATTCTGTTCTCCCAGAGATTTCTCCCTCCCTGCTCACACCCAGCTCTGAAGGCCGCACCTTTTCTCAGCCGGGGTCCGAGTGACTGGCTGTTCCACCAACTGCCACTTCTCATGCAGGGGCCATCTTTAAAGCTCAGAAACCCTTTCCAGAAAGAATTACAACAATTTTCTCTCTTCAGTCAAAGAACTCTCTCCCAAAAATGTGTGATGCCCCTCTTTTATAAACACTGGTGAACAGGTCACAGCAGACTCTGGCTGCAGATTTTAACAACGTCTGGGAGAAACTTCCAGAGCACAGAGGGGCAAACACAAGGCCCAAGGGCAGAATCCGGGCCCCCACCTTGTTTTATCGGGCCCGGCACCTTTTTCTACCCAGCAGCAGTGCCGAGCTCTCGCTTAACTGTTAAGGGGTAGTTACATTTATGCAGTCCTAAAATCACATTCAGTCCTTTGAAGGCAACCTGGAGGCTGATGTGGCTCCGGTGAAAATGAGTTTGACACCCCTATTCCAGAGTGATCGATTGAATGATCAGTCAACACTTGCTTATTGATTGTCTAATCTGCACCAGACATTGTGCCAAGCTCATCATCGGAAAGGGTCATAAGCTGTTTATTTAGATAAAAGGAAAATATAGAGAACTCATTGACACAAATTAGATATATAACAAGATAAAGATAATAAAGAGGTGAAATATGGTCATTTTTTGAAACTAAAATTAAAATTTTAAGTGATTTTGACATGAAATATCCAATATCTTAATGTTTAAGTCCTCTGAATACTGTCTAATGATGAAATCAAGACATTAAAAGTGGTTTTAAACCTGATTTCTTTCATGGAGGTTAGTATGCGAACAAAAATTATTTTATTCATTTTTGCCAAAGTGAATGAATCTATCAATGACTTCAGTATTAAGTGTTTCATTCTTAATTAAAGGAAAGTAAGGTACATGTAGACACTTAAGCCCTAGATGCTTAAGCCCAAATTTGCTTGGAGTGGTTTATTGATTGTGTATGTTATGTTCATTATAAATATAAAAAACTAATATTGATTTTTAACATAAAGTAAATTATATATAAATTACATATACACATATATTTAATGGCAATCACACATTTACCTTTTAATTAACATTTGTACCATCAACATAGCAAGGATATTGCAAATAAAAGCATTCTCCTAGATTAATCAATTAAAGGTGGTTGGTAGCCACCATACAACACTTCTAATCAGTAAGAGTGTACCCCAAGTGTGGGCAAAAATAAAAATAAAAGTCATACAGAATGATGTGGAATAATGGGTTTTTCTTGAGCTTCCGGTCAGCACGCTGAAACCTTCCTGAGCGCCGCGTGTGTCGGAGCCCCAGGAGGACCTGCGTGTTCCCTCCAGCCCTGCGCCCTCCCCCAAGGCTGTGCCGGGGGGCCTGTGGGGGGAGGGGGCCGGGGGGGGAACAGGCCCAGACCTTCCACCCCTCCTCTGGACACTGGGCTCCGGACCCCACAGCTTCACGGCTCCCTTTCTGAAACATTACAAAATCCCATCAGACCTGATGACAGCTGGTTGGACAAAACTGTTATCTTCATTAATCCTGTTTTCTCTACGCACTTTCCAACCTGTCCAAATTACTTGCACCACTTAACACATTCCTTATTCCTTTAGATATTTTGAGAGATGATTTCGCTGTTTTGAAGAGTAGAGGTGTTGCATTTCAGGCGGGTGTACCTTTAATTAAGTATTCAGAACACAACATCCTTTATTCTGTCCAAACCCCTGTCTCCCTTCCTTCCTTCTCAAATACCCCTCAGGAGTCAAATCAGCCCAGCCAAGGTCCACTGCCACCTCTCCAACATTACTTTCATCTCTATCAATCATCCCTCAGCGAGATGACAAAGGGATTTCATTTCATCCCATGATTTCTGAATAGATGGGAAAGGTCCAAAGTCCTCACATGTCTTCTGGGAGAAAATCGGAGAGACAGGGGCGATGGAAGGGAAGACCTGTTTACTCTCATTCCTCACAGGACAAGCAATTGTGTCTTCAGGACATCAAGGGTGGTTGGGTGCGTCCTATTGTATAAAATGCTATTCTCAGCCCCCACCAAAAGAAAGGGAAGGAAAGTTAAACGTAACCCTTGGTACCTCCCAAACACCAGTAACTGAAATGGGGCCAAAGGCATAGGCATCTGGCTGTTGGAGCCCTTGACCTTGAGTCCTGCCAGGGCTGGAGAAGGGTTTTAGGATGAGGTCAGGGGAGGGGAGAGGGGAGTAGCAAGCATGTGAGCTCACCTGGCTGGCAGGGCTGCCTTCTCCCACACCCTGATGCCCGCCCCAAGCGGGGGAGGCTCGCCCCTGCAGCCCTCCCCTAGAATGGGTCTCTGTTCCGGAAGCCCCCAGACCCTCAGTGAAAGCACAGCTCTTCTCCAAGTGTCCTCCTGAGCCAACCTCCAGGAACAAGGCATCCAAGGGCGTCTCCTCTTCAAAGCTTCACGGGAGGAGCAGGCACAGCACCCCAGAAGTTCTCACCGGACACACTGCTGCCTCTACTTCTCGCCCCTTTCACCCTCCAGGGCCATGGCCCATGGTGGCCCCCGGGAGATACAGCCCCTCTTGAAGACCTGGGGGTCCTTGGGGGTCTGTGTCGTTTGGAGCCTTTGGGACCGCAGCGCTGGCTCAGAGAGTTTCCTACCCTGTCCATTGACTCCAACAAAAGTGACCGTGCTCTGTCCTGAAGTCACCCGGCCGCTGTCGGGCCCACTAATGTGTCAGAGTGATCTTTGGGACACTCGCCCGTTTATTGTCTCGTACAGTTAGGAGCCTTTCCAACCGAGGTCACTGGACTGTAGTAAAAAGCACAGCGCACTTGAGGGAGAGGCGACCTGTGTTTCCGCGCTGGCTCAGAAGGATGCTGTCCAAGCAGGCTGGCCACCTGCCTCCTCCGCAGGACGGACAGAGCACGCCCTGCTCATGGGTCCTGCTGAGAACCCTCGAAGGGGGTGCATGGAGAAGCATGCATACCCCAAGGCGAGAACCTGCTCCGTCAGACACCCGGCAGCACCCTTACCTGACTTGCTGGCCCTGAGCTCTGATCACCATTTTAAAATAACGAAGCAGAGGCACCCAGGGATGAAGACAGTTTCCAAGGCGTCTACTACCAGATCCACCGAACTCAGGAGCCTTGTTTCCCCGCTGTGTCCACACTCACGCAAGGCTGGAGGAAGGACCGAGGCACCCAGGAGCCCCGTGAGGCTCTGTCCCAAAGACTGCCGTTCCAGAGCTGTGCAAACTGGACAGGGTGAGGGCTGTCCTCCCTCCCTCTGTCCCCCAGCGAGCCGTGACAGTGGCCTTCAGGAGGAGAGGAGGGGCACAGGCCTTCTCTCACTGCCGGGGTCTCTCCACCCAAAGCCCACCGTGAAAACCTCGCTTTCACACCCACTGTTACAGTGGAGCCATAACGCCCAGGGCACAGCTGTAACCCCTCATAAAGAGATGCAGTCTGGTTCTTCCTCTTACGTGTATCTCACTCATCCCACAAATGCCTGGCTGCCCCTGTTGACTAGGTCAGCGGCGCGAATTTGTTTTTGAAGTACACAGGGTAAGGAGTAAAGTGTTTCCAGACCAGCACCACCCACACAGCCTGAGTCGCAGAATCTGCCCTGAGGTCCTCCTCCTACAGAGAAGCTTCTGGGTGAAACACCCCCACCCAGGAAAAGTCGTCGGAACCGACACCACAGAAATGGTCTATTCTCTTTCTTTAGGACAGGACTGAAATTCTTCCATTTATGTGGCTTTGGATGATGCTTATAAAAATAATCATCATACGAACCGAAGCATCACAGTCAGGTTCGATTCCCAGTCAGGGCACATGCCTGGGTTGCAGGCCACGGCCCCCAGCAACCACATATTGATGTTTTTTTCTCTCTCTCTCTCTCTCTCTCTCCCCCCTCCCTCCCCTCTCTAAAAATAAATAAATAAAATCTTAAAAAATAAATAAAACGGTGTTCTACAATCAGTATGTAGAAATTTTTTTAAAAATTAAAAAAATAAAAATAGTCATCATATCCCTGGCTGGCGTAGCTCAGTGGATTGAGCACGGGCTGGGAACCAAAGTGTCCCAGGTTCAATACCCAGCCAGGGTACATTCCTGGGTTACAGGCCAGAACCCCCAGCAACCGCACATTGATGTTTCTCTCTCTCTCTCTCCCTCTCTCTCTCTCTCTCTCTCCCTCCCTTCCATCTCTAAAAATAAATAAATAAAATCTTTAAAAAAATAGTCATCATAGACTCAGATCTACTCATGTTAATGAATAATTAATAATATGGATTATTGTTAACTAACAATTATAATAACTAATACTTACAACAATAAAATATTAACTAACCAGAGCTAATAATTACAACATTAATAATTACGCGACTTGTTAATAACTGATTCAGCCCCTGACACCCTGCCAGGCCCCCTGTCGGACAAGTATGATTTGTATCCTCATTTATAGATAAGGAAATTGAGGCTTGGCAAGGTGAAACAACCTTTCCAAGGTCACAGGGTTCCAAGCGTCACCAAACTTTTGCTTAGGGAGTTAACGTGGCTTTCCCAAGGCCCTGGAGCAGACGGTGCCCGTCCCGATGCTCCGAGGCTACCTAATTCAAGGCATGTAGGGCAGCACGCGATCCCTCCAAAACCCATCAGTTTATTCGTTGTCTCCGGAAGGATGCACGGGCCCATTCTGACCTGGTCTGCAGAACATGCAGAAGATGGGCAGGTGAGTGGTGATGTTCCCAGCCATGAGCATCGACAGCGTATTTAAAACCCACAAAAACCATTTTCCTCCAAAGTTATTTTTATCTAACTAACCCAACAACGTGCGCCCCTTGCAGGTCAGCTCACAGTTTCCGAGGTCATCGACAACCACGAAACATTTCGCAGAGTTGTCCATTTGGAATGTCTCCTCAACTGTTTTCTGTTAGAAGATGTTCTAGAAATCACTAGCCGTTGCCGATCCGTGGGGCTCAGAACCGACAGGCGGGCTCCTTTCTCTCGCCTTCCCCGCTCCCTCTCCCTCCCTCTCCGGAATCCTCCGCGCGCACTAGGAGCGCGCACTAGGACGCGCACTAGGAGCGCGCACTAGGAGCGGGGCCTTCCGTAGCGGCCGCTGGCGCTGTTCCCACCAGCGCCTCACCTAGACCATCGTCCCTGACTCAGTGACTGCTGAAACCCTAGCTGTCACCCGAGCCCATCCAGGACCTGGATATAAAAGGAAACAGCCCCCTCCCTGGTCTCCAGCTCTCAGGATTAATTCAACTGTTTTCTCTCCGCAGCCTCCCAAGCTCCTGCTAAAATGCGGGTCCAAATGTCGGTACCGAAGCCGGGATCATCCCTCCATTACCCGCGTCTCCGAAGGCAGGTCTCTGGCGCCCGGAACGAAGGCTGGGATTGGACAGGCGGAGGGCTGATTCCCAGCCTGGTCCCAGGGAGAGCGCTGCTCTGGGGTCGGCGTTCAGTGCCTATTTTCGGTCTGTTTGGATTCCTGGAGAATTTAAAACTGTGGCCTTAGGGATGTTTGTTCTTGTCACTGTGACATCATTTTCCTCAAATAATAGTATTACACTTTTGGTAGGGTTACACTGCACACACAAGGAATTACACCCAGGAGTCGTTTTAGTCTTCTAGCTCCAAATACTGTTAAACAACTCTCCTTTCTTTGCAACTTTTACCTAAATCCTGCAGAATGAATGGCAAAAACACTCCACCAAAAAAAAAAAAAAAAAAAAGACCTTCGGTCCCATAATATGCAACACAATAGGACACAAGTCACTTGTTAAGAAGTCTAGAGTCAAACACACCCCCTTCCTCGTGTCTCCTCTCACACCCAGCTTACACACCTCCTCAGCACCGGGGAAACACACGCAGAAAGCAAGGGCGCGCAGGCTCGCTGCAGAGCCGCCGTTTACTTACACACACTCCTCAAAAAGACATTTAAAGCCAGCGCTGGGCCATCCCCGCTCCTTTCCGAGGCTGCGCCACTCGGAAAACAGCCTAGGACGAAAGCCCGCAAACTCCAACAGACACCTACCGCTATGGACCCAGAAGATGTGGCAACAAACACTTTGATAACCATTTTGATAGTCGGGCAGAGGACTCCCCCCAACACACCCCTGAGAAGGCACGCGGCGCCAGACAAATCCTGACAGCGGGACAGCCCAGCCTGCGCCGGGCGGGCGGGGCTGGCGCAGCCCAGCGCTCCTCTGAGCTCCTGCCCCTCCCGCTGCAACTTAAGGTCTGCCTCTCCCGGGAGCAGCCCAGGCATCTTGGACCGTCCTTTCCATTGGCCCGGGAATATTTGGGGACCTGTCAGGAAGATTTTTGATTGGTCGATAAAAGCAGTCCCTGGACCCTTTCCCTTACCACTTCAAATGCCCGACAACAGTCCCTAAAAGGCGAGGCTGCGCCGCGCACCAATCAGAGCCCTGCGCAGGGATGCCTTGGGCTGGAGGCAGGCGGGGCGCCCAGCGGAGGCGACAGGAAGGGGGGAGGCGGTCTTTGGGGAAAGGCCCGGGACGCACCGACTGAACCTCAAGAAGAGGCTGTGTTTACAGGGCTTCTGGCAAACCACGGGCAGGGTCCAAAGAGTCACAAAGGCCTTGAAATAAATGAAGAGCGGCTTCCTTCCTCTATAGTTTCCTGGCGGCCCAAAAAGAAAAATCAGTGAACCGTCATACAATAGATTCCTTTATGAGTGGCCTATTTCCACTTTCTCATTGACCACCTGTTTCTGTTTAAAGAACAGAAACTGACGGGTCGTGGGTGGGTAATGTTTCACTGACACCCATTAGTGCAAAGCCTTCAGCGAGCAAATTGTCTCACTATGTTGGGGCGGGGGAGGAGGGGTGTTAAACTGATCTGTTTGTCACAGGCTCTATGCATCTTATTTATATCATTTGAATTATGTTCAAAGTTGGAGGATTCAAAATCTAGTCAGAAGCCCCAGTGCTAGTCGCCAACTCTTCCGATGGGTTGCAACATCAAGATCAAGGGCATGAGGGGCAAAGGCCCCTCGGGGATATCCAGTCCTCTTAGATACTTGAGTCTTTATTTTTTGAAGTCCCTTGCTCCTCATTGGCAGAGGTGGGCCCTGGCGTCCTGGGACAGGGAGGGATGCCAGGCTTGCGCCACGGCCCCTTTGCCAACGTCCTGGAGGCCTGGAGCCCTGCTACCTTCCCACCCAGCAGGTGCCTGTGATGAGAAAGGAGGCCCCGTCCCTGCACCAGAGCTCAAATTCATTTACATCAGGACTCGAGGTTGAGATGATTCCACCAGAGAGTAACTCACAGCCTCCACAGGCCAAGTTAGCCACTCCCCAAAGTAGGCCCTGAATGGAGATGATTAATGGTGCCCAGGGGAATCCACCACTAACGTCAATTTTATTTTAAAGCCCACCAAAGATCATAGGTCACTGCTGCTTTTGTCTTTTCTGTATTTTCAAACTTTCTACAGTGAATATATACAATTTTGTCATATATTTTCAATACCGGGTCTTAAAAGTTTGTCACATGAGCATGTTCTTTTTCTCCAGATGTTGTTAAGAAAGCAAGAAGCAAGCCCTGGCTGGCGTAGCTCAGTGGATTGAACTCGGGCTGCGAACCAAAGTGTCGCAGGTTCGATTCCCAGCCAGGGTACATTCCAGGGCTGCGGCCATAACCCCCAGCAACCACAAACTTGATGTTTCTCTCTCTCTCTCCCTCTCTCTCCTCGCTATCTACCGATCTCTCCCTCTCCCTCTCTCTCTAAAAAAAATAAATAAAACGAGGCTTTAAAAAAAAAGAAACAGAAGCGGCACGTCTGACTTTGTAAATTAGTACATAAATAGAGCTGGATGCACCCGTGCACTAGGGTGTGGTACACCCCCTGATCATGGGAGGCAAAGCTGCCTTCAGTAGGGAACCCCAGCCACACAAACCCTGGGAGGAAGAAGTTCCTGCTCAAGGATAGCTAACATTTTTAGGGTTAGGTGGTTGCCTCGGCTCCAATGCTTTCATAAACAGCTCCTTCACGCTCACGAACCCCGAAAACTGGGCTCTATTACTGGTCTACCCAGATGAGGACTTAGAACGGAGATATGGGATCAGTGAATGGTGTATCCAATAGAACTAACCCATTGATATGCAACCACCCCAGAAAAAGTCCTGACAGGCTACCCTCAAATTCCTAGAGCTCCCTTTTCTCACTGTGAATTACTTTGAGAGAGATAGTTATCCTTTTACTATGCCAGAAAAGGTACAAATCAGAAATGTGAAACCTCTAGCTGAAAGACCTTGTATTTAGACAGGGAGACCACTGAGCTTCAAGAAAGAACAGAAATCCAAATATGCCAAGAATCCAAAAACAAAGCTCAGGAGTCTCTGACTTAGAAATGCACGGCAGAAGAGCTGTTTAATCCAGTGGAGGCAGGAGGCTAATCATTGCAACCTCACTAGTCCTTGAGTTTTTAGTCGAATAGCAATAGGTTTCTATGATCCATTTAACAGAATTTCTTTTTTCCAGCTTTAGTGAGGTATAATTGACAAAAGCTCTGCAGTATTTAAAGTGTACATCTGGACACATTGTAAAAGGAGGATCCAACCTCATTTTAACGATAAAAGTATGAGGTATGGGCTTCCGAGCTTCGCAGAGATCCCCAGACGATCTCATGGAGAAAAAAAAAAAGGAAACCAGATGCTATGTTTTGATTTACCAAACTTTATTTGTAGTCTAAAACAGAAATAAAGGCATGTTTTCATTACGTAGAATAACAGTGGTGACCTCCATAGTAACTGCAGTGAGTTGAATAACGACCCCCCCCCCAAAAAATTCATGTTTACCCAAAATCTGAGATTGTCACCTTACTTGCACACAGGGTCTTTGCAGATGAAAATACCTCGAGATGAAATCATCCTGGGTGTCAGGTGAACCCTAACTCCGGGAACTGATGTCCTTCTAAGAGCATAAGGCACCCCAGAGACACGGAGAAAAACACCACGTGGACACAGAGGCCAAGACAGAAGCGGTGCTGCCACAGCCAAGGACACGGGAAGCCCACCAGAGCCGAAGAGGCAGGAGGGCTCTCCCCAGGAGCCTTCAGAGGGAGCGTGGACCTCGGCTTCAGACTTCTCACCCCCAGAACTGCGGGAGAATACATGCCTGTGGTTTTAGCCACCCAGATCTGTGGAATTCGTCACAGCCACCTTAAGAAATAGAGAAGCCCTGGCTGGCGTAGCTCAGTGGATTGAGCGCGGGCCGAACCAAAGTGTCGCAGGTTCGATTCCCAGCCAGGGTACATGCCTGGGTTGCAGGCCACGGCCCCCAGCAACCACACATTGATGTTTCTCTCTCTCTCTTTCTCTCTGCTCTGCCTCCCTCTCTAAAAATAAATAAATAAATTTTTTTAAAAAATAAATGGATAGAGAGAAACACATGCGTACGTTTGGTGTGTAGCATAGTGGAGAAAACCACCATAAGAACTAAAAGGCACTTCTTCAACCCTGTACCCCAAGGACCTCTCTCCCTTCCGTATAAGGGAACACTCCTTCCAAAGGCAGAAACAGAGGCTATCCCCTGGAGGAAGGGGTGGTGATGGGAAGGGAATGCCTTGCCCCACCCACCCAACAAGGCTGGAATGACACAGTCTGCTTGGGTGTGTCCACTGCCCCTGTTACAGAGAAACCAGTGCAAAAAACATAGAGGGAAAATGCAATAAATCCGACTTTCCACAAATATCAAAATACACTGTGAACACAACGAAAAGGTAATTGACTGGGGGGGAACATTTGCAACGTATCTCATAGAACTGAGTTTCATGGACATCAAAAATTCTAATAAATCATTTTAACAAACATGAATAAACACCAAGTGCAAAAGTGGGCAAAAGGGCAGAACAGGCAAATCACAAAATAAGTACAAGTGGCCACTAGCCATATGGAAAAATATTTACCCTTCCTAGTGATCAAAGAAGTGAATAGAATCAAAGATGTCCATTTTTGACAATAAAACGGGCATTTCAAAAAGAAGTGAGATTATCCCCAATGTGGGTTCATGACTGAAGACATTTGCCTGTAAGGCAAACTTTTATCGCCTCCAGAAAGCCTCAACGTGTGCACATCCTTTAACCCTTCAGCTTCTCCTGTAGGAATATATCCTGAGGAAACAGGGGTGACCCCAAGATTCACCCATGAGCATACAAGGCAGCGATACAATGGGGGTAGGAATGAGGAAGAGAAGAAATAATGTAAATGTTCGTTAATACGCATTCCATCACCTAGATGGTTTTTACTTTCTTTTAAGGTTTTATTTATTTACTTTTTACAGAGAGAGGACGGAAGGGAGGAAGAAAGGGAAACATCAATGTGCAAGAGATACAGTTTGGTTGCCTCTCGCTCGCCTCCAACTGGGAGACCCAGTCGCAACCCAGGCATGTGCCCTGACTGGGAATCAAACCTGTGGCCCCTGGGTTTGCAGGCGGGCACCCAATCCAGAGCCACACCAGCCAGGGCTGATTTTTACTTTTTCTTGGCACTTCCCATTTATTCTAAATTCTCTACACCAAATGTGCGTTGCTTTGTGATCAGATGTTCTTTCTCCAAAGAAATCCAACTTTATAGAGAGAGGTTAATAGGCAAAGACCAGGCGTCCACACCTGCCAGTCTGGGCCCACCCCCTTCCCGGGGAACCGGGCGCCCACACCCGCGCGCCTAGCAGCCTACGGGAGGCGCTCGGCTCTCGGCCCCCGCCCCTCCCCGGCAGGGAACTGGACTCGATCCGGACTCGTGGATTCAAATCACCCGGTGCGTGGGCAAGAGCAACCGAGCGCGGGACGGAGCAGCGGGATCCTTCGCGCCCACGGGACATCTCACGCCGCCGGGCCACCGACTGGGGCGGCAGGCGGCTTCCTTACAGGCGTCTGCACCAACTCATCCCACTTCGCCCTCCAGGAGAAAGGAACGGCCTAACACGCCCCGTGGGCCCCCAAACCCCGCGGCCGGCCGCAGAGACGCAGCCGGAGTGGCGCAGTTGCGCGCGAACCTCACGGCCCCGCCCCCCGGCCCCTCCCCTGCGGCCCGTCCCAGGAGACCCCGCGGGCTGGTTTCCAAGGGGGACGAGTCCTGAGCCAGGAGGCTGGGGGGTTGGTGCTGCCTCGGGAACCAAGCAGAGCAGGTAACGGCCCCGCCGGCGCCCCCTGCTGCCCCGGTCCCGTCCGAGCCCAAACCCAAAACCTCCTGCCAAAGCTTCCGGGCCTCCCGGTGTCGCCTGGCCCCGGCTCCGCTCGGTCTCCGTGCTGCGCCCGCTCTCGAGTTGGTAACGTAGCCGGGTGGTCCAGGGTGGTCCGACCGGCCCCTCCCGCGCCCACGGAGTGACCGCACGCACGCCCCACGCTCCCAAGACCACGTCGCTCCGTCTGAGGTCCCGCCAGCGCGCACAACTGGCCGCCGGGGGCTTTCGGGCAGGGACTGCCCTGAGCCGGCCCGGGTACGGCCTTGGGAAGGGGCCAGGACTCGGCAGCCCTTCCGGTCACCCGGCCCTAGGGACAATTTCACACCACTTCCACCCCACCCCCCGCCCCCTGACTTGCAGGCTTTCACCGATATTTTTCTATGACATCTGAATCTGATCTCTTCAGTACTGCACCTACCTATTTGCTTTTGCTTTTTTTTTTTTTTATTTTTTTTCCCTGCTCACCTTAGTGCGGACATTTCCCCAGCCCAGCCCATGGAACTCGGAACCCTTTCAAGTGTCTGCTGTGTTTGTCCCACACCGGCTCAGCCTTGGAGCGCTTGTGCCAACAGTTACTTTGTTTCAGACCCGTTTTTCACTACCGAACACGGCCTTGAACATCTTCCCCTGTACACTAACTCAACGAAATGAATCCATGCAGTTTCACGGACTCAAAACCCATCTAAATGCCAGTGAGCCCTAAAAGTATATATGTCCAGCCCTGCGTCCCCCTTGAACCTCGGACACGTGTTCTCACACCTGTCCACACCCTTACTAGATGGCTAAGGCACCCTCAACGCCGGGCAGGTCCAGAAGAGCTCCTGACATTCCCCCCAAACCTGCTCCTGCCACACCCTTTACCCACTCCAGGTACCAGAAACTATTCTCCCTTTCGCCCAGACCTTGGCCCTCCTTGACTGCTGTTTTTCTTCCTCCCCCACTTTCTGTCTGTCAACCCGTCCTTCCAAATGTACCCAGAATAGATGCCACGTCCTTTTCTACCAACCCCCACTGTCACCACCCTGCTCCGGGCACCATCATCAGGTGCCTGATTATTTCAGTCACCTCCTAATTGGTCTCCCTGCTTGTGCCCTCCCCCCACTCTGCCACTCGCCCCCTCCCCCGCACCCCCCCCACCTTGAAGTCAGACAGCCTTATGCTATTTCCTCTTTTCTCTGTTCCTTCAAGTGAGTGAGTTTAGGAAAAACTGCACGTGGATTTTATAGATAAAAATACAATTTTAGTACGTATTTTGAGAATTGCAACTGTAAAGACCAGGTAGAACAATGCCTACATAAGCACCTGACTAATCGCAGGCTAAACGTTAAAGATGTCTGCCCCTTGGCATTCTTGGACCATAAGACAGCGTCGCTGGATGGAACTATGGCCAGAACTTTAAAACTGGCTGTTGGGAAGGATAAATAGTCCGTGGACTTCTTCCCAGTGAGAAAAAAAAAGTCACGTAGGAAATTGGGCTCCTTGCTCCCTACCCTTTCTTCTTTGGTTCTGTAGAGAAGCACCAAAAGAGGCCATTGAAATGGAGACAAAGGCTCTCCTCCGTGCTGATGGTTTCCATAGTGACTACCTGGGCTCCGATGCTCCTCGTCTGTCAGTAGCAGAGTGATGCCCTCATGGGTGTGGCAGATCCCTGCCCGGGGGGGCGCTGATGGCTCCCACACACCTGTACCCTTGCCAATCTCAGACCCCCACCTCCACGTTCCCTCTTTCTCCACGGAGTGACACCCCAACTGACCGAAGGGACGCGGTAGGACTGCCGAGACTGGCAGGTCTGTGGGGCACAGCAGATGGTCACCTCCCGTGCTCACTCAGAACTGGGCCTCCCACCTGCCCTCACGCTGTCCCTTCCTAGGGGACACCTAATGCAGCCCAGGGGGGGTCTCCTCATTCTCCAGCTTCCCCAGCCGCAAGCCTTACCTACCTTGTGCTCATGTTCCGTCCCCCTGTCCCAGGCCGCCCTGCCTTGTGACTCTGATGTCACGTACTCCAGCTTGTCAGCCCTACTCTGTCCCTCTGTCATTCAGTCTCTCTTATTCATTCTCTCACCTGTACAGTCACCTGTTCCTTCTCAACGGGCTCCTTCCTGTGGTTTTAAATATGCGCAAGTCTCCCATCACAAAAAAAGAGGAAAAGAAAAACTCCCCGGATTCTCCTTCAGCGTCCAGTTGTTGCCCGATCTCTCATCCACTTTGAAAGGCAAACTTTCTTTAAGAATTGCCCTCTTCCATACATCCATTCCTGACTCTCATTCCTCAACCCACTGGAGTCTGCCTTCCGCCCTCAACTCTATCATAAGACAAAAAACACTCACCAGACACTGCAGGCCTCACCGGGCTCATTCTCAGCGGCAGCAGCAGCCACAGCAGCAGCAGCAGCGCTGAAATCTGACACTGCTGCTCCCGCCTCACTTCTGACACCCAGGTCTTCCCTGCCTGCCTGCCAGCCCTCCCCAACCCTTAGCCCCTGCTCCTCCTGCCCCCACTCAGGCTCACTCCCCTCTCCTGGGGTCCTTAGTAGTGCAGTTCCTCAAAGCGCAGTGTCTCTTCTTATTATGCTGTGCTCCCATGTCCCCTATATCCTGACTTAGGCACAAATCCATGCCCACCATCTCTATGCCCTTGACCCGCAACTTCTTCCCTCCCGCTGGGCCTTCTTTTCTGACCTAGACCGCTGTGTCCACGCCAGCTCAACGGTGTCGCTGGCTGAGACTCGCAGACACCTCCAACTCAACACGCATGAGGGCGGACAATCTCCCACCACCCCACCCACTGGGACCTCTCCCGTGGGAAACTGGGATTCCTCCTTGACTATTCCGTCACCCCAGCACCTGGTGGGTCACCCAGCCCTGGTGACGTCTCCTGGGCATCTTTCACATTTCTGCATCGCCACTGGCTCGTCATTCCCCATCCCCGCCTCCCTTCATCCAGCCTTCTGCAACCCTCTGCCCTGGCTGCCCGCCAGCCGCTCTGTACACCAGCCGGGGTCACCTCTTCGGGAGGCAGCGCTGTCACCTCATCCCTTCCCCCGGTCTGCCTCTTTCACCTACTGCTCCCTGCCCATTGCTCTTGGATTAATGATTCATGTCATGAGTGTGCCCTCCCAGGGCCCTGCAACTGCTCATGGCCCACACATGCACCCATGTGGAGCCCCCAGTGCTCGTTGCACCCAGCCCCGGGGGCCCCGTCCACCCACCAGGCCTTGGCGCTGTCTTCTCTCCGTGTCTGCGGCATTCTCCCTCCCTCCCCGCCACTCCTCTGGGCCTACCGAGTCCCCACTTCAAAGCTCAGACTGGTGCTTCTACAGAAGACTTCCCAGGTCACTGTCTCCATCCGGTTTCTTTGCCATCTGTGTCCCCACAGAGTGGTGCCTCCTTCCTTGAACACACTTAGAACAGGCGCTGCCGGGACTGTTTTGTTACCGACACATAATCTCCACCAACAACGAGAACATTTCCGTTTGTGTTTATCAATCCCCACGACTCACACGGATTCTGGCTGATGGGGAGCCCCCAAATATGTGTGGAATGAATAAAATGAGCGTGTAACATGCAAGACATATCAAATGGGTGTTATTTTAGTACAGTTTTATTAAAATAAAAAGAGTGAAATTTGTAGTGAAAATAATTAGGTCAACACTGAAAATGAACAGGAAACGCAGCCATGGACGGCGAGCTAAAACGCACACGTTTGGAAACCTGTATTTCCTTTCTCACCACTTGGTGGCAGCAGAGGCACAGTGTCCGATCAAAGTCACTGGCATGCTCAGGCTGGTGACAAATTCAAGCTTTTTATCAAAAATAAACAAAATATGTAAAATTGTTAAATGGCCAAAACCTACCTAACTTCTATATTTAAAGTTGTAGCACATGTCTGTGTTATCAAAGCTTGAGATTTCTGATAGATAGATAGATAGATAGATAGATATGTTTAATTGAAGGGTTTTCGTGCTGGCCTGGACTTCAGAAGTCCGTTCAGCTAATGACATACATTAAACAACCGAGGACAAACAGCTCATTGCCCTGGAAGAGCTGGCGCTGTATATAACTCAGATGCCTTCCCAGAGAAGCATTCTTTTTCTTGTGCAGCACACTCCCTTTCTTCTTAATCCGTGTTCGTTCTTACACTTGTCTCCAGTATCAGAGGGACCAAGTGTTTGAAGCAAAAGTCTGGAAACACATCAATCTCAACAGTGGATACGCGTTTGAAACGGTGTCCTGAGTGCCCGAGGTCTGCGATCGTCCTCCCTCTATCACACTGCTTTCATAAGCTCAGGGAAGAGATGTTCTCGTCATGTCACACCCTGCCTTTCGTCCTGTGGGAGACCCTCACCCTGGGGGTCAAGTGGGTGTGACCTCAGGACCCCACTCGGGCCGGGCTCCCGATGGGAAGACCAAGAAATGACCCCGAGCCCTGCTTGGTCACAGGGACACAGGAGGTCCACCTGTCCCACCACCGGGGATGAACCCGATGGTCACCTGGTCAAGGTGGTGTCTGCCGGGTTTCTCCACAAGGTCACCATCTTCCCCTTCATGTCTGTGCCAAATCCTGTTCCTTATCCAACTTCCCTTCACGACATCCGTTGGCAGCTCCTGTTTCAGCTACTTCCACGGCAGCTGCCAAGTGGCCGTCATCCGTTTCTCCCGTTCCGTGTGCCTGTGTTCGTTGTCATCCTACCAAAAGGAGGAACTTTCTCGCTTGCTTGTTTCTATCAGTATGGACTTGCGGGCTCCTGTTTGATGGAATCGGTTCTTCTCCCAGAATCCCCCTCGTCTATTCTGACAGCCACATGTCCTGGGTTTGACCGGTGCAGGCTGCTCCAGGTTGGCTTCTGTGTCCTTTCCCGCACGGCGGCCTTACCTTGAACTTCACCTGCCCCAGGCCTGAATCACCCGCTTCCGCCAGGAGCCCCGATTCCCCTTCCTGGGGAGTGGCGGGCGCTCACCGGGCTCGGCGTTCCTGGGGTGTCGCGGCGTCCGGGCCTTCGCCAAGAGCAGAGGCAGGAAACGCGCACACGCAGATCGGTATTCCCGGGTCTGCGTGCGTGTCGGTAGCAACCCAACACGCCCCGTTTCAGTCCAGCACCCGGGGCTCCGTCCAGCCTTCCCCGTTGATATGGAAGCACAGCCCTTCCAGGCAGGAAGAACCTTGGCCTCCGGGAGTCCGTTTACTTATCCCCTCCATTAACTCACTTGCTCTGTGCAATGAACATCCTGACCTTGCCAGCTCCCTGTCACCTTTGTCACCCCCTCGCCTTCCAGGAGCCTTCCCCCCACCCCCGCACCCTGCTTTCCTTCCCAACCTGCTGGGGGGCCTCCCCCACACCTCCAGGCCTCCATCCAGAGTGCTACCGAGAGACCCTGCCCTGCGGTCCCTCCCACCAGCTCCCCTGCCCCTGGCCTCTTCCCGGAGGTGGCCCAGAGATGGAAGCATGAGGTGACTTCCCCAGAGCCTCTGAACTCCCCGCCTTCTTTGACTTCTTCAGATTTATAAGAGCACATCTCATTTACGGTTTCAGCCTGCTTTTAGTCTCATTCTGATTCCTGGTGTTCTTCAAACACCAAGTAGCCTGTATTCACTTCCTATTGCTGCTATTTAAAAAAAAGAAAATAAATTACCCCAGACTCTGGCTTAAAACAACACAGTTATTCTCCTACCGCTCTGGAGGTCGGAAGTCTGAAACGTGTCTCACAGGAGCTAAAACCGAGGCCCCTCCCGAAGGCTCCGGGGGAACCCCTTCCCTCGCCTTCCCTCGCTGACCGACACTCCTGTGCTCAGCCTCTGGCCTGTGCCCCCATCTTCACAGCCACAGTGAAGCGTCTCTCTCCAGCCTGTGTCCCTCCTCACAGTGCCACCTCCCACCCCCTCCTGTGCCCCTCTGCCAAACAAAGGTGTTTGTGATTGCACCAGCCCCAGGTGGGTGAGCCAGGACAATTCAGGGCCGTCTCACCTAGAGACCCAGCCACCGGCCACTCTGCAAAGTCCCTTTTGCTTTGTGAAGTAACAGGCTCTGCCCAGGGCCAGGGGTTCACGGAGTCTGGGAATGAGCATCTGGACATCGAGGGGGGTGGGAATGAATCGCGACCTCCCCCACAGCGCCAAAGGCAAGTCTTAAATCTTCTCGTTTTTAAGTTTTATTTTTCCGTTACAGTTGACTTTCACTATTATTTTGTATTGCTTTGGGGTATACAACGTAGTGGTTAGATGATCGTATACTTTATAAAGTGATCACCCTGATATTTCAAGTACCTGTCAGGCACCATCCGTAGTTATTATAATTTTATTGACTGTATGCGCATTCCCTGTGCTGTGCTTTACATCCCCATGACCATTTTGTAACTACCAGTTTGTGCTTCTCAATCCCTTCGCCTGCTTCACCCACTTTCCCAAACCCTCTGGCAGCCCTCAGTCTGCTCTCTGCATCTCCGAGTCTGTTTCTGTTTTGTGTGTTCACTTATTTTATTCTTTCCATTCTGCCTGTAAATGAAGTCATATGGTACTTGGTCTTTCTCTGTCCGTCTTATTTCACTTCGCATAACACCCTCTAGGTCCATCCACGCTGCCGCAAATGGTAAGATTTCGTTCCTTTTTATGGCCGAGCAAGTCTCAACTGTTAAAAAATGGGATGTTAACGCCTTTGACTCTGGCAGGTGCTGAGCTGCACAGAGACGTCGATCAGAAAATGAGCGCGTCTCGGAGATGTTTACATGGCCACGCCCACGGAGATACACTTCTTTCTCTGAGTTTTTGAACAGCTGGGCGGGGTCAGCACTGCTGTCGATCACAGTTACGATGACCACGTTTCCCCCGCTTCTCTAGTCTCCACCATTCTGGTGGATGAACCTGGACTCCGTCTTAATGTCCATGTAATCAATGCGGAGCGAGTTCGAGCGTCTCACTCGTTCCCGGCTGTCTGTGTCCCGTGACGTGCCCGTCCTGTAGCACATCCGTGCCCCCTGTGCCCGCTTCAGCTCCTTTCGTTCCTGCTGGAAATGGTTCGCCCAGGTGCTGGCGTGCCTTGTTACTCGGTGGTTTTCATCACACAAAAACGTTCAGTCTCTACGCAGCTGTTTCCACTAACTGTTTCCTTTGTGGCTCTGGGCTCGCTTTCTTACCACACTCTGTGTTTTCTTTTCAGGCTTGTTTTTAACACTTATGTTTTTAATTCTCTTATATTTATTTTGCTGTTGGAATGAAGTAAGGATTCGCTTCTGTTCTGAGTCCCAGACAGATGTCCAGCCCGTTGCTCCTCCTCATTCATTAAATGCCCACTTTTCTTCACCTGTATCTTCCTCCAGGTTTCCACGATTATTTGTGAGGTCTTAACACTTTCTTTCTACGATATCCTTCTAGGTTTTTTTGCAATATATTCTTTGCTTAAAAAGAGACCAAAGCATGTCGAAAAGTACTACCCTGGGAACCTCATAAATGCTGCGTTGTGAAGAGCCCTCCGCCCAGAAGGCACGGCCGATCTTCCTGCACCTGTGGAGAGGTTGCTAGAGGACGACAGGTACGCCTTCATTCGCTCTGGACATTTGAGCAGGTGTTCGTTCCTCGTCGGCCTTGTTGCAAAAGCAGAACTGAGTGGTCCAGGAGCGTGTCTCGATCTTGGACGTTCTCATTTCTAATTCTGCAAGTCAGTGAACATGATGCACAAGTCTATTATCGTCACAGGGAGTTGTCACCTCACTGTGGTGTGCGCCAGAAAAAAGACATTGTTGGCTGGACCACATTTCCACATTTAGAACAATGGTTTTCATCGTGGGTGGTTTCTGAGCCATAACAGTGCAGGAACTACCATAAACCCAGCAGCGATAGCGACGTGCTGAAATGATGCTCCAAGCGCAGTAAGAACAGGCCGCGTTACACTGTAAACCCTGACGGTTCGAAGTGCAAACGCTGCCCGATCTGACCCGTGCGCCGCCGTAAATCTCATGGATCAAAAAGCGGCGTGCTAACCATGGGCATCAATTACGTGGTTGCCAGCTTTGCTTATTTTCGAATCCCTGAAGGCGGAAAGACGTTGACCTTCTTCATAACCTCGGTGCCCGGCAGACACTAAGTAAACATTCTCCGCCTAAGATTTTAATCAATCGGTTAATTAAGAATAAGGCAGTTGGTCTAAGCCCCGCATTTTTCAATGACGCGCCAGATAATCGGAAAGCCGCATGTTTTTACTGATGGTAACAGGGAGTCATTGCCAATTGGTGTTAACACGAAGACACTCTAGAACAATGCAATCAACTTACAAGTGTAGTTCCAGGCCTGGGCCTGGAGTCAGTTTTTGTCAGGTCAAGGAGAAAACCAGTATTTTTGCGTGGTACATCAATGTTTGTTACACTGGAGACCAGGGTGGCATCCGGCACCGTGTGACACGGGACAGCCAGGGCAGCCCCAGCCCTCGGTGCACCTGAGACTCAGAGGGAACCTCTAGGGACGTAGGTGCGGTGCAGCCAGGCCCAGGCCTCAGCATTCCAGCGTGGGAGTGGAAGGGGGCACCCCGCCCTCCCCCTAACCTGATGTGTCCACCGGCTCCCTGTCCCTGTCACGTCAGATCCGGAGTGAGTTACACTGATTAATCTCAAATGTTAAGGAGCATGTGGTTATGTTCAGTGTAGTCTAAGATCCTGAGCTCTAGAACAGAGGTAAAATCATGCAGGCCGAGTAGCACGCACCCTTCTAGTGCCCGGTTTCCTGTTCCCTCTAAGACATTCCTGACCCGTAAACGACGAACCACCGTGTTCAGATTACTTTAACTTGTACTTGGTTTGAATGAACCCCCCTGCACAGAAGAAGTGTGACTCTGTGAGGGTCTTTGATTAGTTTCCAGTCGTGGCCTTTGGTTACCGGGACTTCTGACCGTGCGGCACCGTATGCCCCTGACTACATATTAGGATCACACCGTCAAATTTCATTCCTGTTTTCATCTTCTAAATGTATTCCTTTGAAGTCCACTGTACTATTGTTTAGTTCCCAAATAATATTTTTACTTTTCACATTGAAGAGTTAAACATACAGGGTTCGGCACAAATAACACCCCCTTTTTATTACAAAATTATAAGCATGGGATTCTGTAATCTAACAGTATCACACTCAAGCACAGCACATGGCATTTTAGGTGAAATGTTCAAATTAAAACTATTAATTATCACACCCATATTATTACCCTACCAACCACACTCAAGCAGGCCTTGCTCCTGCCAGACCCTGTATAATAACGAGACAAACTCAGTTTGATTTTTCCAAATCCATTATTTATAAAAGCTTGCTCTTTATGTCATTGAAAAGATGGTTCGTTATTTGCTAAACACATGGAAATTTTTCACTCGGTACATTTTCTTCCAAAGAGTTCCCACCCCTGGGTGATTTTCTCATGCAAATTAGCATGTTTTTCTGAATTGCTGCTTCTGTCATCATGCTGAATACAATCAGGGAAATCATACTCATGTTATAGGAGTCTAAGTAAAACATGAAAAGGCATGCAAATTTCCTGAACGAAAGCATTCATATCCTTATAATCGTGGGTCAAGTGCATTAACCCTAATCTGCAGACGTGTTCCACCTCAAAGGTGCGCGACCTCACCCTCAGCAAGTGCACGCACGTGCGCCTGGACAAACACGTCTGGGGGTCGCACACGTCAAGTTCCGCCCCAGGCCCCCAGACTCAGGGAGTGCTGTCACTTCCTTTGGCTCTGACCAAGGCAAAAAAAAAAAAAAAAAAGAAAAGCCAACAAACAGCCAGGCCGAGAGAACGAGAATATAATTCACTAATTCATACATTGTTGTCAGTGTCTTTACCCAATATGAACTTTATCCTATATCGCCTGTGCATATAATTTCACCAAAGTCTGGGCTTAGGCATCCTCTATTTTATGTAGAAAAATATGAAATGTAACAGCCAAACTGGAACGTTCCCAGAAAGCGCTTCGATAGAAGGTGTTGTTTCACGTCCTTAATGATTCATTGTAGTCACACGCCATAAAGCATAGGCTAGTTTCAGCGTGAACAGCCGTACACCTGCCCACACTTTCCTTCCTCTAGGTGTGCCATGCCTTCGGCTGCTACCGCAGAAACCCACGCGGACGAGCATCTCCCCAGCGTGGCCTCCGAGAACAGCCGGCGGTCGGCGGAGCCCGGGGGCAGCCCCGGCACGGCCGCCAGCCCAGGGCCCCGCCACGCGTCCTCCGGGAGCGCCGCAGGCAGCCGGTCCCCCTGCTCCTTCCGGAGCTTGAGTTCTTACGACGACTACTCGGAGGACTTTCTCTCGGAGTGTTCGGAAACCGCTGTCCACAGCAACTACTCGGAGAAGCCTGCGGTCAAGGGGGAAAAGGAGGAGAAGAAAAACTGCGTTTCTCAAGTCTCCCAACGTAAAGGTAAGAAGCTACGAGTCCCAACCGAGAGCAAAGGTGAGGTTACGGTGACATTATTTTTAATGCACTAATATTTGACAGCGGCCCATACCGTTTTGTCATTCCTCCATATTGTAAATGCGAGTTCTAAGTGAAGTGTAGTAGGAGGAGTTAGGAAAGAGAGGAACTAAGAATAATTAACAGAAATAACAGAAAGCGAGGTGTCAAGTGTAACGCCGTCTCGCACGGCTTACTGCTGGGGCCCTCGAGTGAGGCTGGCTCCGTTTTTTAGTTAACAGGTGGCCCCGTTACAGAGCACCACCGTACCTGGATTTCACGGGCTTCTTGCCTCTCTTCCCAGCTGAAGAACCCCAGTTCGGATCCCCAAAGAACCACACACTCCTGCCTCGGCAGCCCAAGAAGACGGTCTCCAAGTCCGGTGAGGCATGCTGGCCCCAGAGGTCACTGACAATGTCATTTCCTGGTGGACTGTAGAAGTGCCGTCACCGTCCGCTCCTAAGGGTCCAAATTAGAGCCGGCCCTGTGACAGCCCCGGCCTCCCCACTCCCTCCGGCCTCCCGGCCCGATGGGATGACTCCCCGCAGGGCAGGCAGTCCTGGGCTCACGCCTATTCCTTATGCCGGACACAGCCGGACTCTTCCCCACTGTGACCGCGAGAACGGCCATCAGTCAACAGCTGGAAGATAGAGCCTGGGGGGGGGGGGGCTGGGGGGGGCACATCCAACTGCCACCCCCAGCCCCTGACCAGGAGACCAGGAAGGACCCTCTGTGCCACCTCTGGGCCCTCAAGCATCTGTGGTTCCCCCGCTTCCCAGCCGGAGAGCAGGGATTCTGAGCCTCAGAGCTGTGCCTGCGAACCGCACGAAACGCCGGCATGGTCTCTGTCTGTCTGCGTTTGTGGGCTCTTCTAGGGAGAGGGGCCCACGGCTTCCAGCAGGTTCTTAACAGGTCAGAAGCCCCTTCTCTGGCAGGCGAGGCCGAGGGCAGGAGATGCGAAGCGCGGCACCCGCTGTCCCAGCGGGCTCCAGGGTCTGGGAGAGGTCAGCGGTCTCAGCAGGACACACGGGGCAGTCCGCCCCCGCAGCTGCCCGGGCCTCGGCTGCCTTTGAAACACACGAAGCTCCGAACGCCAAATGTGTCTCCAACCTCTGGCACCACAGCTGATCTGGCAACAGAAACCTGGTGTAAATGGACGTGGGACTGGTCTTGATCTATTTCACTCAGTGTGAATAGTCACATTTATTTCAAAAACTATGCTTTGATTCAAGTCTGCTGTCCCTGACCATAGTGGGAAGGAAGCACCATGGAAAATACCATACACGCACCTTAAAAGATAAAACCCCCAAATCCAGGAAGGTGTGCCCCCCGCCCGGGTTTACGGCCAGGGCTCGTGGGTCCCCACTGCATGTTACACTGAGCCTGTGCTTTGTGGGACAGAGAGAGGGCAGTTAGCATTTGTGAAACTCTCTATGACACGTGAACTGCATTTTGAGTTCTAAGCACCTTAAACTTTAACTTTTAAAAATCGACTTCTCAATTATTTGTTCCACAGATGTTTCCTGTGTGTTATGTGTTTTATACAAGATACCTGTTCATAGATCAGGAGCAAGCTAAATTAATTCAGCCACCTGAATTATCAGAATTCTGAAGGGGGCTCCTTTGTGTATGAATACTCTGAAATTATGTTAAATACTGGATGCATTTTTTAAGATTTTATTTATTTAGAGAGAGGGGAAGGGAAGGAGTAAGAGAGAGAGAGAAACATTAACATGTGGTTGCCTCTCACGTGCCCCTCACTGGGAACGTGGCCCACAACCCAGGCATGTGCCCTGAATGGGAATCGAACCGGCAACCCTTTTGTTTGCAGGCCTGCGCTCAATCCACCGAGCTACACCAGCCAGGGCTAGGTGCATCTTTAACTCAAATTACATGCTCCCGAGGGTGCATTATGAACTTAAAACACTTGTAACATTAAGCTTTGTCACAGAATGATAAATTATTGCCTTCATTTATCCTTTCATTCTTTTGTTCTCTGACCGCTCGTGTTCTGCATGTGTTAGTCAAAGAAATTTAAGCAGCAAGTAATGAATATAATTCTAACCCAAAGCAAAGAAGCTGAATCTTTTAGCCAGTGCAGCTCCTTCTCAACTGGGCGTTCAGCATCTGTTCAGCTTTCTCCTGTGCTGGAAGTAGGTGTCTGACCCTTGGGGGCTGGGAACACTGGGTCAGGAGCCACCAAAGGAGACCTGGAATTCACTAAAGAACAGTAACATCAGCCCTGGCTGGTGTGGTTCAGTGGGTTGAGCACCAGCCCATGAATGGAAAGGTCACAGGTTCGATTCCCAGTCAGAGTACATGCCTGGGTTATGGGCCAGGTCCCTGGTTGGGGGCGTGTGAGAGGGAACACATCGGTTTTTCTCTCCATCTCTTTCTCCCTCCCTCCCCCTCTCTCTGAAATAAAAAGATAAATAGCAAGTCATATATTCCTACAATTTAATTTTCAAAAGCTGGTGATTTCCTTCTTTTGTAGAAAATATATCTTTAGCACTCTTTCAATTATACAGAGTGAGGTAAACGTAGGTTTTACAGTTTGTAGAGAAAATAATACGATAATTAATAAATAATGATACAAGAATAAACTGTGTTTTGCACACTCACAACTATAAACCTACTTTTGGTCACCCCTGTATGTCCCTTGTTAATGTGCTTTGTCAGTACAATGCCAAAATGTGTGGCAGTCATTCCAACATAGTTGGCGTACTGGAAGGAGGTCCTGTCACCACACCGGGTGCGGGGACACCGTTAGGCCCGCTGTCTGTCGTCCGCAGCAGGCGGGAGGGGTGGTGAAGAGACCCTCCCAGACGGACTGATGCCAGGAACTAGGGAGGGCAGAAAGGGCAAAGGCCCTCTCTCGGCCCCTCCCTTTCTGCTGGTCCTTGTGGAAAAGGGCACGTCCATTAAGGGGAAGTTACCTGGAAGAGAGGGGACCTGGTGGAGGACGGGCCCACAGGAGTGAGTGGGAACCGGCTCCGGATAAGGAGCAGAGCCAGACCAAGGGTGCGGGAGGCCTTGGGAAGGGAACGAGACACTGAAAGCAAAGAGGGAAAGGCCAGGAGAGGCGCTAGGGAGGCCAGGGAGGCCAGGGGAAGGAAACAGCATGGGCCGGGAGGACAGCAGCCCTTTGCACCCGAGGGGCTGGGGGTGAGGGTGACCCCAGGAGGAGGCAAGCTGGGGCCAGGGAAGGGAGATTGCAGGCACATCCATAGAGCCGTTCCGAAGAGCAGTGCCTTGTCCGTGATGTGAAAAGTGCCTTTTCTGGTTCACTATGGACTTAAATGTACACATCTCTGAGGAAGTAACTTAAATTGAGTGTTTTAGTTCAGTGGTTTAAAAATTAAGCATCCTGCCCTGGTCCGTGTGGCTCAGTTGGTTGGAGCATCATCCTATAGTCCAACAAAGGTCACAGGTTCGATTCCCGGTCAGGGCACATGCCCACGTTGTGCGTTCAATCCCCCATCTGGGTGCATAGGAGAAAGCAACCAATCAATGTTTCTCCTTCACATCAGTCTCTCTCTCTCTCCCTTCTCCCTCCCTCTCTCTCTCTCTGGATAATTTCAAATCCAGAAATTATGTCTTACCTTTATTATGTATAGTTTAGGATAATGAGATATAAAACATTAAGGACTAAATTATAGTTTAATTTTCTGTAAGCTTTATAGTTATATAAGTGTGCATGATAAATGTAATATAAATATGCTGTCTACCACTCAAACACCAAGTGGTACCTTTACCTTTCTGAAGCAAGCTGACTCATCCTCTCAGACCTGCCCAGTAGTGCAGACACGAACATTTGGGGGAGGGCCTCTGGCCCTTCATCTTCTCCACTTCTGGGTTCCTTGTCCAGGCCTATGTGACCTTTGAAAGGCTAACAGCTCCTCTCTTCAAAGCCCCCACATGCTGTGTGCACACCCCCACCCGTGGCCTCGGCGGTGCCCCGGGGCTGTGGGGTTCCTCCCCAGGGGCCCACCCACTCTAACTGCCCACCTACAGCCACTTGGACACACACGAGACAGGGACACAAGCCTCACTGCCCATGTGACCCCCCACCCCTCACCCTCTAGTCTCCGGGAACTCTCTCTCCTGTCCAGGGCCACCTCACCCAAGAGCTGGAAGACATTGCAAGCTGGAGATCAAGTTCGGTCATGCTGGGCACGGTGGGAAACATGGGAGTCGCCACCCACCCCTGTTTTAACCCAGCCTGGGTCTAGGGCTCCCCTAGCCAGTGCCCAGGCTGTGCAAGTGGTGACCTTGCCACAACCGTGACACCTGTTCCCTGGCCTTCTAGTGTGTGTCACGGAGTCTGGCCCGCTCTGCCTTCCAGTTTTCATTGTCCTCAGAAGCTGACCCCCAAATACTCACATATCCAACCCTAGCCCCTCCTAAATTGTTACCAGTGGGAAAACAAGTACCACTGGAGGCACACTGTGAAGGCAGTTCGTCGGTTCTCGATGTGATGCAGATGCTGTGATGGCGGTCAAATCTGTGTGCCCTATGACAGCCCAGGTTCTAACACACTACCCCAGCACACACCCTCTGCCTCGTCTGGCTCACTGCGTCCGTCCCAGGCAGGGTCGCTGTCCCGTACCAGACAGACGAGGCTGGGTCTCAGAGGACGTGCCCACATTTGGCCGAGGCCCTAAGGACCCCAGTGACCTCGGGCATGGCGTTCCCTTCTCTCTCCAGGATGAGGACCAGATACTATAGATTCTACAGTTCAGTTTCAACCTCTCTCTCTCAGACAACAGATGCACTAATTCAGTCATACCTCGGTACTTGTTGGCTTCAGGACTCGTCAAACTGTACTCTCAATTTGACGAGAAAAGTGTCTGCGCTCGGTGCTTGCTCGCCACTCGGAGCCCCTCCCTCCCAATGAAACAGAGGTCCATGGGTCAGCCTCTCGCTCGGTGGCCCGCAACCAGCTCGGTGCTCACCGGTTTCAGCACCTGTCATGAGTTCCAGAACGAATCAACAACGAGTTACCACTGTGTGTGCACATGCCTGTCCACATATGTTTACATGCACAGAGGCACATATACCATACAAAGGCACGTCGACAGGGGGCAGTGGCACAGGCACACAGACCTGGGCTCTGTCCCACTTACTAGCCTTGTGCCCTTTGACAAGGGACATCGCTAAGCATCAGCGTGTTCTTCTTTCAAATGGTATGACAGGCCCTGGCCCAGAGACACCAGAGTTGCAGGTTCAATCCCTGGTCAGGGCACATACAAGAATCAACCAACAAGTGCATAAATAAGTGGAACAACAAACTGATATTTTAAAAAATAAATAATTAAATGGGATAACAATGCAGTAATGTTACACATACATTTGACATTCTCAAATTCAACTATAGAAACTTGGTACTTATCAGTTTGCTAGAATAGTGTTTAGAAACATTTTGTTTAAACTATACCCCTGAACACAGGTCCCCTAAGCACTTTATTTAGTGCCAAAGTAATGGAGGAACAATGGTCTTTGTTGGATTTATTGAGAAATGGAATGCCTGCATATATATATACACACACTCACGCAGCGTGATGGCTTTTAGAGGATCTTTCTGCATATGTGACATCTTCGTACGCAACACTGGGCCCCAGCGTGACACTCCCACTACCTCCGAACATTGTTACAAGGTTCACATCAGCTGATCTCTATAAAGCATTTAGTTCAACAGCTGACATACGGTAAGCACTTAATAAATGTTACCTCTTATCATGAATTTTAGCCTAGCTTCATAAAAGAAGTAAGTATAGGCTTCAAGAGTCAAAGAAGACCTGGTTTTCAATCCACGGTGTCCCTTTGAGGTTACATAGCCCTGGGCAGCAGACTTAAAACGCCCAGCTGCAAAACAGACCCCTGCCGACCTAAGGTATTAAACGGGATATTGTGTATGAAGTACCTAGCCTCAGCGTGGGCAGTCATCAGACATTGGTTCTCTCCCTTTTAGATTTCATGAGCAGGTATGACCATGCAGGAGGGTGGGGGGTGTCGTACATTTGTATTTGCATATCTGCCTATCTGTAGAGATGGGGATGTTACTAGTAACAAACTGGATTATCTGCTCAACAGGCCAGAAGGAGATCTCAGCTGAAAGCAAGCA
Source organism: Phyllostomus discolor (assembly GCF_004126475.2). Classification (NCBI taxonomy): domain Eukaryota; kingdom Metazoa; phylum Chordata; class Mammalia; order Chiroptera; family Phyllostomidae; genus Phyllostomus; species Phyllostomus discolor. Next base: position 6,141,108 of record NC_040904.2, on the reverse strand, counting down.
CAGCCGGAATGCATCGAATTTAAACTCCAAGATCAGCACGACTGTCCAGAGAAGAGAGGCTGTGACTTACCGCATACTCTCAGCAAGGCTCCACAGAATCAAAGAACTGAAGAACGAACTGGCTGACATACACCGGAAACTGGAAGCCACGGTTGTGGAAAACCAGTTTTTGAAACAACTTCAGTTCAGGCACTTGAAAGCCATAGGAAAATATGAGACTTCACAGAATAACGTACCTCAGATCATACTTAAACATCAGAATGAAGTTAAAAATTTAAGGCAGCTACTCAGGAAATCCAAAGAGAAGGAAAGAACTGTATCCAGGAAACTGAGAGACACCGAGAACGAGTTGCTGAAAACCAAAGACGCCCTGCAGGCCCTCCAGGCGCTGTCTGAAGACAAAAGTCTCGCGGAGAGGGAAGAACTGACTCAGAGATTGGCTAGTCTCACGACGAAAATGGAGGAAAATGACCAAAAGCTACAGGTCTGTATGGCACAGGCCCAGACACGTTAAGGTTCCAGAATGAATCCAGAGGGGTGTGCGTGCATGTTTGCACGCCAGCTAGCAAAGCCCAGCTAGCAAAGCCCCGCCACGTGCCTCGCCACGTGCCTGGCCCCGCAGGCCTTGGCGGCGGGGCTGTTGTCCGCTGGGGGGTGGGAAGCGTGGTGTGGAGGTCGGCTTGAAGGAAGGACAGAGGAGCTCAGAGCTGGGAGTGCCTTTAGGCTACAGCGAGCAAGCCTGGGGCTCTTTATCCGGACAGGGCGGTTCTCTCCTGAGCAGGGACCTTCCTCCCCTGGAAGGGATGTGTTGTGCTGTGCTGTACTGTGTTGCGTTGTGTTGTGCTGTGCTGTGTTGTGCTGTGTTGTGTTGTGTTATCTTGTGCTGTACTGTGTTGTGCTGTGCCATGTTGTGTTGTGCTGTGTTGAGCAGAGACCTTCCACCACTGAAAGGGCTGTGCTCTGTTGTGTTGTGCTGTGTTGTGCTGTGTTGTGCTGTGTTGTGCCATGCTGTGCTGTCTTGTGCTGTGCTGTGCTGGGCTGCGCTGGGCTGGGCTGTGCTGTGCACAACCTGCCTGAGAAAAACCAACCCTCTTCTTCAAACTCTTTATGGAAAGGCTGCGTCCCTGAAAACCTCACGGCACACCCCTCACTCCCTGTCCTTACGCTCTCTGTCATCGGTTTGTCCTGTCACCGCCACGCAGGCACCTTTGGTGTTTTAGAAATAGAAATTTTCCCCACATAATACTGCTGGGAACAGAGAGGGAAAAAGGAATTAAAATAATCGAAGAAACGAATGGATTGATTTTCCTTGGCAAATGCATGGTTGTCCAAAGCTTGGGGATTCCATTTGAGGGATGATTTATCCGAACACCTTGATTATAATGAGAATTCTGCTTATTTTCCATCAGATAGGTTTTGGTCTCTTTAGACATAAACTGTAAGTGCAGTTAATTTACTATTTAATTCTTTAACATGCTATGGTAAGAAACCAGTATTTTCTGTGATCTTGAAATCATTAGAAAACACCAATTCCTGTCACTCACTTTTTAAATCTCAGTTGTCTCTTCCTTGGGAAAATCCTCCTCCGTTTCCAAAGAGAATTTTCTCCCCTAAGGTGGACACATGAGCAGCAGAAAATAACCAGCAACTTGGTTTTCACGCGTGCACGTGGGGCATCACCGTTCTTTTATGAGGCCTTTCAGGTGACATTGGGTCCATGTTAGCACATGCCTGTCATGTAGAAGTAAATGTATTTTTACCTCATCTACACGTTTTTACATCTATAAACAAAACAAAGAGAATTCAAGAAAGTGAGTGTTTTCTTATCAGAAGCACTTGGTTGTATGAGAAATTCCACTTGGTTGTAAGGCATTTTATGTTGGGGGGGGGGCAGAATGTGGGCCAAAACGTGTATTTTGTTAAGGTTAACATTTTAAGGACTGGGGTTTTTAGTGATCATTGCATTGTTTTAGCTCACCATGTTTCCCACCTTCCTTTAATGAGAAGGAACTGATGTTACAATGAGGGAAATGACACTTGATGAACACAAATGAAAGAGAAAGAAAGAAAAGGCCTTTGGCCACGCCTGTGCCAAAGTCCAAGCCAAGCGGTGGTTCCCCGGTGACGCGGTCCCCAGTGACGCGGTTCTCCCTCCAGAGCGGCGGCGAGCCTGCCCCCTGCGAGTCCTGGGCGTGGGTGGCGCTCGTGCTGACTCAGCAGTCCCCCTCCCACCCCCTGGTCTGTGTGTGGCCCCGTGAGTCCCCGAGACAGCTTGCGCCCCAGTGAGCAGCCCCACAGCCCACGGTGGTCTGCCCCGACGCTGCACAGCCCTTCAGAAAGAGAGGCTTGGGAGACTTTTAAAGAATACAGCAGGTCCCCAAATAATGTTTCCTTCACCACTGCTTCACCGCAACCCTGAGCAGAAAAAGTCACGGGTCCCTGGCGGGGGCCGCTGTCTCTGAGGAGTTTGCATTTCCTCCCCCCACGGCCGCGTGGGCTTTCCCTGGGGGCCCCGGTTTCCTCCTGCACCCCAGAGATGTGCACCTGCAGGGAACCGGTGTGTCTCCCACGTCCCAGCGTGAGTGGGTGTGGGTGTGGGTGTGCGTGTGCCCTGCCCTGGAAGGGCATGCCGTCCAGGGTGGGGCCCCACTGGCTCCCTGAGCTGCTGGCCACACATGACCCCAAACTGGAATCAGAGCGTCAGAGAAGAATGATCTTGTTTTTCTTCATCTTTCTTCAATGTATGCATAGCTCACATTTCTGTCAGTGTTTACTATTAGGATGCTTTTGGTCTTTATTGAGAGGGTTGGTGATGTCTTTATGACCAGAACTCTGCCATAGGAATGTAACTCTGATTTATACCAATTGGCTTCATTATACATGTGACTTCGCTTAAAGTCACAGTTTCCAGGAGCTCGCTGACCTGTCAGGTGGGGACTCGCCGTACCCGATGCCGGGGTAACAGAGCCCTTCCCGTCAGCAGGACTGCCTCGGTCGGACGGTGACACTGAGTACGTGTATCGATTTTCAGAGCGTGTTCAAAAACTGTTTCATCAAATTCCAGAACATAAAAGACATTCGGTTCAAAACATGATGTTTATTCTCTAAAGTCATGATCTGGGGTTTTGGCTTTCGGGGGTTATATTTATTTCTACTCTCTGTCCCCCAATCAAATCATCCCTAACACTGTATTAAAAAGTTGCGCTTCTCGTCGATGTAGTTGGTCCCACTACAGTGGGAGCTTTTAGTAAACGTGCACTGGCTACAGAAGAGCTGAAACGTGTGTTGTTTGCAGAACTTGGAGAAGCAGCTGAGGTTGAAGACGAAAGCCTTCGGCCGGCAGCTGGCCACGGAGACCCAGAAGACTCTGGTCGCCCAGGCAGCTAAGGAGGCGCTGCACAAGGAGGTCCGGCGCCTTCAGCAGAAGCTTAAGGTACTTCTTTGCAAGCAAAATGTAACAAAATCTGTGAAATCCTGCTTCCCAAATTGTCAGAGCTATGTATGCCTATCATATCTGTAAACTATTTAACTCGGGGAATATGTTTCTCAACGGTTTTCCCTACAGCCGTATGAGCTGTATGAACAGATGGAGAACCTGAAATTACTAAGATGCATTAGCAGCCGGTAAACGTGTGCTTCATTAGCAAAAGTAAAGCTCTCCCCTGTTCATTGACAGCACTTTGTAATGTGTTCATTTCATCACATGATGTAATGTTATTGTGTTTTCTTAATATTTTCATGGAACCCAGGGTAAGTTTTTAAATTTAAAAATTAACTTATAATGTTAAAATAGTTAGAGTAATTTGCAAATGGGCTTGAAAAGCTGTCTTTTAAAGCGTTTTAACAATGAGGATTAAAAATATTTTTTCAGACTTCTGCTATGTCTGCCTTCCAGATTTCTAAAACGGCCAACAAGTTGCAAAAGCTAGATAAGACACTTAAGAAATATAAATATGGCTTTATCAAGCTTCACCTAGTAAATCCAAGCTTGATTCTCTGAGGCAAGAACTTTGTTCGGACCTTTCCCCGGGAGCCTCCAGGGCGCTCAGAGCAGGAGAGAGGGATGAGCGGGGAGAGCTGGCTGTCTCGGGTTTCCCTTTGTAGGGCTAGGAGAGAGTGGGTTCTTCCTTCTTTGGGGTCTCAGGGAACTTCAGAGAGTGCACTGTGCCCAGAACTGGGCATGACTGACTCGGACTCCAGCCCACAGGGTCCATGTGCTGTGGCTGCGACAAACAAACTCACTCGGACTACGGAAGTCCCGTGGAGGAAAAGGGACAGCATGGCCACCCTCTGAGTGAGAGAGAGGGACCCAATCCCCACCTGGACAGGCTTTTATTGCTTTTCTGAGTACATGACATCAAGGACGGTCCTCATTTACTATGCACAGGTTCGCTGTAGGTGATTACCTTTTACAGGTAACTGCCTCGACCGGCGCAGAGTGGGGGTCCCTGATTGGGGTCAACGGGAAATGAAGAAAACCACAACACAGACAGTTTAAGGAAAAGTGGGGACGAGGTGGGACATTGTCCTCTGATGGAGAGACAAAGAGCCCTGAACGTGGTTTCTGCGCCATTTGACAGGGGTTGGTTAGACGGAGCTCAAGGACGGCTGGCAAACTTGGGGAGCTGCTGCAGGCACAGACTGTTCCGCTCCCCGGCTATCTAACTGACAATACGTCTTCTGCAAAAGTTACAGCGCATTCAGCTGAGGCTTGCGGTTATCTGTCTCCCGTCAACCCCTGCGGGTTCTGGGGTTCCGGGTTCTGGCTGTGGTCCGCTGCTGGCTTGGCCTGCCTAGCAGATGCAAGCAGTGCGGCTTCGTCAAGCCCTCGGCCTTGGCTATGATGCCAGCCTTCACCGCCCCCCACAGATAACAGGAAGGAATGTCACTAGCTACATCAAAGGGTGTTTGCAGATGCAAGGGGAGAGGTGGTTGAACTTGTTACACTCCATACCTAGGAGGTTTAGCACAGACTTTAGGAAGCTATCTTAAAAATACGCAGTAAACATTTGCTGCCTCAATCCAGGGTGAGGGAGTTTTAGCAACAAGCAAGCCTCAGAGCCGCCTAGGTACCATGCAGGCCTGGTTTCCCACGGGAGAACCGATCCGTGGATTTGGCTTCCCATGTGCTGACTCATGCCTGTCGGTTTTCCAATAGTGCTGGGCTACATTCACCATGCCACATGGAACAGTTCCCTATATATGACTGTAGCAACCAGCTCAGAAAGCTAACAGAAAAAGCTTTAAGATCCACTGGTTGGGGCAAACGTACATACACACACACACACACACACACACGCATAGGAGACACAATCAGGGAATTTTAACATAAATGTTGTGCTTTCATATGTCGCCATATGCACGCATATAAATAGTATGTAGTCATTAAAAAACAATTTAACACAAGGAGGGGTGGGAACAGAGGGAGGTGGGGAGGGCTGGGGGGTGGGCTAGGATGAGGAAGAGGCAGAAAACTGTACTTGAACAACAATTAAAATAAAAAAAAACAATTTGCCCTGGCTGGCGTAGCTCAGTGGATTGAGCGTGGGCTGGGAACCAAAGTGTCCCAGGTTTGATTCCCAGCCAGGGTACATGCCTGGGTTGCAGGCCATAACCCCCAGCAACCGCACATTGACGTTTCTCTCTCTCTCTCTATCTCCCTCCCTTCCCTCTCTAAAAATAAATAAATAAAATCTTTAAAAAAAAACAATTTAACAGGAGAAATACTTATTGAAATGCTTAGTGAAAAGATACAAAATCCTATATACAGTAGGATCCAAATTTATTTTTATAGAGTAAATAAACCTACACAGAATGCATTTCTGTGCATGTGTAAAAGGAAATGAGGAATCCATACAGCAATAAGGAACAGTCTCCAGGACATATTGGTAAGTGAAGAAAGGAAGGCAGAGGAAGTGTGTAGTATGCTATTATTTACGAAAAGGAAGCAGTACAGCCCACACCGAGTTAGCAACCTAAGCCGCACCTGCTGCCTCCCACCACTCCCCCGCCAGGGATCCCTGCAAACTGAGCAAGCTGTGAGCCTCAGGCCTTCATGAAAATGTGTAGGCAGGATCCGGGCAGTCTGCATCCCAAGGAAATGCACTTCCTTAGGGAGTGGGCAGAGAGCATGGGTGGTAAAATACCACCTGCCACTCATAAAATCAATCAGAAGAAAAGAAGGAAGCAAAAACAGTAGAAGGTGGAGGAAGACATAAAAACAGACAAACCGTCAAGTGAGGAAAGTGATCCAGCAATTGACGATGAGGATGGGAATGAAGCGGACACCGACGCCCTCCAGAAATGGAAGGTGAAAAAGGTAGAGATAACCGAGATTCGGGATCAGGCAACGAATAAAAAAGCGGCTGCCATCGATGCCCTAAACGATGGTGAGCCACAGAAAGCCACTGGCTTGTCCACAGGTGCCTGCCATCAAGCTGAATCCTCGCTCGGCCACTCTGTATGCCAGGAGAGCCAGTGCCGTCCTCATCAAATTACAGAAGCCAAATGCTGCCATCCAAGACCGTGACAGAACTATTGGAGTAAATCCGGTTCAGCACGGCCTCATAAAGGGCGAGGGAAAGCGCACAGACTTCTGGGCCATGGGAAGAAGCAGCCCATGATCTTGCCCTTGAGTGTAAACTGGATCATGATGAAGGTGCCAGTGTGATGCTGAGAAAAGTTCAGCCAAGGGCCCAGGAAGGTGCAGAACATCGGAGCGAGCATGAGCAGAACCGTGAAGAGCGAGAGATGAGAGAAAGAGTGGAAAGGGCTGAGAAGGCTCTGGAAGAACTGGAGAGAGCCCAGAGGGAGGGAGGAGCCAGACGACAGGCAGGAGTGCAGTGCAGCTCTTTCCCAGGCGGCTGTCCTGGAGCAAGGCCCGGGCCCAGTGAAACTCTCCGTGATGCAGAGGTTCTTGCCGTCACACAAGTTCCAAAAGTCGTGGTGGCAGTCCAGGACGCGGCTCATAACCTGGCAAGTGTGTCAGAATATCAGAGCAACCCAAAGCTTACGACTCTCATCAGTACGTTGTCAGCCAGATCTGCTGGTCAAGCGTCGTGCCTTTCTGACAGATGAAGCCCTTGACGAAGGAAAGGCAACTTGGGTGGCCCAATGGATGTCACAGGGATACAAACCAGTGCGCCGCTGGCCTTCTGTGGATAAGGCTGGGGCACGCTGAGGAGAGTCCCTGCCCCTGGGACCCAAACGCAGCGGCAACGTGTGGTTTGCACTACCGTACTCTTTCAGGTAGTGTTTTCCACTGGGAGCTAGAAAGTTTGAACACTTTTAAATCTTAAAAATAATTAAAAAACAATTAAAAGGGTGTGTTAAACCCTACATTCTTCTTCACTAAAACAAAGGAAAAAAGAAAAAAAAGGAGGCAATACAAATATATCCACATATTAGCTTATTTTTTTCTATTTTTTTTAGATTTTATTTATTTATTTTTAGAGAGGGAAGGGAGGGAGAAAGAGAGAGAGAGAGAGAAACATCAGTGTGCGGTTGCTGGGGACCGTGGCCTGCAGCCCAGGCATGTGCCCTGACTGGGAATCGAACCTGTGATACTTTGGTTCGAAGCCCGCACTCAATCTACTGAGCTACACCAGCCAGGGCCCACATATTAGCTTATATTTTTAAAAGAAAAACAGCAGCAGGGTAACAGCGGACGTAGGATGGCAACTACAGTAGAAGAGACGGACACAGACCCTAGATTTCTTGACCGTCTCTTTGCTAAACGTGACTTTGGAAACTTGTAAATATTTTGCATATTCATATATGAAGCAAAAGGAAATGCAAACAAAAATTGAAAAGCATTCCCCAAAAATCCAAATGATAATGAAAACAATAAGCCCGCTGTTTCCCCCAGCGCTGACATGATGTCAGAGAAGCAGCACTGCAAGCGGCTTGTGACAAGCTGATTTTGCTTACTGCATGTGCCGAGGTGAACGGGTGAGGGCCGAGTTTTGCACGTGAGACGCTGGAGGTCGGTCAGCCTTGAAAAGGGAGGGAACTCTGACACGTGCTACAGCACAGGTGGACCTTGGGGACAGCATGCTAGGTACAGTCAGTCAGTCACAAAAAGACAGACACTGTGTGATTCCTCTTCCACGAGGTGCCTGGAGTGAGTAGTCAAAGTCACGAGACAGAGCATAGTGGTGGTCTCCCGGGGCTCTGGGAGGGGTGAGCGGGGAGTCCCTGTTCGGTGGGGACAGAGTTTCCATTTTACAAGATGGAAGGAGTTTTGGGAGTGGATGGTGGAGAGTCGCCCAGCCCCAAGTCTGGGTCGCGCTCCACGTCTAGGCTATGGGCCACAGCGAGGGCACGGACGTCAGCCTCCCACAGCTCTGAGCGAGGTCCTGCACCCCAGCCAACGTCCAGCTGCACCCCAGCCGACATCCAGATGCACCCCAGCCGATGTCCAGCTGCACCCCAGCCGACATCCAGGCTACAGGCTTACCCTTAGGAAGTGGTGTCTATTCAGACCTCGCTCCCTCCCCAACTCCCAGAAGCCCTCTCTGCTGGCCCCAACGTGGCTCCACACCGTGACCCCGCTTCCCCTTGAACTCTGAGCGCGTGCCCTTCCCTACGAAGAGTTCACGGCATTCCCTTGAGTGTTCCTAGACATGGATTTTCTTCTTATTGTTTCTCTTGATTAACCTATTGAACTCACCTGCAAGTATTGTGGATTGTGTTCTGAACCTGCTCAGGTCTTTGGTTCTGGACCCAGGCCCAGCTCTATGACCCACGACAAACTAATGTGTGTGTGTGTGTGTGTGTGTGTGTGTGTGTGTGTGTTTGTTTTAATTCACATTTAGACAGAGAGGAGGGGAAGGAGAAAGGGAAAGAGAAACATCAGTGTGTGGTTGCCTCCCATGCAACCCCGGACCAGGGACCTCCCTGCAACCCAGGCATGTGCCCTGACCAGGAATCAAACCAGCGACCCTTTGCTTCACAGGCCAGGGCTCAGTCCTCTGAGCCACACCAGCCAGGGCTGTGACCCAGCACTTAAACCTTTGTTCCAAGCATGAAGGACTGTCCTTCCCATCACCTCCTCTCGGCCTCAGCAGCCGTCCTGCACCTGCCAGTCAGCAGCTCTTGACCTTGACCTGCCGCTGCCTGCTCCCTGGGGCTAAAGGACACACTGACCCTCTAACTGATTTTCCCAGACAATCAAAACCTGCCCCTCCAACTGTCGAGGTCTCTCCTGTCTGTCCCTACTCCCCGCTGCTGGGTCCTTCCCTCCCAAGCTCTCCTCTCCGCCCGGATGTGGGCAACACCCTGAACTTGCAGGCCCACCTCCTGTTGCCGGGTTCCAGCTAAAACTCAGTGGTCTTGAGTCTGACAGGCTCACCTCGTGATGCGTGTGTAAGAAGGCGTGCTTGGCATTTAATCAGTTCCGGTTTTTCCTCAACAAGCTGGGACTTCAAACCTTTCATTTTGCCGAGGCTTTAAAGACAACATTGGGATCTGAAGCTGAGTGGCGGCGTCCGTGACCGTGCCGCGTGAATGCAGGCCTGTCTGGTGGCACGTGCCATGACCACAGAGAGCCGTCCGCGCCGGCCACGGCTGTGCGGAGTGTGGGTGGCAGGACTGAGGGCGGAGCTGCTCACCTAGTTTTATTTTAATTAGTTTATTTTTCAATGGCAGTTCACTTTTGATGATATTTTGTGCTGGGTTCAGGTGTACAGCCTAGTGGGTGGACAATCATACATGTCACGAAGTGTCCCCCGCCCGATATTTCCAGCGCCCACCTGGCGCCACGTGTGGTTGTCACGATGTTCCTGATTCTGTTCCCTGTGCTGTGCGTTGCATCCCCACGAGGTCCTGTAACTGCCAGTTTGCCTTCTCAGTCCCCTCACTGCTGTCACCCAGCCCCCACCCCCTCCTCTGTCCACCACCAGTCCACCCTCTGTGCAGATGGGTCTGTTTCTATTTTGTTTGTTCATTCATTTTGTCCCTTAGGTTTCACAAGTACGTGAAATTATGGGGTATCTGTCTCTGACTGACTTATTTCACTTAAGCATAATACCCTCTAGGTCCACCCGTGCTGTCACAAAGGGTAAGATTTCATTCTTTTTCACGTGTTTTAATTAGCTCAAATCACGACATGGCTAGTGGCCACTATATGGCACCATGGAAAAGAATAATAAATGTCAGGGGATGGGAAGAAGTGGGAGAAGCTGGCTTGGACACTTTTCCAAATTATCGTCCCAATCACAATAGTTTGTCACTCTGTGAAAAAGTGCTTTTTTGATGTCAGGAATGAAATACAGTGATATGGCCTATTTCTATTTCTGCTAGAATTAGAGATTTTACTCAGAGAATACTGAACTCACTTAAATTGCTTTCTAGAAGAAATCAAGGTTGATCAAAGCAAATATTTACAGAAAAATGGGTGTTGTGGTTCTCTCTAGGAGAAGGACAGAGAGCTTGAAATCAGGAACATCTACGCTAACCGGATACTGAAAAACTTACATGACACCGAAGATTATCCAAAAGGTATGTTTTCATTATTTTCCCTCAAACGCCTGTTCTTAAGAGTCTAGTCAGATTTTCCTAACTTCCATCACCAAAATAATGGATATTTTAAAAGTCATTTTACTAGGCATTCAAACACGTTTTGTGATTTTAGAAGAATACAGAAACCGCCGAGGCTGAGACAGCTGGAAAGGGACAGAAAAATGCGCACTCCCGCCTCCCCACCTCTGCTCAGTCCTGCACGCTCCTCCTGCAGGTCGAAGGGGGGACTTTCGGCTGCAAGCCAAGTGGCTGCCAAATACTGAACTTGCTAAGAGTATCTAGTAGCCAGGGTGTGGATCTGAAAACCAACTCTACTTAGGCAGGGTGTGCCTCGCCACAATGCACCCATCTAAGTGCTCCAGGCGATGGGTTCTGACAAACGCGCATCTATTCCCACACAACCACGGCCGCAGGCAGGCCAGGGTCCCGGCCACGTCCCGGCAGGCGCCCCCGGGCCCTCTTGGTGCTCAGCCGCCCGCATGCCTGGCCTGAGGCAGCCGCCGAGTCCCCGCTGTCGCAACGGTGTGGTTTGCCTGTTCTACGACTCCTTAGAAACAGAGTCATCAGTGGCCGCTCCCCTGTGTCCGGCTTCTTCTGCCCAGCAGCACGTTCGTCAGGTCACCCGTGCAGCTGCTGCTGCTGCTGCTGCTGCGATTGTCAGTCTGCGCCTCTTCATCCCCGAGCAGCGCTTTCCCTTCAGGACGAGGTGCACTGGCCCCCCGCCCCACGCGAGCGCCCAGCCAAACACCCCGCTCAAAGCGTAGTTGTGGCAGCAGCAACACCCGCCCTGGTTCAGTGGAAGTAACCGTGCCACTCCGTTGCGAAGGGCAACGGCCTCAGGTTCCCCGGCCTCTTCCTTCACTGGCCTCCGGCTTATAATCCGGAACAACAGCCAGCAGAGACCGTGACAAACGCAGCCAGGGGGCCATGCAAGCGGGATGATACCTCAGGGAAAGGGTGGCCTGGATTTCGGGGTCACACACCTCAGCCAGGGCCACCCGAGCTCTGGCGGGGGCAGCTCTGAGGTGGGGTGGGGGGCCCATGCCCACAGCCATGCACGTCTGAGCCCTGAACCCGGTCTGCCGGCGGGGCCGCAGGGCCCTGGGATGCGGCGCAGCCCCGCCCACCGCCTGCCCGCTTTGGAGCCGGCCACCGGCAGGCACTCCCGTAAGCTCTGTGGCCCAACACAGGACAAAACAAGGGCAGTGGCAGGGGAAACACAACGGCGGCAAATGGTGGACCGATGCTGAAAAGTTTCAGAAAATATCTAGTGTGCTCTGTTCCATGACGTTGCGCAGTGTGATTTTTTTTTTAAGATTTTATTTATTTATTTGTAGAGAGGGAAGGGAGGGAGATAGAGAGAGAGAGAGAGAAACATCAATGTGTGGTTGCTGGGGGTCATGGCCTACAACCCAGGCATGTGCCCTGACTGGGAATCGAACCTGCAACACTTCGGTTCGCAGCCCGAGCTCAATCCACTGAGCTATGCCAGCCAGGGCTCCACAGTGTAATTTTATACTAAAAATCAAGATTGCTTTCCAAATGTCAGGTGTGCTTCTTATGTGTAACATACCTGTTCTGTAGTGTCTTCAACAAAGTCAGTACAAGCGGACAGGACCGGCGCTCCAGCCACCAGTGTGAGGCACCAGGAAACCCAGAAATCCGAGGACGCCCCCGCCTGGATGACTAAGGTACGGCCCGGTTGACGTCTCGCAGCGTCTAATCAAACAGACCTCTGCGAAACCAGGCTGCAGGTGCCTGCTCCACACGGACAGTGTTTGTGGTCGTGCACCAAATACAGTTCCAAAGTGTCTGCACCCCACCGACGAGGTGTCGCTGCTCCTCTGACTTGCAGAGTAAGAAGACGACAGGAAACGCTGGTCATAGAGAAAAGCCGACGGAAACGGTCTGTGCAATTCCTCGCTACAGCAGCAAACTACCAGGCCAAGAAGGTTCCGAGAGAAAACACGAAGGTAATTGAACACCTTTTCATTCGTGTTTACCCTTACTGGTTTTTCTGAGCTGGGAATTACTGTGTATGAAAGCACACATAAAAGACATACTGTGCGAAGAATCATTATAAGACTAACACTGTGTGGCCACCATCCTAAGAAATGGAGCATTAGTGTCCCCTCGGACACACTGTGGGTCCTTCCCAACCACATCCCCCTCCCCGCCCCCAGAGAGCACCCCACCCCTCAGCCAGCTCTTCATGCCCTTGCCCGGCCACCCCGCTCCCTGTCCTCCTGCTGGTCCTTCAACCACGGGTCCGGGTTTGCAAACTGAGCAACAAACCGAACCTGGCTGAGTGCAGGGCCACTCTGCCACTAGTGGAGACTAACCGAGGACTTCCCAGAAGGGAGAGCTGGGCACAGACCGAGGCTCATCTCCCCTGAGGACACAAGGGCCCAGTCAGGGCGAGGTCCTGCCCCGTCCTGGGTGCAGAGAGCCCGTGGGTGCACGGCATCTGGCAGGGCTGCTCGGCGGGTCCGGGAGGCAGCGGTTCGGGCGGAACAGGCTGCTCAGGGGTTCCTGTCCCACGGTCCCTGGAGGTCCCCTGCAGCTCTGGGTGTAGGTCAGGGCGGAACGCTTCCGTGGGGTGCAGTGAGCCCTCGGCCCACCCAGGTGGTGGCACATGATAGGACAACACCTCCATCAGGCTGTGGCCAAGATGGGCCTAGGACCTGCTCACCGGGCATTCGCTGCCACAGGGATAGAGAGCTCCAGGGGTCTTGGAGACACCAGCCCTTAATGCTTAAGCCTCCTTGCCTCTAGACTAGTGGCCCTTTGTCTCTGGTGCGAAGCTGTCACCCTGGGATTGCAGGTCACCAGAGGGACCAGGTCTCCTCAAGGCCAGCTGGGGACCAGTGCCACAACCCAGACGAGGGACGAGGTATGCGAGCCGGCCTGCAAGCGGCGGAGGTGGGAAACAAGCATTCCACCAGTCTCCAGACTTTAACATGTAAGGGTCGTAGGGCATTATGTGAATAATCATTTAGAATTAACTATAGATCTTGCTGGCTTCTTTGCTCACCACTGATTCTTGAAACATATTTCTTCTCTTACTAGAATTCCTTTTTTTATTTGCCTGGAGCATAAATGGTTTTGTTTCAGAATGTGTTCGCATGGAACGTTTGCCAGCTTTCTGCTGTCCAGCACTGTCCCCACGAACGACTGGCCATTCTGATTTGTAATCAAACAACCGTCTCATGTGAGGAATGTGTGGGTGGCCTCTGTGGGCTTGTGCGTCGGGACTCGGGGGTGTCTTTGCCCGTAAGAGGCGAGGACCGGGAAAGGACCGCCCTTCCTGACGCAGCTGTTCCCCTTAACAACACACCGAGAAACCTTTTCCTGAGGTGGCCTGCTCACCCACCTCACTCTTGATCCCAGATGCCCGGAATTCCACAGGCTGCACGTACCCTCATTATTTAACCATGACCTGCCCGGCTTCTAGGGCGGTTCGCTGTTATTAACCATGCTCGGTAACATCCTTATGCTACACGTTGTGTACTTTAGTAAGGTTCGGTCCCAGAAGTGCAGTTGTTGTGGCTAGGCCTATATCCACAAGAAATTGTGACAAATGCCGCCAAACTGCTATCTAAATAAGCCATGCCAACTTGCACCCCCACTGATGGGGAACGGAAGCTCCAATTTCCCCGTATTCTCACCAACTCTGGAAATTACTCGCCTTTGGGTGGGTGAAAAATATCCTCATTGTCTTCACTGGTGCTACATCCAGCTAGTGGTGTTGGAACTTCTAGTGATACCTTATAGGCAAACTTTTCTTTTTCTTTTTTCTTTTTAGAAACCACCCGGACTGTGTTCTCTCCCTCTTCCCCTTCCAAAGGAAGAGAAGAGCTATCATCAAGGGCTATTGGTAGTTGCAAAAGCAACAGCAAAAGCCGGCGTCACACTCAGGAGAGAACACTGCGCCCCCTCCTGGTGGTTTCGGGTGCTCTGCACATTCTGAGAAACCCCTCTAGTCTCGAACTACAGAATGAATCCCTGAAAGTACAGTCTTCAAGTTTTTCTTTATGCACATCACCTTTCTTTTGGTTTCCTACTTCTCGAGCATGCGGTATGTTCCAGGAGAAGGCAACATTTCGTGCCTGTTAACAGCACCCTGCCCACATGCCAGAGCTGCATACATTTATCTTCTTGCCTTTTTTGTCATTTTACTGTCCTTGTCAGGAGGTATAAGGAAGTGTGGCAAACATGCATGCCACCTCGAAATAGAAGTCCACTCCTTTTAAAGGTCCCCAAATTGATCATCTTTCTAATGCAGGGTTATCGAAGGACGAGGAACACTCGAGGGCGCAAGCAGCTCCGGAGAACACTGGAAGGCAGAGAGAGAAGAAAGCAGATCAGGAGAAGCAAATCCCTTTAGAAAAAGAACAAGAACCACCCCCCGAGACAACTCAAGTCACTCACCTCGAACGGGGAGGCCAGCAGGGAGACGAAGCGGCCAAAGAAGGGCTTCCCAAAAGCCTACAGACGAGTGAGGCGGACGAGGTGCCGAACAAAACCACTGCTCCCAACATGAAAACCCTCCTCAGGCAGAGGAAGCGTTACTCATTCACGGTAGCTACTGAAAACCTGCACCACGGGCTCCCTGCTTCGGGGGGGCCCGCCCCAGGCCCCAGGAGGTGCAACCCGGGCCCAGACAGGCGGCGCGGGGCCAGGGAGGGCCCGAGGCCCGAGCACTCCGCCAGCGTGTACGAGCCCTCCTTCGGGAAGTCGTCCCGGACAAAGGCAGCGGGGGCGGCGTTCAGGGACAAAAAGAGCAGCCTGATGCGGGAGCTCTTCGGGTCAGGCTACGTCTTCAAGAAGGAGCAGGCCAGCGCTGCCAGAGAAGGGCCTGAGGAGACCTGGAAGAGCACGAAGGTGCCCCAGCCACCCCCCGGTCAGACCCCGGCCAGCAACGGTTTCGGAGACTCCAAAGTGACTGTGGTGAACTCGATTAAGTCATCCTCACCTACAGAAGGAAAAATAAAAATAATTATTTAAACAAGATCGATGTTCTACTGCATTCGGGTCTGACGGCCTGGTTCTTTTGCGCCTTCACCCTCGTGGTCTGGCGTGTGTGTCTCTGTGTTTTCGGCACATATGCTGACTTTGGGTAGTTAAGGTTTTGTTGTTTTGCTGATCTAAAGTTTAACATCCATTGTATATTAGCTAATGACAGCATCTCTAATACAAAGCTACACCTTTTTTTTCCCTATAACTGAGACGTTGCAACAGAGTTTTAAAAAAACACAGTCCAAAAAAATCGCCAAACACGTGAAAACAAGGTTTTGAGAGATCCGAGAGGAACAACATATGAGGGCCAGATCTGCAAAGACTTCGCCTGTTGGGCCCAGAAAATAAATTACTTGTTATACCCAGAAAATAAACGTTTAAAGAAATAAAAGTAGTTTTGGAAATGGAGAGGGGGGTCTCTGCCTGCGGAGTCCCCCACCCCACCCCATCCGCCACAGAGGGGAACAAGTCCACCAAGACAGGATCCGCCTGGGGAGGAAAGGCGCCAATCTCTCAAAGGAGAAGGGCCGGGAGCGTGTTCCTCAGTGGGCTCTCACTGGGTTCCGTTTGCACAGGAATACACGTAAGGCTCATCCATCATTGTCAGGCAGTAAGGATCAAACAATAGATAACATACAAAGAGCTACCAGGGCTTATTCTGAGTCAGGGTCAGTTAGCTAAGGGGCTACAAAACCCTGGGAAACAAACTCATTTCCTGCTCTGACTCTTATCAGAAAACTGAGGACATTCTTAGCAAAGTAGGTTTCACAGGATCTTATGCATTCTTTCTTAGGCCTGATCACCCCAGGGAACCCGCCCTTTCCAGCACAGGGCTGCACCGCCCTCCGGCCTTGTTCCAGGCTTAAGTCAGGCAGGGGAAGTAAGGCAGCCAAGAGACTAGGAGACTTCTCACAGACAGAATGAGGACTCGGGGCTATGTCAAAGCTGAGGGGCGAGGATCCATCACCCCCTTTTTCTATAGCCCCCCAAGTCCTTCCCTGAGGGCCCCTTCATGACCGTGCCTGTCTTAGGCCGACCCTCCCTTGAGGAATCTTACCCGTCATCGGCTAACCAGTCATCCGCCCGGGGCCAAGCAGGGTGAAGTGAAGGGTGCAGAGGCGCCC
This sequence comes from Phyllostomus discolor, assembly GCF_004126475.2. Classification (NCBI taxonomy): domain Eukaryota; kingdom Metazoa; phylum Chordata; class Mammalia; order Chiroptera; family Phyllostomidae; genus Phyllostomus; species Phyllostomus discolor. Next base: position 6,124,444 of record NC_040904.2, on the reverse strand, counting down.
CACCCTCCCCCGCCAGGGAGATAAGCTTTGTCTCCTCAGTGGCGTCCCAAGGTCTTTCACTCAGCCTTAGCCGTGGGGGGTTACAGCTTCTGAAACCAGGCAGGCCGGTTCCCAACAAATGTGAATAAAAGGAACAAGAACTCAGCATATGTGACAAAGAACTCAAAGATATAATAGTTTAAATTGACACACAGGCTGAGGAGCTGATGAGACCAGGATGCAGAGAGAAAAAGACAGACCTGAAGAACTGATCGGTGTCAAAGCGCCGGGAGACAGAGAGGAAAATAGGGGAGGCAGGTTAGCAGGCACACACAGAGCTGGAGGTTTAACAACATCCACTCCATTTCCCAAGGACAGGGAAGACAGAATGGAGCAGGGCTCAGTGTCTACACATGGCCGAAAACTTCCCAGAACTGGCAACAGATTTCAATCCAATGATCTAGAAAACGCAATAAATGCCCAGCAAAATAAACAGACATTGAAATAAAGAGAAATTCACACCCAGCTAGATCACGATGAAACTGCCAGGCCCCAGAAACAAAGAGGAAAGATCTTAAAAGCAATCACATAGCCAAAGGCGGCTTCTCATCAAAGCAACAGCTGCACTTCTGGGCGGCAACCACGGAAGGCAGAAAACACCTTTTACCTTTTACCGTGCTGGACTGTTCTGGAATGCATACCCTCAGAAGCGATCAAGAATAAGGAAGAAACGGACACATTTTCAGAGAACCAGAAACAGAGATGGCCGGCATTAGCGCTTCACTAAAGGAAACTGGAAAGCAAAGATCAGCAAACTTTTTCTGTAAAGGACCGGAGAGTAAATATTTTAGGCTTCACAGGAGATAAACCCTCTGTCGCAGCTGCCCCACCATTGTAATGTGAAAAGAGACAACATGAAAACAAGTGGGCGAATCAACAAACCACAGCCCGGGGGCTGAGTCCAGCCTGCTGCCTGCTTTTGCAAGGAGCAGCTTGTGAACCCCCATCTCCACAGAGAAACGTCAAGCACAGGGAAAGTGATTGGAAACACAGGGTCTCATAGGAGAGAGCAGTAAATGTGTAATTCTAAACAAGGGTCTGCTAGAAATGATAAAAGAATTCAGCAAAATAGCAGGATCCAAAATTAATGTTACAGGGTGCAGCCGGGGGGGGGGGGGGGGGCAAATAGGCATTTGAAATGGGGCCCAGAACTTAAGGTGTCTAGGAGATTTTAAGATGTCTCCATCCCCCCCACCCAGGGTGTGGGTTGGGGGAAGGGACAAATGGAGCAGGGCCATTGAGAGCTGTTTAGCATAGCAACAGCCTTGCAGCTAAACTCTGGCGTGGTCGTTTGGCATATCTATAACCTTTGACTGGTTGCATAGATAAGTTAAGTAGCTGTGATCAGCTCTAAGCCAGGGGAATGGAAGTAACTTCCCCACCCAGATGTAACTGGGGGGGGGGGCGGGTCCCCTGCGTTACAGTGCCTGCGTGGGAGCTCAGAGAGGACTGGCTCCAGGACATGCAGCCACGCCTGCCCAGACTCATGATGGCAGCGCAGTAAAGCCGGAAGGATACTATTTCCAGCATGTGAAGCCGAGTGTGGGAGGAGTCGGAAATGAGGCTGCAGAGGAAGACTGGCTGCGGGGATTTAAAACCCAGATTTGGTGGCCATTGAGGGGGAGAACCATGCTGCTTGAGAAGAAGAGCCATGTGCAGCCCTGAGAAGGAGAAGCACGCGGACTTGACGGAGTGGAGACTCCTGCAGCCCTGAGAGAGGGAGAAGCACGCGGCAGCCCTGAGGAGGGAACCACGTGGCCTGGCAGAGTGGGGACCCCCGCAGCTTTAGAAGGGGGAACCACCACCTGGTTTTAGCAGAGATCCCGGTGACTCAGCCGAGGGTGCCGGGAACCCAGGGAGGTCTCCCAGTCGAGAGGGAGGACTAACTGGGAAGAACCAGAGGACTGCCTGCGCCACGGACTTCTATTTTCTTCCCTGAGATACGGTACTCTGGCCTGGGCAAAGGGGGAAGGAAGGAAGGACTGTGTGTTTGTGGGTGTTTTTTAGGGACTTTAGGATTTTTTGATAAAGACATTAGGTCACTACTTTAAGTTAGTATAGCATTAAATAAACGTTTCCTTTCCTTTTCACGAATCTCTGGCGTTGAGAGATGTCTTTCCTCTGGCGGCGGACATAACGGACCCGGGGCCTCTTTCAGTAATAGTATATCGTCCCAGGCCCCCCTTGTTGTGTGTTCTGTAACATTAACATTCAGAAATCAGTTGCATTTTTATATGCCAATAATGAACTAAAAGAAAGGGAAATTAAGACAACAATCTCATTCACAATTGCTTTGAAAAGAATAAAACACCTAGGAATAAACCTAGCCAAGGATGTAAACAAATGTTATTGCTTTGTACATCCACCTCCTGTGGGGTTACAAAACATTAAGATACAGCTGAAATATCATTTATGTACACACATATACGTATATACATATATACATATCACATAAATATGTGACAAGGGAAGCGCTGAAGTTAACAGGTTATGAGCCTTACGCTGGTGAAGAGGAGAGTAAAATACTACCTAAGCATTGGTAGATTTTCTAGTGTAAGCACTAAAAAAAAATCAACTTCAAAATGTAAGGTGCAGAGGGGTGTGAAAAAACCAAAGGCAATTGTAAGATGATGAAAAATAGATGTTGCTCTCTGCCCCCAGGCCCTGACACGGGCCCCTGAAGCCCTAGCGCTTCCTGGGGTGACAGAGTGTCTTCTGTCCCGATGAGGCAGCTCTGGGTGGACACCTGGGTGGCCCCAGGATGGGGCTGGTCCCCAGAAAGAACGAGCCTCGGAGAGAAGCTGGGACTCTGTGGCCCTGCCCTCACCCCTTGAGAAGGGAGGGGGGTGGAACTCAGGGTTGGAGATGGACCACGCCTTCACGGAGCTTCCGGGTTGAGGAGCACACGGAGCCGGTGGGATAGTGGTGCTTCCCCCCATCTCCTCCATCTGCGCGTTCACCTGGATCCCCGATCCCATTCTTGCATAGTGACCTGGTAAACGGTAAGCAAACTTGAGTCCTAGAATTTGCTCTAGCCGATTAACTGAACCTGAGGAGGGCTCGCGGGGACCTCTGATCTACAGCTGGTCGGTCAGAAGCACAGGGGACAACCCGAATTGCAGCTGGCACCTGAAGCAGGGCAGACCTGTGGGACTGAGCCCCTCCCCTGCACGACCTGACGCGCTCTCCAGGCAGACAGTGTCAGAATAGAGTTACGTTGCTGCACACCCAGCTGGCGTCGCAGAGAACTGCCTGCTGTGGGCTAAACCCCCTGGCCCACAGCTGGTGACCAGAAGTATCAGAAGTGTGGGAGTGGTGTGAGTAGTGAAGCAGACACACAGAAGGAAAGAACAGCAGGTTTTCCTAAAACGGCAAGCAAGGAGGAAAAAGGAAACAGAGAGAGTGGAACAAATAAAAATACAAATGAAGCAAAAACTGACAGAACTACAAGTCGAAGTCAAGGTGTGAGCCTTCACATACCTCTCTCAGTAATGGGCGGCTTACTTGAGTACAATGACTGATCGCTCTGACCTAGCAGACATACACAAAAGACCACACCCAACAACTTCAAATTTTACATTTTCTGTCACATCTGGAGCATTGGCCAAAATTTTATCCCACTGTATTTGCAAGTTGAGAAGAAATGGATAAATCCCTACACTGATATGCCTAATGTGACTTGAGAAGAAATGTAAAACTGAATATCCCTACTACCGTTAAAGAAATTGAAATCAGGAGCTAAAAAAATCTTCCAAAATGAAAAAGCCCAGTTTTTACCATCGTATATTCAAACAATAAATAACTTAGATCTTAACCTGATCCAATATAAAGAATAAAATGCTTGTGCATAAATTTAACAAAAGAATTGCAGAAGTAATCATCTAAAAACTAAGAAATTAAACAAGATCTAAACAAATGGAAAGACATCCATGTTCGTGGATTGGAAGACTTCATGCTGCCAAGATGACATCACTCCCAAACCGATCTACAGGCTCGATACAATCCCTGTCAGAACCCCAGCTAACTTCTTCGTGGAAACTGACAAGCCAATTCTAAAACACACATGGCATCGCAAGGGCTAGCCTAAACTATCTGTAAATTGGAGAACGCTGTTGGAGGATTCACACTTCCCAGTTTCAAAAGTTACTCCAAAGCAACAGTAATCGAACCCTGTGGTACTGATGTAAGGATGGACATGGAGATAGATAAAACCGAACTGAGAGTCCAGAAATAAACCCAAGTGTCTAAGTCAACTGATTTTTGACAAGGTGGCCAAGACCACTCAGTGGGGACTAGGTTCTTCAATGGGGCTTAAATGACTGGATATGCACAAAAGAATAAAAGTGAACCCCTACCTCACTCTGTATATGAGAACTGACTCAAAATGGATCAGAGACCTAAATGTAAAAATGAAGACTATAAAACTCTTACAAAACACCTGGCTGGCGTAGCTCAGTGGATTGAGCGCGGGCTGGGAACCAAAGTGTCCCAGGTTCGATTCCCAGCCACGGTACATGCCTGGGTTGCAGGCGATGACCCCCAGCAACCGCACATTGATGTTTTTCTCTCTATCTCCCTCCCTTCCCTCTCTAAAACTAAATAAATAAAATATTTAAAAAAATACAGTGTATGTAAAAGGCATACATGGCCCTCGTGGGAAACCATTATATGATTTTTTTAAGAAATTAAATATTACTGAGTATTGGCTTAAGACATGCGAGGAGGGGTATTTATAACAGCATAAGGAACAGTCTGTGGCCCTACAGGCACTTGCAGCGTTGCCGGAAAGAAAGCCCTTTATCACCTAAAAAGTATCTCACAGTAGAAACAAAATCACACAACAGCGAACACCAGTCAGCTGACATCTCGGCCACATACACAACACTTACAATGGTCAGAATGAGAGAAGAAAAAGGAAATCACTGTCATCTAAGAGGGTCAGGGCCGGCTTTATAAACAATCTCAAAGGTCCGCCACAACACACAGAGATGGGAGGGGAAGGTCGGCGCTCATGCACACGGTCCTCACGTAGAGCTGCCGATGAGTAAGAAAAATCACGGGAGCCCAAGAGCCGAGCCAGGTCAGGGGAGAGAGAACTGGTCTGACTAGCACTTCACCCAGCTGAGCCGGCAACGGGAGCATCCTATTAGCCCCACACAACAGACGACTCTGCGTGTGCATCTTACAAGACTTCCCTGCTTGGTTTACTGTAAACATTCAACAGAAAGCAAGCACAGTCCTGGCTGGTGTCACTCAGTGGATTGGGCTCGGGCTGCAAACCAAAGGGTCGCCGGTTCGATTCCCAGTCGGGGCACATGCCTGGGTTACAGGCCAGATCCCTAGTGGGGGCCATGTGAGAGGCAACCACACACAATGTTTCTCTTCCTCTCTTTCTCCTTCCCTTCCCCTCTCTCTAAAAATAATAAATAAAATTTTTTAAAAAAAGCAAACACAATTGGCACGAAGACAGCTTTAGGTGTTTTAAATCAAATGGATGTCTCTTTTCATAACCTATAAACTATGCCCAGTATTTTTAATAGAAATACAAGCCTATAGCCATCCATAAATAAATATAAACATGCAAATGTTAACGCCAGTAATCCCAGGTCTGTGGAATCAGGGGAGACGTTGCTTCTTCGCTCCTTTCCTATACATTCCAAGTAGGATTTTTTTTTTTTAAAAAAAAGGCAGGAAACAGTTGTTTTTTTAGGTACTACTTTTATCATTCAAAAGGAATTTTATTTTAAAAGCACACATATCAACATCCATAACTGTATGGAATATCGTCGGAAGAATCACAAGAAACAGGTAACAGTGAGAAACTGGAGACTTGGGCAACGTATCAGTAAAAGGGTCAGGAAAACACATACTTCTCATTTCATCCCTTTCTGTATCTTTTGAACGCAGGACCACATTTATTAAAAAAACAAATCGTTTTTGAAAAAACACAATGATGTGAAATATGACAGACATTTAAATTTCCCCTAGTGACCATGCTCTTCATTAACTACTAGTGTATACAGAAAGCCTGAACGGCTGTGAACTGTAAACCTTTTCCTCTAGCCTCAGTGCGATCTGTCAAGATTGCAGTACTAACTGAAAGAATATATCCTTGGGAGACAAATGAGGGTCTCATCAGGGAGACTTCATCAGATTAGTGTTCCCAGGACGTCCCTGGGCATGTGCGCCTGGCCGCCCCGCCCTTGATGCCTGCAGCTCCCTGCAAACGGGCGACGGATCCTGCAACTTCCTCATGCCACCACCACCTGCCTCCCAGGTTGGCTTTGCATCCCTGGTGGCCAGGACATGCCCCGTGTGGTGACTGAGACCCCACGAGGCTGTCTGCTAGAAACACGCTGTGTTCCCTGTGCTGCGTCCTTTCTTAGGGCCACGTCACCGTGCCACTGCACCCGTCTGAGTGGTCAGGGCAACCAGACACCCACTCCGCAGTGACAAACCAAAGGGACACAGCACGGTGTCTCTTCACGGCACCATCAGCAGGAATCGGAGAGAGCCCCTTGCCGGATCATTAGGGACACAGGGATACAAGCATGACCTTTTCAAAGCTAGGGAACGGTGTGGGCACAGCCTGTGGGAGTTGGGGTGGGGCTGGGCGGAGGGGGGCAGAGTGGGGAAGACGGGGACAACTGCAATGGAAGAAACAAGAATTAGAAAACCAGGGGTGGAATTTAGCTTGATGGTGCCGTGGCCCATTTAGTCAACAGTTAAACCCCCTGCTACTTGTCAGTTACAGACTGGTCATGGCAAACAGCGGCCGTAAAGAAGGGAGTCACACAGGCACTTGCACAGATTTTAATTAGAAAAAAAGTGTTTTAAAAAGTATTTAGCAGAATTACACTTTAGGGGTCAAACATGTAACCATGAATTAATTCATCAGGCTTCCTACTTTGTTTTTTTTAACTTTGTTCCATTCTATGGACTATAAATATTAAATGCTTATAAAATACACTTCATTTGCAATGCTTTAAATAACAAAACACACAAATCAAGTACAAGACAATGCATTATGGTTTCATGAATACAATGATAAAACCTGGAAATGAATAATTAACAGCGTCAAGTAAGTGGGTAACGCCCTCCAAGGGCCTGCTCGGCCACGGACATTCCAACCAGAGGAAAAGCACGGGCATTGTTGGTTAGTGTCACCCCTTAACAGCGCTCGCTGCATGACATTAAAAACACATTTGCAAATCCCACCAGTGATCTTACGTAAGTTGCTTTCTAACCCGGGTTAAAAAATAACATGAAGTCTTTAAAGTACTTAAGTTATTAGAAGAGGCTAACTTTCCAATTGGCAACGTGACCTTTAAAACACGCCGAGAGTATGAGTCGTGGGTGACGACACGCAGCTGCCGCCCGTGACGCCTGAGACATCTCATCACAGCTCTGCTGCTGAGCGGGCTCAGGGCCAAGCGCGCATCTCGCCGCTCTTACGAGAATCTCATGTGAAGTCCGAGAACAAGCACATTGGACAGAAGAACTAACCTGTGTGTTTTTGTGTCTTTAAAGAAAAATAGCAAAACAAACAAAACAGTTAAGCCAGATTTTTAACCGCAAGTCCATTTTTAAAAGCATCAGAGCTGTATCTGTCGTCCTTCTCAGCTGAAAGGGTGAAGCACAATAGCCACCACTTTGTTACAGACTAAGATCCAACAGGTAATCCCAACACCACCTAAAAATGAAGAAATCCGACGTCAGAAAGCACGCCAGGAGTTCCACCCACACTCCCAGCCTGCACTGCCTGTAACTTAGAGGAAGTGGGAGGACCTCCCTTATCTTTGAGCGGTGCTGGGCTAAGACCCAGCTTGTATTTTGTGGGTTCAAATTCATCCCGCTTCCTATTAATTCAGGGGGCTGCCTTCACTACTCAGGAATTACACAGAACACTGAGCACTGGTTTGAATGCCTCCTCCCTGCCCGAGAAACATGCTTTATTACTTATGATGTCAACAGACTCTGAGACCCTTCTGTGAGGCTATTTCGTTTTCCTTTCTCGAAAAAGCCTTATAAATGAAGCCTGTTTCCCCACACCGTTCCTGTCCCACTGGTCAATGAGACAGGAAGATAGGCTGCAAGAATGGCCAGTGGCCTGCTGGCTGCCGGGGTGGGTGGCCTCCTGCCCCCGGCACTGCCTCGAGGCTGAGCAGTGAGTAAATGGGGTGGGAGGAGGGGAGAGGGCGTGGCTGCATCAGGGATCTAAACAGTCATTCCTTTTACTGTAGTAATTCAACTCCAGCATTATCACAAATCACAGCCAAAGGCTGCCTGACAAGGACGTGTGCAGCAGCATTACTCTTGAGAGAAAAAATCAGGATCTAAATAAATGTCCTGTCACAGGGAAATCAGTAATCATGACACATCCAAACAAAGAACAACTGTTCAAAATTTCTTAATACACAGAAGAGTATTGATACAATACAATATTGTACCAATGGAAGGCTTACAATATAAAGTAAAAAGGGACAAGAAATTGGACAACCGTAACCACACAGGGGTGGCCAAAAATACCGTTGTTCATGAGGAAAAATAGGTAATACAAGAATAAGTAATAGTACAAGAATAAACTGTGCTTTACATACTCACAACTGTAAGCCTACTTTTGCCCACCCCTGTATAAAAAGAAACAGAAAAAAATTTATTTTTTTATTGGCCTTATATATTTGTAGTCACTCTACAGGGACACGTGCTACTTTTACCACCCAAAAGAAACTATGTTTCGACACTGGAGGCCGAGAGCCATAAATGCCCTCGCCTCGCACAGGAATGGACCAGAGGCCACGGAATCTGGGGATCCTTGTGGGGTCTGACTGAACGGCCTACCGGCCTGCAGGCACTGGGCTGAGACTCCAGAAGCAGACCGGGGCTGGCTCTGGCTCTGCCACTGAACATTCCGGTGACACCAGGCAAGTGGCCCCTCTTAGGTCCCCACTTCCTCCGCTGCAAGCCTCATGAGGCTGAGGCCAAAGCCCTGCTCCCTGGTGAAACGGATGACGTGGACGATGTCAGGCTGACTTCATCTTCTTTCTACCACACTCCTCCTCGTCTGTCTCTCCGTATCCTCCCACTGCGTGTTCCGGAAGACTCTTACCTGCGACTCTAGTGGGAAACGCCACCAGGCGGTCCAGCGGAGTTATCCATTTGCTCGGCACCACGGCCACAGGCACAGAGTAATACTTCCAGATGAGGGAGACCATCAGGGCAGCCTGCAAAGACACTGCTGGTGGGTGGACATGGCCTGCCAGTCATGCGGCCAGTCATGTCATCACAGAAAGACGAGGAAGCATGGAAACAAACTGAGGAAACTCTCCAGTCGATGACCTCGAGCCCTGTCAACCCAGTCTTGGCAGCCAACGGCTACCGATCACATATACAGCTGACCCTTGAACAACACAGGGGTTAGGGGCACCAACCCCACAGTCAAAACTCCCAGTATAACATCTGACTTCGCCAAAACGTAAGCACTAATAGGCTAGTGTTGACTGGAAGCCTTACCAATAACAGAAACAACACATATGTTATATGTATGATATACTGTGTTCTTACAATACAGTGAGCTGAAGAAATGTTACTAAGAAAATCGCCCTGGCTGGCATAGCTCAGTGGATTGAGCGTGGGCTGTGAACCAAAGTGTCACAGGGTCGATTCCCAGTCAGGGTACATGCCTGGGTTGCAGGCCATGACCCCCAGCAACAGCACACTGATGTTTCTCTCTCTCTCTCTATCTCCCTCCCTTCCCTCTCTAAAAATAAATAAAATCTTTAAAAAAATCATAAGAGAAAATACGTACATACATTTTATGCACTTATGACATACTTTTTTCTTTTTTTTTAAGATTTTATTTATTTATTCTTAAAGAGGGAAGGGAGGGAGACAGAGAGAGAGAGAGAGAGAGAAACATCAGTGTGCTGTTGCTGGGGGTCATGGCCTGCAACCCAGGCATGTACCGTGACTGGGAATCGAACCTGGGACACTTTGATTCACAGCCCAAGCTCAATCCACTGAGCTATGCCAGCCAGGGCTAACATACTTTTTTCTTAACATTTTTGATATTTCTAGGCCACACATGGTTCATCTGTGAGGGTTTTAAAAAAGATATTGTTTATTTATTTTGAGAGAGAGAGGGAAGGAGGGAAAAAGAGAAGGAAAGAAACATTGATGTGCGAGAGTAACATTGATTGGCTGCCTCTCCATGTGCCCCAATCAGGACCTGGCCTACAACCCAGGCATGTGCACTGACTGGGAATCGAACCAGCAACCTTTTGGTTTACAGGACAACGCCCAGCTAAGCCACACCAGTCAGGGCTTTTTTGGTCAAACTGTCTGAAATCTCCAAAATTCTTTCCAATATATTTATTTTTCAAAAATCCACATATAGGTGGACCTGTGTAGTTCAAACCCATGTTGTTCGAGGGTCCACTGCACACACTATTAAATTAGCTGATAAATCAACCAAGGTCTCCCATGACACAGGCGTTCTTTTCTCATGGAGTATCTCCTGTAAGTAGCCAGGCTGTGATAAATGCACCTCATCAGTGACAAAGTCAACCCTATGCAGCGAAGACCCCACCCACACTTGATGCTGGCATCCACGGGCACAGGGCCCTCCGTCATGTTTGCGGTGGGTGGAGCAGCAGTGCCGCCCCTCTCTCCGCTCCCTAGCAGCGTTTCCCCAGTTGTCTTCCGCCCCCTTTGTGGCCCTGAATGCCCACTCAAGTGAGGTGACCTCAAAGAGGGCTCGGACTCCATCCAGCCCCTGAGAAACCCATCTCGTATCACAGTGGCAGTGCCTCAGGACCGAGGCACCCAGTGCATACTATACCCCGTGCCTACCGGTGCTGGTCCGGAGAAAGGCTTTCTTTCAGACTGACTTATAAATCCACACGGTGTTCAGAGCGACATGCTGGCAGCACAGCACAGCAGCTGAAGGTGGAAAAACCTGGATTCCCAGACCTGGATTCCACGGGCCAAACGGTTCTGGGACAAAGTCCACTACCAACTTGAATGATCCCGGTGACACGAGAGGACACTTACCTGCAGTATGTAGAAGGCAACACTCATAACCCACTTGATCTTGGCCAACTGAGCCGTCCGTGATTTCACTGAAAGGAAAACCAGGACGAAATGATTACATCAGTCCTAAAAAGGGAAGAAAATATTCAAGCGCCTAGAAATGTTATTTCCTCAGAAAATATTTTCGAATCCCATATGTAAATATAAAATAGAATATCTTAAGGAAGCTGTAAAGCTATTCACCTAAATCAGAGATTCTTTTTACAGCGCACTTGGCAACAGGACTAAACGTGCTCCCGATTGCCCGGCCCACGCTGCACACTAGCCCATCCAGGCAGGGAGTCCGGCTTGCCTCGGGCCTGGGCAGGCCCCTCTGCGTGTTCTACTAGCCGTGGAGACAGCTCCCTCACTGTGCACACGCTCAGCACACCACCCGCCCCGAGAAAATCACCTTCGTCACAGCAGACTGTCGGGGCAGCGGCAAACGTCAACATGAGTAAGACCCGAGCTCTAGCCCGAGTCCGCTCTCAGAGAAGGGCACTGCTGGGCACTTCGAGAGAGTGGACCAAGAAAGCCCCTGAGAGTCTACTTGGCGATTTTTTTCTAGGCTTCTCCCAGAAAAGTGTTGAATATGAAAATGACAACCTAACATATCAGCTCTAAAGGAACTCTAGGAGTATCCTGGATGTTTCTGTGTTTGGAAAGCAAAGGTTCACCAGCAAGAAAAAGTAATCATTATTATTGGGTTTCTCCTACACAACTTAAAAGTTTATATCAACATGTAGAACATCCAAGAATCAGTGCATACATTCTATGAATCTTTATTTAGAGACTTCTCTATGAATCGGCTCTTATGAAGCTTTCCAAACCACAACCAAGAACAGTACCGTGAGTTTTGAGCTTATCTGTCATCTTGTTGATCTTCCTTTCCAGCCTGGCGTATCTGGCGAACTCATCCATCATGTTGACGGTGGACAGCTCCTGCTTCATGTCCTGGATCTCCGCTCTCATCTGAGACTCCTGCTCCGCATCCTTCTGCAGCACCCTGGACATCTGGTGGGGTGGGCAGCTGGGCTCAGAGCCTTCCCCCTCGGGGTAACAGTCTCCCTCCCGCCCCGCACGTCCTACCTGCTGCCTGTCTCAACTGGACAAGCTGCCCTTTTCCTAGATAGCAGCCTCCACTGCCTTGTCCTGGTCCTGCTCCCTAAAGCCACAAAAACTCGCTCCCATTTGAATCGCTATTCGCATTATATATTTTTTTATTTTGCAGACATGCCAATGGGTTGCTATGGTACAGATGTATCTTTCACCATAACTGTAAAATTGTAATTATAAAATAAAAACTATTTCCAACCCCAGAGCTGTCATTCGGGTACACAGGCCATGCTGCTTCTTCCCTCCCTGAAGAATTCAGTCCTAAGCTAAGTTGGCAAAGCAGGAAGGGGGTACAGAGTGCCAGTGATGACGATGCAGCACCCACGCACAGTGAGGAGGACATTCTCGTACAGAGACACTCTGGCAGGGAGAGAGAGGGCAGGAGCGTGGTCAGAGCCGAGTGTTGTGACATGGGGATCTCCCAGAAAGGGCAGCTTGACATGGGAGTCGGCCACCCCCCCCCCCGCCCGAGCAGAGTGAGGGGAGCATGCGCGGTAAGAGGAGGGTACCCAGCCAAACACGGTATCAGAGCCCAAGTAGGGCAGGAGGGCACCCACCCCACCCTGGAGAGGGGGTGGCGGTCGGTGAGTAATTATAAGGGATTGACCAAATAAACGGAACACAATCAGAATAACAGGAGCAACTTTTTGCAACGCCGGGCCTGATACGCATGCGCAGTATGTGCGGCTCTCTAAGCCCCTCACCCCACCCTCCACCGTGGCAGTTCTGGGGCGCCTGCGCAGTGCACACCGCTCACTGAGCCCCTCCCGGCCCTCTGCCACGCCAGTCCTGGGGCGCCTGCGCAGTGTGCCTCCCGCGCCCCACACAGAGCGCATGCCTAGAAGGAGAGTCCTAGTCACCCCCCCACCCCCATTCAGGCCTCCTTTAAAGAAAGTCCTGGATCCCCTACTAAATGATCAAGGCTGTGTCATCCGTGTGTCCTGAGACCAGCCTGAAGGGAAAGAAGACCTCTCAGGAAAATTCCAACTCAACACCAGGGACTGGGGTGTCCTTATTCAAGCACGCACCGCACCCCAGTATTAGGCTGAAATCCTCTCCCGGGATATTGCAAGATTTAGCTGGGCAGAGGATTCCTGATTCTAGTATCCTCAAGGGCCTCAGGCCCAGGGACCAGCCGGCTGCCCCGCTGGTGGGGGCAGTGGGCTGGGGGCGGAGGGTGTGCAGCCCTCCCTTGCTTCCGGCTGGACAGAAAAGGGTCAGAAACACTGTGAAAAGGTCACAGTCTGAAGTACAGGGGTGGCTCCTCCCCAATCCACCCTTTTTCCCATAGGGAGGCGTTGCTACATGGTCCCGCAGCCCAGGGCCTGCGGTGGCACCACCTCTGTCGGTGCTGAAGGAGCAGCAATTTACCTCCAAGGAACCAGGGCGTTCCTCAGAGCTTTTCACCAACCCTCGGCACACACCCCGTGACCAGGCGCAACAGACCGCGTTATTAATTACTCTTCCCAGTTTTGAACACCAACAATGGGGGCTGTCCTCTGCCCAAGATCATTAGACCCTGGCTCACAAGCCCGACAACGAGTGCTACAACCAAGGGGGAGTAGGTTTAACAACGCTAACTGGTTTGAGGTTAGAAAGCGTCTACGGCCCATAAGAAGAAACACAGGACGTGACACCGGTCCAAGGTCAAACCCAACCCTCTTTCATCATGAACAGCCACCCTTACAGGGCACAAGCACCCCCATGTCTAGACTGTAGCAATAACCTCTTGCGACTGCGTTTGGTGTAGTAGGCTTGGTGAAGGAGGCTGAGATGATGACAGATCTTATTTCTAGCTCCCGGCAAACTCCGAAGACAGACTCCAACTTAGCTTGCAGCTGGTGAGAAATTACAAACAACTCATAGGGGGATGTAAAACACAGCCTCTGGGCATTGAGATTAGTTGCAAGTGGCTCCGACAGGAAGTGAAATGGGACGGGCGGGGTACATAGGAAAATGGGGTGATACTGCAAGGGAGACAGCCAGGAAACAAACGAAATGGAAGACAAGATCTGCAAATCATACACTGAATAAGGAGTTAGTAGCCAGTACATATAAAGAACTCCCAACTCAGGGGGCAGCAGGGAAACAGCCCCTCACCCCTGCTGGGGGCCTACAGAAGGCGCCCTTCCCCTGGGGGCCAGCTCCTGGTGCCCAATTTAAAAGTGGGCAAAGAATCTGAATAGCTATTTCTCTGAAGAACAGATATAAATGGCTAGGAGGAACACGATATGATGTTCCACATCACTAATCATTAGGAAAAATGCAAATCAAAACCACAGTGATGTACCACTTTGCATCTATTAGGATGGCTATTATCAGAGCAACAACCTAAAGTGACAGGTGGTAGAGAATGTGGAGAAATTGCAACTCTCGTGCAAAGCAAAGCTGGTAGGAAGTCAATTATACAGCTGCAGTGAAAAGTAGTACGGCAGTTTCTCAAAAAAATTAAATGTGAGATAACCCTATGATCCAGCAATTCCACTTCTGGGTATTTACAAAAAAAAAAAAAGTGAAAACATGCTTGCACAGATATTTGTAAACCAATGCTCTAACAGGGGTGTCAGACCTCTGGCCCATGGGCTACATGCAACCCAGGGGGGCTGTAAATGCAGCCCAACAGGAAAATGGTAAATTTACTTAAAACACTGGCATTTTTTTGTGATTACATGTCACAGTGTATTTAATGTATGGCCCAAGACAACTCTTCTTCTTCCAGTGTGGCCCAGGGACCCCAAAAGGTTGGACACGCCTGCTAGAGTCTAGCAGCGTTACTCACAAGAGCCAACAGGTGGAAACAAACCCAATGTCCATCGAAAGATGAACAGATAAACAAAATGTAGTACCTACATACAACGGCCCTACTATGCAGCCCTAAAGAAGGAATGCAGTCCGAACGCATGCTACAACCAGGATGAACCCTAAAGACATTATGCTAAGTGAAATAAGCCAGTGACAAAAGGACGAATGCTATGATTCCACTCATAAGAGGGACAGTAGTCAAATCCATAGAGCCAGCAAGTGGAACGGTGGCTGCCAGGAAGAGGAAGGATGGGGAGTTGGTGTTCAATGAATGCAGAGTTTCAGTTTAGGAAGATGGAAACTTTCTGGAGATGGATGGTGGTGACGGCTGCCCAATGATATGAATGTACTTAATGCCACTGACCTGTGCACTTAAAAAGGGTTAAAATGGTAAATTTCATGTTACATAAAATTTTTTAAAAAGAAGATGGGCAGGAGCAGGCTCTTCAGTGGTCTTTCATGCGATTCTAAATGAAAGGACAAAGCCAGCACCATTTGCTGAGCAGGCCTGTGACCTTGTTCGACGTGACTGCCATGTTCTTCTTCCGAGCTTCCGTCCCCAGGACTGCAAGTTACTGGAAAGTAAGGTGACTAACCTACAGCCGCAGGCAAAAGATAACACTGGAAAAAAACTGCAGCCTCTTGTTCCAAGGCCCCCAGTGGCCCAAGGGCCACACAATAGCAAAGGCCACCCTTTTTTAATCCAATGATATCCAATAAAAGCTCCAAGTCCCCATCCCTGGGCGGGTGTATCTCTCCACACCAGGCCCCTGTTCTTTCTTGGAGAGTAAACAAAAACTTCCCTCTCCACACTTTCTTCTCTTCGTGAATTCTTTCACAGGCCGCATCACTGACCACCCTAACACTAAGGACTTGGGACATCGTCTTAAAGACTAGGCAGCATCAGGAAAGATTCTGAAGGGGGAGATGCAGGCCCAAGAGAGAAGTCTCAGTGCCTCAGAACAATAGGTGTAATAAAGCCCTAGATTAGAGCTTTACACAAAAAGGCAATCAACGAACACTGGTAGAATAAAACATAAAGAGATAGAAATCCTGCCTAGTCTTAAATACCTACCACCACCAGCAATTTATTTCAGGAGAGAAAAGCAGGAAGAGCTGAGTTGCCCGGAATAATGCTGCAATCCGAGCACCCAGTCTTTGAGGTCTCCATCTGAGTCAGACAGCCTCTCGCTTACCTTGTGGGCATGTAGAGCATGCCCTTCCCCCAGGAACAGCTCCCTAAGTTTCTCACCCCTCCCCCGCACACACATCTACCTTCCCAAATTTGCCAGGGAACCCCTATTCATGCTCCAGGAGGCAGAGGAGCAGAACTACAAAAAATCACAAACCGACGATCCAACTTCCAATCCAATAGCCACTACTAGCTGCATGACTTTACCTCCTCCGGGAGGTAAAAGCAGATGGGATGACGTCCACCTCTCACAGCAGCGTGACAGCTGGACGGGAGGAAATGTACTCTCGCCTTGGCAAAACGCCCCGCTGAGACAATGCTCCCCAGCGCCCACGGCCCTCTTGCATAAAGCATCACATAACACTGAGATGCTCCGTCGTCACTGTCAACTACCCTGCCCCATCCCCCAGAACGGGGGCTCTGCACCCTGAGATCCGTCTCCTGGGACCTGCCACAGCTGGTGCTATCCACGAGAAAGGCCGAGGCCTCCAGCCAACTCTGGACGCCGAGCTGCTCCAGGCACTGTCCCCCTATCCGCTGTGGGATGCCTCCAGAGACCAAGAAATAACAGAAATGAGTGTGCATTGCAGGGGGGCACGATGAACTCCCAGTCACGTAAACAAGTGGCCAAGGGTTACCAGATAATTCTTTCTTATCTTTTATTTATATTCATCTATGCATATATGCATGTATTTCTTAAAACAGAGAAGATCCCAACCAAGACACTTCTGGGGGCCCAATGCCGCCCTCTCGCAGCTAGTGTGAGACCCCTGCCAGGCCACTTACGAAGGAGGAGAAGGACGGGAGGAGGATCCTGAGGACATTGCATCCAAACACAAAGCTGAGCACCAGCAGCCACGCCCAGTGGTCGGCCTCCGCTGCGCTCATTCCTGACTCTCCCACTCGCTGGAGGCTAGAGCTCCGCTACAGAGGCTCCATGGGGACCACGCCGGCGCCAGCGCCCGGGCCTGCGCAGTGAGGCCAAACCCGCTGCGCCAACCCGGAAGTGGGCGGTCTTTTCCATTGGGTCCCGGCTAACGCTTCCTGTTTGGCCTTCCGGGTGTTCGTAGCCTTCTTGCACCCGCTCCCACGGCTCCCTTGTGACCTGTTTTCCAAACTCCGGTGATGGGGCCACTACTGTCCCTGGTTTGTGTGTATCTGTAAATCGCGCGTGTTATTATGTAATTAATACTTTAGTTAAATCGACTCACTTTTATTTAAAGTAAATCTCGGTGGATCTTTACGCTTTGCCCTGGCTGGTGGGGCTCAGTGGACTGAGCGCCAGCCTACGAACCAGAGTGTCACCTGTTGGATTCCCAGTCAGGGCACGTGCCTGGGTTGTCCAGGTCCCCAGTAGGGGCCCACAAGAGGCACCACACATTTATGTTTCTCTCCCTTCCCCTCTCTAAAAATAAATAAAATCTTTTAAAAGACACTTTAAAAATAAATAAAATAAAAATAAACCTTTCCAGTTCTGGCCAGTGTGACTCGTTGATTTGAGTGTCCTTCAGTAAGAGAAAGATTGTGGGTTCATGGTACCCCATCAGGACACATGCCTGGGTTGTGAGTTCGTTCCCCAGTCCAGGTGTGTAAGGGAGGCAACCGATACTTCTCTTTCACACCGATGTTTCTCTCCCGCCCTCTCTGCCTGTAAAAGCAATGAAAAAATGTCCTCTGGTGAGGATTAAAAATAAAGTAAACCTTTCTAGAAATAGAAAACTCCCATGATTGTAGTAGCAGATATCTGTGAAAACAAATGTTCTGTAAATAATTATATGTAAAACGTATTTTTACATCAAAACTAAACACTATAAGAAATTTTAACAATTTTCCAAAACTGCACACCTGAAAAATAAATATTAATAAAAACACTGTTTACGATGAGCCTGTAATAAACTGGTTAACCTACGCTTAGCTGGAGATGGGGTATTACAACAAAAGAATCCTAATTCACATTTATATGTAGCACGTAAAAGATGTCTAGCTGCCTCTTCTGCTGTGGTTGGAGTCGGATAACTAAAACCTAATTTAAATGAATCACGGAACTGTGGCTCTACACATTTCTGTTTCAAGAAAACATGTGGAGCGGAGCTACTTAATACCAGGAAATTCTTTCCAGGAAAACACACCTTGGCTGGTAGAGGATGCTGAACTGGCCACAACATAAGACAGGCTTGGAGCCTGCCTCTCCTCCCCAGCCCTCCGCTCTGACTGGACCATCCGCAGCTGCAGCCTGGCCACTGGCTCCTCTACTCACTCGAGATTTAGAATTTACAGGGAGAAACAACCTCATGGAAAGTGACAGCAGCTCCTCTGTTTCTGCCTTTCAGGCTAAACAGGAGTTTCAGCTGTTCCCTACCCCTACCACACACCCCACGCCACTACTGCATACCCCCAGGAGGAGTACCTCCAATTGCTGGTGAGGCAAGGATTTGACCTCCCCCCCCCCCCCCCAAAAAACCCACAAAAAAAAAAAAAAAAAAAAAACCAGAGAAAAGTCCCTGACTGCGCAGCAGTGATCTGGCCCCCAGGTGCAACCCAATTTGAATAACACAGCTCTCTCCTATTGCTTTCTTGGGCAGTCTCAAAAAGCACTCACAATGGAAGGCTCAATTTTTCTACTAACATGTGGAAAGAAAATATGAAAGCCAAGGTATCTCAATAGGACTCAGTCTAGATCTAGTAACCAGAGATGTGCTCAGACCTGAGTGGGTTACCCTGGCCAGCATGGCTCAGGCAGTTGGAGCATCGTCCTGGAACCAAAGGATTGAGGGTTTGAGTCCCAGCCAGGGCACATACCTAGGATGTGGGCTTGATCCCAGGTCCAGATATATGATTCCTGATCTGGATGAGTAAGGGAGGCAACCAACTGATGTTTCTCTCCCTCCCTCTCTCTTAAAACAATGAAAATATGTCCTTGGGTGAGGATGTGCGAGAGAGAGAGAGAGAGAGAGAGAGAGAGAGAGAGAGAGGGAGAGAGAGGACTGAGACACACCCAGATGCAGCACTGAAATACAAGGTGAAACAAGATGGCCTCAACTATTCCCAAAACTGTGAAATCAGGGTGAAAAAAGAGAAGGAACAATTTAGTGGGAACTGAATTTACCTATCCTTTTCCCACTTGATTTTATCAAATGAAAATGAGGAGGAGGAGGAAGAGGAGCACAGTGTTGAGCCAAAGAGCAGACTAACCGTCTTTTGGAGTGAATTAAGTGAAATCTGCAGTGTTTGTTTTGGTGAGTGGAAAATCAGGCAGCTACCTGGAATGCACAAATTTTATAGCCTTCGTATAGCTCATTAGTTGTCCCAGCCCTGGATTTGTCCTATATGTTGGCTGCCTGTTTGAGGATCAAGAACAGCTAACATTGAATGAAGTATACGGGTCTCTTGGAAAATCGTGTTCTAGCATAGCTGAATATTCAAGCATTCCTTTAGTGTGCACACATATGTGCATTTTATGTGTGTACATGTGAGGAGCTAATCAGAAAGAAAAATATAACATCATTTGAACTATTTTGCTGTGTTTTTTAACTTGTTAAAAATATGCAAAAATTTTAAATTCAAATGTTAAATTATACTTAAAGGCGGCACTGTTGATTTTGCTAGACAGTTGTCGAACAACATTGACAACATATTAAATGCCCCTGGATTGAACCCTTAAAGTGGTTAACCGCATGTTATGTAAATTTACCTCAATTTTTTAAAAAAATTGCTAGAACCAAATAACCTTTAAAGTATTTTTATTTTAGTC
Source organism: Phyllostomus discolor (assembly GCF_004126475.2). NCBI lineage: Eukaryota > Metazoa > Chordata > Mammalia > Chiroptera > Phyllostomidae > Phyllostomus > Phyllostomus discolor. The sequence continues at coordinate 6,104,474 of NC_040904.2, read as the reverse complement.
TCTGTTATGCTAAGCCTTCTGGATATGCAAAATTCAGTAGTTTCAAAATTAATCTTATTGTTATGAGTGCAATTGACTTCTTTGAAACCTCAAATTTTGCCCTGGCTGGTGTGGCTCAGTGGATTGAGCGCTGGCCTGTGAATCAAAGGGTCACCAGTTTGGTTCCCAGTCAGGGCACATGCCTGGGCTGCCAGCCAGGTCCCCTGTAGTTGGGGGGGTGGAGGGTGGGCAAGAGGCAGCCACACATTGATGTTTCTCTCCCTCTCTTTCTCTCTCCCTTCCGCTCTCTAAAAATAAATAAATAAATAAAGTATTTTAGAAAATAAACACAAACCTCAAATGTTTACAAGCTCTGCACTATGTCCAGAAATTTACCTCTAAGATTTTATTTTATTTATTTTTAGAGAAAGGGGAAGGGAGGGAGAAAGAGAGAAGCATCAGTGTGTGAGAGGAACATGACGGGCTGCCTCCTGCACCCTGACCACGGAACACACCTGCAGCCCAGGCACGTGCCCTGACCCAGAAAAGAATCGGCAACCTTTCCCTTTGAGGGATGATGCCCAACGAACCAAGCCACAGAGGTTGGGGCCAGAAATGTACCTTTCACTAGCTTTTTAAAAAAATAATTTCAAACATATAGAGAACTCTCAAAAAGTAAAAATGACGTCAAGAACATCCAACACCCTTTATTGAGATCTGTCTACTTTAATATTGTAGCTCATTCACTCTGCCATGTTTCCTTCTCCTCGTCCAGGGTATCACTGAGAATATCCTCCTATAGAATCACAGTCATTTGTCAGCCTCAGTAAAGTCAACGGTGGCTCAATATTTCTATCCAGCTGCCATCTGCGTTCCAGTTTTGACAGTTGACTGAATAATGTCCTTTGTGGCATTTTTCCCTCCAGCACAAGAGCCAGTCTAGGGTCAAGTATGGCATTCAATTGGCGTGTCTCTTTGGCCTCCTTTAATCTGAAACATTTCCATGGTCTTTGTCTTTTATCACACTGATCATTTGGAAGATACATTTCCCTTAAAAATAATATAAACAAAAAGTTTTAAAGAAACTGTTGGCCTAATTTCCAAAGTGGTTTATCATTTTACATTCTAACAGGGTTTGAATCCAGTTCCTCCATATCCTATCCAATGTAAGTCTCTTACATTTTTGTCATTCTAACAGGTGAGTAGTGGTATGTCATTAGACTTTTGTGCTCTATCTATATCACCCTAATGACTACTGATATTGAGCAGGCCTTCATGTGCTTGTCATGCTTATGTCTTTCTTGGTGAAGTATCTGTTCAAATCTTTTGCCCTCTTTTTACTGAGTTACCCTCTTAGAACTGGATAGAGTTTTGAGTTCATTCTGGATACAAGTCCTTTATCTGGTGTATGCTTTGCAAATATTTACTCCCAGTCTCTGGCTTGTCTTTTCATTCTCTTAAAAATGTTCTTTGAGCTCTGGCTGGTATGACTCAGTGGATTGAGTGACAGCCTGCGAACCAGAAGGTCACTGGATGGATTTCCAGTCAGGGAACACACCTGGATTGCGAACCAGGTCCCCGGTTAGATACAAGAGGTCCCCATTTGGGGGCAAGTAAGAAGCAACCGATCAATATATCTCTCACACATTGAGGTTTCTCTCCCTCTTTTTCTCCCTCTCTCCCCGTCTCAGATAAAATCTTTTTTTTTAAGTACTTAAGGACTTCCAGCCAAGATGGAGGCATAGGTAGACAAACTGTGCCTCCTCACACAACCGAAAGAAAGACAACAAATTTTAAAACAAAAAACAATCAGAACTCACAGAAAACTGAACTATATGGATGTCTGACAACCAAGGAGTTAAAGAAGAAACATTCATCCAGACCGGTAGGAGGGGCTCATGGCAAGGCAGCAGCCAGCATAGTGGGCGGTTCCACATTCACGTGCAGATAAACTGGGGGGAACAACTGGGGAGCAAGACAGACCACACAACCCAGAGTTCCAGCTCGGGTAAATAAAGCCTCAAAATCTCTTACTGAAAACACCTATGGGGTTGCTGGAGTAGGAGAAACTCCCAGCCTCACAGGAGAGTTTGTTGGAGAGACCCACAGGGTCCTGGAATGTACTCAAATCCACTCACCAGGGAATCAGCCCAGAAAGGCCCAATTTGCTTGTGGGTAGCAGAGGAAGTGACTGAAAGCCGGCGGAGAGCTGAGCAGGCCACATCGTTCCCTCTTGGACCCCTACCCCATATAGAGTGCCACAACACAGTGACCTGGGTTGTCCCACCCTGGTGAACAACCTAAGACTCTGCCCTCACTACGAGACTACTGAGATATCCCAAATGCAAGAACAGAACAAAGCTCCAGAAAAAAATACAACTAAGTGACGAAGGTGCACAGTTCGAAACACTGGTAATCAGGATGCTCACAGAATTGGATGAATATGGTCACAAAATAGAAGAAAAAGTGAAGGCTATGAAGAGTGAAATAAAGGAAATTGTACAGGGAACCAACAATGAAGGGAAGAAAACCAGGACTCAAATCAATGGTTTAGACCAGAAGGAAGAAATAAACATTTAACCAGAACAGAATGAAGAAACAAGAATTCAAAAAATGAGGAGAGGCTTAGGAACCTGCAGGACAACTTTAAACATTCCAACATATGAATCATAGGGGTGCCAGAAGGAGAAGAGAACGAGCAAGAAACTGAACACTTATTTGAACAAATAATGAATGAGAACTTCCCACTCTGGCAAAGGAAATAGACTTCCAGGAAGTCCAAGAAGCTCAGAGAGTCCCAAAAAAGTTGGACCCAAGGAAGCACACACCCAGGCACATCATGATTACATTAACCAAGATTAAAGATAAGGAGAGAATCTCAAAAGGAGACAGTAACCTACAAAGGAGTTCCCATTAGACTATCAGCTGATTTCTCAAAAGAAACCTTACAGACAAGAAGGGGCTGGAAAGAAGTATTCCAAGTCAGGAAGGGCAAGGACCTACCTCCAAGATTACTCTATCCAGCAAAGCTATCACTTAGAATGGAAGGGCAGATAAAGTGCTTCCCAGATAAAGTCAAGTTACAGGAGTTCATCATCACCAAGCCCTTAATATATGAAATGTTAAAGGGACTTATCCAAGAAAAAGAAGATCAAAACTGTGAACAGTAAAATGACAACAAACTCACAACTATTAACAATTGAACCTCCCCGCCAAAACAAAACAAAACAAAACAAAACAAAAAAACCCTAAGCAAACAACTGGAACAGGAACAGAGTCACAGAAATAGAGATCACATGGAAGGCTATCAACAGGGGAGTGGTAGGGGGAGAAAGGGGGAAAACGCACAGGGAATAAGTAACATAGATGGTAGGTAGAAAATAGACAGGGGGAGGTTAAGAATAGTGTGGGAAATGTAGAAGCCAAAGAACTTACATGTACAACCCGTGGACATGAACTAAAGGAGGGGAATGTGGGTGGGAGAGGGTGTGCAGGGCAGAGGGGAATAAAGGGGGGAAATGGGGCAACTGTAATAGCATAATCAATAAAATATATATTTTTAAAAAGTACTTAAAAACAGACACATATGTTTGTCTAGGTAACTATCTGTTTCCTAAGGTCCAAGCTCAGATGATGGATTTATGGGTACTCAGTCAATTGTTAGTAAATAATGTAAAATAAAAGAGTGTTATGCATGAAATAATGATGGTATATGCACCATTTAAAACTTTTTTTCAGAAATATGGCATGAGGTGCTATTAAACACAGGGGGGCCTGAGCTAAGGCAGGGGTTGAGCATGTGACAATTAATGAATGACTTCATATACTTCATTCTTTTCATTTCACATCCATGGAAAAATGAACTAGATTAATGCATCTGTGTTAGAAATTTCCAAAAGAAAAAGGGCACCAATGCAGCCTTCTGATCCCACTGCCTCCCACACACCATGAACTTACTAGCGTTACACAGGAAGTTTTACAAGTTCACCAAAATAATGAGGGTGGACAACACAAGCACACAAGTAAAACACACTAGCACACAAGTCTGAGATCACTCACTTCTCTTAGGCCTGTTGATGGCAAGAACTTTACTGGTCACCTAACAGGACATTTTGCAGGACAAATGCACCTAAACAGATGCATTTTGATGATGAGAAAATTTTTTTTAGATCAAACATAAATTTATGGTATTTCACAGACAGTGTTAGACTGAGTTGATTGCATAGGCTGGCACCAGCAAAAAGGGGCATTTTACAAGATGAAATATGATCAATATTAGCAATAGGAAGGCAATGCAAAACCATGTGACAATCAAGACCATAAGTCACCAAATGCAACTGGTTATACTTAGGCTCAATAAGCGAGAAAACATATGTAAGGCTTATGTTTTTCTTTTCATCTTAAAGACTTTATTTTTTAGAGAGAAGGATAAGAGATGGGGAAAGTGAGGGAAATATCAATGCATGGTTGCCTCTTGCACGCATCCCCTACTGGGGACCTGGGCCACAACCCAGGCATGTGCCCTGACTGGCAATCAAACTGGCGACCTTTTGGTTCACAGGGTGGCACTCAATCTACTGAGCCACACCGGCCAGGGCTGTTTTTCTAAGTAAGCTATACCTGGTGTCTCTGAACAGAAAGGAAAATCTGTTTTAATTATAATAAAATGTCACAGTCTATTCCCTTTTTTCCTATTTTTGTCCTTAAAGAAAATAACACTAAAGTGAATTCTACATAAATTACAATTACAGTGCTTTTGAAAAAGGATTCAGAAAGAAATCTTTTTTTTTATTTGAAAAATGTAAAAAAAAAAATTAACTTTTTTTCCTGACTTTGTTATTCTGGCCAACACTTCAAACCACAGTTGTGAGGCAACATCTAACCAAAGTTGAGATAGCTTCCTCCTGTCTCTTTATGAATGGGCCAGCCTTCAAACCATGTCAGCTGAACTCATCTATGCCATTGCCTCTGCTTTTAGAGTTCACACAAGCCAAGGAAACAAAACTCTTTTATGTTGTAATACAGTACAGCCAAAGGAGGGGGGGGGCAAATAGGGATTTGTAATGGGGTCCAGAACTCAGGGTGTCCAGGAAATACTAGAAAAAAATATATATATATATAGGATTTCCTCACCCCCACAAGTCTGAGCTGGGGATGGGACGCATGGAGCAGGGCCATTGGGAGTTGTTTTGAATAGCAACAGGTTTGCAGCTAACCTCTGGCATGGTCATTTAACATTATCTATAACCTTTAACTGGTTTCATAGATACATTAAACAGCTGTGGCCATGCTTTGAGCCAGGGGGATGGGAGTGACTTCAACCCAGGATGTAAACTGGGAGGCAACTCCCCCTGGTTACAGAGCCTGCGTGAGAGCTCGGAGATTATTGGCTCCACACCAGAGGGCCACACCTGCCCGGACTTACTATGGCAGCCCAGGAAAGCTGGAGAAATACAGGAATGCTGGCAGCTGTGGCCAATTGTGGGAGGAGTCGGAAATGGTGTGGCAGAGGAAGATTGGTGCTGGGGTTTAAATTCAGGCGCAGCAGCCATGCGGCGCCTTTCTGGGAACACTCGCCTTGGGCAGAGAAGAACCCTGGACTTCTATTTCTTTTCCTGAGATATGGTACCCGGGACTGGGCAGAGACGAAGGACGGACTGTATTTGTGGGTATTCCAGAGGACTTTGGGATCTCAATGAAAACATTAAGTCATTACTCTTAAGTTCGTATAACTCTTTAAATAAATAATCCCTTTCCTTTTCACCAATCTCTGGCATTGAGAGACGTCTTTCCCTGGTGGCGGGCAAGGCAAACCTAGCACGGGGTAGGGGACCCCTGGAGCACAAGGGTGGGTCCATTTGGTAATAGTATATCATTTGCACCCCTGCCCCAGTTCTGTTCTGTATCAATGCCATTTTGGAGAGAACAAGTACCGTTTAACATCGGAGTACAGTGTTTTTGCTCAAGTCTAAAATATTATGAGATGGCTGCCCGTTTGAGAAGACAATTCTCCTTCCAGGTCACAGAAGCTGAGTGATCTGGAAGAGATGTAGGAAGTGTTTCTACTCTAGACTGAACGGCTGTGTTCCCCCAAAATTCAAAAGTTGAAACCTCTTGATATGATGGTATTTGGAGGTGGGCCTTTGAGTGATTAGGTCACGGGGTGGAGGCCTCAGGAATGAGACTATTATCCTCATAAAAGAGACCCCAGAGAGCTGCCTTCCTCCTCCCTCCACATGAGGACACAGCAAAAAGATAGCCTTCTATAAACTAGGAAGTGGTCTCTCACCAGACTCCAAATCTGCCAGTGCCTTGAGCTTAGACTTCCCAGCCCATGGAACTGTGAGAAGTATATGGCTGTTATTTATAAATATCAATCTATGGTATTTTTGTTATAGCGGCCCTAACAGACTAAGACATTTCCTTTCCATATTTGGAAAGCCAGGCTTCTCCCACGAGCAGGAAAGAATAATATGATCAGTTTCTAGCTGGCTTAATGTTCTTCCTGTTTTCAAGATTTTATTTTTAGAGGGAGGGGAAGGGAGAGAGAAAGAGATGGAGAAAAACATTGATTGGTTGCCTCTTGCACACCCCCAACTGGTAACATGGCCCACAATCCAGGCACATGCCCTGATGGAGAGTTGAACTGGCCACCTTTCTGTTCGCTGACTGACACTCAATCCACTGAGCCACACCAGCCTAGGCGTAATGTTCTTTCTAAAATAACAACCAGGACTATGAACTGCTGGAAGGGAAAGCTTGTAGTAATAATTCCAATGATATCATCTAACAACAATTACTTCTATGGTCATATATCCATAAAATTTGCAGGCAGGCTAGAAACACCTGCAGCATGGTGAGTTCCACATCTATCGGTCACCACTGAGCTCTTTCTTTGTGCGCCAGTGTTTCTGGTCAACTCGTTCAGCAGGGTGAGCAGGACAGCTCCTGCATCAGACCTGTATGTGTTCTCTCACCTCCATGCCTGACATCTCATCCTTTTGCAGCAGCCTCAGTTTCTAACACAGTGGTGACCAGCAGGCAGTCAGGAGTCCTGACCATCACCATCCCTCAGACCTTTGCTCACAAACTTGTCACACATCTAGGCTCCTTTTACCTTCCATCCACATGACACAGACAAGACGGCTCTGGGAGACACAGTATGGCACAGCACTGACACATGGGCATCACAACCAGAAATGCCTCCAGAGGCCTGGCAGGAAACAGGTGAGAAAAATCAGCCGGACTGGCACCACAGCAAACTGGAGAAGGGATGCCTCCTAAAAGTCACAGGGTCCAGTGCATGCAGACACAAAGGAGGCCAGAAGTTGAAGAGTCGAATTTGTATGTGAAATCCTCTGACTCTGATGTGTTGGTTAAAAAGACCTTTAAACTTTATTGATGATATACTCATATATCCAAAAGTGTTTATACACATATACTTGTCAATTAATATTCACACAGTAGACAGAGCACTGCAACAAGATCAAGAAATGGAACATGACCAGCTCCCTCGAGGCCTCTACTTCAGTCACTAACTAGCTCCTCACCCACCCCAACTAGTCTGAGTTCTAACAGACTAGATTGGTTTTGCCTCCCTTTGTGTATTATATAAATGGAATCACAGTTCGCATCTTTGGGAGTCTGGCATCCTCCTCTCTACATTGCGCTTGTGAAATGCACACACGTTGTTGTCTGTAGTGCCAGATGGCTCTTTCTGATTGCTGATCGTCTCCCTCTTACTCATCCATTCTCCCGTCGATGGACATTTAGGTTGCTCCCTGTTGGGCCTATAGAAATAGTTCAGCTATGAATATCTTACTTCCTGTCTTCTGGTGAACAGATGTAAGCACTTTTGTTGGGTGTACTTCTAGGAGTGAAATGACTGAGTCATAGAGTGTTTAGCTTTAAAAGGTGCTGCCAGTTTTGTTACTGAGTTCCCGTTGTTCCATGTGCTTGTTTGAGTAACTTAAAAAAAAAAATCTGGGCCAAAGCAAGTAAGTAGGCCATGCATCTGTCACCCTAGATGTACTAGCCTAGTACATCTTCAGTCCTCAAGGGTGAAAGGCCTTCATGAGGTTAAGTTCAGGCATCAGCACTGTCGTTCCCTTGATTAAGCCCTTGCAGTGTCTTCCCCTCCTTGGATAATGGCCCAACTCCTAAGCCTCGCATCAAACACCTGCAGGTTGCGGCTCTGCTGCTTTTTGCCTCTCTCCTGTAATCTTCACCATCCACTCTCCGTTATCTCCATCTCCACCACTCTGATGGTCCAGGGGTGCTGTCAGGATCTACTAAGTCTGCAGGTTTTGGAATGTGCTGTCCCCCTGCCTGTGGCCTCCCCTTTCCCTTACATGGCCAATTCCTGTGCTTTCTCTCCCTACTCTAAACTACCACCTGAATCCTTGGGGTACTATCCTGTCTGCCATCTCTCTACCCCAGGGCCTATTATAAGGCTTGGCACACAGCAGGAACTCAGCACGTATTTGTGCCAGGTACCCTCTGATGTTATTTTTTTTTTTAATGCAGACAAGGGAGGAAAGAAGAGAGAAAAAGATAAATTTTAATGTTACCCTGTTGCCCTCGATTGTTCTCTCCAGGAGCAACCACGGGAGCCACTTTGTTAGGTATTCTTCCTGAGATGTACAATCAATGTGTAATTTATCTTCAATATAACTATATATTCAATAAATGTTACGGAGAAAATAAGGCTGCGAATGGAGTTAGGGAGTTGCAATTTGAACTTGAAAGGTCAGGAAAGGCCTCACTGAGAGGGTGACATTTGTGCAAAGATCCAGAGGAGTTTGAGGAGGAGAGCGGCAGTGGTCTGAGGAACAGCAGGTGACAAGGCGCGGACAAAAGGGGTGTTTGAGGTTCAGAAGGTGAAACACTGAGCCGCGGTGACGATCATGGAAGTAGGCCAGGTCACAGAGGGCTTCATTAGCCACTCCAAGGATTTCAGGCTTTCTTGAATGAGAAGGGAAGGTACTAGAATTATTGATCAGGAGTCACACAGTCTGATTTGTAGTTGTCAAAATTCACTTCTTTGGTAAAGAGGAGCCTCATTTTTTTTTCTTCAGTAGCTCAGTATTCCACTAGGTGAAGACGCCATATATCATTTATCCGAACCTCTCAAACGATCGACATTTGGTCTATTTCCAATCTTTTGGATTCAAAGTAGTCTAACGTTTCTTCCCCTCCCAAGAATTCCAGCTGACAATTTTCCGTTTAAAATTTTGTTCTATAATAACCCAACTCAATTCAGTCTTTTAAACGTGATTTGTTCTTCATTAGAGGGACAGGGTAACGTGCAGCCTCACTGGTTCCGGGATTCCAAGCTCCGACCCCCCAATCTGAAGCCCTTTCTCCACTTTTAAATGGTGCTTATGTGAGCAGCTGGTTAAAACCGGGCAGCAGCTGGGTGGTAACACTGCCCACTTCACTTCAGCTGCAAGAAGGGCAGGCAGGCCCAAGGGTTTGCCAGTGGACACGTCCTGGGACAGTGGGGGCCAGGAACACACAAGGCTCCTGAGTCGACCCACGTGCACGCCTGGCCTCTGAAGGAAAAGATCAAAGAGAAACAATCGAGAAAAGAGCAAACCCCAAACAACCTAGCAAGGGGACATCACCCAGCGCCACCCTCCAATCTGGAGACGTCGCAAAGACCCGCACCTGCGCAGTGGCCTCTCGCGAGTTGCCCGCTCTCGCTTTCCTTCCCACGACCTCCCTTTCAGCGCCTGCGCATTACAACCCGCTTCCCATAGGCCTGAGAAGCTAGAGACCCTCAATTTCCTTTCCTGTCGACTGGGGTGGGAGAAGTGACCTCGTACTTGAATCCATTGTGGCCCCCTTCCCAGTCTACGAGGTTTTTACTGTTTCATCGTAATTTACCGTGCACAGAATGTACCCGATGTTTCTGGCATGCAGACCTGGCGTACTCCCAGGTGTGGGGGGGGGGGTCCACTCAGAGACCACGTGGCGAGCGCTCACCAATCGGCAGGCAGACCGCACTTTGCGGCTCGACTTCAAACTACCGTGAGGCGAGAGCGGCCACTGAGGCCCCGCCCCCCTCGCCCCACTCGCCTGGGTCTGGGGCCTCGAGATGGCAGGCGGGAGTGGGGGCCCCCAGAGCGGGGGCGGGGCGGAGTGGTCGAGTGACGGCCCGCCTCACCTATTCGGGGCGCAGACCGCGGGCGGAGTGGGCCCTACAGCCAATGGGAAGGGGAGGGGGGCGGCCGCCTGGCGAAAAGGGGGAGCAAGCGGCCGGGGGATGCGGGGGGAGGAGGAGGCGGGCTTCCAATCCGGTTTCATCCAGTTCTCCCACCGCCCCCATCGCGGGTCCGAGCAGTTTGGACCGCGGGAGCAGCAGTATCGGCCAGGCAGTCCGGGTCTGCGAAGCTTCCCCGCGCGGCGCTGCTCTCAGGCCCCCGGCACGCGCCCGCCCCACCGCCACGATGCCCAAGAGGAAGGTGAGCGGGACTGCGGCCCGCACACGCCCCCTCCGCTGCCCGGGCCTGCCGCGGCGCTCTGCAAGGCCCAGGCCTGGCGCGTCCACGGTGGTGCTTGGCCCGGGGGCCACCCCGAGGCCTGCGACAGGCGGGCGGGTGCCCCGTGGCCTCATGAGCCGTGGTTTGCAGCGTTCGGCTGCCCGAAGATCCGGGTGGGAGATTCGAACGCGGCGGCGGGAAGCCCCTGACGTCACGCGGCCAGGCATTGTTCTGGCGGGTGGGCGCGCAGGGCGCTGGGGCACTTTTGTTTGCGGGTAGTTCCCACTCGTGGTGTGCTTCCTTCCACAGGTCAGCTCCGCCGAGGGGGCGGCGAAGGAGGAGGTAAGCACCCTGCTCCCCGGCCTTGGGGGGGAGGGGTCCGCTTGAGCTGCATTCTGCATTCCTCGCTCATTTTCCTTTTCTCTCCTAAAGCCCAAGAGGAGATCTGCGAGGTTGTCAGCTGTAAGTAAAGCGAGCCCTAGACCCGTTTCTTTCCGGTGGGGTCCTACCCAGTGAAGAAACTCAGTGCTACCTTTGCCTTTCAGAAACCCGCTCCTGCAAAAGTGGAAACCAAGCCAAAAAAGGCGGCTGGAAAGGTAGGTATCAAGCTTACCTGGGGCCCGCCGTGTCTTGCTGAAGTGTTACTGCTCAGCGCGGGACTTTCCCTTCATACAACGCTGTGGCCAGCGACCAACATCTGCATTTGGAATGACTCAAAATGATGAATAGATGTCATTCTCCGGAAATGTAGGAACTTCACTTTTTCTGTTCAGCAGTATATTTTAATAAGTAAACATTGGGGGGGAGTGAGGTCTGGGTAAAATACAGATATAACTGCCTTGGCGTACGGAAATACAATGTGACATTAATGCTGCTGCAGAGGTTAGGAGACAAGACGACTGAAAATATTAAATGTTAATGTGGGCTTACAAGGAAACCCATTCTTTGTGTTGTGTACACGTGGTGCGTGTTTGTGGTTGCATGCTTGTGTTTCTTTGGACAGTAACAGTGGAGCTGGGAATGGGGCCAGGAGAAAGGTACTCCTGACGTTTTTGCTTGTAAAGTTCACAAACTAAGGTGGGGGGTCGTATCTCAGGTGTGTGGGTAGGTAAGAGCTGTGTTCCCTGAGAACGTAACTGTTTTTTAAATGTAATTTATTTGCAGTTACGTGAAGAAGTTGACTGAATCTTTTTTTTTTTTTTTGTCGTAACATTTCATCGTGACGGTTGTTGATCTGGAGTAGATTTATGATTGCATTATTCACATTGCAGGTCTTTGGAAAAGCAGAATATATGTAAATCATCGGTAGCTTTGTTTTTGGTTACAGCAGTGAAACCACTGTGCTAAGCTCTCCATGTGCTTCAGAGGGAACTCATGGTGTGATTCATTTCTGTTCACTCGGAACTAAGTGAAAGTTTGGTATTTGCAGGCTCTTCCTCAAAAAAATGTCCCTAATTGCTGTCATGCCTTTCCTGAAAGCGTAGGTGGAAGCTTAGAATTCCACAAAGGGTTTTTTCCCCCCCTCGTTACTTTATTTAAATATTGTACAGAGCTGAGTGCAAAAATTTTAACTTAAGGCGGGGTTCAAGGAAGGTATGAAAGTAGTATGGCAACTTAGAATTTCCCACACCAAGAAGAAAATGCGGAAATTGTCTGTATACGGACCAAATGGCGGCGGGGGAAAAATGGCGGATCTTTCTGGAAAATGTCTACAGGAACAACGTAGTATTATTACCCATCTTTCTTTTATCTGCTTTTTTAATAGACTGATTTGGTTGAAATAGCATGCCTGTTTCTGTCTATGTTTTGATCTGTCCTAAAATTATTTTAGTGGAAACAGTTCAAACTTGGTGACTCCAGTTTAGGACATAAAATCTAACACACCAACATTTTGCTTCCTCCCAGGGGGTCAACAGGTAAGTCTTAATGTTGGTGCTCCTCACAGAGCAAATCTGTCAGTTGAGTTTTTCCAAAAGAAAAAGGGGAGTTGTTGGCTTCCCCCCCTTTAATTTGTAAAATACACCTTTGTTTTTATAATTGATCCATTTGTTTTCATAATTGCTCTGTTTAAAGTGCTAAACAGAAGGTAAAACTTTTGAAGTATTGATTGCCAATACTACAGGCTACACATGGTGTTTTCAAAGCGTATGTATCCCACTGTGTGCTCCTGACTTGGATCATTTTAAAGGTGGTATTATTTCAGCCCAAGCCATTACTATATACTGTATTTCCAATTTTAAGGTTTTATATTTTTATGTCATTACAGTAGTGGTTGTGAAATCAATGAGAACTCTCAAGATCGCAAAACAATAGTTTTTAAGTAGAGGAGCGTTTGTGACATTTCATGGCAGCAACATCTGCAGCAGTGTCACTGCAAATGTGTTGGTTTACATAATTTAGTATTTGTCCTAAAGATACAGAATTGTTAGTAGCCACGCTGTCTTTACGTATGGAATGCCCCAGCTGGTACAGAATCCACTGCACTGATTTTTACCTCCTCAGCATGGATGCTTGTGAGACCTACCTGCCTCTCTCTGGCCATTTAACTCAAGTGGTCAGTGTTGATAGGGGTCTTCATACAACTTACTACTGACCTAACTTAATTTCTTTACTTTTAGGAAATATTAAAATGTTCATTAAGCTTTTTCCCCATTGATGGATGGTATCCAGAAATATTGTTTTACATTGCTTTAAAAGTGGCTTAAATTTTGAACCTATGTTATCATCATACTAATTAATATGTGTGCTTTCAGATTCTTCAAACACCTAAATGATAACGATAAACTCAAAATTGATCCTTTTAGCTACTCATTACATGATAGTCAACCTGACCCTACAACATGGTGCTTTTTTCAGGTGAATGGGCTTGCTTGTGAGGCTAAATGTCTTGTCAGGACAGTGGACATTTGACCATTTGATTGTTGTTCAGTTTCGGAGTTACTGGGGAAAGAGATTCCTCCCACTGTTCTTTACCTCATTTGTTCTGCCATGTGGAAATTCGGAGAATAGTGGGTGATGGGGAAGATGTTGGGAAAAGTTGTGTTTGGGCTTTATGATGACCAAGTCATCATAAGAGTTTGATAGGCAAGTCCTGTTACAGTTCTCCTTAGACTTGGTTGTCCTGATTACTGGGGGTGGCCCTTAAGGTAGCTCGTTTAAAAAATGTGTCGTGTAACTCGGGCTGACGTGTGACAGAGCATTAACAGTGCACTTTTTGTGGAAACGCTATAGCAAGTCAGAAAACATCAATAGTTTAGAGTTAGTGCTTAAAATATATTCTTATTCTATCATAGGACAAGTCTGCAGACAAAAAGGTGCAAACGAAAGGGAAAAGGGGAGCAAAGGGAAAACAGGCCGAAGTGGCTAACCAGGAGCCTAAGGAAGACCTACCTGCGGAAAACGGAGAAACTAAAAACGAGGAGGTTGGAGTGTTTGTGTTGTTGGTTTTTAACTCTGAACAGTGGATAATAAATTGTATGCTTTCATGTAGCTGATAAGATGGTCTTTGATTTTTATAGTACTGAAAGTTTTGTGGAATAACCCTGAGTGTATGGACAGATTATTTTTATGAATTAGATTATACTTGAAAACATGTATATGTAAATAGTTTATTTTTTTTAAGTGCGTGAACAAGAAATTCTAATGTATTCATAATTTCATCAATAACAGGTGGATCATCTATGATGTACATGGGGTTCATTAGTGTAAAGAATATTTAATTTACTAATTGGTATAGCACTCGTTTCTCTTTCACACGACATCAGGAGTTTAAGTCTTTTCTGTTTTTCAAATTGACATCTATAGAACTGTTTCAATCTTGTTTTTATATTCTGGATATTGCTTTAAACTTTAAAGAAATCTATTCCCTTCATTTGGCACATTTTTACCATTTTTGTTTCTAACACATTTGGTTTATTTTTCCTAAAAGGGGCCAGTTGTCTAGGACTAAATAATAATTTAGCTCAAGCAAATAAAAAGTAACTAAAATAAGCAAATAACTAGTGTACAGGATAATTAAGTTTACTTTCTTAATCTGAATTCTTTTAAGCTATGAGGAAAATAGGGTTTTTCAACTTTTCTGTTTATAGGGTAAATTTTAGTGTAATCATCTGCTTGCTTTTAAATTATGAAATTTGCAATCACAATTTACTTTTTAATTCCTAGCTATAAGCACACGTCAAATACTGTGTGATACAAGAAGATATTACTAACCTAATATGTTATCAAAAGACAGTTGATTGTTGTTGTTCATGGTGGTTATATTTTATAAGGTTGCTGTGAATACTGAACAGTTGCAAATAGGGAAAATACAGGGTTAGATTCCTGCAACACCTATGACAATATTTCATCAAGTGATCAGTATATAACCTTATTTTCTGTATGTTTCTGTTTGATATATGTTGTTGATACATTAGCATTGAGCTTGCCCCCCCCCCCCCCCAAAAAAAAAAAACAGTGTAATTCATGCCTAAATGAAGCTATCCCGCATGGACTTTCTCCATAAGACACATCACAACATCGGCAAAACACACACAAAATATGAAATGTGTGGCGCTAAATAGAGCGTGAAAAAGATGCTTGTTTACAGTAGCAGAGCTGACACAAGGACTCAGCTGGGAATGTGCGTGTTGGACGATTCCGGTGGTTGGTGGTCTGTGTCTGTGCACAACCATGGAAGTGCTGTGAATACCAATTTTGGGATTACAAATAAATTTTAATGAGCAGGTGAATTTACAAATGCAGAACCTACAAATAATGAGGATGGACTGTTTTTAACACCCGTAGTTTAATATATATATAAATAAAACTTACGCTGTGAAATGCTAAAGCTCTCAAAGATCAAAGCAACAACACAGAAACCAAATGTTTAGTCATTATTTTTTTTATTTTATTTGCAGAGTCCAGCCTCGGATGAAGCAGGAGAAAAAGAAGCCAAGTCTGATTAATATCATATATCATGTCTTATCAGTGGTCCCTGTCTCCCTTCTTGTACAATCCAGAGGAATATTTTTATCAACTATTTTGTAAATGCAAGTTTTTTAGTAGCTCTAGAAACATTTTTAAGAAGGAGGGAATTCCACCTCATCCCATTTTTTTAAGTGTAAATGGTTTTTTTTAAGAGGTGAAATCATTTGCTGGTTGTTTATTTTTTGGTACAACCAGAAAATAGTGGGATATTGAATATGGGAGGCTTTGATTGTCTTGGGTGCCGGCTAAACATTCCATAGACGGGGGTAGTTTTTATATCCTATAACACAAAGCATACTAAATGGCAATTTGGAGTCAGTTGTGCATTTACTATGTCTCGAACATTTTAAATTACTTCTATTCTCATGTTTTTGGTAGAAGTGTTTCCTAAAGAAAACCACTCCTTGATCTTGGCTGCCCCCCATCAGAACTTTGTGCACTCTGTAACATCTTGTTGTGGTAGTCCAGTTTTCCTAGTAACTTCGTTAATGTGCTGTGAAAGATTGAAAATTCGATTATGTAGTATATATATTAAATTGTGAATTAGTCAGGCTTTGATGTAACAGCGTATCAGCATTTGCAGATATTGGTACTTGATACATAAGAGTATCCTTAATAAGATAAGGAAATTAGTCCCCAAATTTTAAGCTGGAAAGTCACTGGAATAACTTCAGAAAAGAATCATAACTACATGATTTTACATTTTTGGTACGTATGTTAAGAATTGTGTACAAATTGAAATGTCAGTGTACTTATCTTCAGAACAACCAATAAAATCTCACTTATGAAAAATGGCTTAAGTTTTATTTAAAAACAATTCCCATATACTTCCAAAATTTTCTTAAAATTGGAAAGAGGAGCAGTTTTTTAAAGTATTTTTTATTTTCCTTAGAGGGGAAAGGAGGGAGAAAGGAAGGAGAGAAATATCAATTGGTTGCCTCTAGCACACCCTCAACCAAGGTCCTGGCCCACAACCCAAGTGTGTGTCCTAATTGGGAATTGAACCCGCGACCTTTCGGTTTGCAGGCTGGCCCTCAACCCACTGAACCACGTGAGCCTGGGCTAATTTTTCTATCATACTGGAACATCTACATTGTACATTGAAGATGTGTGTGTGATTGAATTGGTTTATAATGGTGAAATAGTCCAATGTCCCCCAAAGCAAAATAAGTAGTTTGTTGTTCACAGGAAGCTTGTAGGTACTGACTGAACTGGAATTAGACCTAGTGTGGTTTGTATTTGCATGTTTTTGAAATTTGCTTTCCTGTATATTGGACTTCGTGTTTTGCCATCTAAATAGTCTTTAGAAATGGTTGATATTCAACACCTGCGCTGATTTGGCAACTCCAAAATCGGTGGGGCCAGAGAAAGTATCTTGCCAGAGTGACCACTCTAGGGGGGACCCTGGAACAACATACAGGTTTCTCAGTAGGTTATTTTGCCGGTGAACTGATGAGTGGGAGGCAAGAATGCGTTAAAAACAAGTCCTACAGGGTCACGGCTCTGCAAAGACAGCACAAATGACATCACTTCCACAAACACTGCATAACTTTGGGCCAGAATTTCTCTAGCTCCTGTTTGTACCAGAGATATTTAGAAACAAATGAATTTTAACCCATGCAGCAGTGTTCATCTATAATATTCCCCAACATTCCTCACCCTAGGAATGGTGATAAATTGTACAGTAAAATTTTTCTAAATTCTGAGTTCATTACCATTAATTTTTCTTAAAAAATAGTACAACAGGTTGTTTTTTTTTTTAATTATGCATTGATACCTAAAAAGTCCTCTAGAAAATTGGAATGGAAGTACTTGAAGGTCCTAGTTGCCTTCAGCATTGCCCTTTTGTGATAAAATGAAACCCTCCACTATGTTCTTTGTTGTCAAATGATTTTTTAAAAAAACATGATCAACTTTGAGGTCTGTCAGGGATCAGTGTTCACCAAAGAAAATCTCTTGCCCTTTCAACAACTGGTTGAACAGGGAACAGTGGTGAGAGCGGTGGACTGGACATCAGACATCTGAAGAGAGAGAGGAAGATAACTTTGAATAGTGATGTAAACAAATGAATCTTTAATTTAGAAAAACCAGTTAACAAAACCCCTATCTTCTGGCTTGTCAGCAGTTGAATGAGAATGAATCAGGACTTAAGGCCCGGAACGTGGTGCCTGGTACTGAGGTTACTCATGGAGGGCCAAGGGGGAAGGTGAGGTGGTGGCAGCAGTCTGTTCAGCGGTGTGCAGAAAAGTATTCGTGGCGGTGGGGATGGGAATTAGGGGGACTGGGCGGGTGCAGGGAAGAGAACTGTATGTGTGTCATTTAAATATACAGAAGCAACTCCTTAGGAAAACCTGGGTAAGGCAGAAAAGCTAAGAGCATCCTTAATTCAGTTACTAAAGTGCATTTTTCTCCGATCCTTTTCTAAGCTATCCTATTTTGTAATCTTTCTCAGAGTTTATGTTAATGAAAATAATTCTGTAGCATTTGTAAGTGCTGCATAGTAGTTTATTTTGAGAACTTAATTTGTCAGATGTAGACATTTTCCCCTGTAAAACAAGCATGGTGAAACAAACATGGGTAATTTTTATTAATTGGACAGGTCCTAAAGATATATCTGCCTATCAGGATCAGCAGTTGTTCTATGAGTTTTCAATAACAATGTTTATTTGCAAAACAGTTGAGTGTTTCAAAAACAGTAGGCTTTGAATAGGTGAGGAAGAGTCTCAAATAGATTGTGGGAAACAGCTCAATTACAAGCTGGTTTACCTGAAGAGGAGAATATGTAAGATTTCATTTTAAAAAAATGAAAAAATAAAATCATTTAATCCCAGAAGCTGAAAGTAATATTTCAGAAACAGCAAATTTCCTTCATATATATTTGGGTTTTTCTTTATTTGTAAAATGTTTTAATACTTACATAATAGTTCATTGTGTGGCTATGCCATAATTTGGCTGACACAGTTAGGTGTGTGTTTGGTTTTTGAATGAGGGATAATTCTACCCACAGTCAAAGGCAGTATGGTACCCTGAGCCCCATGTCCCAATCACTCCCAACAGCCATCAAACCAGTGTCCGTCTGGCCCATCCAGATTATTCTGAAGCCAAGAAAGATGAATATTTTTCTAATTATATGCAGAAAATTAACAGTGAACAAAATGCACAAAAAGCACATATTTATAGTAAAACCTTTTTTTCTTTGAAGTTTTAGACACTTGATCAGGATTGGATGCAGATTCAATTGAACAAGAAGCTGTCACTATTTTTAACCCAGTGTGGCCAGTTTCATCTTTAGAATCAACATATGACTTTTCAGATGCTGATTCAACATTGATTAAAACCAAGTAAATGGGTATTTTGGAGTTTTTTGAGTCTATGGAAATGTAAAGTGATGCGATTAAGTGACAGAAAGGCGTTAGGGAGAAGGGAAGCCACAACAGAGAGATGCAAAAAAGCTACTCTCAGCGGGTGCCCCTGCGGAGTTAGGGGCCGGCACGGCACCTTCCCGGCTGTAGATGGATGTGAGCCCACCACGGGAGGGGGAAAGGTGGGTAACAGGGCCTAACCCAAGTCGTCATTCCTTTCCCCGGGGCCTGAGGAGCGAATGCATGTCCTGGCACACACTGCCCAATAAATGTCCGCTGAGATTCCTCGGTGATTTCAGAGCTTATAACTGGATTCCCGGACGATTCTCTGCCGCACCTCCCCCCCACCCCGCCCCCCTCCCGCCTTCACAACAACACAGGAGAGGGCCAGAGTAAGTTTACAGTTGTGAGTACGCAAAACAGAATCTATTGTTGTATTATTACTTATTAATTATTGTGTTATTTTCCATGTGAACAACTGTAAATCTACGTTGGCCCCACCGTGTATATGTCATCAAGTAAAGCGTTAGAAAATACATTTAATTTAACTAGCTTTAAGTTGAGAATTACACTTGAGAAAATGTGGTTGTGGTATCTTGCGAGAATATGACATTTACGTCCAGTGTTCCCTTACATTCTTCCCTGGGAGGATGACTGTTGTGTCTTAGGTTTAATTCAAACGGTAAAGAATGTCCGTATGAAATGCTATCTCTGAAAGCACTTTGCGTTACCCGTAGAAAATTCTAGCTGAAAAACAACATGAAAGCCAACGACAAATTCAAGTTACATATGTAAAAGTATAAAGACACTCCTCTGTTACGCATGGCTCATAGAGAGGAAAAGTGGAGAGTCTTTTATGCTTGGATGTGTCTGCATCAGGATGCGGCTGCATGTTACAAGGTGCAACATCATCGTTTTTCCCAGGGCTGATTTGGGTTTTCCCAAGAAGTATATTTCAAGATAGTCTTAACCGCTGTAGCATGATTTCTCACTTTCGCCTCACTTCTTGTTTCACTGAATTTTTGAAGCCAACGTGAACTAAAGGTGAAATTCAACACATGTAACTGAGCTGCTATGAATGAAGTGGTCTCCTGGCTGGCACCGGACCTCACTGCTTTCCAGAACTTGCGGGTCTCCAAATGGGCCTGGATCAGAGGCAAGCGCACAGCTCGGTGGTCTTCATGTTGTGTGGCCACCGGCGACATCCGTTGCCATAGCTCTTTTCATCTCGGAAAACAAACTGTGCCCATCGAACAATCATTTCCCACCCCACCCCCCCGACTCCCAGCAACTGCCGCTCCACTTTCTGTCTCTGTGATTCTGTCCACTCCGCTTGCTGGCCTCATCTCAGTGGGATCGCACCATCTGTCCTTC
This sequence comes from Phyllostomus discolor, assembly GCF_004126475.2. NCBI lineage: Eukaryota > Metazoa > Chordata > Mammalia > Chiroptera > Phyllostomidae > Phyllostomus > Phyllostomus discolor. Next base: position 6,084,307 of record NC_040904.2, on the reverse strand, counting down.
TGCAACCGGCTTACCTCGCTTAGCACAATGTCCTCAAGATTCACCCCCCCTGGAGCCTGTGTCAGAAACGCCCTTCCTTTTTAAGGGCAATATCCTATTGTACGTGTGCATCGCATGTTGTTGATTCAGTCATCTAACCTTTAAAGATCATTGTTTACTTGGGGGGATGTGGTCATCCCATGGAACCGTGTTTTGAGTAGGTACCTACTGAATGATGTGAGGTGAAAAGTCATGATGTGTGTGATTTCATGTCGAATGGTTCAGCAAAATAAGAAAACAAATGTGACAAACAGTAAACAACTGGCCCCAGCTGGAGTAAGTCGGTTGGAGCGACATCCAGTAAACCAAAAGGTCACGGGTGTGATTCCAGGTCAGGGCACAGAGCTAAGGTTACTGGTTTGGTCCCCAGTAAGGTAAGGGCATGTCAGGGAGGTGGCTGATTGATATCTCTCACATTGATGTTTCTCTCCCGCCCTCCCCCTCACTTTAAAGCCAATAAGCATCTCCTCGGGTGAGGATGAAAATATAAAAGGTAAATGATGCACATGAAGGATATAGAAGATTTCTTTATACTATTCTTTCAATTCTTTTATAGGCTTGAGAATGTTCAAGATAAAAATTTGAGGGGGGAGGCCAAACCACAGAAAAAGAAGACAATCACTTGGTTAATAAAACACTGTTAGGCTTGTGCTTAGACGTTGCTAAACTTGGCATTGCGTTTATTTGGAATCTTGAAATAAACATTTTTTAAAATGTGGATACTTTTGCAGAGGCATCTAAATTTAGCTACAGGGTTGCCATGGAGAAATATTTGCCTCTTGAATCAGACGTTGAAAAGGTAGAGTTGATTTTGGCAGGGAACACCTCACCTACTGGCTAGAAGAAAATGTTCTCCCTCGGCTAATCATATTTGAATTTTACAGTACAGCTATTCAGAAGATACATTTACTGTTTACCTGACAGGACTTAGGACAGACGTCCCTCTTCTGGAATGGAGGGACAAGAGGTCGCCAAAAATACGAGATAATGATAGAAAACTATAGAGAGCCCTGGCTGGTGTAGCTCAGTGGACTGAACACCGGCCCAAGAACCAAAGGGTCGCTGGTTCGATTCCCAGTCTAGGGCACATGCCTAGGTTGCTGCTGGGTCCCCAGTGGGGGGCATGTGAGAGGCAACCACACATTGATGTTTCTCTCCCTCTCTTTCTCCCTCCCTTCCCTTCTATCTAAAAATAGATAAATAAAATATTTTTTTTTAAAGAGAAAACTATAGAGAGGATGAGATGCGTGCTTGGTGTTGCAGACACAGAAAGGCTCTAATTCTGAAGTTGCTTATCCAGAGAGGAGCAGAAGGCAGAGTGGGGACTGTGTGCATGGAGTCAGAAGGACTTGTGAGCAAAGACAGACTTTTATTGGAGGGGGGAGTGTTTAAAAAATAAAGTGTGCCTTTATTGTAGATGATACTGAAGACGTAGAAAAGCACAAAAGAAGAAAACAAAAAACCACCAACATCCCACCACAGAGGTCAGCATTCAGGTCTGTACCTATGAATAATGACAGTGACGGTGGTGAGCAAAGTGGCTGTGTGCCAGGGGCTATTTTAAGCGGGCACCCACATTTTCTAAGTTAACCAGACAACTCTGTGAGGTCAGAACGATCACCCTCCTTTTTTACTAACAACGTCGTTACCATGTTCACCTGATTCGCCCACAGGACCTGGTGCCAAGTGGAGACCAGAGTCACCTTCCTGTCATCTGACCACAGAAGCATTTGGTATAAAACATTTCATACATTTGTGTGTAATAGATGTCTTTTACCACTTCAAAGAGCTAATTATCTTTATGAGTGTACAGTTAAACCAAAAGCACATTCTTTGCGCATCTAAGTTAGTAGTGGGATCAGTGAACTAATTCAGCAAAAATGTGAGCGTCTGAGTCTAGGCAGGGTGCCCAGAACATATATTGCTTCATTTAACTATTATGGAAATCCACGCATATTTATTATTATTTACCTTTTTCAGGAGAAGTGAAGGGATTTCTCCCCGGCCCAAGGGATGCCAGCTCACCAGGGTACATCCACATGGTTATGTACTGGGAGGTGGGCCACCTTGGTGAGCTGAGCTGCGTTTCCCAGCATTCTCCCCTCTGTATGTTTCACGCAGAGCGGGTTACAAAAGCCATGTGGCAGCACCTTGGGAGCCAGAGCACGTGGATGGACTTCTACACTCAGCAGGTCCACGCAGGGCGTCCAGGAGCTGTTGGCGTTCACATGCCCACCCAGCCCCTCGGGAGCTACTCTTACACCTGCACCCCGCCCCGGATTCTCCAGGTGTGACTTAGTTCTTTGACAAAGGGTGTCACCTTCTCTCACAAGATACCCACATCCTCAAAGTTGGAGGCTGGTGGAGAGACACCCCCATGGCTCCCATCTGTCATTGTGGATTCCAGTCTGTCCTAGCCCTCCCCACCTTCTCTTCCCTACTTCCTGCCCTGTGGGCCTCAGGCTCCAGTGTCAGAAAGGAAGACGGAAGCCCTGGCTGGCATAGCTCAGTGGATTGAGCACGGGCTGCGAACCAAAGTGTCGCAGGTTCGATTCCCAGCCAGGGTACATGCCTGGGTTGCAGGCCATGACCCCCAGCAACCGCACATTGATGTTTCTCTCTCTCTCTCTGTCTACCTCCCTTCCCTCTCTAAAAACAAATAAATAAAATCTAAAAAAAAGAAAAAAGAAAGGAAGACGGCACTCCTTACAGAGATTGTGTAACCAGCTTCCACAATTGCAGGTCGAATCCTTGGCATAGACCCCATGATCTGCAGGTTGAACCCCAATTATTGGTGGAATCCAGAACTTAAAAAACTTTTCTTGGTGGTCAGATGGAAATAACTTTGATTATTCATATTTAAATAGGTTGGAGTCCCGTCTGAACCTTCTTTTGAGAATTATCTAAGCTAAGAAGGAAAATAGAGGTATCTTTTGCAGGGCCTGACATTTTTGAACAATGAATGAAATAGTTTCATGTCACTTAGCAAATTATTGTTACTGAAGTAGATTATCAGGATCTTAAAAGTTGCTTCTGACACCTCTTGCTGCTGTAACACACTTGCTGGCTTCACACAAACGTATTAGTTAACAATCGTGGAGGTCAGAAGTGAAAACTGGGTTTCAAATGGGTCACAGTTGGGGTGTCAGGGTGTCAGCAGAGCTGGTTCCCCCTGGAGGCTCCCGGGGAGGGTCTGTTTACTTCCGCTTTCCAGCCTCGCCCGGCCCTCAATGCTTGGCCGGGGGCTCCTTCCTATAGTTTCGAAATGCATCTCCAACCCCTGCTTCCCTCCTCGTAGCTCCTCTTGGATTCTGACTCATGCTTTCTCCTGATAAGAACCCTTGTGATTACACTGGGTCCACCTGGATAATCCAGGACAGTGTCCCCATCCTGAGGCCCTTATGTAAGTTACATACAAAGTCCTTTTCGCCATGTAACAGAATATATTTAGAAAATTCGGGGTGGGGGGTTAGGATGTGGACATTTTGGCCAAGTCATTGTTCTGACTACCGTAGGGACCATGGAATTTTTCCTTTTGTCTCTTTTCCTTAATGTAAACTTTTTTTCAAAGTACTATCGCATAAGGTTAGAAAAGTGCCTAAGCCAGGCATAGGGCTCGATGAGTGTTTCACCACATGACTAATACGCCCCAAACGAAGAGAGAACATACCCGGAACACCAGAGGCGTCCTCCGCTCACTCTCCCTGCCCCAAGCCTACCTGCTCTCCTAACTCCTAACGCCACAGGCTAGTTTTGCTGGTTTCCGACTGAATCACACAGAATCATCTGTTGTGTCTGCTTTCTTTTGCTCAATCCATACCTATGTCTGCGACAGTCACTCAGGGTGCAGTTCACTCGCACTTTTGTGTGGCTCCCCAGCCTCCCGAGTGAACTCTAATTCATCCGTCCATTCTACAGTTGATGGGCACGTGGTTATTCTTGGTGCGGGAGTGTTGTGAGTGGTTCCGCTATGAACATATTCGCACACATCTTGTGATGAACACGAGTGTGCATTTCTGTGGTGGATGACCTGAGCAGTGGCAATGCTGGGGGCTGCGGGCTGCATACATTCAGCTTTAGCAGGTACCTTGGAGCCCACTCTCCCCGTTATTCCACCCCTCCCCCAACCATGCCCCAGGAATGAGGGATGGAGTGCAGTTCAGTACTGGAATGAGGCTGAGGGATCCGATGACTTGGTTGATTTGTAAAATGATGCAAGTGTAATGGTCTATTTTGTTTTAGGTTATGACATAGGTCCTTTGGGTCAAAATAGTGTGTTAGAGGGCACACCGATGGCGTGTTAAAATGGACAGGATGCATTCAGGAAAATACTGGGGTGTTTTGTATTTGCATTCTCAAGCCAAAAATTCATCTTGACCTGATCTCATCACCAACATTCATGTCATAAACCTTCTGAGGCTTTACTATTGAAAATTAAGATTATATGCTATTAGACTGAGGGTCTGGGTCAGCTCTGTCCACAAGTAAAAAAGAGGGACCAGAAAGCCCGCTCTGGGTTGCAAACAGGGTGTCAGATACCATGACGGAAAATGAGATCTTGCTGTAGGCACCCAGCTTACACGCAGCCATTGCATAAACAGTCGCAAAGGGCCCTGGCTGGTGTAGCTCAGTGAATTGAGCGTGGGCCTGCAAACCAAAAGGTTGCAGGTTCGATTCCCAGTCAGGGCACATGCCTGGGTTGAGGGCCAGGTCTTCATGAGAGGCAGCCACACATTGATGTTTCTCTCCCTCTCTTTCTCCTTCCCTTCCCCTCTCTCTAAACAAATAAATAAAATTAAGCAGTCCCTTCCTTCACCTCTTCACAATTTCTCTCCACCCTTTGCAGACTTCTTGCAGACTTCCCTTGGGCCTGCTGGGGTTGCCCCGCCCTCCCAGAAGCCCCAAAGGCTCTCTGTGTGAGCTGGTCTTGTGAGCAGGCGAGGCCGGTTTTCTCTGTCTCCTATCTCTGCCATCAGCAAGGCCCGGAGGGCCCCCCAGAAGGCTGTGCCTGGCTGGGGGCGCCAGGCGTCTGTGAACGGGCGCTGTGTGGCGAAGGTGGAGGCCACAGGGGCAAGACGTGGCAGGGTGCTCTCTCCTCCGTTCCTGCTCCTGAACGTGCTCTCTCCCCGCTCTGCCTCTCTCCAGACTCTGCTTTCTTCCTCCTCTGAGAAGCCAGGAGGCCCTTCTCCCATGGGGCGTCTGGGGCGGGGGGAGTTATGGAGAGGGGCGCGGCCCTCCTGGCCCTCCAAGGTCCATCTGCTGCTGGCCTTGTCTTCACGGCAGGCCTGGAACCGGCAAGCGCCCCTGTCTTCGGGTAGGTTGGGGCCATCAGGGTTTGTGGGCTGTCCTTGGAACAAACTACACCACCCAAAAGATGTATGAGTGAATGTTGAGGGCATAACCACCTCATATGCGAGAGCCTGTCTTGTTGGGAAATTTTTCATTAAACATCCAACGAATATTTATTGTGCATCTACCATTGTCAGGCTTCGTCGTAGCTCAAGACACATACCGGAGGGCAAAACAGGTAGAAATCTCTGCCTGCCTTCAGAGTGGGAGGAGGCAGGCAGGCAGGAAACACACAGGACAGGCAACTTCTCCCGCGGGTTAGAAGGTCAGAGGTGCCGTGGAGGGAAAGGAAGCGGGAAGGAGCAAAGGGAAAAGGGGCACGGGGTGAGGGCAAGCTTTATTTTTATTTAGGGCATTTTGGGTAGTCAGGGAAGGTCTCACTGACAGTGCAACATTGGAGCCAAGACTTGAAGGAGGCGAGGGACTGAGCCATACCGTGTTCCGGGGAAGAGCATTCCCGGCGGAAGGAAAGGCAAGCACAAAGGCCCTGAGGCAGCGGCATGCCTGGTTCTCCCGGGGCCACCAAGGCAGCCAGTGTGGCTGGAAGAGCATGAGAGGAGGGGAGAATAGTAGGACAGGAGGTCAGAGAAGGGCTAAAGAGCCCAGCTCCTCAGGGCCTCGTGGGACCTGGGCTTCTCGTCTGGCCAGCTGGGAGCCATGGGAGAGTTCGGGGAGAGGAGGACAGGTCTGGCTCGGGTTCGAACAGGACCCCTTCAGCTGCCCGTTGGGACAGGTGTCAGCCGGCTGAGGGCAAGCAGGAAGACACTTGGGCGGTTGGGTGCTCATCCAGGTGAGAAGTGCTTCCACTGTAGCTATATAGGGATCGACACAAATAGCGCCCCTCTTTCATGACAAAACCGTAAGCATGCAATTCTGTAACATAACAATCTCACCCTCAAGCACACCATATAACACTTGAGGTGAAATGTTCAAATTAAAACTACAAATTATTACACCCATATTACTACCAACCACACTCCGGCAGGCGTTAGTTCTGGACCCTGAACTTGGAAGGTGAGCTCATTAGAGCGCGCTGATGGATTGCACGTGTGCTTAAAAGAGAGGCAATCCTAAGATTTTTGAAAAGGGACCAACAAGGGCCGAAGTGGCTCAGGAAAGAGTTTCGGAAGGAAGCAGTGCAGGGATCTAGGTGGGTCCTTTCAAGCGCGAGGACACGCCGTAGAGACAGGGAAGAGGCAGGAGAGCAGAGGGAGAGAGACCTGAAGAGAGGGTGTTCTGGACAGAGTGGGATGTGGGCTCCTCATGGAGAGCTTCAGTACCTACCGAGTTCTGGCAGAAAACGGCAGGCGTGGTCCTTGGGGATCACTGAGCGGACATAGGGATGCTAGCTAGCTAGGATTGGCGAGGACGTGGGCCGAGCTATATCAGCGAGGGATGGCTCCCATCTGCCCCAGAAGAGGAGTCCGAGTGCCGAGGGGCCAGGGGAGGGAGGCGTGTTAAAACCCGGAGTGGGTCTGTGTGGAGAGAGGGCTGTCCCTCGTGGACCCTGGCCTGCGGCGGAGGATCGGCAGCCCCTGCCGACCTGTGGCTCGGCAGAAAAGGAGCTGGGAAAATAGAAACCCACCCTCACTGCCCTCCCACCCATCCATCTGCTGCTGAGGCCTCCTAGGGGATGAGGCCTGAGGGCAAGAGAGTCCACAGGCTAGGGCCCTCAGGCTGGGGACGCAGCAGGGGTGCAGCTTTAGCAAAACAAAGTCAGGATTTGTGGATTAGGTGATAGGGATCTAGAAAGGGTTGGAGAGAGAATGTGTTAAATTGCATTTAAGGAAATTTAAAGGCATAGGATCAGTTAGGTAGGGAGTCTAGGAGACCTTAGAAGAGGCTCTTTGATAACCGGGGGAACCGAGAGAAAAAGAACCATTGTTATGCAGCAGCGTCCTGCCGGGAGCGAGCCACCGCTCTGGGAGCTTAACAGGCAGGCATTCTCTCCGCAGAGCAGAGGCCCTCAAAGCCGCCCAAGGGTTCTGGCTGTCTCGTGAGGATGGAATAAGGATGAGCGCAGTGTCCAGGATATAGAAACACTCACTGGATTAGTTACCCCCATTGGAACGACGATGGATAAGAACCAGAAACAAACACTGCGCCCCAGAGATGTTGCTCAACCAGTCAGTGGTGTTCCGATGCAGACACATTCCGATCCCAGCCCCCACGTTCCCAGCGTCTTGTCCACCACACTGCGCCTTCTCCAGTGTGGTGAGAAACGTTGCAAAGGGACAACTGGTGAGCCCTGGAGATGGACGTGGGCCAACGCCTGCCCTGTGCAAGCACACAGGGACAGGAGACAGTGAGTGACAAGGGACAACCAAAGCCCCAGAGGAAGAGATAAAAGTGGAAACAATTTGCAGAGGGAGGCGGGGACAAGGAGCCTCCACCGGACAGCTGGTTAGGTTAAAGGGAAGAAAAGGTCCTGAGGGAAAGCCAGGGGGTGGAGGAGGGGCCCCAGGAATTAGATGCAAGTTCTGCAAGTGACTGAAGGCTTAAGAAGTCAGATTCAGTTGGTTTTTTTTTTTTTTTTTTTTTCATTTTGAAGTCCTCTGGAAATGTATCAAGATGTCAACTCTCCTCTCCCTAGGGCACTTATCTGACACAAGCCAGTGTGTGCACCATAGTGCCTGCCGTACAGAAGGCTTTCAGTACGTTTGTTGAATAAATGAAATGAAGCAGGTACAGCGTGCCCTTGACTTCAGCTGCCCACGTAGATCAATAGATTCAGTGTCATCTACTTTTTTAAAAAAGTATTTATTCATTTTTAGAGAGGGGAAAGCAGGGAGAAAGAGAGGGAGAGAAACAGCAATGTGCAGTTGCCTCTTGTGCGCCCCCTACTGGGGACCTGGCCCGCAACCCAGGCATGTGCCCTGGCTGGGAATCAAACCAGTGACCCTTTGGTTCGCAGGCCGGTACTCAATCCACGGAGCCACACCAGTCAGGGCTGTCATCTGCTTTCTTTATGTCCCTCCGAACTATGCTGATTTACTGTGCATGGGTGAACAACACCTGTTGGGGGAACCTAAATTCAGTTCATGTACATTTGCATCAGCATACCGATATTGGACTTTGAATTGGGCATAACGTTTTCTTTATGTGCTCTCCACTGCTGGTATTTACTTTTCAAGCTCTTTCAAAATTGACCCTAATCTGCTCTCCAATCCTTCTTTTTGACCACCCTCCTATGTGAATTATTGGAAACAGACTGGTTTCCTCACCATTTTCCGGATAAGACTTCACACTTAATGCCTTTGTGCCTCCTAAGTGCTGACTTGGAGCGACCCAGTGAATTCTACTTTTTCACTTTTTTTTAAAAGATTTTTCATTCTTGGGCAACTTCTTAAACTTTCCGCGCCTCAGTTTCCTCACCCTTAAAATTAAAAAAAAAAAATGAGAATAACAGAATCTGAACTCCAAGCTGCCAGCGATGCGACCATGCCCGTATCTATGGCACGAATTTTCAGATTGGACTTTCTCACGTACCAGCTGTGTGATCTTCTGCTCAGTCCTCGCCTTTTCAGGCCCCAATCTCCTCCTTTGTGGCAAGGGGTGAAGGGAGAAAGAATCTGGCAGTGCTTGTGTTCGGTCTGAGGTAGTACTGTCCTCTCCCGGCTTGCAGCCTGCCTGGCTGCACGCCCCGGGACCCTTCCCAATCTCTCTTGGGCCCCAGCTCTCTCAGCTGTGGAGCATGTGAATGGCACCCGACTAGGAGCTGTGTGAGGGTAGGTGACGTTTATCCAGGAGAGGGGTTGCTAAAATATCGTCATTCCCTTATAGCAGAGATGGGTGACAGCACATAGCTGATGTCACCCGCCATTAAGATCTTCCAACCTTTGCTCCCCAAACAACTTTTCAATAGCTTAGCTCTCCATACAGCTTTCCTGTGGTGAAATTCAAGTGATTTCCATGGACCCCAAAGCAAAACTTACTGTGTTCATTAGGAATGGCTTGGATTCAAAGGTATGAGGGACACATCCATGATTCTTCTTGCCTTGTTTGGAGGCCACTTCTGGCAGCTCCCCACCCACTACCCCCTTTCCTTCTCTTCATTGGCAGAAGAGGGGGTCAAATCTGGGTCACTGTCACTTAAAACTTGAGTGGGGAAGACATTCTGCCTTATTGGAAATCTGCCTCAATTTCAAGTCTAGCAACAGTATTTGTCATGGAGTAAGTTGGAACCACTAGAATTCTTGCAAAAAACCAAAAACCAAAAACCAAAAAAACAAAACAAAAACAAACCCTCCTGTCATCATTCTTGATCTCTTGTGGTTACCATGCTGCCCACACCAGAACTATAGTTTTGGATAATGATCAGTGCTGGGGATATGCATTTTTATGACATGTTTTGGGGGTTATCTTTCTTATCTTCCTTTTATTATATTGTTACATAACAAAACATGCAACTCCTTGGTCAATCTTTGAAGGTTTCAATTCTCTTTTTTTTTTTTTTCTTTCTCATTTGCTAACTTTGGTGGTGATCTTGTAGTAGCAGATCAGACTGTCTCACGGGAATGTATGCTGGCAACTTCAAATAATCAAGTTGTCCCACAGTAGTTATCCATCTGAGTGATTTAGCTCCAGCCTGTATGCCCTACCTCAGCTGGTGACACAATCTTGACCTACTAAGGCCCAAACTGAGACTTTTTTGTGACTCTTCTCACTGCACCCAACCTCACCTTGCAGACTGAACCCATACTCAGTTCTGATCCTGTCTATCCCTCTCCATCCTTATAGCTCTTACCCTAATGCACCCACACCTTTCCTATTTCAGGGGTCTACTAAGTGCTTTTCCTGCCTCCTGGTTTTTACCCTCTTAGAGCTATCCTGAAACTAAAACTATCTTAGAACCTTTCATTTGCTCCCAATTTTAACTTCTGATTGATTGGGTCCCATCCACACCTCCAAAGTCACCCCAAGTTGTCACCCTAAAGTTAAGTTCCTTAAACTTGAAATTATTCATCTCGTGACCTTTTGTTCACAAGCCTGGAATCCCTTTTTAGACACACCGGGTGGGGATCAGAAGGACAATGTGTATTGTACTCCGTGAAGGCAGGCATAGCATGGCAATTAAAGGAATGTTTCTGGCCTTTGTCCACTGCTCCTCAGAATATCCTAATCACATATGGTCCCCCCCGCTGCGCTCCCCCAAGTTTCCTGCTTCTCTCCCTTGGAACGGAGTGCTGTCCACTTCCTCCCATCCCTTTCCTATCCGTGGAGGCAACGCTCTGGGCGGCTTTCCCGGCCTAGCCAGGTTTACATCCTCTGGCTGTGCTGCATTTTCTTAACCCGTTCTCTCCACTAGCCTGCTGGGTTTTCCAAGGACTTCGGCTCGGTCTTATTTATTCTAATTTCTACCACTGCATGCGGCAACCTGGACGCTCCGCAAACGTTCGCTGTGCCCTCCCCACGACCGAGGGTCGAAGTCCGCGGACCCCTGCCCACACTCCCCCTCCCAACCTGCAGCTTCCCCGCCTTCCTCCTCCCCTCCCCGGGGAAGCTTCCCGGGCCGTTCTCTCTTTTGAGGTTGGCGGGATTCTCAGTTTTCAAGGTGTTTCGCAGCGAGCAATCTTCGTGGGGGGTCAAGGGGCGAATACCCTGGACCCAGATGACCATCCGTGCAACGTCCCTTCCGAAAGCCCGAAGAGGGCGACCCCGGCTGGCTTGCGGCGAGTCCCAAAGCCTCACGCCTTGCCGGGGGCTCCAGGACCCGTCCTCATCCCCCCCACACCCCCCGCGCCGCGGCCCCCAGCTGGGCCCCCGCCCAGCAGGCGGCCCGACCTCCGCCCCTTGCACCGCCCCGCCGCGCAGCTGGGCCGCCGCGCCGGCGCCTCACAGCGCGCAGGGATCCGACACGCGCCGCCCCTCCCCCCACTCGCCGTCGACCCTGAGTCGGGCCTTTGCGCTCCCAATTCCCCTTCTCGGCACCCCCTGAGACGGAGGACAGGGAGGCGAGGCTCGCCCTTCCCGGCCCCCCCGACCACGCCTTGTCCAGTGGCATCCGGCTGCCCCTTCGGCGGACTACTTTTCCTGCCGCGGAGGTACTACTTCTGCGGAAGCATCGGGGCTGGCGGCGCGCACGACATGGCGGCGGCGCGCCTGAGCTAGAGGGACGCTGGCCCGGTCAGGCCTCGGCGCGGCCTATACGCTTCGCTCGCTCGCTCGCTCCCGCCCTTCGCCCCACGGCTGGCCATGGCCGAGTCGTCGCCAGCCCGACGCCCGGTGCCCCTCATCGAGTCGGGTAAGACGCGCCGCCCGAGCCCTCGCCGCGACGCCCCCGCCCCGGTCCCCTTCCCACGGCGCGCCGCTCCTGACCCGAGTCCCTCTCTCCCCTCAGAGCTGTACTTCTTGATCGCCCGCTACCTGTCGGCCGGCCCGTGTCGGAGAGCCGCCCAGGTGAGTGCGGGCCCTGCGGACGGCGGCGGCGGCGGCCGTGGCCCGGCCTCGCCAGCGCCCGGGGTCCGGGAGGAGGGCGCGGGGTGGACCGGGGTGCGGCCCCCGCCCCTCTAACTGCGCGTCTCGTCGGCTGCAGGTGCTGGTGCAGGAGCTGGAGCAGTATCAGGTCTGTGCCTCGCGTCGCCCTCCGCCCCGTGCCCGCCGTCCCCTGTCCCGGCCTGGTCCGAGGTCGCTCGCCCGGCCCCGCCGCCTGCGGCCCCGGCGTCGCGGCCCCCGGCCCGCCTCCCCTCCACCCCGGAGACCCACGCGGTGGTCACTCGTGTGCCTTTCGTGTCTTTGCAGTTGCTGCCGAAGAGGCTGGATTGGGAGGGCAACGAGCACAGCAGGAGCTACGAGGAATTGGTGAGATTTTGACATCTCCGTCCCGGGTTTCCGAGCACCCGCCTCCCGCCCCCTTTTCGGGGCTCCCGCCCGTGGGGCGAAGTGACCGAGCCGCGCTCTGAGGCGGGCGGGAGGGGGGGCCGGGGCGTCTCCGGGGCCGTGAGACTTCCCGCGGCAGGGGTGTTTTGCTTTGGGGGTGGCTGTGTTTGTTTTGGTAGGAAACGGCCCCGGGGGCGGCGGTGGGGGCGCCGGGGCGCGGCGGTTTGCGGCGGGGTGGGCCCCAGGTGCGCTGCGCCTCCAGGTGCGCCGCTGGTGGGGAGAGGCACGGGCGCGCGTGCGCGGGGGCGGGGCCTCCTAACCCGACTTGTAACTCGAGCTCTGATTGGTCGCCCTCCTTGGGCCACGCCCAGGTCTTCAGACCACTTGTTCCCCAGGAATAACCTTTGGTGCCTGAGAGGTGGAGAAATGTTCCTCATCAGCGTAATAAAAATAAAAACATTGCGGCTGTGAGAACATGCCAGGCCTTCATTGCTTTTTGCTCGAAACTGCTCACTTGTTGAAGACTTTTAAATACTGACTTACTTTGATGATTTTTTTTACAGTCTCTTGCTGGACGTAATATAGGTTCTAACTATGCAGTTCCTATTTTTGTCAATTTGTGTATAAAGACATAGGGTTTTTTTTTTTTTTAGTTACCGGGCTGTGTTAAGCATTTTGTAGGAGCAGGAAAACTGAATAAAGAGCTCTTGAATGATCTTTTACCACAGTTGTAGTATTGGGTTGGCCGAAAAGTCTGTGACTGTTTTTCGTAATGTCAAAGACACATTTCACCTTTTCACCAATAACTTTATGGACTTGGATATTTTGTGTACGTCAGCTATCTCACGCTATTGGCTTCTAGTGGGGAGAGGCCAGAGGTGCTGCTAAACATCTTCCAATGCATAGGACAGCTGCTGCAAAGGATTATTTGGCCAAAATGTCAGTAGGACAAAGATGGTTTGGGAACCACTTCTGACTTGTTGGTCAGTCACAGCACCTTCTCCATGTACTGCACAATTCTTTTTTTTCGCATTTCAAAATGTTGTGCGTTTACTTCCCTTAAAATAATGAAGCACAATATGCTGAAATTGTGCGTATTTTTTTATCTTCGATATTAAAGTGGCTGCACAAAGATTCACCAATTTTGACATTTTTTAAAATGCACGCCAATATGACAGTTGTCATAATACAAGCACTTACTAGAGTCATTGCAAAAAAATGTAATGGACTTTTTGGCCCACCCAATACTGAAGCAGAAGTTGTAGGATGTGATTGCCAATTTGTAAAAAAGACTTTTATTTATTTACTTTTAGAGAGGGGAGAAGGGAGGAAGACAGGGAAAGGAACATTCTGTGTGAGGTTGCCTCTTGCAGGCCCGCAACAGGGGACCCAGCCCACAACCCAAGCATATGCCCTGACTGGGAATGGAATCTGACTTTTTGGTTCCCAGGCTAGAGCTCAGTATGCTAGCCACAACAGCCAAGGCCTCCCCTCTTCTCCCCCTCCTCACCTTTTTAACTTACTGATTGGAAGGACATTGATTTGTTGTTTCGCTTATTTATGCATTCATTGGTTGATTAAAAAACGATTTTATTTTTAGAGGAAAAGGGAGGGGAAAAAGGGAGAGAAACATCAGTGTATGATTGCCTCTCGTGTGCCCCCTATTGGGCATCTGGCTTGCAACCCAGGCATGTGCCCTGATTGGGAATGGAACCCGTGACTCCTTGGTTTGAAGGCCGGCACTCAGTCCACTGAGCCATACCAGCCACAGCCTTTGGTTGATTCTTTTATGTGCCCTGATGGGGTATTGAAGGCACAGTCTTGGCATATTGGGACTATGCTCTAACCAACTGTGCTACCAGGCCAGGGCTGATTACCATTTTTGAATCAAATGAAAAGGACAAAACCAGGGGGATTTGTCATCTGTATGTAAACAGTTAAGTATTAACACTTAAAAGTCAGATTAACAGGTATTCTATTCCAATCGCCAGTTTTAATATTTGTCTTATTAGAGATTTTTTTGTTGCAAACATTTTATTTATTTTTATTTAAAAAAGTTTTTTTAAAGGTTTTGTTTACTTTTAGAGAGAGGGTACGGGAGGGGGAAAAAGGGAGGAGAGAAACATCAGTTCATGGTTGCCTCTCACGTGGCCCTGGCCTGCAACCTGGGCATGTGCCCTGACTGGGAATTGAACCAGTGACCGTTTAGTTCACAACCTGCACTCAATCCACTGAGCTCAATACACCAGCCAGGGGTATTTATTTACTTTTAGAGGAGAAGGGAAGGAGAAAGGGAGAGAAATATCAACATATGAGAGATAAATCTATCAGTTGCTTCTCACATGGACCAACTGGGGACCTGGGTTCAACCCAGGCATGTGCCCTGACTGGGAATCCAACTGTCAAGCTGGTTTGCAGGCTGGCACTCAGTCATCTGAGCCACACCAGGCAGGGCTTTTTGTTGCAAACTTTTTAAAAAAGATCTTCCCCTGAGGATACGTTTTAAAAAAAATTTATTTTAGAGAGAGAGGAAGGGGGGAGAGAGAAAAAAAAATCAGTGTAAGAGAAACATCATTTACCTACCTTCCATACATACCCTGACTGGGTGTAGGACTTGCCACCCAGACAATGTGGATGGAACTTGAAACCTTTTGGTGTACAGGACAATGCTCTAATGAACAGAGCCATCAGGCCAGGGCTATTGCAAACTTTTTTTAAAAAAAATATTTATTTTCAGACAGAGGGGAAGGGAGGGAGAAAGAGAGGGAGAGAAGTATCAATGTGTGGTTGCTGCTTGCATGCCCACTGCTTGGGACCTGGCCTGCAACCCAGGCATGTGCCCTGACTGGTAATCATCCAATGACCCTTTGATTCGCAGGGTGGTACTCAGTCCACTGAGCCACATCAGCTAGGGCTGTTGCAAACTTTTAAAAGCAAATAATATTTTCCAGAAAGTGAGTTCTGAAAATACTGCGTGGTGGCAGAATTTTTACTTTCATTGCGTTTGATCTTTTGCAAGGAAACATTTAAAGGATTGATCTGTTGTCTTGTTGATGAGAGAGAATAGAGTATTCTTGGTGGGGCAGAGAAGTGTTGATGGTAAAGTCATGCTACTAAAGAGAACATCGTTTACATTTTAAAGCAAGTGTAATGTTATATCTCCTGGAAATAGATATATATTTTGGCTTTCGCTGTTAGAGTTGCTTAAAATCTTACTTAGCATTCTGCTTAAAAATTGTTTAAAATCTGTGATACACTCCTGTGATGTGGCTGTGATATGTCATTGCTCATTGCCTGATTTGGTCTGTCTGGTGGGGTGTTCTCTTCCTCCTCTACTTCCTCTCTCTCCCCTATCCAGGCACTATGTGGAACAGGATGAGCTTCTCGTCTAGAGAGGAGCATGATTGTTTTGTCAAGGGTATATGAGTAGATTCTAGCTCTCCAAAGAAAGCTTACCATAAACAGATTTGTTACTAATTTGCTATATTTGCTTTGGGTCCTGTGAGGTACATGTTTTTTTCCTTACAAACTAACAAACCTTCAAACATAGAAAAATAGAATACTGAATTATCCACCAGTCTTAGTGATTCTCAAACAGTGTTGTATCTGTTATTTCCTTCCCCCAGGCTGTACTATTTTTAAGCCAATTTCAGACATTCTTTTCATTGGTTAACATGCTGAAGTATTTTATTTTTTTTAAAAAAGATTTTATTTGTTTATTTGTAGAGAGAGGGGAAGGGAGTAAGAAAGAGAGGGAAGGAAATATCAATGTGTGAAACATCAGTCAGTTGCCTCTTACACTGGAGACCTAGCCTGCAACCCAGGCATGTGCCCTGACTGGGAATTGAACTGGCGACCTTTTGGTTCACAGGCCGGCACTTAATACACTGAGCCACACCTGCCATGACTGAAATATTTTAAAGTGAATCTCAGACATTACATTTCATCCCTAAATTTTAGAGAGTGCATCTCTAAAAAATTAAGGACAATTTCTTATGCCACCCACTGTACCAGTATCATGTGTATAAAATAATCCATGGTTTCTTGGTACTGTGTGTGTGTGTATAGTTTATGTTCGGATTTTTCTCTTATCTGGGTGTCTTTTTATATTTAGTTTGAATTGGGCTTCAAACAAGGTCTGTGCATTGCACTGATTATATCTTCTTTTTTAAAAGAGAGATATCAGTTTGTTCCATGTCCTTTTTAAGAAGATTTTATTATTTAGATGGGGAAGGGAGGGAGAAAGAGGGAGAGAAACACCAATGTGTGGTTGCCTCTCATGCACCCCTTACTGGGGATCTGGCCTGCAACCCAGGCATGTGCCCTGACTGGGAATTGGACTGACCCTGTGCTTTGCAGGCTGGTGCTCAATCCACTAAGGGCCCTTAGTTGCCTCTTATGTGTGCCCTGACTAGGGATCGAGCCTACAACCTTGGCGTATTTGGGACAATGCTCTAACCAGTTAAGCTGTGTGGCCAGGGCACTGCAGAGGGTCTAGAGGTATTGTGAACCTCTTATCTTGCATACTTTTTTCTTCTGTGTCGTTGATTCACTGAAGAGACTGAATTAGTTATCCTGTAGAATGTTACACATTCCAGTTTTGTCTGATTTCTTCTGTTTCATGTTGTCCTCTGTTGTTTAACTTACTCCTTTTTCTGAATAGTTCTCATTCTTGGATCACAGTCATCTGGGAGCTTTATTAAATCTGGATGCCTGGACCAGTTAAATCAGAATCTTACTGGTGGGACTGGACATCACTAATATTAAAGCCTATCAGATGATTCCAGTGTAATTGTTTATGAAGATACAGTTTATCTTACACTTAAAACCATGCTGTTATTCCATCCTGTCCTTTAAAAGCAAGAATATTTTTGATCCTTGGGAAAATTGATATTATTTCTCAATACCTGCATTGGGCTGTAAATTAATAAAACTTACTTGGGATTTTCATGATTTATAAGTGGTGAAGAGGAAGAAGGAACAAGACCTATAGAACTGGACATGGGAATTTGGCAGGACTCGGTTTGTAAAGAAGGGGTGTATTTAGCCCTGTTTGGTGGGGCTCAGTGGATTGAACATTGGCCTGTGAACCGAAAGGGTGCAGGTTTGATTCCTAGTCAGGGTAGTTGCCTGGGTTGAGGGCCAGGTCCCTGGTTGGGGGCATGTGAGAGGCAACTGATCGATTTTTCTCTCCTCCTTTTTCTCCCCCCACTTCCCTTCTCTATAAAAGTAAATAAAATCTTTAAAAGAAATAGTATATTTAGGAAGGGGGGAAGGGATTTGATATATCCAGTAATTGAGTAACATGATACATTTTTGTAGGCCAGTCTCTTCCTTAGCCAGAAAACAAAAGTTAGAAGATCCTTATTATGTAGTCTTATTAGTAGGGGCTATCTTGTCATTTATTAGTTTTTTAAATATTTTATGAGCAAGCTTTTTGTATAAGAAAAAGTTGTATTTTAAGTTACTTGTATTGAAATTAGCATTTGGTTTATTAGAATTGTAAGAAGTCATTTTTCTTAAACCTTTAAATTCAGTTTCAAATTATAAATATAGTAATATGTGTAGGAACAATTATTTTTGGATTATTTACTTTGTAATGTGAATTTAATCTTAAAATATTTAACATCACTTACATCCTTCATTAAAGTCAGTCAGCATTTTCCACTATATAAGTATATAATTATTAGTCATCTCAACATGGCAAACTTAGATAAATCTAAATATGTTTTTAAGGATTTAACTTGTAAATATGGCATTTCAAATTTATTGTTAAAGTTTTTTTTTTACTCTCAAACATTAGGAAAGTTAGGAAAATTTTTAATATATCAGAAAAAATATAACTTCCACAGATCTATCAAAACTTTCTTTTCCAACTTCTGGTCAAGACGGAAGCATAGGTAGACATGCTTTGCCTCCTCATGGCAACCACAAGAAGAATTACAGCTAACCTCAAAATAAATAACACCCAGAACTGCCAGAAAATCAAACTGATCAAACTGTTTGGAAGTCCGACAAGCAGGGATTTAAAGAAGCCACATTCATCCAGATGGGTAGGAGGAGTGGAGAGGCAAGGAGACATGGTGTGGCACAGAGAAGTGATGGTGGCAGTGGCAGAGGCAGAATGGGCAGTCTCATATTCATTTGTGGTGGATAGAAAATTGGGAGGGATACCTTGGGAAATGATGGACACATTGGGAGCAAGGGATCGAGCCCCAGGCCAGACCAAACACCCAGCGACATACTGCTGGGAAGATAAAGCCCTGTAACTTCTCGCTGTAAGAACCAGTGGGGGTTGGAGCCGTGGAAGAAACTGGTGGTTTCTCAGGAGAGTCTTTATAAAGGGCCTGCACAGACTTAGAACTTATGCAAACCCACCCACTCTGGCATTTACCACCAGGGCAACAGCTGGAAGGGTGCCAGTCACTTATGGGAAGTGGGCAAGTGCTGGGCAAGCCTCTAGAAGCCAGGCAGCAGCATTGTCCCCTCTCTGAGCCTTCCCCTCACACAGAGCCACAAAGCAGTAAAGGGGGTTGTCCTACTCTAGGAGTTAACTAAGGCTCTGCCACGTAGTACTTAACAAGTGTGCTAAGGCAGGGAGTCGGAGCAGTTCTAACTGATACGCAGAAACAAACAGGGAGGCTGTCAAATTGAGGAGACGAAGAAGTATGGCCCAAATGAAAGAACAGAAGAAAACCCCAGAAAAAGAACTAATAAACACAACAGAGATCTCCAACCTATCAGATGCAGAGTTCAAAACACTGACAATCAGGGTGCTCCGAGAACTCACTCAGTACAGCAACAACATGAATAAATAAAAGAATGTTATGCTGAGTCTCATGTGGCAAACACTCACAAGACCCCAGGCTGAATCCAGCCCGGCACCTTGTTTCTACCTGGAGCAGCGCTGAGCTTTCACTTAACTATTAAGAAGCAGTTACTTTATACAGTCCTAAAATTATATATGGCCCTTTGAAGGCATCTGCGAGGCTGATGTGGCCCTGGGTGAAAATGAGTTTGACACCCCTGCACTAAGTGAAATAAAAATCTACAGGAACCAACAATAAAGGGAAGAAAGCCTGGATTCAAATCAATGATTTTGAACGTAAGGAAGAAATAAACATTCATTCAGAACAGAGAGAAGAAAAAGAATTAAAAAAAAAACTAGGATGGTGTAAGACTACTCTGGGACATCTCCAAATGTGTCAACAGTTGAATCATAGGGATGCCAGAAGGAGAAGAAGAAGAGCAAGAAATTGAAAACTTATTTGAAAAATAATGAAAGAAAACTTAACTTAATTTGGTGAAGAAACTAGACACACAAGTCAGGAAGCACAGAGTCCCAAACAAATTGGATCCAAAGAGGACCACATCAAGACACATTTTTTTTTTTAAGATTTTATTTATTTTTAGAGAGGGGAAGGGAGGCAGAAAGAGAAATGATGTGTGTGAGAGAGACATTGATTGGTTGCCTCTTGCACCTGGGGATGCCAGATTTTGTCTCAGGTAAAACTTTTTTATAGCAAGTAAACTTGCTAATTTCAAATAAAAACAATGTTGTATTTTCTACCTGCATGGCAACTAATCTCATTACTATTTAATTTTTATTGTGAAATTCTGAAGGCCCTTCAGCCTGAGCGCAGCTAATCTCTTTCCAGTCTGTATGGATTCTGCATTTTCTTTGTTGTTCGCCATAGAGATGTATCATTCTGTAGGCATTTCATTGATGACTTGGGGACATATGATGGTGGCAGTGTGACGACAAGTCACAGTCTACAGTGTAGTGGTATGGAAATTAGAGTCTTAAGTTTTGGTGACAAGTAGCTGGGCTGTACACCTGACATGGTCACATTGTCGTGTTGTGTAGATATTCCAATCTTAGGCAAATTATTTAATTTCTACCTGTTTCTTGGTTTGTATAACAAGGGTAATAATAATTGTATCAAATTCTAATAATTATATGGTGTTAGATATGGGTACCAGATTTATTGCGATGATCACTTAGTTAAATGATGTCTAATCACTAAAGTGTACATCTGAAAATAATATGTGTTTCAACTGCAGCTGAAAACAAATTAAAAAATAATTGTATCAAAGGGTTGTTTTGAACATTGGGAAAAAAATGGCTTTAGAGTGCCTGGCACATGGTAATAGTAGTATTTATTCGTAACAATGCTTATGGAATGATAAGCCATAATTGTGTGGACTTCTTCACTTAATTTGTATTATGAGGTATAATGCTTGAATTAATGACGATTAATGGATGACCAGTCACAATGCGAGGTAGGGAGCTAATGGCAATCTCTATGGCTCAGTGCTGAATGATGATAGTGGCATTACTTTTTGTGAGTTAGTTGTTTTTTTTTTAAGATTTTATTTTTATTTTTAGAGACGGGAAGGGAAGGAGAACAAGAATGAGAAATAATGTGTAGTTGCCTCTCATGTGCTCCCCATTGGGGACCTGGCCCACAACCGAGGTTTATGCCTTGACTGAGAATCGAACTGGTGACCCTTTGGTTCGCAGCCCACGCTCAATCCTTTCAGCTACACCAGCCAGGGCTGTTGTGTTGGTTTTTGAGAAACATTTTCTTCAATTATGATTGTGGAGTTGTCTTTGTTTTTTTCCCTCATTTCAGTTTTTTATTTTGGAGCTATGTTATTAGGTACATACAAGTTCAGAATTGTTACCTTCCTATTGAATTGTCCCCCCTTCCTTACCCACGGGGACATCCTTATTGATTTTAGGGTGGGGGATGGAAAGAGGGAGAGAGGGAGAGCCAACTGGTTGTCTCACACACCTCTGACTGGGGACCACACATGCCACCTAAGTACGTGCCCTGGCTGGGAATTGAACCCGCAGTCTTTCATTTTACAGGACAACCATCCAAGCTACTCTGGCCAGGGCTGCCACCTTTTTTTAATAGACTTAATTTTTTTAGAGCAGTTTCACATTTATGGCAAAATTGAGTGAAAGATACAGATAGAGTATTTGCCATTTGTATGCTTTGTTTTCTCATAATCCATAAATGCATTGTTTTCCTCATAATCCATATTCCCCACCAGAGTGGTATATTTGGGTTGATGAATCTATATTGACACATAATCACTCACAGTCCATAGTTTACATTAGTGTTCTACTATATTTATATTAGGCCTCACATTACTATCACCCCAGCTTTCTTTTGGTTAGGGTTAGTAATGGCATAGTATATCTTTTTCTATCCTTTTACTCTTAACCTGTGTTCTCATTAAAGCATGTCTCCTGTAAAGAGCATATAGTTTTATTCAGCTTTTTGTTGGAGTGTCTCAACCATTTGCATGTAATATAATTAAACAGTTGTGTTAAGTCTGCCAGGTATCTGTTTTATATATGTCCCATATCTTTATTCTTCCTCTCTCCCTTTATTTTGGCTTAAGCAAATATTGTTCTATTTATTCCTTTTTAGTTTCTAACCAACAGTGCATTCTGTTGGTTAGAAGTAACTGCTGGGAGGAGGGGGTTCCTCAGTACTGGACTAGGAGGTGGGGATCATTGGAGGTGGGGTCAGAAGCTGCCTATGTAGCTTTCTTTGCACTTACTTTGCTTGGGATTCTCTGAGCTTCTTAAATCTGCAGCTCAGATAGTTTAATGTGTCCAGTCCCAAATGGAAAGGATAGAAGAGTGGTGTAAAATAATTCTTTTGAAGAAATAACAGCCGAGCAGTTTTCAGCACCTGGGCCATCCCTGACTCTGTTTCTAGTGGCAACTCTCTCTCTTGACCGTGGGTCACGTAATTTGCTTGGTTATGTATCTCCTCATTTTTTGAAGTATGCTGGGCCTTTTTGTGTTAAATAGAGTAGAGTCCAAAGTAATACACATAATTAGCCCCAGTAAAGCACTTTCTCTTTTTGTCTCTCAAGCTAATAAAGGGTGTGGGGTTGAGTCAGTCTGATTTGTCTCTGAATGTCTCTGGGCTTTTTGCAGTTTCAGTGGCATTCAGTTCATCACTGGCTTCCCTTTCCATGCAGTTTGGGGTCTGGGCACTGGGGAGATTCCCGAGATAGCTTTCTTTATTTATATAGCCAAGCTGCCAGCTTCCTAAACGTTGTAAGGTCTTTCTGTAGTTTATTTGCCACTGGTAACTTTTTTTGGTTGTGGAAGAGTACTCTTTGGTCTTCAGTCCTGCCCTTGGCTTTCCACCCTGGCGTCTTATCCTTAGCCTTAGGGGGCCCCTGCAGTGCACTTGTTGGGGGGCTCCCCCCCAGCTGCTTTGCTTCTGGCTCTTGGCCCTGTGCGCTTGGTGAAGGCCTGTGAGAAGGGATTGGGGTGGGTGCACGCTCACTGCCTGAGACTCCTCAGCATTCTAAACAGTCACGTCAGCCCACAGGTGGCTGTCAACTTTTTAGGTGTATCTTGTACTTACAAGCACACAATCTTACCTATAGTTGTTTTTGTGTAAGAATTTAGAGTCTTAGTACCTTATCTGGAATGCTCTCCCTCCCAGGAGAGCATTCTTCTCTCCCCAGAGGTGTGTGCATCTCCTAAACTGTAAGGGGTCTACGAGACTCGAAGCAAGGGGAGCAATGGGCAGTGGTGGATCTTCGAGGGCCAAGTCCCTGAACCTGTCTTGAAGGCCCCTGGGTTTCTCTTTTTTTCTCTAGCTTTTCAGCGAGCCAGTAGCAGCCCCTCTCTGGCTCACTTTGTCACTGTGGCTTTTATTTCTCAGTGAGCCAAAGGGCCCGCCTTGTCTCTCTTCTGTTGCTGAATCTGTCCCGAGCTCTTCCTTGTTTCACTGTCCCCAGCTTTAATGTACTCTCAAAAGGAAAAAAAAAAAAAAGGGAAATACCTTGTCCAGGATTTCATAACTAGTTGGATGTAGGGCTAGGACCGTTAACCACATCTCTTGTGGGTCAGGAGAGTCTCTTACCCACTTTTTTCTAGTATCTGTTACATTATCTTTAGTATATTTGAAGTGGCTTCAAATTGAGAGACTTTTGCTTGAAAAAAACTTGTGGTCTTTTCAAGAACCTCAACTTAAAGTCTTTACTGGCCCTGACTGGGTGGTAAACCCATTAGTTGAATGGAGCATTGTCTGTACACCAAAAAGTCGAGAGTGTAGCCCTGACTGGTGTGGTGCAGGGGATTGAATGCTGGCCTGTGAACCAAAAGGTCACTAGTTCGATTCCCTGTCGGGTCACATGCCTGGGTTGTGGATCGAGTTCCCAGTTGGGGGGCATGTGAGAGACAACCACACACTGCTTTCTACCTCACTTCCCCTCTTTCTTAAAATTTTTTTTTAAGGGAAAGGTTGTGAGTTTGATCCTTGGTCAGGGAGCTCACAGCAGGCAGTCTGTATTTCTCTCTCACATCAATGTTTCTCTCTCTCTCTCTCTATTCCCCCTTCTCTCTCTCTCCCTTCTTTTCTCTCTAAAATCAATAAACATATCCTTGGGTAAGGATTGGAAAAAGTCATTATATTTGCTTATATTTATTTGTAAATGTTTGGTGGTGTTGATAGTGGCTTTTCTGTGGGGTGTAACTAAAAAGTGGTATGTCAGGGTGGAAGTTCACAGGTGGCTGGGCCTGCAGAGTCAGGAGACCTGGCCCTTCTCCCACAGATTCTGCCCCCACCTTGTGCTTCCCTGAACCATGTCCTGTCACTGGGAGGGGGCCACCTGGTACTTACTAGTGGGCCCAGGCTCTGGTGGGGGTGTCTGAACTGCCAGGCAGCAGTCTGATGTTTTACTAGCTAGTAAATGATGCTCTAACTGAGTAAACTACCTGGCCATGGCTGTACTGTTTTTTTTTTTTTAAATCCTCATCCAAGGATATGTGTATTGATTTTAGAGAGGAATGAGGGCAGGTACAGGGTGGGGTGGGGGGAGAGAGATTGATTGATTGATTGATTAGTTGTTTTCCATACACGCCTGGACCTAGGTATGTGCCCTGACCTAGGATTGATCCTGCAACCTCTTGGTCCATGGGTCAACGCTCCAACTAAACCATCTTGTAGGGCTGTACTGTACTTTTTACTGTAGAGGAATTGTGATATGATACTATAGTTTACTTATATAGTTACCACTGTGAGGGTTGTAGATATAGTTTAACATAATTTTAGAGAAAGTTAAAGGTCAGATAGGCACATATGAAATATATTAAATATTTATTCTAGATCCCGGTTAGATGACAGCATCCAAACTTTGTAGAAAAAGTTACTTTTTCCCATAACTTTACAATTAGGCTATCTAGACCCTACTACCTCTTTCTATAACTCATGGACTTGAAGAGGCTCATGCTCACAGCAGTATTTGGTGGTGTAGTGATAGTAATAAAGTGATCCTCGGATTGTGGCTGATTAAGTTTGTGAGACTGCATATGGCAGGGGTGTCAAACTCATTTTCACTGGGGGCCACATCAGCCTCACGGTTGCCTTCAAAGGACTGACTGTAATTTCAACTCCTTAATGGTTAAGGAGTAGTTACATTTATACAGTCCTAAAATTATTTTGGCCCTTTGAAGGCAACTGTGAGGCTGATGTGGCACCTGGCGAAAATGAGTTTTCACCCCTGGCATATGCCTACAAAAAACCAAGATGGTAGAGACTGGCTATTTGACTGTTGTAGGGACTTAGTTCTGCCCTGGCTCTTGGGATCTTGTGTAACTGTGGCTTACTCATTGGAGTTGGTGGATAGAGACCATTCTCACATTCTTGTCTAGTACTAGAAAATACTGAAGGAAGATTACTCTACTGATTTGGTCAGTATACTACTAATTTTAATAATCCAGAACCATTATCTGTTATTTTTGTTGC
This sequence comes from Phyllostomus discolor, assembly GCF_004126475.2. NCBI lineage: Eukaryota > Metazoa > Chordata > Mammalia > Chiroptera > Phyllostomidae > Phyllostomus > Phyllostomus discolor. The sequence goes on along the minus strand of NC_040904.2, from coordinate 6,059,309 downwards.
CTTTTTTGGGACTAGAACCAAAAATTATTTTCCAGATGCACTTCATTTTGTACAAAAATAGGATAATTCTCCCCCTCCCTGCCCCCATCTTTGATGGTTTTCTATAATCCTTAGAAATTTGCAAGTAATCTGTAATTCTCTTTAGGGAAATTACAGCTGCTGCATGGGATTAATGTGTCCGGACGCTGCCCAAACTATGCTGAAGCCTCCTGTTGTAATGATTAGTTTTGTGGCATCAAACCAGTGGTGTAACATGAGTGTACAGTTCTCCTTCTAGATCATTTAAGAGAGAAAGTGAAATCATGTCTAGCACTAGGAAGCAACTTGTTTAAAATGTTCTGCCCATACTTTTTGTATCTAGGGAAATACCTTTTATCCATACCTTTTACATCTGATCTTCAAAAACAAACCTCCGTTCTCAGGCAGGCTTGATTGTGTAACCTGAAAACTTAAAGTCAGTTGTATAAGTTCTCTAACTATGTGACTAGTGGAAATCTCAAAGCAAACTATTAGGTTAGAGATAAGTGATTTTCCCCCTTATAGAAGTCATATTGCCATTGCCCGGTGTCAATTTATCTTAAATATTTCACCCTTTTAGATATATTGTTTAGGCTGATCAGTGCTATTTTTAGATTTGCATTACTGACAAGTTACTAGATCTGTAATTTCCATGGTTTCTCTTGGAATTACCTTCTAGTTCCTCCTGTCTTTCTTTCCCATCCTGTGATGAGCTAATCATCTACAGTAGTTTTTGGACTTGTACATACTGACACTTTGAGTCACAGAGTGCTAATTAGTAATAAATACTTTTTGAGGTCTCTTTGAGCTTTGATATATCTTTTGAGTTATGCCTTGGAATATCTGTCAGGGTAGGAAATGTAAGGTTGAAAAATTGAAAATATTTTATTATTTTCTGCATCAGGGCTTATGAACAAAAACTTGATATTGAGTCTAGGTTTATTTTATATTTAAATTCATAATTAAAAATCAAAAGTAAGATTTAGAACTACGTTTAAATTTTCTTTGGAGCAGTGTTTCTCTGGGAGTTTGAAAATGGGGTGTTGCTGGTGTCAGGAGCATGGGGGTACTGTCAGCATTAGTGGAAGGGAGCCAGGGACACCATGTGTCTTGAATGTGGGGACAGTCCTGTACGCTGGTGTTTTGTTCTCAGTTGCTGTGAATGTCACACTGAGAAAACCTAAAGATACGCCAAATACATTCATATCGGATAACATCAGCCATATTCATGAGTTAAACTTATACATTATTTTTGTGTTTTTTTGAGGTATAATTGACATGTAGTAAACTGCACGTATTTCCCTGGCCAGGTAGCTCAGTTGGTCAGAGTGTTGTCCCCGTACACCAAGGTTGCGGGTTCAAGCCTCAGTCAGGGCACATATAAGAAGCAACCAATGAATACATAAATAAGTGGAACAACAAATCAGTGTTTCTCTCTCCCCCTTCCTCTCTAAAATTCAGTAAGTAAAAATTATTTTAAAAAACCTCACATATTTACAAAGTGTTCAAGTTGATAAATTTGGGTGTGTTACAGTTGTGAACCTGTCGCTACAGTGAAGGTGGTAAACATATCTATCACATCCTTAGAAGCTTTCTCTTCCCCTTTGTAATTCCTCCCGCTTCTTCCCCTTCCCCTAGCTATCTCTGATCTGCTTGCTGTAACTATGTTTTAATTTGCATTTTGTGGACTTGAATATTAATGAAATCATATACTATATACTCTTATTTATTATTATTATTTTTAATATTGCTGTTCGAGTACAGTTGTCTCCATTTTTCTACCAGCACTTCCCCCACCCTCTCCATCCCCACTTCCTACCTTGATCCTACCCCCCTTTGGTTTTGTCCATGTGTCCTTCATACATGTTCGTGACTCTTTTTTTAAAAATGTTTTTTAAATTTATTTTTAGAGAGAGGGCAAGGGAGGGAGAAAGAGGGAGAGAAACAGCAATGTGTGTGAGATACATTGATCGGTTGCCTTTCACATACCCCCAACTGGGGACCTGGCCTACAACCCAGGCACAGCCCTGACTGGGAATTGAACACGTGACCTTTCAGTTCCCAGGCCGGTGCTCAGTCCACTGAGCCACACCAGCCAGCATAGTGTGTACTCTTCTTATGCCTTCATTGAGTACAATTATTTTGAGATTCACCCGTGTCCTTTTTTGTTATTAGTAGTCCATTTTTAAATTTCTGTATAGTATTCTGTTGTACAATGCAATAACGTGTATTCATACTTACTGTTAGTGGACATTTTGAATCGTGTCTATTCTTCAGCTTTTAAAAGGAAAGCTGTTTACAAACTTCTGTACACGTGTATGCTTTCATTTTCTTGGGGTAAACACCTAGGATTAGAATAGCTGGATAATATAGGTGTATGTGCCCACCTGTTTTCCAAAGTGGTTGTACTATTTATTTATGCCCACAAGCAGTTTCTTTATATGCTTGCCCGTTTTTATCTGGTCAATCTTTTTCATTTTAGGTAGTGATACCGCATGTTTTTAACTGGTATTTCATCAGTTACTGGTGATGTTGAGAATCTTTTCATGAGTTCAGTTGTCATCTGTCTTCTTTGGTGAAGTGTCTGTTCAAATTTTTTGCCTATTTTAAAAAATGAAGTTTTTTTTAATGATTGAATTTTTCAAGCACTTATTAGATAAGTGCTTTGCAAATATTTTAGTCTTTGGCTCGTTTTTTTTAACAGTGCCTTTTGAAAAAACAAAAGTAGTTAGTTTTGATAAAGTCCAGTTTATTATTTTTTTCTGTGAATTGTGCTTTTGGTGTCGTATTAGAAATATTTGCCTAATCTGAGGTCATAAAGATTTTCTCCAGTTTCTTCTTCTATTATATGTTTCATGGTTTTAGATTATACATTTAAATTAGTGACCTGTCTGGAAATAATTTTTGTTTGTGGAGTGATATATGGATCAAAGTAATGTTTTTGGCAAATGGATATCCAATTATGTCAGTAGCACTTGCTGAAAAGATTATCTTTTCTCCTTTGAATCTTTGTCAAAAACTAGTTGTCCTTATGTAACAAGTCATGAAATAAGGTATTGTTAGCTCTCAACTTTTTTTTTTAAAGCTTCTTTGAGTTTTCTAGGCTATTACATTTTCTAGGCTATTACTATATTCATTTTAGATTGAAATGATCAATTTCTACAAAAACATGCTGAGATTTGGGTATGGCTTTGAATCTATACATAAATTTACCATTTATTTAAATCTTCTTTAATTTTTCTCAGCAGTGTTTTATAGATTTCATTGTACATGTTTTTCACATGTTTTGTCAGACTTATCCCTAAGCATTTAATATTTTCGATACTATTATAAAATACTGTTTTTAAAACTTGCTTTCCAATCAGGTCTTGTCCAATAAACATGTGGCTCCTGATCATCTGTTGCAAATCTGCCAGCGCATCGGTCCCATGTTGGATAAAGAAATTCCACCCAGTATTTCAAGAGTCACTTCTTTACTTGGTGCAGGAAGGCAGTCTTTGCTACGTACAGCAAAAGGTACCTTAATTTGAAGAAGTGTTCTGCTTTGTATTACTAGCTTAATAATTATTATAATTGTGAAGTAACGTGAGCATTGTGGAAGAAAGGTGATATGTAACTATACACCGTACTGTGGACTATGAAATTCTCTGCATTTAGCATAGACATTGAATTTTATTACATAAGTGTTTAATGGGTCCTTCTGCATTTAAAAAAATGATGAAGGTATAGATGTTAAGCTAAAAAGTTTGAATTTATTCTGAGATGTGTTTGAGGTTTTATCAATGTGAGTTCTTAATTTTCCATTTTGTAGCTCACTTATAACTTCATTGAATGTAATTGTATGTGTCTAATAAACTCTTTAAATGCTAGAAGTATTTCATTTAATATTCAGATCTTTGAAAGCCCTTTGTTACAAAGGGAAAGTGATTTTCTAAATTTGGTAGCAGTTTGAAAACAAGCACCCAAAATGTGTAATTGCATGGTTCTCTTTTCACCAACTTAATTTTTTTGCTAAGTTTTGTGGTAGCAAACTGTTGGAATTGCTGTTCTTTTGCTGTTAGCTTGGTATAAATCACTTAGACTAAGTATATGTATGTGATATGATCTATGTATACAACATGGCTTAACTGCTAATGGGCAAGAATGTTGGCTCTTCTGATCCTGAGCATACGTGAAGTTCATCCCCCGTGATTATTTCTAAGATCTGTTGCTGATGTGATACCGCCTCTTAGACGTACCACCAGTATAAAGTTTGACTGAGAAAGAACCAGCCTCCCTCTTGGTCCCATGCCAGACCGGTTTGTCAGCTTTAGTTGTTTCTTTGTGCTCTATGGCCATGCCACACTGTGGCTTGAATTAGGAAACTGTTCACATTCTTCCTTTTTCTGTGTTCCTATTTATCTTGTAATTATTCTGTTTTAGGTTGTTACATAGTAGTTGCCTGGGTAGCCTGTTTTCTTTACTTGTGTCAAGCTCAATGTCGTTTTGTAATGAGCACTGCTTTAGAACTGGCAGACCTTAGAAGAGACTGCAGCAAGCTGTCCTAGGGTAGGGGCCATATTTTGCTGTTCGTTTTGTACTAGTGCCATGGGAGGATGCTCTTTGATCATTGTAGTGGTAATGAATCCATTCATGTAAAACGTTAACATGCCTGTTAGTTTGGGGCACCCGAGGCTCAGTAGAAGTTTAGTAGGGTGTTTTCCTTCCTGTCCCCTTTCAGTTGTGAAGAAGCTAATTTCTAGCACAGAATAATCTGTGTTCTGCTACTCCTCCCTATAGAGGGGAAGACTTTTTTTTTTAAGTATATTTGCTGGTAGGTCAAAGAGGGATGGGACTTTAGAATTAGTGTTTAGACTCATATCTCCTACATATGTGCTCTTGTGTAAAGATCAGCTACGACCCTTAAACAAGAGGAAAGCCATTTAATTTTGTCTTTATTTCCGAAGGAGATTAAAGTCATAATAATCTTGGTCAAAATTGATTTTAAAACCTAATGATATTTAAATAGATAATTAAATCAAGGATCTTCATATAAATCAAAGAAATTGAAATTTTCCTTACGAAAATTTTTGTTTATGGGAAGTTGGATCAGTTGTGATTAAGACTTTATCATTAATAATGTATGGTATAATTCCACTTTGAAAAATAAAAATTTATTTGGCATTGAATGGGACTTGGAGTCAAAAGATCTGGTTTTGTGGTCTATCTTGACTAATCATTTGCAGTGGATCTCTTTAAAGGTCCTGGAACCTTTGAGCCTCAGTTACCTCACTTGTAAATTGGCGATTAATACCTACCTCACAGGGTTGTTGTGAGGATTCCATGAGATAATGTATGTGGAAAGCACTTTGTAAATTGTAAAGTGCTATACAATGTTAGTTGTTGTTGTTGTATCTGAGATGTCTTAAAATTTTTTTCCTTCAGAAATAGTCTAATAAACTTCTAGGGCTTTTCTGTTAAAGTATATTAGTTGGTAAAATTTTGAATAAACAGTTTATTAAAATATACGTAAGTATTCTATAAAATCTTTCTTGGGGTTAACTTTCAAGATTTTATGTGTATCTAAAATTCATTTTAAAGACTGCAGGCACACAGTTTGGAAGGGCTCTGCCTTTGCTGCTCTTCATAGAGGAAGACCTCCCGAAATGCCGGTGAATTACGGTTCCCCACCAAGCCTTGGTAAGTGAGGCTGGCCTTTCGGATGCCTGAAACCATTCTTTGAATTTCTTGACCAGCTTTGTAACTGCTCTGTTCAAATTTTAGAGGAAATAGTGGTAGTAGCATTGTCTCAGTAGTAACGAGGATCAATTTTCAAATTTGTTTTCCTAAAATATTAAAAGTAATAAAATGAATGAAAAACAATTTTATTATTAAAAAAAAGCCTATACTAGTGATTATAATAGACCCGAACTGAGAAGAAACTTGTGTCCTTAGGATTTCTTGAACATAGATTTTTGTTTTGGAGATTTTCTTAGCCTTTTACATACTGGCACCCCCTTAACCATTTTTGTTGTTTTTATTTCCTAGTGGAGATACATCGAGGCAAACAACTCACAGGGTGTTCCACTTTTAGCACAGCATTTCCAGGAACTATGTACCAGCATATAAAAATGCACAGGAGGATTCTTGGACATCTATCTGCTGTTTACTGTGTAGCATTTGATAGGACAGGACATAGAATCTTTACAGTGAGTTAACATTTTCACCTCAATTTGTTATCATCTGGAGCACTTTGGTGTTCATCAGAATCTTTTAAGAAGAAATCTTTTAAAACACATAGATTCCATGTTTCCCATTCTCAGGGATTTTGACTCACTAGGCGTGGTGTGGGGCCTGTAAATTTGCATTTTTATTTAGTGTCTCAAGTGATTCAGATGTAGATAGGCCTTGTGTAGTGGTTGTGAGACTTGATTTAGAGCAGTGGTTCTTGGGAATGATCATGAAGGATGCTTAAAGATATACATGCCTAATACTTCTTCAGCCCATTGTAGACCTACTGACTTAGGTCAGTTTCCACTTAGTGTATTAATCGAAACCAAACCAAAACCCCTCCCACAAGTCTCTAAATCTTTCCAGGTGATTCGTAGTCACATTGAGTGCTCACTGATCTAGGGAAATTGATTATTCAAACACAAATATTTCATAAATATTATAAAATTAATTGTAACTTTGGAATTTGATTTACATTTTTAATGTTGTAGGGGAAAATTAGGATGGGCAAAAAGTTCAAATTTTAGGCCCTGGTTGGGTAGGTAGCTCAGTTGGTTAGAGCACCATCTGATCTGCCAAGGATGTGAGTTTGATCCCGGGTCAGGGCACATTCAAGAAACAACCAGTGAATGCATAAAGAAGTGGAACAACAAATCCATGGTTCTCTCTTTAAAAAAAAAGTTTTAATTTTATTTCTCAGTTGTGAGATTCAGAGTAGATACTATTTGCAAAATGCTGGTACTATAAATTTTAGACTTTGTTGTTTGGTTATTTAAAATGAGGGTGCTAGTTGTGTTTGGAAACAAGACTACTCTTGTATCTCAGTCTGTGAAATGTAGATCTGTCCTAACAGTCATCAAATTATTTAGCTTCGTTTGATATTTAACTGTTGTAATTAAAATAAGTGAGCCATGAACTTGTAGTTGGACTTATTACTTGCCAGAGAATTTTGAGAAGGTAGTATTTATAATATGGTCTGATCCATAAAAATGAAAACTGAACAGCATCTTTATGTAGGCATTGTTTGGTTTTAAAAACTGTTACAGGTGTTCTCAGCATGAGTCAATCACATTATTCTACAGTTGGAAAGAGGAGTTACAGATACTTGAGTGACATGTAAATGGTATTTTTTAAATGGTAAAGGACTTCTCTATTGACATTTATTGGGGGTGTATTTTTTCTTAGGGTTCAGATGATTGTTTGGTGAAGATTTGGTCAACACACAATGGTCGCCTATTATCCACATTAAGAGGCCATTCTGCAGAAATTTCAGATATGGCAGTAAACTATGAGAATACGATGATTGCTGCAGGGAGCTGTGATAAAATCATCAGAGTGTGGTGCTTGAGGACCTGTGCCCCAGTGGCTGTGCTCCAGGGACACACAGGGTCAATTACATCTTTACAGGTAAGCCAGTGTTTGTGGGCACTTTGTGTGTGAGCTCCTTTTTCTTTAAAACTCCTCTTTGGAAATGAGAAATGGTAAGATGCTTAGTAATTATATGCTGTATTTTAAATTTAGTAATCAAGAAAGAATATAATCATAGTTCCATGATTCTTGGAAGGATGATTTAATAAATATGTGATGTGGTTAAGAGCTTTATATGAAGGCTTAATGGATGCTGAATGAGTCAATTACAAACTGATTAGAATAGTTAATGATTTTTCTACTTTAAAACTTGTGGATTTTGGTAAGCTAATTAAATTTGCTAAAATATATTTAAATTCACTTTTAGTGTATATTCTAGAATTTAGATTTAGTCACTTTCAACATTGCTACCCTTCATTTTGTATACTTGAAGAGACAGTGCTTAGAAGCAGCTTCTTTGAAAAAGTCATAGGTTAAATCCTACCTCCCTTAAAAAAGTATGTGAACTTGGGAGAAAAAGTCATAAAACAGATTATAGCCCTAGCTGGTGTGGCTCATTGGATTGAGCGTGAGCCTGCAAACTGAAAGGTCACTGGTTCGATTCCCAATCAGGGTACATGCCTGGGTTGTCTGCCAGGTCCCCAGTTGGGGGTGTGTGAGAGGTAGCCAGTCAGTGTCTCTCTCATGCATTGATGTTTTTCTCCCTCACTTTCTCTCTCTCCCTTCTTCTCTCTCTCAAAGTAAATAAAATTATAAAGTATACTCTGAGATATAAGGATAACTATGTAAATCTTCTAAAAAAACCCCCACCAAAACCAGTTCTTCCTCTTTCTTTTTTGCTAATGGTTTTCCTTTCCTAAGCTTCTTGTCATGAATGTCTCATGAATCAGCAAGGTTTGTTGCTTCTTCCAGGTTTCCCCCCCATTCTGAGGGAAGAAGGAACAGTTAAGGTTAAGGTTCTTAGATTAGTTGGATTGTTTGGATCAATTCTTGGTTCTTTATCTTACCTGTTTCTTTTCAGTCACTGTTTGTACGTTGCTGTCAGACAAATCTTTTAGTTGACCTCAGAGTTTTATTTGAGTTACCTCTTAATTGCTGTTATTGGGCTTGGATTCTCTACTCATTTCAGCACCATTTCCAAAAATGAACACTTTCGTCATGTAGGTCTTGCCATTGCTATCAAATACTAAATTCTCTATCACGTTTGTACTTTTGTTCATATTATTTCTTTGCCTAGTGTGTGTTTCTTGATGTCTTGTATTTTCCTCCTAATCTTTTAAGCCTTCTTGGATATCTCTTGACAAGATCGAATTTTCTCTAGCTTAGTTGTGTAGCACAATTGGGCATTAACATTTATTAAATACAAATGTTAGCCCTATTCTGAAGTAACAGTATAATTCTTATAGTTTCTTCAAATACTTGTGTGGTTCAAAAAAATGTTTAAATTGTGTTCACTTGGAATTTATTCTGGGGTGCAATCTGGAGGGTAGATCCAGCTTCTCCCCCCCCCACCCCCGGTTGGTGCACAGCTGTCCCTTTACCATTTATACAGTTGTTCACGGTTTTCCCAGTGGATTTGAGTTGGATTTTGGAGAAATATTTTTTTTGTTGGTTTTGTTAATGTATGAACTATGCCCCATAGTTTTGATTTTTGAGGCTTGGTGATACAGTTTCATACTGATATGACTAGATCTTTACTCTGTCTTTGTAAAAGTTTTTCTGACTCTTTTGTTAATTAGTTTTGAAAATAATTTTTTACTGAGATATTGATGTTTATGTTAATTTAGATATAGACTTTATTTTTATTTATAGGTTATGCTTTCACTACAGTAGTGTCACCTTTATTTTTGGTTGTCTTATATTTTAGATTGTCAGTGGAAGTTAACGTTGAAAAACTGTTTAAACTACAACTTTAGTAGAAGCTTAGGAAATTGAGTTGTATATCTTATTGTTTTTTAGTTTAGCCCAATGGCCAAAGGCTCTCAAAGGTACATGGTCTCTACTGGTGCTGATGGGACAGTTTGTTTTTGGCAGTGGGATTTAGAATCTCTGAAATTCAGGTAAGTGACTTTAATCATGTAATAAGTTTTCTTTTTTGAAGTCTGGTTGTAAAGAGAAATTGCAGATAGTGGTTATCTTTTTACTTTTGAACTTAATTTTTTAAAAAAGATTTTATTTATTTATTTTTAGAGAGAGGGGAGAGAGGGAGAAGGAGGGAGAGAAGCATTTATCGGTTGCCTTCTGTGTGTGCCCTGACTGGGGACTGAACCCACAGCCCAGGGATGCGTCCTGAGCAGGACTCGAACTGGTGACCCTTCACTTCACGGGCAGACACCCAGCCAACTGAGCCACACCGGTCAGGGCTGAACTTAATTTTTATTATATACAGCCCAGGTGGCAAACACAAGGCCCACGGGCCAGATCCGCCCCTCCGCCTTGTTTTATCCAGCCTGGCACTTCACCATTGTTTCTACCCAGCGATAGCACCGAGCTCCTTGCCCCTAGTTAAGGAGCAGTTACATTTATACAGTCCTAAAATGACACTCGGCCTTTGAAGACAACTGTGAGGCTGATGTGGCCCCTGGTGAAAATGAGTTTGATGCTCCTGATATATAGCATATATACCATATTGACTACCTAACTGTTTCCAGTTTTCTATTTAGACAGTTGGGTATGTAAAAGAAGCATAGCTATTCTATTTTAGTGCACATGTTTTTGTGAAAAAAAAAAAAGAGAGAGATAGTATGTATTTGAAACATTTGAAAAATATTAGCAATGTATAATTAGATACATAGAAGTTTAGGCAGGATCATTTGAGAATCAGAAGACCTGGATTTTAGACCTTTGTTGTCCAGTACAGTATCCACTAGCCACATGTGACTGTCAAACACTTCAGGTATGACTAGTGTAATTGAGGAACTGGATTAGTTTAAATTTAAACTGATAGCTGGATTCAGTTATTACAAAACTCTTAAGTATATTTCAAGCCACTTGAAAATGTGAATTTAGTTTTTAGCTATGAGAACTGAATATTTGATGGGAACATTCAAATTGAGATGTATTATAAATGTCCAATATACTCGAAAAGATTTCAAAGATTTAATATGAAAGAAAGAATCCAAAGTTCTCATTAAAGCCCTTGGTGGAGCAGCTCTGCTGGTGAGAATGTTGTCCCGATACGCCAAGTTTGTAGGTTTGATCCATGGTCAGGGCACATACAAGAATCAGCCATTGGATGCATAAGTAAGTGGAACAAGTTGATGGTTGCCCTCTCCTTTTCTCTCTCTCTCTAAAATCAATAAGTTAAAAAAATAAAGTTCTCACTGAAATGTTATTAATATTGTGATATTTCAGCTATTTGGGGTTAAATGAAATAAAACTAATTTCATCTCCTTTTAATGTGGCTACTAAAAATGTAAAGTTACATATGTGGCTTGCATTTTTTTTCGTGGGACAGTACTATAACCTGGTGGTTTATGCCCTGCTCTGCAGCCTTGGTGATGGGCTCACTTAGAGACTCTGAGCTGTAGTCGCCTCAGTTGCCAGTGGGAGTTAGTAGGCCTGCGCTTTCTGTGTAGCAGGGTTGGTATGAAGATGGGAGTTAGACGGTTTTCTAACAGTCCATCCAGCTGGAATAGCATATGTGGAAATGTTTGGTGTACTGGGAAGCACTATAGAAATAACATGATATTTAAATATGCTAGCTTAAAATCAATATTTAAATCATGTTAATTGTAAAACTAATGTATTTTAAAACATCTTTTAAAGTCCACGTCCCTTGAAGTTTACTGAAAAGCCTAGACCAGGTGTTCAGATGCTTTGTTCTTCTTTTAGTGTTGGTAAGTACTTCTTTTCTTTTATTTTAGCATTTATTGAGTGACTGCATTATTGATAGATAGTTACTTACGTTCATTTTATTAGGTTTAATCTGTGATGTTCATTTTATTGGCCTTTTTTTTTCTCTTTCACTCCTTTATTCTGCCTTTTTTTAATTTTGATTAGTAATCAGTCAGTGATAGAAGAGACAGCGGGCCAACAGGAGGCTCAAAGTGTTCACACCAGCAGTTCCCGTGCACGTGCCCCGGATGTTATGCTGTACCAAGACTGTGATTTTCTTTTAGCAAGCTAACCTGCATATATTTTTTTGTAGTTTAAATTTGTTTTCCACACATCTTGGTGAAATTATTCCCCATGTTCTTTTCTTGCATAGTTAACTCACACGCTAACCTTTCTGTTTAGGAGAGGTCAAGGATTTTTTCCTTGTAAAAGCCTGAAAACTTCAAGTGAACTTCATATTCCATGGCTAGGTTTAGGTATGAGGAGTCGTCTAGAGAGCAGAGCCCCTTCTGCCCAGCATTTTTAGAGCAGCAGCACTTACTGCCACCACTCATAAAGCAGAGGGCAGCAGTGAACATTTCCAGATTGAATTAACTTTTAAAAATTAAAACCCAGCCTGGCTGGCGTAGCTCAGTGGATTGAGTACGGGCTGCAAACCAAAGCATCGCAGGTTCGATTCCCAGTCAGGGCACATGCCTGGGTTGCACTCCATGGTCCCCAGCAACCTCACATTGATGTTTCTCTCTCTCTTTCTTTCTTCTTCCCTTCCCTCTCTAAAAATAAATAAATAAAATCTTAAAAAATATATTTAAAAAAATTGAAACCCCATCAGATTTTTTCCCCAGCCCCACCAAATAATTCTTTGGGTGTCCCCACCATCTGGGTGTCCTACAATTGAACCCAGTTCTGACACTATTTACCTAGAGAATAGTGAGAGACACCACAGGTTCAGGGCTCATTCCTACATGATTCTCCCTCCCTCCACCTCAAGCTTCAGACCAGGTTGTCACCTGTGCTTCTGACCTATTGACTGTTAGATTGGAGGTTTCCACAGACTCCTTTGAAGTTCTCTGAAATCTTTCTGGGTTTTTATGGAGGCTTGCTTACGTAGGAATGATTGAGTGAATCACTGGCCATGGGGATTGATTACCATATTTTTTGGACTATGATACGCACCCCCCGCCCCCCGCCCCAATTTGGAAGGAATAATGGTTGTTAATGCTGCTGTTCAGTTCTCTTTACGTTTACATTGGTGAAATACTATGTTATTTGTTATTAAATATTTCACCATATTCTTTGCTTCAAAATTTTTTTTTCCGATTTTTCTCTTCTAAAACCCGGGTGCGTCTTATGGTCTGAAAAAAATATAGTAACTTCTTTCTCCCTCCCCAGAGGTTGGACTGAAAGTTTCAGTCCTCTGTTCACATGGTTGGTTCCCCTGGCAGTCAAGCACCCTCCCCCACTCCCCACAGAATGCTTTCTTAAAGTCACTTTGTTATTATAAACTCTGGTGTGATTGAAATGGGTTTGCTATGACTATCAAGACGCCTTTATTGCTCAGGAAATTCCGAAGGTTTTAGGAGCTCTGTGCCATGAACAGGGACAAAGGACAAATATATTACTATAAACCTAATATCACACTACATTATATTAATTTTAACATGTCTTGATATAGTGAATTGGAAAATGGATGTGTTGAGATAAACTTTTGTAATAAGAGCTCTAGCTTTAATACAGAAATTTAGTTTGTGCAGATACTTGTTATAAAGTGGATTTTTTAACCCTTCACATTTTATTTCAGGTGGTATGTTTCTGGCCACTGGCAGTACTGATCATGTAATCAGAATGTATTTTTTGGGTTTTGAAGCACCTGAAAAAATTGCAGAACTTGAAAGCCACACTGTAAGTATTCACGTTTTAAAATTCTATAGGTTAATTTAAATACTATTCCTGTTGGCATATAGTAAAATACTGTTAACAGAAATTGATATGGATTCTAATTTTAACTTAATTATAGGAGGAATTGCATTTAAAGGTGAAGGATATTGACAACTCAGGTAGCACCTTGACAGTGCTGCTATTTCCCAATGGTTATTTTAGCTTTAAGTTCAAAATCTTGATTATGACAGTTGATTTGGGTAGGTTAGGTTCAGGTGGGCCAGTTTATCTTAACCAAGCTTGTGAAATCAGAGTGCTACCTCACGTGGGGTAAGATATATAACTTGGTGGTCTGGAATACTGGTTAGTGGTCAGGTCATGTTTTCTCCTAAATGCAGTTTTGTGAGGTTATTTGATAAACATAGGTTTGAATCACTTTAAAAGAAAAAAAACCTTTTTGGATATAAATAATCATAAAACATGCATATTTAGCCTTGTTTTCAGCTGTTTAAACCTTTATATTTTGATCGCTTTACAAATGTATCAATTTTTATACAAATATTTTACTGCATATGTCTTTGAGACAAGAGTCCTGTTAGGTTAATAGATTCTTTGCACTTAAATGTGTAATCTGTGTTTGAATAACAAGACTAAGCAGCACAAGTGCAAATTTCTTGTTCTAAACCAAATGTTCTAGCTCTCAACCTGTTTTTTGTTTCTTTGTTTACAAACTATTTAAGTGATGACTTTTGTGGTTTTTTTTTCTTCCTGATTTAGGATAAAGTTGACAGTATCCAATTTTGTAACAATGGGGACCGGTAAGTGTGTTTGTATTTGTACGTGTTTTTAGGCATATATAAGTGCTTCATATCAGCACAGCTAATGTGTGGCCTTGTACACTGCAGGTGTGTGTTAGTAAGGAGTATATTAATTGAATGAAAAGTGCCTGGAGCAGTGGGAAACACATGAAATACAAGGTTTTAGAGTTGTGGTTTCTGTGTCTCCTGTGACCAAATGTAGGTCTCCTTTAGCTCAAATCAGCTGAATTTTTGATTTACAGAAAAATTATGTGAAACTTCTTATGTTTGAATAGTTAAGTCTTTTCTCATCAACTACTGTGCTGTATCCTGAAGTGGAATTATCACTTAAATCTTTTTTTGTGATTCCCAATGTCTCTCAGTTGCCTTTTCTAATCTGCAGTTTCTAACACTGTTAAAAGATTATTTTTACACAGTGGCCAGCATGAATTAATTTGAGTTTAGAGTTAAGGTGCTTAGAATGGAAGTTTTATTCTTACTATAGTAATTTCCCCACATCTTGAATTCTTCCTATTTTCCACCTCTCCCAGGTGCTATTATTGTCTTGTGAAAACTAATCTATTTGACAAGCTATTGATTGAGTTTGAAGGATGCTTTATTTCACAGAACCAGGCAAATTATAACAAACCAGATTGTTTCCATTTAGATATACCCTAATTCTCTGACTTTTCACTTAACACCTGTAGATTTACCTGCAGTCAGGACAGCTACATTACATTTTTTTTTTTTGCTTGTGATTTTAACTGTAGCTGTTCGCATGTGTGTGAATATACATCTTTTTTGAATGTTTTAAGGTTTTTAAGTGGTAGCAGAGATGGAACAGCACGGATTTGGAGATTTGAGCAGTTAGAATGGAGAAGCATTTTATTGGATATGGCTACCAGAATCTCAGGGTAAGTTGAGATGGTTTGTTTTAAGTATGGTACAGCATAAGTTCTTGGTTTTTCCTGGTTGGTTGATTGCTTTGTTCGGGGGACTGGAGCCCCACCCCCTGTTATGAAAACCATAATAGAAGGGAATGGCAGGAGGATGGGAGTGGGTGGAGGTGGAAGAGGGTATAAAGGAGGATGAATGATATGGGAAAAAAATACAATAAAAAAGGAACTATTAGCCCTGGCTGGTGTGGCACAGTGGATTGAGTGCTGGGCTGTGAACCAAAAAGTCGCCAGTTTGATTCCCAGCCAGGGCACATGCCTGGGTTGCGGGCCAGGTCCCCGGTTGGGGTGTGTGAGAGGCAACCAGTAGATGTATGTCTCACACATTGATGTTTCTCTCCCTCTCCTTCCCTTCCCCTCTCTCTAAAAATAAATAAATCTAAAAAAATAAACTATTAAAAAATGAAGTAAATGGCTACCTCCTGTGTGTCTGAAAGACATGTAAATCTCATCTAGCCAAAAGCATTTATTCTTAACATTTACATAGCAAAGAACAACGTATTCTACTGTTTCTCAAAGCATTGACTTCCTCTTAGGTGTTGTATTTAAAACCACCTACACTTTAAAAAATTATAAAAATAACTCAGGCATTCAAATGTGAGAAATTTACTTTTCTGTAGATAGGATTTTTTGGAATATTTTAAAAATGGGCTCTGGCTAAGTCTAATGAAGAAAGGATGCATAGTTTATTGTTGAGGGGAGAAAGTTGTGGTCCAATGGGTGAGGGTTTTTTGCACGCTGAAATTTTGGCTTATAAAATGGCTTTGGAGGCAAGTTTGTCCTTCTGTCTCCCTCCCCCAACACTTCAAACTTTCACACTTCTTTTTAGCATCTCATTGGTAAGTTTAGTACTTCCCAGGGTAAATATTACTAATTTGAAATGCATTGCCTTCTTTTGTTTGTATTGGGAGGCAGTACAGGTGGTGGAAAGAGCACATGTTTCAAATCAGACTTTTGCTCAGATACTACTTAGATTGTTTATACCTGTATACTTTTGAAAACATCATAGTCTGTTTCATCATCTGGAAAATGAAACAACCCACCTTTAAGTATTATTGGTTATACTTAAACCCACCTATTATTTTTTAAATGATAGGACAAAAGATGCTGGCATGCTGCCTGGTCCAGCATTGGCATATCAGTATTCTTTTGCCCAGTGAAAACACTACTTCGGTTACACTGTAATAGAAATCTAAAGTTATACATTTTAGTTTACAGTTTATGTCCAAGGCTTACTTTATACTTTTTCATACCAGTTTTTCTGAGAAATGTTACACATTTGTCTTATGGAAATCCTCATGTCTGCTCTATTTTCAATAATTGTAAGAGAAATTAACTCATAATCTGTGCTGTGGCTCAAACAGTAGTACTTGGTTTCAAACTAAATTGATCTTAATATTTTTGTGGGATGATCTGTGGTAGAGGACAGAAGGACTATATACTAGAAATCTGACAATCCTTGTTCATAAATAGATCTTTTTTTGTAGATGTAGTATATTGTAGTGACTTTATTTTAACATTATTTTTAACATTATTTTTTATTGTATTCTTTCCATTACCATTTATCCCTCCTATACCTTCTTTTTTAAAAAATATATTTTATTGGTTATGCTATTACAGCTGTCCCATTTCCCCCTTCACTCCCCTCTACCCTGCACACCCTCTCCCACCCACATTCCCCCCCTTTAGTTCATGTCCATGTGTCATTAAGTTCTTCAGCTTCTACATTTCCCATGCTATTCTTGCCCTCTGTCTATTTTCTACCTACCATATATGCTACTTATTCTCTGTACCTTTTCCCCCCCTCTCCTCCTCCCCCTCCCCTGTTGCTGTCCCTCCATGTGATCTCCATTTCTGTGGTTCTGTTCCTGTTCTAGTTGTTTGCTTTGTTTGTTTTTGTTTTAGGTGTGGTTGTTAATAACTGTGAGTTTGCTGTCCTTTTACAATACATGTTTTTTCTTTATCTTCTTTTCTTAGATAAGTCCCTTTAACATTTCATAAAATAAGGGCTTGGGGATGATGAATTCCTTTAACTTGACCTTATCTGAGAAGCACTTTATCTGCCCTTCCATTCTATATAAAAGCTTTGCTGGATAGAGCAATCTTGGATGGAGGTCCTTGCCTTTCATGACTTTGAATACTTCTTTCCAGCCCCTTCTTGCTTGCAAGGTCTCTTTTGAGAAATCAGCTGACAGCCTGATGGGAACTCCTTTGTAGGTTACTGTCCCCTTATCTCTTGCTGCTTCTAGAATTCTCTCCTTCATTTTTTACCTTGGGTGATGTAATTATGATGTGCTTTGGTGTGTTCCTCCTTGGGTCCAACTTCTTTGGGACTCTCTGAGCTTCCTGGACTTCCTGGAAGTCTATTTCCTTTGCCAGATTAGGGAAGTTCTCCTTCATTATTTTTTCAAATAAGTTTTCCACTTGTTGCTCTTCCTCTGCTTCTGGTACCCCTATAATTTGGATGTTGGAACGTTTCAAGATGTCCTGGAGGTTTCTAAGCCTCCCCTCATTTTTTTGAATTCTTATTTCTTCATTCTTTTCTGATTGTATGTTGTTTTCTTCCTTCTGGTCCACTCCATTGATTTGAGACCCAGTTTTCTTTCCATCACTATTGGTTCTCTGTGCATTTTTCTTCATTTCACTTAGTGTAGCCTTCATTTTTTCATCTAATTTGTGACTGAAATCAACCAGTTCTGTGGGCATCCTGATAACCAGTGCTTTGGACTGTGCATCTGATAGGTTGGCTATCTCTTGGTCACTTAAAAGTATTGGCTCTGGGGCTTTGATTTGTTCTTCCGTTTGAGCCATTTTTTGGCGGGGGGCGGGTTGGTCATGCCTGTTACATATTGAGGGGCAGAGCCTTAGGTGTTCTCCAGGGCGGGGCAACCCAGTTGCTGGGTTGTGATGCTGTATGTGGGAGCGGGGTCCAAGAGGGAACAATAGTGCTTGCTCTGCTCTCCGTGGACTTCAGTCCCTTCTACCACTTCCCCCAAGCAAACTGGACCTCTCTGGTGCTGATTCCTGTGTGAGTGGGCTTGTGCACCCCGTGGGTCTTTCCAGCGACCTCTCCTGTGAGGCTGGGAGTCTCTCCCTGCGCCTCAACCCCCACAGGTGTTTTCAGTCAGTGCCCCGAGGCTCTATTTCCCAGCGTTGGGATCCTGGGTTGTGCACAGTGCTTTTGCTTCACTATTGCCGCCTCCCTGGGTCTGCCAGTTGCCACCCCTCGGCCAGGGTTTGCCTGCTGTCACGAGTGCACCCAGGGTCCGCCCGCTGCGGTCTTACGAGCCGGGTCCCAATGCTCTTTGTGCCATGCCACCCCTCTCCCTCCAGCTGCCTGACTCCACCCCTCCTACCGGTCTGGATGAACGTGTCTATTTTAATTCCTTGGTTGTCCAACTTTCATACAGTTCAGTTATCTGTCAGTTCTGGTTATTATTCTATTTCTAAATTGTTGTTGTCCCTATCTTGGTTGTGTGAGGAGGCACAGTGTGTCTACCTATGCCTCCATCTTGGCCAGAAGGCCATAAATGGATCTTTATCATTATTTAAAAATGTTACACCTGTATCCTCAAAAGAATCTTAGTGTGAAAATGAGTACTGTTAACTGAGATTATGAAGGGGAATGGGAGTGAAGATAATTTGGAACCGTATTCACTTATGGATGATTGCTTTATTAGCAAAATGGGAACATCAGTGTAAACACTGGAATAAAAATTTTAAAAATGAGACTGAAAACTGCTTAGTTTTCTTGCTCCCATAGTCTTTTCACGGAGGGAACTTTTCCTGTAATTTTTTCATGGTGGGAATGTTCTTTTTCATTTAAAGTTTTACTTCTTACAAATCTTCAAAAACAGAGTTTTCTGTATGTAAGAATTGATGGATATATAATATTAGTTTTAGTGTTCTAATCTTGCCTATTCAACTTGATGAACTGTAATAGGTCTGTTAGTAAATTCCAGGTTATTAATAGGGAATACCGTTTAGTTTAAAGGGGAGCGTGGAGTCTTAGTCTTCTTATATTTCCCCTCTTTTATGTTAATACTTTTCCCCTGCCCTGTCTAGTTAGAATTATTCTCTTGTCTGTGTTCCATTGTGTTTACATCGGTAGCTATTACATAACACTTATTCCATATTTTATAGCTGTTTTCTTTAATGAAAATGTTTAGTACATGTTTGTAGTTCTCAGAATATGTTAGGTGATTTCAGAAGCCCTTAGGCTTTTCCTCACCCTCCCACCATTTACTGCTGACTGTATTTTACAGAGAAACTTTACATCTCACTCTTATAAAGGGTGTCTGCTGCAAAGCATTGCAGACATAGGTATCCGAGGCTATTCTCACCATGGCACCCACAGGAACCATCTGTAGGGAAGCATAAAGAGATGAGTACAGTGTCACAGTTCACCAAATTGTGTGTCTGTGTCAGGCACTTTTCTAGACGTTGGGAATATGAAGATAAATTGTTTCTTTTGTCTTCCTAAAATTTCTTGTTCTTTGTGGAGAGAGAATCAGTTGAAAGTATTACTATTAGGGCTGGGGTTTAAGAGAAAAGAGGTAGAGAGAAAAAGTTTTGCTTTTATGAGTAGCAGTGGTATCCTGAAATCTGCCTTAATTTAGTCTCTGAACTGCTTCTGAATCATCCCTAATCTGTTTATATAGATTATCTGTTATAGGTTAGGTATGACCAACCTTCTATAGAGTTGGTAAGGTAAGCATGTGAACTGGATTACTTTAGTTACTTTTGTATAGATGAGGGATTGTTTACATTGTATAGCCTACCATCCAGGTATATTTACACATTGTGTGTGTGTTGTGTTTTTTTTTAGGGACTTAACTTCTGAAGAAGAAAGATTCATGAAACCCAAAGTAACAATGATAGCTTGGAATCAGAATGATAGCATTGTTGTCACAGCTGTGAATGATCATGTCCTCAAAGTATGGAATTCTTATACTGGACAATTGCTTCATAACTTACTGGTAGGTAGTTCTTACCCAATATAACAAACTAAGATTTTTTTGATATATAATTTTATTTTTAAAGCTGTGAAATTAATATATTAAACATGTTTCTTTTTTTTAAGATTTTATTTATTTTTAGAGAGAGAGGAAAGGAGGGAGAGAGGGAGAGAAACATCAGTGTCTTGTTGCCTCTTGCACACCCCCTACTGGGGACCTGGCCCACAATATAGGAATGTACCTTGACTGGGAATTGAACCAGCGACCCTTTGGGTCTCAGGCCAGCACTCAATCCACTGAGCCACACCAGCCAGGGCTAAACATGTTTCTTTTATTTATATTATCAAGTAAATAGAAGTTTATATATATATATATACTGGTAAAAATTACTGTCAAATACATTTTTTTCAAATACATTTTTAAAAGCCTTTATACACTATGCAAATGTGAGTTTTTAATTAGGAACTTATAAATTGCAAACCCTCCTTAACTATATGACTTTGTTGAATGAAGGGACATGCTGATGAAGTATTTGTTTTGGAGACACATCCCTTTGATTCCAGAATTATGTTATCTGCAGGACATGATGGCAGCATATTTATATGGGATGTTACAAAAGGTACCAAGGTGAAACATTATTTTAATATGGTAAGTGAAGCCTGCTATATCTTCATGCATGCTTGCATTTGTTCCAATTATCTAGATTAAAAAGTTTAGCCAAAAACAGCTCTGCATGTTTTGGCAGTTTGTATTTCTAAAAATCAGGGTATTTAATGCCTAATAAATATCTGACAACCCTATATACACATGTACATGAAATTCTCTGTGTAACCGAGGGAGAGATTTTCAGAAGTCATCCATTTAGCTTTGTGTGTATTGTGAATATCTGTGTTTAAATTGGCAAAATTATAGTGATTATACACAACTTGAGACTGTGCAGCAATATAAATTTTACATGGTGGTCACTCAATCTTAGTAGAAAGTTTAAACTCTAGGAAAGTATTGATTTTTAGTTATAAATACTATATTAATTTTTAATTATTTACCTTGTAGGCTATCAGTCAATAGCCCTTTATTATGTATTAAAATAAAAGTTTCTGAAGGTGCTTGTCATCTATTTGTCTGAAAAGAAGCCCTCATTTTGGATTCATTTAATCATTTTGAAAACTGATTCTTAGATCTTTCAAAATTTCTTCAAGGGTAGTGGTATCTAAAAGTGAATTTTCTTTACTGAAGATGTAAATTGACATGGTTAGTGAAAAGTCTGTTTTTAAATTTATTTACCTGAATTGTTATATTGTAGCAGGGCAGCAACAGTGAAAACAGTTGATACAGCAAAAACAGTTGCATAAACTTGGTCATAACTTTATTCCTTTTTCTATGGTTAGCATGTGCCAGACTTTTATTGAACTCATGAATGAGGCTTTTTCCCTCTGTGTTTCCTAGATTGAAGGACAAGGGCATGGAGCTGTATTTGACTGTAAGTTTTCACAGGATGGACAGCATTTCGCCTGTACAGACTCTCATGGGCACCTTCTGATATTTGGGTTTGGATGCAGCAAGCCATATGAAAAGGTTATTTTAACTTTTTTTAAAAAAGAGACATTTATTCAGCATCATGATCAGACTATTACATTTAGCAATCAACAGCATGGGTGCAAAAAGAAAAAAAAAACTACATTAAAAACCCTTTGTTGGAATGCTTTACACTTTCCACAGAACAGAAACTAAAATGACCTGTTATACAACTAGTCACAAATACAGTCCTCGAGTTTTTTGCCCATTCTTATGAGTATTGTCTAAAACATGTGTTCTGTGTAGCAGCTAGGCCCTGCCATCACTGTGCTTGGCTGAGTTCACAAATCTGTTGTAACCTGTAGTTTCCCGGTCACTTCTCTGGCTCTCCTCTCCTGCTAAGCTTCGTTTCCTGGCAGTAATTAAAACCTTCTGCCACTGCCATACTGCTGCTGCTGGAACCACCATAGCCACTTTGGTTTTGTGGTTTGGCAGAGTATTGCCTCCACCACCATAGGGGCCAGAGCCGCCATCTCCCAAGTTTCCTCCTTTCCTGGGTCCAGAATTTGAAGATTGATTGTTGTAATTGCCAAAATCATTGTAGCTTCCTCCACCTCCAAAATTGCTTCCATCATTGCCAAATCCATTATAGCCATCCCCACTTCCACCATAACCACCACCACCATGGCTATCACCAAAGCCACCTTGACCACTGAAGTTTCCTCCCCGACCACAGTTGTCATTCCCACTAAAACCACCTCCACGACCACCTCTGAAGTTTCTAGAACCACTTCGACCTCTTTGGCTGGATGAAGCATTAGCCACCTCTTGCTTAGATAGGGCTTTCCTTACCTCTCAGTTGTGGCCATGTACAGTATCGTATTTCTGAACCACACTCTTGTCTACAGGGTCACGGTCATCAAAGTTTACAAAAGCGAAGCCTCTCTTTACCACTGCTTCGGTCAGTCGTCATTTCAGTCACTTTGTAGTTTTCCCTTACTGTTCAAAATAGTCTCTCAGGTGATGTTCTTCAGCGTCTTCTCTAATACCACCGACGGAAATCTTTTTCACAGTTAAATGGGCACCTGGTCTTTAAGAATCTTCTCTTGAGACAGCCCTCTTTGGTTCCGCAACTCTTCTGTCCACCTTGCGTGGCCTTGCACTCACGGCTGCACCCGCCTCCTCCACCGTGGCCTATGTGACAAACCCAGAGCCTCTGACGGGCGTGGTGCTTGGACCGCTCATCGCCACACAGCCTGTGAGCGTGCTCCATTGCCCAGAATGCTTCCCCGGGCTCCCATCTGCCGCCCAGAGCTCAGACCTCTGATACAGAGCTGTCGTGGCTGTTCTGGCTCCTTAGGAGACTGACTTGGACGTGACGACCGTGGGACAGGGAGCTTCCACAGTGCTTACTCAGCAGCGTTCACCGGCAGAAACATTAAATGTTTTTTACAGCATGTAAAATAAGTAGTTACGAAGGATATTTTGAAAATAGGTTAGTTGTGTTATATTTCCTTGTCTTTTCTGATTATAATTAACTGCTTAATATTTTTCTTCTAACATGTATACACCTCATAGTATCAAGTATCAACATGTAAACTTCCTTCCCTTTTTTTTGTTTTTAACTTGCCTTTTCTAGATTCCTGATCAGATGTTCTTCCATACTGACTATCGACCTCTGATTAGAGATTCTAATAATTATGTCTTAGATGAACAAACTCAGCAGGCTCCTCACCTTATGCCTCCACCATTCTTAGTAGATGTAGATGGAAATCCTCATCCAACTAAGTACCAGAGATTAGTACCAGGCCGAGAAAATTCTGCAGATGAACATTTGGTTCCACAGCTAGGCTATGTGGCAACAAGTAAGTACAGTCTTTTTTTTTTAAAACAAAAAACAAAGCTACTTTATTTGAAAAATGTAAAGAAAAATACAAAGAACTCCTATACTTTCAAATTCACCAGTTAATAGTTTGTAATAATTGTTTTATCATTTATCTCTAGATAGAATTGTTTTGATTCACTTGAGGCTCAAGTTCAGAACCTCATGTTTATTTACTCCTAAGTACTTCAGTCTATTTTCTAAGAACAAAGATATTTTCTTTTCTTTTTTTTAAGACTTTATTTATTTATTTTTTAGAGAGGGAGAAAGAGAGAAACATCAATGTGCGGTTGCTGGGGGTCATGGCCTGCAACCCAGGCATGTACCCTGACTGGGAATGGAACCTGTGACACTTTGGTTCACAGCCCGCGCTCAATCCACTGAGCTGCACCAGCCAGGGCTCCTTTCCCATCTCTCTAAAAATAAATAAATAAAATCTTAAAAAAATTTTAGTGATACTAAGATTAATTGTAGGTTATTTAGTGATACTAAGTGAATCTACAGACAATTAATGACATTCAGCTCTTGTAAGTTCCTCATTGATTTCCATAGTGAAATGGAAGTGTTATCAGTGAGCTATAAGGGAATTAACTTAGTAGGATGGAAGTATTTTTTGTTGTTGTTGATATAGTGAATGACATTTTTCAGTTTCTGGGTCTGTTATATGAAAGTGAATTAAATCTTTGCATTTCTTTTGCTTAATTTGCTAACTAATTTCAGTTAGGGTTTTGCTTAAAAGTTGGTGAGGGGCTGGTCTGTGTTATATATTATGTTCAAAGAAGATGCATTTTATGGTGGGAGGGCTATGTAAAGAATATTTCACACGAAAATGTTAATGTTTTGATGAATTTCCAGATCCACAACTGTTGACGGGAGAGACCTGGTTCTTCTTGCTGATGCATGTAAAGAATTACAGATCAGCAAATCTATTAGCATGTAATCAGTTTATTAGTGACCCGTTCTCATGGAAGAGAACAGGACTGGGTAGAGTAGGGGGTGAAAGGGAAAGTTTCAGGGCAAAGCAAGGTGGCAAAAGAGCAGCTAAAGACCCAGGGTGGCAGCCCCCAGGCAGCCTGAGGCTGGGTGGCCAGAGGCCCAGTGGCGAGGGAGCCAAGAGTGTCAAGAGCGCCCCAAGCTCCCTAGAGAGAGCTCTTTGTTTTGAGGACTTATATAGTTGGTGGGATCGGAGAAAAAAAGTTACATATTGGTTAATGGGTAAATGTGGTGCCAGCTTTCCTGGGGGAATGTGACTACCCAAACTCAGGTATGTGTGGGGGTCTGTTAGCCCGAATCCTTGCCTTGCTCCAGACTCCGTTTATTCATCTTCCTGTGAAACAAATATGTGACAGGAGGCAGTTAATTAAAATTGGGGCACTTTCCATAGTTATTTATGGGCTCTTTCTGTAAACATCAGGGACTCCCTCATAACACAGATAGTGACCAGATGTAGACAATTAACCGAAGTTGTTTTATGAACTCCTTTGGGCACCATGAACCCTCTCCCACATTCCAGGCCTTGGGATGAAAGCACAGTTTCAAGGCTTTCTTTCCCAGACAGTGGAAATGCTATATAGAATTTCAAGGACTTCCCTTCTTCTTGCTAACATAGTGTTTCTTGTGATGTTGGCACACCTGGCAATATTATTGGACCAGGCTCAGGACAGCTGAGTTAGCATGTGAGACATGTCTCCTTCCTCGCTGCCTTGGTTTACTACTTAATCTACCTAATTGGTAGATTAGGTAAATGCCTTTTACCTAATTAGGTATTAGGTAAATGCCTAATTTACCTAACATGGTAAAGGCGTTTCCTGGCAACCAGAATGCTAGATGCTGGCCAGTAGCAGTATTGCAGTCTCCGAGTTCTTCCTATGCTTTCTCCTGCCTCACAGCTACCGAACACTTTTATTCATTACCACTTATTCTGAACCTATCAAATAGCTCTGAAAATGTATTATTTGAAAAATGAAGAAAAGACACTTAAAACTATCTGATTTTGTACTTGAGGTAAGAATTATGGGTATTGGCTATGCTAAAAGCATATCTCAGGGTGGGGGAGAAACTTAAGCTTAGTGGGAGAGGCATGTGTAGCTACCTCCCCCAAAGGCTCCTGCTGTCTCAGGGTGCTGGAGAGGGGGGACAGCCAGAGTTACATGGTTTGCTGAAGGTTAAAGAGGTATACTCCCCCGTAAAAATTTCTTTTTAAACAGTAGAGAAGACATGCCACTGCTTTTTCTCCCTCATGAATCGCGCATGTTGCCGTGTTCTAGTGAGAGGGACCTTTGGCAATAAGATTTTAATTTAATGAGGCATGTTTTGTATAAATGAGGGGTGTGGGTTAGTGTGAACTAGCAGAATAAAATTTTCACTGAAATGTGTTTCCATGTGCTCACTTGCTGGGGTTTCAAAGGCTCTACTGAGGTTTCTGTGGCATTTATTATTTTCTAAAGGAAGGTCTTGTCTGACTTAGTTATGAATGTATAGGATATCTTTTTTTTTATAAAATAGGAACTCTGACAATTGCTAACGTAATTTTAATTGTAGCCTCCTGGAAGTTTTTTTCCTGTTTATATATGGATTATGATTTTATCTTCATTCATTGAATTTGCAGGTGATGGAGAGGTAATTGAACAAATTATAAGCCTACAAACTAATGATAGTGGCGAAGGAAGCCCAGAATCCAGTGTTCTTGATGGGATGATAAGACAGTTGCAACAGCAGCAAGATCAGAGAATGGGAGCTGGTCAGGACACTAGTCCAAATGGACTTCCAAATGGGGAAGAAACACCACGAAGAGGTAATAAATATGTTAGATATGTTTTGCCTTAATATGGCTGGATTGAAATTGAAGAGTAAATGAAGTCATTGTCAGTTACACGTTATGTGAAAAGAAAAACTAAAGCAGTGTTTTTTTTATAATTTAAGTACTAGTTTGGATAGCTTTATTAGATGTAGAGTTGATGTGCTGAGAAATGGACATTTGATTTTCAGGTACTGTGAAAGGTTTTATAAAGGAAAACTACAGTTCTAGGTTTTCCTTGCTTTAAACACTTACAATTTTTTAAAAACTGAATTTAATTGGGACCTGGCCGATGTGGCTCAGTTGGTTGGAGCATCACCTCCTAACGGAAAGGTTTTGGGTTTGTAGCCCGGTCTGGGCATATACCTAGGTTGTGGGTTCAGTCCCTGGTCTGGGCGCAGGCACGTGCAATCCCTGGATGCAAAGGATTCCCAGTCCAGGGGCCAATCCCTGTTGCGGCACCAGTCGCCATTCAGGTCTGGGCAGCAACCGATCAGTGCTTCTCTCATTGGTGTTCCTCTCCCTTCCTCTCTCTCTGAAAGCAATAAGAAAAATGTCCTTGGGTGAGGAATTAAGGAAAACTGAATTGGGTAGAGCACTGGTTGTGTTTTGTGAATTAGGAGGCTTGAAGTGAATTTTCAGGGCCAAGTACTTGATATTGGAGAATATAATAGTAAATACATTAGTAGTGGAAATAATCTAGAGGAGGCCGATAATTGTTATGTAAATGAAAAGTCACTCTTGGAGAGATAACTATGGAAGATTATTAGAGAAGCTTTGAGAAACATCTCAAATGCCATAAAATCCCAGCAGTGCCACAAAGATAATATTGGTCATACCATACCTGCATGGCCACTTGGCCATGAATTTCAATACCTTCTTTTTTGGCCAGTCTTTCTACTTGTCTGTCTGTGAATTTGCTTTTTCTTTTATGTAGACTTTTAATTTTTATTTTGTAATGGCAAAATAATTTGCTTCAAAGAAAGCTACTTTGGACAAATTAATTTATAGGTAGTAAAGGTATGCTTTTGTTTGTAGAAGGAAACTTTAACATGTATTTGCCAATGCCAAGTTTACTCTATTTCCTGTGTCTCTGTTACTCAGTGCTGTCCTCTGGACAGTGTCTTCACACGTGTCTCTGCCCTGTCACTCTTAATCTGGTCTGCCAGGTGAGCGGTCTTTCGATTTTTGTTTGCAGTGGCTATTAAGTCTAGAAGTTCTATTGATTCTCTTTAAAACCTCACTTTAAATTCAGTGATTTTTGCTTTAAATTTTACTTTTTTAATGTGTTTTATTGTTTTGGATCCTAGCTGCTCAGAATTGGGTCTGTCAGTCCTTTGTTTATGACCTATTCTTACCAGTTGTTTACATAAGGTTCTCTTTTATTTGTTTTAAATCATGTTGATGACCTACATCTGTTTATGCAATTATTTCAAATCTCATTTTGGTCCTTTCTTTGCCTTTTTAAAATATATTAAAATACATTTGTATATGTATTACTAGAAAGCATTTGTTTTCAAACTATGTAAAAAGATTATTAGGTTGTATATGCTCATGTGAGACTTACTTTTTTCACATGATGTTATATCTTAAGATTGCTCCACTGTTGCATCAGGTTCAGTTTGACAGTTGTGTATTACTCCTTGTATGACTATATCTAATTTATACATTCTCTCGGGCTTTTGGGTAGTTTTGACATTTTGGTAATCATGAAGAGAAATAATATTAATAGTCCTGTATGGGTCTTGTTTACATTTGAAGGATTTTCTTTTAAATATTAATCTTAGAGTGAAATTGTTGCATATAGATATATTATGCCAGACTTGTCCACAGTGGTTGTAGGATATATATGAAGGGTGCTATTGGTTAATTTCTCTGATATTTGGTGGGTTTCTTGATTTTTGGCATTCAGATGGGTGTCAAATGGTAATGCAATCATAATTTGAAATTTAAAAAATTCACTAATGAAGTTGAATTTTTTGGCCATATTTTCTTTTTTCTTTATAAGTTATTTTATAGTATATATTTCTTATTGTCTGAAGTTCTTTGGATAGCCTAATTTTATATTGTCATGTATCTGTATTTATTATATATTATTATGTATTATTTTGGATTTCGAGTTCGTCTCTAGTAGGAAATTATCAGTGGGAATGATGAGGGCTTTTCATTCCAGAATGGTTTAAATGATTCTGTAAGTTTCCCAGGTTTATCACCAACCATCAGGCCCTTTTTTTCAGTGAAATATTTGTTTAGTCTATGGTCTTAGCTGTTTCAGAAGTCTCATAAAACATTGAATTAAATATCTGACAGATTGCCTTTTACTGGTAAGAAAAAAATGATGTAAAAATCAGGCTACCCCAAAGACAGGTAGTAACTGTATATAGGGTAGTGTTGGTAGAAGGTGGCATTGAAATATGCAGGTTCCACCAGGAACAGTTTGTACTTTACCTTACCTTCTTTGTGGGGTTTGGATCATTGGGTTTTTGGGGGATTGGCTTTGGGGGGATCTATTTCTCATTTGTAGATGTGCACCTGGTATAGGACAGAGGCCTTATTTCTGATGGTTCTGAATGATGGTTGTTCTATAGTTTAGTTATGATTTAGATGTTATGTGAGGAGGTGAGCCATGTTTACCTATGCCTCCATCTTGATGGAAAGTTCTAGAATTCGTTTGTAGTTCTCCATTCAAAATTATTTTCTTAAACATCAGTACATCTTAATATAAATGTTTAATGCCATTTTAGTAGTTTAACCAATTTGATGCAGAGTGGTTCATTTGATTGGTAAACAGAATGCAGAATAGAAGAATGCAGAAGTTATTTTACTTATGTGGATTTTACCCTAGGCCAGGAGAGCTGGCGTGGCTTGAGTAGAATTTTATAGCCTCCAGCAGGAAAGGATATAGCCCCCTAATTTCTCTGGTGCATTTGTAGCAGGAGCCCTTTTCCCTGTGTTTGAAGGAAGTCTAGGACTCCCTTCTCCCTCAGACAGGTCTGCATATTCTATGACTTGCACCTCCTGGGAGGTTGCCTTGCTTCCACTGCTCGCCTGATCAGCCCTGCACAGGCTCAGAGCTCACTGTTGTCTGAGTTGCCCTGTCACCCACTTGCCCAGCTTCAATTTGAGTGCTGCCAGCATTTCCCCACTTGGCAGTTTTGTGAATGTTTAATACCCGCTCTGGCTACTGTCTGCCTGAGTGGCTTGGATTGATTATATTATCTCGGAGGTTGCAGTCAATGTTGTTAGAGCTCTTGTTATAAAGCCACTGCAGTTTGAGGAGTCTATCTTCAATGCTAATTTCTCCAAAAAGATGTGCTTTTAATGTGCACTTTTGAAGAAGGCAAGGTTTTTAGGAATGTAAATATAATGTAATAGAAAATGCCTGCACATTAAAAAATTTCAGAAAGTCTGGTAAAAATGGAAATTGAGGTTAGTAGTTAATGTTTGTTCTCTAGTCTATGTTTTGATCTCAGTCACATGAAGATTTTTCAGACTTTTTTCTGTAGATTTTTATTTTTGGTTTGTGTTTCAGAAGGAATGTATATGCTTATTACATGTTAAATGCATATAGATTGAACTTTGTTTTAGAATCATTTCTTGATCATTTTTTCCTAGGTTTTAGAAGACTAAGCTTAGATATCCAGTCCCCTCCAAATATTGGTCTGCGTCGGAGCGGACAAGTTGAAGGTGTTCGTCAGATGCACCAGAACGCTCCCCGTAGTCAGATTGCTACAGAGCGAGACCTGCAGGCCTGGAAACGGAGAGTGGTTGTACCAGAGGTACCACTAGGCATATTTAGGTTTGTTTTAGGATATCTATTTACATTGTTTTTAATCTATGAAAATATATCTGTATGATTATTTACATATCTTAATCCGTTAGTGGTACAAATAATCATATAAATATATTTTAGTAATAGGTTGGAGTCTTTTAATTGTGGCAAGAAAATGTCAAACTTGTTCTCTAACTCTTTACTATGGTAAATTTTTTTATAACCAACCTCGTTTCATCTACATCATTTTGTCCAAAATATGTGAGTATAAATTTTAAATGATAAGGGATTATCTTAAAATACAACTATAATGCCATTATTATATTTTATAAACAATTTTCAGTAAAACTGTATCTTAGTGTTTCAGTTTCAGATCATCTCATGTCATAAAGGTTTTTAGTTCTTTTGTAAAACTTCATTTGTACATTAGGAATAATTTTGTTGGAAAGCTCTTAAAATCTGTATTTTTCGTGATTCTAGCAGGCATTGGTGCTCACTGCTTAGACTCATTATTTCATTAGGGATTATAAAAATAGTGATATTTCAACTCTATGAAGTCTTCATTTACTACTTTGAATATTTCTAAAAAAGAAATTTTCCCAAGTCTAATATTTGATAATTCAGTAGTATAG
This sequence comes from Phyllostomus discolor, assembly GCF_004126475.2. Taxonomy (NCBI): domain Eukaryota; kingdom Metazoa; phylum Chordata; class Mammalia; order Chiroptera; family Phyllostomidae; genus Phyllostomus; species Phyllostomus discolor. Next base: position 6,028,689 of record NC_040904.2, on the reverse strand, counting down.
TTTGTATATATAAGACAGGATAGATGCTTGATTACTTGACATATTTGCCTTCAAAATAAAGATTTATTCTCTTTCATCTTTTAGTAATGGCCCAGTTTGTGTGTGTTTGTGTTTTCCACTGTATAAATCATACTGCTGTGATTTAGCTTATTCTGATATTCCTTATTGATATTTAAATTTTCCTTTATCTGACCCGGGTCTCTTCAAATTGGCTTCCTAGTCCTTTTGAAATGATCGTAGTAGCCTTCCATTCTGTCCTTGCTGTTAGGCACCGCAAGATGTCATAGGTTTGTGTTGTGAATTTCTTGACCTAGACTTGGAATTAGACTTTTCTCTTAAGCAGCCCCATTTTCTTTTAGTGAGAAATAATGTTTCATAATTATAGCCCAGGCAGTAGGGTCTTTCTGGTACTGAGTTGCTGAAGTAGAGGCAGCAAGTACTGTTTTTCATTAATATCTAAAATATTTTCACTATTTTATCATATCTGTGTCTCATAATAATTAATACTTTGAAGATAATTTTGAAAAAGTATCTCCTTCATGTGTTTATTAGCAAGAGTTTCAGTGATTGGTAGAATAATATTGCATAATACTTATAAATTGTACAGTGAATTTGAGGTATTTGAAATATATAATAAAATAGTGAAAAGCAAAATGTGAAATTGGGATGAGAAATATAGCAAATCATCATCGTTTATGTAGAATGCTATAATTGAGCCTTACAGTTGTGTCTGAGCTGTATAGTTGTTAGAACAGGAAGTGTCATTTCTGGATACTTTTTGTTGTCAAAACCATGGGAAGTAAACAGATATCAGGAGTGAAAGACCTGAAGAGTTGGTCCCTAAAACGTGGAACAAGCATCTGTTCCCTTAACAGAAAGGAAGACTGGAAGTAGTTTAAGGCTACTGGTGCCTTTGGCATCATGGTTCTGGTGCCTTTGTTTCTGGTCTTCATCTTAGAGTGTGGCTTTTAATCCTAAGGTCAGCTCAAAGTCCAAGATAGCATTTGTGATGGATGCTGAGATTTAGACCAGAAGAAGGAAGAGGAAAGACAGAAGGCAGATTCCTTTATTTAAGCAGCCTTAATGACCCCACGTGATATTTCTGCTTATAACTCATTGACTAGAATGTCGTCGTATGGCCATATGAAGCTACAGAAGAGGCTAGGTAATAGTTTCCATGTAGGGCAACATAGAGCCTAGATAAAAATTGAGATTGTTTCTAAGGAAGAAAGGGAGAATGGATTTTGAGAGTCAGCTGTCTGCCACAAAATAATTTTTTCAAAGAAGAGCACTGCTCTTTCTACTACTGTATTCTGCACATACAGTGAGAGTTTATGAAGGAGATGCAGAGTGATAGAATAGTGGTCAGTGCCCCTGACAACAGCCCTTATAGTGGAGAACAATGGCAAATGTCATGTGAGATTAGAGTGTCATTTGATAAGGATCAAGAGAAACGAAAACTTTGTTTTCTGCCTATAAAAGGAGTTTGTATCCATACTGAAAAATTTAGGTAGTAGGTAGAAGTGAGAAGATAGATAACCCTTTTGTGCAGAAAGATGAGCACACTGTGTTGCTTCCTAGTAGAGAAATTCCATTTGGGGCTATTTTTCAGGCAGATCATTTGTCTTTATCCAATAATGGTAGAAATTCTGTTCATTCTAAAATCTTCTATAATACCACTTTTCATAGCTGAGTGACACTGGCAATTCATTAGGCTTGTAATTGTACTTACAGGTGATACTTTTGCAGCCTAGATAGTTCCGTTGTTTTATTATTGATTGAGAATGAATGGTATGTAGTGTTTTATCAAAACAAATATGTGGTAGGAGTTTCATTTGGCTGCAGGTGAGAAGCCTCATATAATTTCTTGAATACACATAAAAGTGGTGAAATTGACAACTTGTGAAGGGTTGAGTCTAATTTAGAATTTCCCTGTGGATAGAATAATGTTTCACTGTATTTTGAGCATGGGCTGTAGATGAAGCTTGAGAAAAAGGTGGTTTCCTTAGAAATCAGTTTTTGCCCTTACAGCATTTGTGCTTGTACTCATTTGAGTGTCCAGTTATATCTTGGAGCATGACCAAGATGTCAGTTTTGAGTCTTTTTCTGGTGAGGTTTTAAAAAAGTGAACAGAAACAAAGCTGTGTGTTAATAATGTTCAGATTGGAGAATGAAGACATTCATTCATTCTCTTAACCATGGGGAAGGAAAATAATAATCTGTCAGTACCTTCCTCATGGTAGAAGGTCCCTTGCTTTGAAATTGGTCACAGTAACATTATAATGTTTCTTTTATATCATGCAAGTAAAATGTAGGTGATTAGAAGTACTAACATTGCTATTCTACAAATCATCGGTTTTCTACAAATTATAAAACATTCATTTTGAGTAGTTTGGAGGAGGATTCTGCTCCTACCCGTTCATTTGAGAAAGGCATTGCAATCTTGGAAAATTACAGGGACATTTTGAGTAGCTAATTTGAGAGATCCTGTTAAAGTTGGTCCTACTAGAACCAATCAAAATACAAATAACAATTTCTGTGTAAAATATGAAAAATAGGCCTTCCTAGCTACTACTGAGATTTTATTTTTATTCATATTAAATTTCTAACATAAAATACAACTTGACTTAAGTTATGCTATAACTTTAGGTATTTCCTATATTAATTTAAAAAGTATTTAAACTTATGATTTCTAGAATCAGAGTGATTACTTTTCCCTGTTGATATCCTCTACTTATCCATCAATTTAGTAACTAATATAACTGGATAACTAACTTTGCAGGAAATTGGAAGACTTCAGAATAGAGAAAGGTGAAGAAGAAAGAAATCTTTATGTAATTGGGAGAAAAAAGAAGACTCTTCAGCTGTCACAAAAGGTAACCTAAATTCTGCTTTTCTTAGGAATGAGTAAATTAGAAATAAAACTGGAATTTATAGTTTTCTTTTCAGTGAGAGTATTAGTAATATTTACCTGAAGTAGAATAATATATCTTGTTGAAAGCCTTCTGTTTGGGGTTTAAAATGGTAAACATAAGGTTGTACAGCTGTTAGGAAAGAGTAATAATTTGAACAGTTAAGAAAAGTAGTCTAATACCTAATAGTGCTAACGGATTCTAGAAAGTTACTGCCTAATGACCACTTAGGTCAAGAACTAGAACATTACCAGCCCTTTAAAAGCATTTTGTGTCCATCCCCAATCACTACGCTCTCCCTTCTCCCATAGGTAACCAATTGTTTTACTTCTGAACTGTTGATTAGCTTTGTCTGTTTCTGAAGTTTATCCAAATCATGCATTTATAAACATTTTTAGATGTTGCAATGGTTGGTAATCCTTGAAACTCAAGACAGTCTTATTCCTTAGCATTTAATTTTCTATTTAGAGTTTCTTGAACATCACATGAACAGCATTAACATTGAGTTCTTGGAAGATGCACAAAATGTATGTAAGGTTAGTGCTACCAAACTGGTGAAAAATAGTTGTGTATTTGCAGGATTTTCTCAGAATTCATCACAAGGATGGACTTGAGTGTTTGGGATTATTGTCTAATTGTTCATAGCCTTGTTAGGTATATAATGCCCTCAAACTAATTTAAAAAATATGTATTTTGACAGATTGCTTGTTTTTCTGAGTAGTAATTTTTTTTAGGGCTTGTGTATTTCATTTTTATTTTTTAATAGTTTATTTTTTATTGTATTTTCCCCCGTACCATTTGTCCCTCTTATATCCTCTTCTACCTCCACCAACCCCCTCCACTCCTCAAATCACCACACTGTTGTCCAAGTCCATGAGTTCTTTTTCCTTTTGATCCAACTGTTTTTCTGTGTTACCAGTTATGAAACTCATGAGTTTTTGCTTTAGCATAAATTAGTACTGACAAATTAATGAAAACATAATTGATTTTGGAATCAGCCAGTAATATATTGAGATGTTGGTACACAGTACTGATTATCAAACAAAAGACACTAATATACTCTTTTTTTTTAAGATTTTATTTATTTATATTTATTTTTTTAGAGAGGGAAGGGAGATAGAGAGAGAGAGAGAGAGAAACATCAATGTGCGGTTGCTGGGGGTTATAGCCTGCAACCCAGGAATGTACCCTTGCTGGGAATCGAACCTGGGACACTTTGGTTCCCAGCCCGCACTCAATCCACTGAGCTACGCCAGACAGGGCTGACACTAATATACTCTTACTGAGTGATTTCACATACGACTTTGGGGTTTGAGGAATATAGGTTGCCCCTCCCCCCTTTAAAATATATTGTTTTATTTGGCTGAATTTTAAAGTTTGATTATTTTGTTTTGATTAAAAATATGATATTTTCTATGGGTGGGAGTGGTGGGGGGAAAATGGAGACAATTGTACTTGAACAACAATAAAAAGAAAAATTATATTTTCAAAATTCAAGCAGAATTTAAAAGTACTGACAACAAATTATCTAAAAAATTAAAACCTGGAAATAACTAAGGTTAATATTTGAGGATAATTTCAGATATTTCTCTATGCCTATATATGCACAGAATGATATATTTCTCAAGGTTGGTTATGCCTCATAATATGTATTTTCACTTTTAAGATATATATATTTCTAAAGTGATGAACTTTTTGAGTTGTTATTTCATTCATGGTGAACCAATTAACTGACAGTTTTATTTGGAAAATACTAATCTAATGTGCCTAATTTAGCTATGTGTTCCAAGCATCTCAGAACTACTAGGGTTGATTTAACAGCATATGGCAAAAATAAAATCTATTAAAGAATATTTTATTTTTTCATCTATTATTAATTTTTTTCCTTAAATCTTTTTGGAAATTTGAATGCCTGTTTTGTTGAAGATTGTACTTATTTTGGTGTTGATTTTCATCTGCCCGTTTCTGCATGTTGCAGTCCGAGTCGGTGGTTTTGATGTCACAGTCTAGGCAGAGGACATGCAGGCGTAAATATCCAAATTACGGTAGAAGAAATGTTGGACGGATTGAGTTATCTTCTGGAAATGAGTCTTCAAGCTCTATAAGACATGTGAGTTGTAACTTTAAAATATATAAGATAATCTTAAATAATTTTTCTTAACTTTGACTCTACCCTGAAATTATATGAAAATGTACCATTCTTTTTTTTCGTTTTTTAAGAATTTATTTATTTTTAGGAGAGGGGAAGGGAGGGAGAAAAGGAGGGAGAAAAACATTAATGTTTGGATGTTTCTCCCGCACCCCATGTTGGGAACCTGGCCCGTAACCCAGGCATGTGCCCTGACTGGGAATCAAACCAGCGATCCTTTGGTTTGCAGACCAGCACTCAATCCACTGAGCCACAGCAGCCAGGGCTGAAAATATACTATTCTGTAGAGATTAAGATGAAATTTCACATTTTGAATTTAAACAAAAATTATGCATAGCTTTGTTGAGATACTCATTATACTAGTGTACCATCCAGTAGTTTTTGTATATTAACACAACAGTGCCATTATCACCACTATTTAATTTCAGAATACTTTTATCACCTCTAAAAAGAAACCCTATACTCCTCATTCCCATCATCCCCCAGCCCCTGGCAACCACTAATCTACTTTGTGTTTCTGTGGATTTGCCTATTCTGGACATTGCATAGAAATGGAATAATATATGATTTTTTGACTGGATTTTTCACTTACTGTAATATTTTCAGGTTTGGTTCATGTGTAGCATGTATGAATACTTGATTCTTTTTCATTGTCCAATATGTGAACATACCACATTTTCTTTATTCACTCATCCCCTGAGGGACATTTGTATTGTTTCCGCTTTTGGCTATTAATGAACAATGCTTCTTTCTTATTGCCATTCATGTGTGGGTTTTTGTTTGAACATAAGTTTTCAGTTCATTTTAGTATTTATCTATGAGTCATATGGTAACCCAACGTTTAAACCTATTGAGGAATTTCCAGCCTCTCTTCCTAAATGGCTGCATGTTTTATATTCCGTCAGTATTGTATGAGGGTTCCTTCTCTCCATCTTTGTCAACACTTGTTATTGTCTGTCCTGATTTTAGCTATCTTAGTGTGAAGTGGTATTTCACTGAGGTTTTGGTTTTCATTTCCCTAATGACTGATGATGTTGAACATGTTTTCATGTGCTTATTTTCCATCTGTATATCTTTGGAAAGATTTCTGTGCAAATCTGTTGCTCTTTTTTTAGGTTGGTTATTTTTAATTGTTGTAAATGTTCTTTTGATATTCTGGATATAAGTCCTTTATTGAGTACATGACTTGCAAACATTTTCTCATTCAACAGTTTGTCTTTTCACTTCTTTGATGGTTTCTTTCGAAGTGCAAAAGTTTGACATTTGATGGAGTCCAGTTTATTTTTCCCTTAGTTGCTTTTACTGTTGTATCTAATCTCTTTCCTTGACGTTGAGTAATCGTATGTTAGTCACTGATCTTCATTTTGATTTTTTTGGGAAACCAATATTTTTGGTAAAGTATATTTAAAAATTAATAATAGAATGTTAATATTTTGTAATTAAGTAATATTTTGAGGAATGAAATGTTCCATATGGATGAATAATTTATTTTACTACTTTATAAAGCATTAGGATAATAGTGAACATACCGGGTTCTAGTTTAAACCCGAATTCTTCCACTTGAATAACTTGTTTAACCTTCCTGTACCACTGCCGTGTCTGTGAAAGTAATGCTAATAGTACGTCCTCAGAGGTGTTGTGAGAATTGATTTATGGAAACTGCTTAAAACAGCGCCTAATATCCAATAATGTTACCTGCTGTTATCATTAAAACTGTTCATTTAAATGATTTGATCTTTTTCTATCACCCTTTATTCCTTCATACCCTCTTCCACCTCCACCCATCCTCCTTTCCTGCTGCCTCCATCACCACACTGTCGTCCATGTCCCTGAGTTCATTCTTTTTTTTTTTTCTTCTTTTGCTCAGTCCCTTACCCCTAACGCTCCCGTTAAATGGTCTTGCTTTAGGTACTGAGGCTATTTTATCATTTTATTGACTTCAAAAGATATTTCATGTTTTAGAACAGTTAATAGGATTTACAGAAAAATTGCACAGTAAGTACATCAAGTTCTCTTACACTCCCTTGCTGCCTGAACACTGACTTGAATTACTGTGGTGCCTGTGCTGCAGCTGATGAACCAAATCAGTTTTTCTGTGGTCATGAACTAAATTCCATAGTTTACTTTAGGGAGCAGTCTGTTGTGCAGTTCTGTGGGTGTTGACACATGTATAATGTTGTGTATCAGAACAGTATTATACAGAAAAGTTTCACTGCCCTAAAGCCCCCCTGTGCTGTATACTCAGTCATACCACCCTCCCTGCTGAGCCACTCGTAACCACTAATCTTTTATTTATTTACTTATTTTTCATCTTAAATTTACTTGTTTCACATTTCATTATGTCCTTTCTTAAAAAACTTTTTTTGATCATCTTTTTTATTGTTCAAATACAGTTGTCTTCATTTTCCCACCACGATTTTCCCCTGCTCCACTCACCCTGGCCTCCCACACTCAATCCTACCTCCCTTTGGCGTTGTCCTTGGGTCCTTTATACATGTTCCTTGATGACCCTTCCCCTTCTTCCCATCTCCCCTCTGGTTACTGTCAGTGTTCTTTATTTCAATGTCTGTGGTTATATTTTTCTTGCTTGCATGTTCTGTCGATTAAGTTCCACTTATAGGTGAGATCACATGGTATTTGTCTTTCACTGACTGGCTTGTTTCACTTAGCATAATGCTTTCCAGCTCCATCCATGCTGTCTCGAAGGGTAGGAGCTCCTTCTTTCTTTCTGCTGCACAGAATTCCATTGTGTGAATGTACCACAGTTTTTTGATCCACTCATTTACTGATGGGCACCTAGGCTGCTTCCAGCACTTAGCTATTGTAAATAGCACTGCTAAGAACATTGGGGTGCATAGGTTCTTTTGAATGATCTTTTAACTGTTTCCATAGTTTTGACTTTTCCAGAATGTCATGTAGTTGGATTATATAATATGTAGCCTTTTCAGGTTAGCTGCTTCTTAATGATAAGAGTTTATGTTTCCTTTCTGTCTTTTCATGACTCCTTAGCTCATTTCTTTTTCATGTTAAAACTCTTGTCTGGATTTACCAGTTTATCCATTCACCTACTGTTGGACATACTGGTTACTTCCAGGATTTGACAGTTATGAATAAAATTGCTGTAAACATCCATGTGCAGCCCTGGCTGGGTAGCTCAGTTGGTTGGAAGTATCATCCCAATATGCCAGTGTTGTAGGTTTAGTCCCCCGTCAGGCATGTGTAAGAATCAACCAGTGAATGCATGTATGGGTGGAACAACAAATTGATGTTTCTCTCTTTCTTCCTCCCCTCCCCCTATTTCTCCTTCCTCTCCCTCCTCCTTCCTTTTCTTTCTTCCTCTTTCTAAAATTAATTTGAAAAAATCTGTGTGCAGGTTATTGTGTGGACATAATTTTTCAGTATATTTGGAAAATACCAAAGAGCATGATTATTGGATCATATACTATAACCAGGGGTGTCAAACTCATTTTCACTGGGAGCCACATCAGCCTCATAGTTGCTTCAAAGGGCCAAATGTAATTTTAGGACTGCATAAATGTAACTGCTCCTTAACTAGGGGCAAGGAGCTTGGTGCTGCCGGTGGGTAGAGACAAGGTGCTGGGCCAGATAAACAAGGTGGAGGGCCGGGTTCAGCCTGTGGGCCTTGTGTTTGCCACCTGTGCTAAGCCTATGTTTAGATTTTTACGAAACTGCCAAACTGTCCTCCAAAGTGTCTGTACTATTTTCCATTCTGATCAGCGGTGAAGGAGAGTGGGTGAAATGGGTGAAAGGAGTCAAGAGGTTCGGACATCCAGTCATAAATAAGTCATGGGGGTATAATGTACACAGTGGTGACTATAGTTAATACTGTATTACATATTTGAAAGTTGCTAAGAGAGTAAATCTTAAAAGGTCTCAATACAAGAAGAGAAATTCTGTATTGTGGATGTTAATCAGACTTATTGTGGTAAACATTTTGTAATATATACAAATAGCAAATCATTATGTTGTATACCTAAAATTAATGTAATGTATGTCAATTATACTTCAGTTAATAAAACAGTTCTTTTCTAACTTCATTTATAGATTCAACCATCCCAATCAAAATTCTAGCAAGATAATTTGGTGGATATTGACAGTGATTCTTAAATTTATAAGGAGAGGAAAAAGATCTAGAATAGCTGACAACACCGAAGAACAAGAAAGTTGGAGGACTGATACTACTAGACATTAAGATTTGCTATAAATCTACTGTTTTTAAGACAGCGTGGTATTGGTGAAGAATGTACAAATAGACCAGTGGAACAGAACAGGGAACCTAGCAATAGACCAATGCAAATACAGTCAACTAGTCTTTGACAAAGGATCAAAGACAACTCAATGGACAAAGTATTTTCATTTTTTTCTTAAAGATTTTATTTATTTATTTTTTAGAGAGGGAAGGGAGGGAGATAGAGAAAAAGATCAATGTGTAGTTGCTGGGGGCCGTGGCCTGCAACGCAGGCATGTGCCCTGACTGGGAATCGAACCTGCGATGCTTTGATTCACAGCCCGCGCTCCATCCACTGAGCTACACTAGCTAGGGCTGACAAAGTACTTTCTTTTCAGCAGATGGTGCTGGAACAACTGGATATCCACATCCACATTCAAAAAAAGTGAATCTAGACACAGAACTTGCACAAAAATTAAACATGGATCATAAACTTAAAGCATAAAATTAAAAATTTCTAGAAGATAACATGATAAAATCTAGGTACCTTTGGGTACAGTGCTGACTTTTTAGAAAATAGAATACCAAAAGCACTGATCTATGAAAGACAAACTTGACAAGTTGCCCTTCATTGAGATTAAAATCTACTGCTCTGGGAAAGACACTGTTAGGAGAATGAAAAGACAAGCTGCAGAATGGGATAAAATATCTGTGTAACTCCTATCTGATAAAGGACTTGTATTCAAAATATACCACAACTTCTTAAAACTTATCAGTAAGAAACTGCATTTAAAAATTGGCAAAAGATCTGATAGACACCTCCTCAAAGAAGATATAAGATGAAAGAAGAAATAAGCATATAGAGAGGTGCTCGACACCTTATGCATTAGGGAATTGAAAGTGAAACAATGGTGAGATGCCATGACGTGCCTGTTACAGTGCCTGAAGTCCAAAACACTGAGAACATATACACACCTTTTTATTACCTTCACTCAGAGATCAAGATTTTTATTTTATTCTCCCCCCATCCCTCCCACCAATTAGGAGACCTCCTGTGATCAGAGTGAAGGTTCTTGTTCTTCGGAAGAAGAAGAATGGAAAAGTGATAGAAGAAGTGAAAGTGATAGTGAAAGTTCAAGGTATCTCTTTTTGATTGTTTTGATCTTTTAAGCATTATAGTCATAGCCTTGGTTGGAACTGTATTCGAATGGCATTCAAGATGCAAGGGTTTGCAACTGTGGAACAGTTTACATTGAGTTTTTAATACATTTAAAAGGAGAAGAAAACTGGGTTAACAACTGTTTTCATAGATAATACTTTGTTTATTTTTATTTGACTGTAAACACTTGAGCCAGGAGTGTAAAATGTTTACTCAAAACATCGATTGTCTTTGGCTGCATTTATATAAAGAGTAGTATCCAGAGTACGTGGTAAAATGATTATTATATTCATTACTAGTTATTTTTTGTGTTTTGTTTACTTTTGATAACCAGATTTCATTGGACCAAGATGTTAACACCTATTTTTTTGATTGAGTGGTCTCTCTTTTTAAATCTTTAAAAATTTATTGTTCAGTTACAGTTGTCCTGCCCTTTTCCCCATTGTTCTCCTCTACCCTGTCCCCCTAAAACATGGAACGCTTCACGAATTTGCATGTCACTCTTGCTCAGGGGCCATGCCAGTCTCTCGTTCCAGTCTGAGTATATATGCTACAGAAGCGAGCACTTAACGTCTATGTTTTATCTTGGTAAAACAATGTCAACTTTGTTTTGACAGATGCTTAAGCCATATACCTGGACGTAATTTTCGAAATGTATCCATCACCAAGTCTAGAAAATTTCCTTCTAAATATGACTCAAGTAACCTCACTTCTGTTTCCACTGATACTGGGCTGGTCCATGTCGTCATACTATTCTTTCTGCTTGCTCTCTTGTCTAATTTTATCCCATTACGAGTAAGAGCTGAAGTGATTTTTAGAACACTTGTCTACTCTTAAAAATATTTTTAATATTGTGACAAATTTACCCAGCATAAAATTTACCATCTGAACCATTTTTAACCGCACAGTTCAGTAGTGTTAGGTATATTCACAGTGTTGTGCACCCAGCCTCCAGAACTCGCTCTGTCTTGCACAGCTGAAGCTGTGTGTCCGTTGAAGAACAGTCTGTCTTACCCCTGCCCCGGCAACCCTCATTTTCCTTTCTATTTCTACATTCATTGTTTTTCAGTTCAGCTTTTCTTGGATGTTACCATGTAAAGTAGATGCTCTTAAATTTTCTCAAACACCTCTTTTTATAACAGAAAGCTTTGGAAATGTGTTTGTGTGAGTGTGTTTTATCGAGCCTGTGAGGTAAGTGGTTGGCCAGTGACGGTCTCAATAGAGGCCTCCGTGTGTTTGCTGAAGCTGGTAGTGGATCTATATGGCTAGTATTCTATGTCTCATTTCCCATTTGACTCTGCTTTTGCTCAGGGTAGGCTAGGAGGGGTCCCTTTCTTGGGTCTTCTGTCATTGCTGGGTAGGTCCCTTTCTTGGCAAGAAACTGCCCTCCTAGCGCTTTCTGGTGGGGCTGTGTTTTCCTTGGGCTTCTCAGTGTGTTCACTAATGGTTTGTCAATCCAGTTAAAATTTCTAGTCTGTTCCTGAGCCGCCTCTTTCTAGGGTGGAGTGCTACTTCCAGTTCTGTGTGACCACTACTGTTTTCATCACTACACTTTATTTTTTAAAAGGGGGATTGTTAGTTGGCTCTAGATGTTGTCTTCTATAATTTACAGAAATCCCTCAGGCTTACATTCTTTCCTAATTCCCAGTGTCTGTGAAGGTGTCTTTTTCATGATCTTTGATTGTTTCAGCATTTGTTGACGGAGAGGGCAGATTGTTCAAGTTGAGGTTCTTGGGGGTCTTTTTTCTCCTCGTAGTCTCTCAAGGCTTAGATTCTGGTTCCCTGCAGCTTAAAATGTTTTTCTTTTTGTAGTGACTCTTCATCTCAATATTCTGATTGGACAGCTGATGCAGGCATCAATTTGCAGCCCCCTTTAAGAACTTCGTCTCGTCGGCGTGTCACCCGATTTTGCAGTAGTTCAGAGGATGAGGTGTCTACTGAGAACTTATCTCCTCCTAAAAGGAGACAAAAGAGAAAGAAAGAAAATAAGCCCCCAAAAGAGGTAAGAAAAGTATATCTTGAGGAATAACATACATGTACAGTTTTATAGAGGTGTTTCTGTCCATATTTAAAATTAGAAATCTTTTTGAAATTGGAGCTCTTTTCTTCTGTTGACAGTGTTATGTCATCAGGAGTTAAATGTAAAACGCAAACTTATTTTTGGGAAAGCTACTTTGTTATTAAACTTCTCTTTCTAATCTGCTCTGAGTTGGACTTGGGGCTTAAGCCCTTCTAAATCTGAAACTGAAAGGGAAAGTTCTGCTCAGGATCCTACCCTTACACACTTTTTCTATTAATTTCAACACCAGAAATATACTTCAAGGCATTTTAAGGCTTTTTCTTGTTGTTTTGTCTGTTACTGCCATGTTTCCCATTTTCATTTGCTGTGTTCTCCCTTCATACTTTCCTTCTAATTGTCATATCCCTATTCCTTATGTGTATAGTGCGTGTGCTCTGTTGTGCAGGTAGCTTTCATTCTATAATAGTGCCTTGTCTTTGTGTTAGTTATCTGTTTATTTTTAACATATCACCCTGAAACCTAGCTGTATAAAATAGCAAATGTGTACTTCATGTTTTGATGGGAAAGGAATTCGGGAGCTGATTAGCTAGGGAATTTGGGCTCAGGTTGCATAATTATTTGGCTGGGGTTAAAGTTGTCTGAAGGCTTGATCGGGGCTAGATAATCATCTTTGATGCTCATTCATGTGGCAGTTGGCTAGTGGCCTCAGTTCTCCACTGCATGAGCCTCTCCACAGGGCAGCTTGAGTGTCTTCAAAATGTGATAGCTGTGTTCCCAGAGCTGGTGATCCAAAAGTGTAAGCAAGGGGTATGCTCATATGCTTTCTATTACCTAATCTTAACATCACACATTGTCATTTCTGCTTTACTCTTTGTGTTAGAAGCAAGTTGAGCCCATATTCAAGCAGAGGAGACTGGAGAGGACGAGTATCAGTAAACTTGGGCCGTATTTGAAAGTTGCCAGTATTAAAACCTCAAATCAAGAGGAGATTGCCTGTGGTGAAATTCAGAGTGGTGTCTCAGGCAGAGCAGGCTGTGTATTGAAGAGGAGTTAGGGTGGAAACTAGTTCCTTTGCATATAGCGTGTCAAGTGTTATAACAATGTGTTAAATTCAGGAGATGCCAGAAAGGGCCAGGTAGATCCACAGTGCAGACTAGCGTGTGTCCCTGTGTGCTCAGGAACCAGACACGTATGGTTCAAAAACCAGTCATCAGGTGACTTGCAGTCAAGAGTCATTCTGAATGGTGACGTTTCTGTTATCTTTCAGTTAAAGAGTATGGGCTGCTCCTTTATATTCTGCTAAACTTTCTTCTCTTCCTCTTGGCAGAATTTGCGGAGAATGACTCCGTCAGAGCTTGCAAATATGGAACATTTGTATGAATTTCATCCTCCAGTTTGGATAACCGACACCACACTTCGAAGGTCTCCTTTTGTTCCACAAATGGGTGATGAGGTGAGAGTAATAATAACATTTAAAAACTTGAATATGGAATATAAAGTTAATGTTACTCTTTTGTTTTTATTTTTATTTGTTATATTTCAATTATCCTTTTGTAGGTAATATATTTTCGACAGGGTCATGAAGCTTATATTGAGGCTGTCAGAAGAAATAACATTTATGAACTGAACTGTAACAAAGAGCCATGGAGAAAAATGGATCTTAGGGTAAGATGGTGGTATTATTAAACATTTAGCATATATATAATTGAATTACTTATAAATCATTTCAAAAACCTGGAGGCATATTTCATTGCTATCTTTACATTAATTTCCTATTTTAAAACATTCCTGCTATTACTCTAAGCTTTAAGATCCAGTAGGAAAACTAATGTTTATCAGTGGGCAGTATTCATACTGCTGATTAACATGTAAAATTCTAAGTGTGTTTGAGTTTCTTAGGAAGGCAGCTTTGCAATATGTATCAGTAATCTTAAAATGTGCATACCCAGGATAGATTTTAGAAAGCAGTGCAAATTTTCAAAAAAGAAATACAAATTGGAAAAAAGGTTCAACCTCATGCATAATATACAAAGGCTTTAGCTCCCCTGTACTGAAACAGTTGTCAGTCTGATAACTGAGAAGGCCCCTAAGTAACTGATGGGTGGGTGGGTGGTTTATAAGGTGTGGATATGCTGGACAAAGGGATGATTCATGTCCCAGGTGGGGCAGAGTGGCGAGTTGCATGAAGCTTTATCATGCCATTCAGTATGGGCACGATTTAAAACTTATGAATTGCTTATCTCTGGAATTTTTTATTTAATATTTTTGGACTTTGCATATAGTTGACCACAAGTAACTGAAACAGAAATCGAAAGCATGGATGAGGGAGGATTATTATATTTTCCAAAGTGAATATATTTCTTATATTAGAAACAGTGTTAAATGTCTGTCTTCAAAAAGATGCAAAGGTAAACTTCAGCAAAAATGATTGTAATTAATAGTCACCTAAACTTATCTGCTAGTTTGGAAGTCTAAATTGTGAGTTAGCTAAATTTTCTAATATGTAGAGAATTGGAGTCTTGAGGAATTGATTTATTTTAACTGTTTATTATTTTAAAAAATCTGTTGAAGGATCAAGAATTGGTCAAAATTGTTGGAATACGCTATGAGGTTGGGCCCCCTACACTCTGTTGCCTCAAACTGGCATTTATAGATCCTGCATCTGGGAAACTTATGGACAAATCTTTCTCTATTAGGTATGTGTTATTTCTTATGGAGTTACTTAAATTTAGGTTTCCTCTCTTGCTGGGTAGCATGTTATTTCTATTTAGCTGCAGGGTAAATAGAGTACTGCAGACAGCCCACGACATGGGTTTAAGTTCTGATAGACGGGACCCCACTAGAGGTGAAACTAAAGATGCTACAGCAGCCGCAGTTAGGCACTGGCACTGGCCTTTTTCCTACAGTTTTCCACGCCAGTTAAATGTGTGGAGAGTTCTGACCTGTAGGTGAAATGACTTCTGCTTTCGTTTTTTGAGAAAATGTTAGAATTAATAATTTTTTAAACCTGTGCTGTCCAGATGGTAGCCATTAGCCACATGTGGCTTTTGAGCACTGGAAATGTGACTGATCAGAATTGAGTGTGATGTAAGTATATACACTGAATTTTGAAAACTTGGTGAGAAGAAAAAAAATGTAAAATACCATTATTTTGTATTCATTACATGGTGAAACAATATGAGGATATGTTGAATTAAATATGATACACTATTAAGATTAAGCTCACTGGTTTCTGTTTATAAAAATTGTGTATGCAGTTCCCATTGTATTTCATTTGGACAGTATTGCTCTGGAGTATAACCTGCTATACAAGGAATTTAATAATCTTTTATTTTTGTTTAGATACCATGATATGCCAGATGTTATTGACTTTCTTGTGTTGCGCCAGTTTTATGATGAAGCAAGACAGAGGAATTGGCAATCTAGTAAGTCTGTTTTTGCTGAGTTTTATGTATCCTTAGATATTAATCTCTCCTTTGGTTGGTGGGTACAAACATGTAAATTCTGGAAAGAAATACAAGGGACCGATAAATATATTTTGCTTAGGGCTTGGTGTTTGCTACTTCTTAGTAGATTTGTTAGCCAGGCAGCATTTCTTCTTGTGGTAGGTGACATTGTGAAGGGATATTTCTTACTCATTGACTGTAGTGTAGACCTTCGATTTCCTTTCAGACTTCCCTGTACTGCATTATCTGTGATTACATTTCACGTGACACTGGTCAGTTCACAGAATTACCCTATGATGTAAAATAATCAGAAAGTTGAAAAATAATGCAAATTTTACACAGATAATGTCTGGCATAGCAGAAAACTTGACCTTTGTTGTCATATCAGCTCAGACTTAAGGAGGCTGACTTGAGGAAACCATTTTTTAAAAAAAATAAAAAATTTATGTAACACTTAATGTTTTATAATCATGACATATGTAGGTGGACAGAAAAAATAAATCACTTCAGCATGGGCACTGACTTGAATGTGGTTTTCATGATGGCCGTAATTAATTTGTGTTGTAGGTCATTAACCTCTTCAGGTCATACTTAATGACTGATTAGGCCAGGTAATATCACTTAGCAATTGTAATTCCTGTTTCACAGGTGCACATAAAATTCTCAGTATGCACTGTTTTCTTGGGGAGCTCATATTAATGTTAGTCACTTAGGATAACTTATTCTACTCTTACCAGTTTTGATAATATCTCTTATCAGATATATTAAGTTTTACCCAGGCTGTGTCTTTTGGTATACACATTCATTCATAAATGATATTAGGACCTCATTAATTTCCCTAGTTTCTGCTGCCTTTTTCTACAGATACTCTAAACAGGCACGTTTCAGACAAATTCCTTGGGCCATCTCTAATCAAACAAAAGATTGTCAAAGTGTTGCTGTTCTTAATTAACTATTTTTACCAGTAATGTGAGAACAAATAATCAAGATTACTTTGGGACTAGAGGTAAAGTAATTGTTTTTGAAGAAAAGCATCTGGCCATTTACACACAAAAAGAGACAGCTAAAATAAGTGAGTGCTAACAAGTCATACAGCCAAGTCCCAAATAACTTAGTTTCTTATCTTTAATATTTTTTCAACCCCTTATGACATGTAAGTCAGAAGCTCTTATTTTGCTCTGCTAACATGTCCATTCAAAAATGTTTTTGAACTTAATTTTCTATAGCTAGACTCTAGATACGGATTCCCAGTTGCCTCTTACAATATAGTGATTTTGTTTTATTTTTGTGGCTGAGAAATTATTGTACTAGATCTTCTATACTACTGTTCAATAATTAATTCATTTTTGCTTCCCCATAAAATCTTACCTATTCTCCCCAAGTTTGAGCTGTGCTATTAGAGGAATTTGCCTGTTTCCGTTTATACTATGTTGAGAACTTACCAGAAGTTTACCCTACTTGTGAATAGCAAAATAGGTTTATTTGAAATTCTTAATGGAAATTCAGGATGGCAGCAGAGTAGGTGGAAGTTCTACTCATCACCTCCCGGGACCAAATTGGAATTACAGCTAAATTATAGAACAGTCAACTTGAATAACCAAGACAAGAATTAATGGAATAGAAAAACCAATTTTTATGATGACGAAAGTAATTTTTATAGCTCCCTTTAAAATGTTAGTCTTAACTAAAGAAAATTTCTGTCTAAACTGAGTGAATCTTTTAGTATTAGGTAACTAGAGAAGAAAAATACTATAAAGTAAATTTTTGTTCTCTGAGACTGGCTCTCTAGCCCGTACTGGTGTGGCTCAGTTGGGTGTCATCCTGCAAACCAAAAGGTCACTGGTTTGATTCCTGGTTGGGGCACATGTCTGGGTTGCAAGTTCGAGTCCTGGGTTGGGGTGTGTATGAGGGATGACCAATCGATGTTTCTCTTCTTCTCTTTATCCCTCCCTTCTCTTCTCTCTCAAAAGAAATTAAAAAATAAAAAGACTGGTTCTCTTATAACCATGTTTATAGGCATCTCAAAATGAAGCCATTGGATTTGTTATTATAATATTTCTTATAGTAAATATGTAATTGATATTCATTTTACATTAGGTTATTTACATTATAGGATTGGACAAAAACCATGGTATTATATCAGATTTGTAGTATATGCCTTAAATTTAAAAAGTTAGAAAAAATTTATTAAGGTTTATTTTTAAAGTTGAAGTTTCAGAATATCTGTATATTAATGAAATACTTTCAAAAGTAGAATTTTATTAAAGGTAGAGAAGGTGGGTGGAAGGAATGATGGAAAATATATGTAGAAGTCATGTTTACGTGAGTTTGAAAATACACTAAGAATATTAAAACGTAACACTGATAGTTGTGATATTGCTGTTTTTACAGGATTCACTATAAGCATACACTCTCTTTAATCAAGACTGTGTATATTCTATTACGTAAATATTCTCTTTCTTAGGGGTGAAAAGTAGCTTTGATTTTGATTGGTATTGTTTCTGCAAAACTTTCATTGAAGAAGGAATTGTTAATCTACTAAATAATTATTTTATTTTTTTAAATGACAGTATCTAAAGAATTACTAATGCTAGATGATTGACTTTTTTTCTCATTTATTTTGTTTTGAAAATGGTCAGATTGATGGGAAGGAGAGATAGGGTTCTTAGAGCAGTCTGTGTTTCTTTTGTAACATATGTAATACAAAGGTCAAATGCAGTTTATTTTCCCTAGAAGTGTTATAATTGTAGGATACATTTAGAAATGTGTGTAACCTGAAATCCTTGAAGTCATTGAAGTATTTGTTCCACAGTTGGTTTGTACAGAGGCCTTCCTAGGACCTGCTTGCCTGCTTTTATATTATGCTGAGATAATAGGATATGTGGATGTTTAACATTTCGAAACAGTAAATCTGTATTATTGAAGATAGATGTACACCTAATTTTTATTATGAGATCTTAAGAATTAGAACACTGTTTGATGTGAAGATGCTTATACAGGAACAACTTTAAAATAATCATGGATTAAATCTAACCATAGTTTTATAATTTGTTTTTTTCAGGAAATGTTTTATTTTTTAAAACATTCCATTTATTTATTTTTAGAGAGAGGGAAAGGGAGGGAAAAAGAGAGGGAAGAGGGAGAGAAACGATGTGCCAAGAGATACATCGTTCGGTTGCCTCTCCCATGCCCTGAACTGGGGGCCTGGCCCTCAGCCCAGGCATGTGCCCTGACTGGGAATTGAACTGGTGACCTTTTCAGTTCGCAGGCTGGCACTCAATCCACTGAGCCACACCAGCCAGGGCAGGAAATGTTATATTTTATAAGTATGTATTTAATGTAGTTATTACACAAGTATTTAGTGATGGTATACATTGTTATAAAAGTTTTTTGTTAAATTTTTTCTTTATTATAAAGTAAAGTAGAACTTATTTTGGAGTGGGCATTTGAATTCACTAAACAATGGAACCTAGTTATAAACCATTTTAGCCAATTATGTTGTATGGTTATGTACTTTCAGTGAATTGCTGAGTGTAATATTATATATTTTTTACATCTGTTTTATCACTGAAGATTGCTGGAAAGTGGGGAGGAATGGCTAATTTTGATATAGAAAAATGTTTTGATTACTCTACTGAAATCTTTATCATATGATGTAAATTAAAAATATTACTGTTTTAAACTGGTGTCTCAGACTGGGTCATATCTCTTCTAGGTGACAGATTCCGTTCTATCATTGACGATGCCTGGTGGTTTGGAACAGTGCTAAGTCAAGAGCCCTATCAGCCACAGTACCCTGACAGTCATTTCCAGTGTTACATTGTTAGGTCTGTATGCAGATGGAAACGAATCTTCTACAAACATTTGTTCATTGTGGCAGGTTGTTGAATGAACAACTAACACATTTCAGGTTAAAAAATCCCCACGATTTCATCTGTCATTAAGTCACATTAGTCTCACTTCTACAGTGTCTCTTTAACATGTCCCTGTCATTTCTTGTGCACTAGTACCCCTAAGGGTGCAATCTCTGCTTCCTTCCCCAGGGCCTTTTCTGTAGCTTCTTGATACTTCTCTATCTGACATTGCAGGATCATTTCCTTTGTACAAAAAAAAAAAAAAAAAATCTTTGCTGCCTTTCCATTGGCTGTGGAATAAAATCCACATGCTGAAGCATCACATTTGAGGTCTTCACAATATGTGTGAGGTTTTCCTCACTTACCCTAGTGCAGACTACAAAAAGTTTCTGGTTTTGTCCTTGAACTCGCCATACATTTTACACTTATTTCTTATATCTTTCTAAAAAAATTTTACTGTTAATATTTAAACTTTTACTGTTATAGTCAGGTTAATTTTCACATTTTCTCTCTTCCTCTTTCCTCTTGTAGTGGATCCTAGGTATTAGCCACAGGTTGTCTTTATGAAAGACTAACCAAACTTTTCTTCTGGTTTTAACAGGTGGGACAACACTGAAATTGAAAAGCTTAGCCCATGGGATATGGAACCGATTCCTGATAATGGTATGTAGTTGCTAAGTAACTAAAGTATTTTATTCTGATATTTTTCATTTTCTTATCTCACTAAAGTACATAGAAGAAATTGTATTCTTTGAGAAATGTTTTTAAATTACTACGGTAACTGTGAGCTTTACTAAAAGAAGTCAGCAGGATTATGTGTATCTGGTTTCTTTTTTTTTTATCCCGAGCTTCCAGCTTGATGCTGGATGTATCGTAGTAGACCAGTCATTTCTCATGTAAACCTGCTTAAAACTCACATGGCCTGCATTTCCTGTTCCTCATCCTTACTCTGTTATCCTTGTTCTTCCTTCAAAGGAGAGCTCTCACTGGACTTCCTTCTGTCTTTTGCTCTACCCCAACCTGTCTGCTCACTGTGGATTGTCCGCCCCTTTCCTGTGAGAGAGGCGTGTCTGTGCTACATCCGGCCTCTTGCTTCAGTGCTTGCGGTCCCACTGCTTGTGACTTCTGCTGGTCCTGACACTTACACTTAACTTACTCCTGGCAACGGTTTCAGTGTCCTCCTTTTTTTCTTCTTTTGAGTTTGCATTTGTCTCTTGTACTTTAAAATGCCTTTCGTTTGACATTCTTGAATGTTTTATCTACTGAGTTATTTTCCTCTTATAAATTTTTTGGAGGAGTGCTCTGTGTCTCTTGCCTCCATTTCTTTACTCTCAAGCTTTCTTTTATATTAGTGTTTATTCAATGTAAAAACATACAGAAACTTTTATCCTTCCACCCTCACCTTTTTTTTGATGTGTGAAATTGTTGCTTTGCAAGTTTTACCTGTTTCTATTGTAGTTGAGCCCTTTGTGTTTACTCTCTGATAGATTTCCATCAATCATGGCCTCGGTTTACTTTGGGAATAAAAATTTTTATGGAAATGAGAACTTTTTTCAAAAAATGTTTTTCTAATAACTGCATTCTTTAGAGTCACCAGTGACCTCCCTTTGTTAGATTTTCATTTGAGCTTAGTATCTTACAAATAGTAGGAGATGATATTTTTGCAATGTAGAAAGCATATCAAAGGTAAGTAAAAACCAACATTTGTTGAGGTCTTAACTTTGTTTCTAAGAACTGTGTGTATCAGTCAGTTCATCCCTACTCTGGGGTTGGTGCTCTGTTACTTAGTTTGCAGATGAAGGAGCTAAGCTCAGGGAGTTGGCAGTAGCTTGTTTAAGGTAATACACACATCCAGAAAAAAGGACAGGAGCTGGGATTCTGACCCAAGCTGTCTGCTCCAACCGTGCCTTTACTACTGACTACAGCTGCTCTTTTGTAAAGGATACTGCAGATCGGTGAAAGCATTTATATGAAGAGATTTTTCATGTTAATGAGGCCAGTAAGTCTTTAGAAGAATTGTCAAAAGACATCAGTAGGCAGAAAAATAAACATAGGAAGAGAGACTCACTTGCATTAATACTCTTGGAAATAGATATTAAAATAACAACACTATGGTTTTACTTATCAGATTGTTAGGTAGGTAAGTGTATTTTCTAGTCCTGTTAACATCTTTCTCCTTTTATTTATGATTTTCAAGAAAATGTCTTCTGAATATTAACAGTACCTCTTGTTCCTTTTTAAAATGTGCACTCTTTTATTATCAATTTTTATTACACTTTTTAAGTATTTTGTTTTGAAATAATTTCAGACTTACAAAATTATACAAAAGTAGTACATAAAATTTATGAATATCCAATTTTCTCAAATGTTAACATCTTAGATAACTATAGTGCAGCTATCAAAATCAGGAAATTATCATTAATACGATTCTAATCTGTAGACCTTCAAATTTGGACTGTTGTCCTAATGTCCTTTCACATACTGGATTTCATTGCCATGCCTTCCTAATCTCTTTCAATCTGGGATCCCTGGGTCTTTCCACTATCTTTCATGACCACGACACTTTTTGAAAAGTACCGGCCAGTTATTTCGTAGACTTTCTTTTAGTTTGGGTTTGCCTGATGTTTTGTCCTGATTAAACGCAGGCTTTGCATTTGGGGTGAGAGTGGCAGAGCAGTGACGGTGTGTTGTCGGGCCTCCTGTCGGGGGCACGGGGTACCAGTGGGCCCTGTTAGTGGGAATGCCAGCTCCAGTCATTCGGTTGTGGTGTCTGCCCGGTGTCTCTGCTGCTTAGTGACTGCTTTTCCCTTCGTAATTAGTGTCTTGTATATGACCTTCGACAGTTGAATGTATAGTGTGTATTTGGTTTTCAGTTTGTTTTACCCTTTTCTTTTTTAATGGAATTCTTAGTTGATCCACCTGAAGAATTAGGAGCTAGTATTTCTGTCACTTCAGATGAGCTAGAGAAATTGCTCTACAAACCACAAGATGGTGAATGGGGTCATAAATCGAGAGATGAAGAATGTGAACGAATTATTAGTGGTATAGATCAACTTTTGAATCTTGGTGAGTACTTTTAGTATGAAAAGTTTCACGTTCAAGCTCTCTTTTTCACACAGTATTTTTAAAAAATCATAATTGTGGTTGTGTTTATTATTACAATTTCTATTTGTTACCTTTCAGTTAAGCCTGAAGTGTAAAATGTAGCTGTAGCATATTTTATGAATGATTTGTAGAGAAATACCACTTACAGGTCATGAATTTATTGATAAAAACTCTTCTGTCTGCCCTGACAGATATAGCGGCAGCTTTTGCAGGTCCAGTGGATCTGTGTACGTACCCGAAGTACTGTACTGTAGTGGCTTACCCAACTGACCTTTACACAATTCGAATGAGACTTGTTAATCGATTTTACAGGTTAGTAGAAACCTACTTTAAAAACAGCTTGAAAAAATATTTGGCCACACCAACTAGAGCAAATAGAGGTAATGGTAGTCAACTGTGGCAGCGGTAGACTGGGGAGGGACTAACATCATTTTCTGTGGTTTTTTTTTTTTTTTAAATTATAATTCTTGGTCCTGTAAGACAGTGGTGCCCAACCTCTTTGGTACCAGGGACTGGTTTAGTGAGCTGGGGTGGGGGGGTTGGGGGTGGCTTGTGAGGGACTCACAGGAAGTGGAGCTCGGAGCTCAGGTGAGCTTCTGTTTGCTCATGCTCACCTGCTGTGGCTGAGCGGGGTGGGTTACAGGAGGAGGGTTTTCTCAGGCGAGCTTGTTTTGCTGCTCTCACCTGCTCACCTGCCTGCTATGTGGAAGGGGTGAGAAGGAGACAGCAGGTTGGTGGCCTGGTTCCTGACCCGCAGTGGTCCTCAGCCCAGGGGTGGGGATCCCTGCTGTAAGACATTGTGTTGGGTGCCTGGGGGTCGGTGTGGATACAATCTGGATAAGAAAAATTTCCAGATTCTATTCTTCAATATTTAGTAGTCTGTTCTTCTTACAAATTATTGTTAAGTAGTTAGAAATAGTATTTTTTATTTGTATGTTTTACATTCCTATTTAGCTATAACATTTAAAAATAAAATTTAATTTCGTTAATAATTGGCCTTTGACCTTTGAAAAATTAATTCCCTAGAGTCATGTACTTTTTATGTCTGGCTTCTAGAGCATTGACAACTCTAAAATTTTCTATTCTCAGTGATTTTTTTAAAAGCAGTTGATGGTATCTAATTTTTAATAATTCAACTACGAAAAATTGTTATAAAAAATTGACTTTTTGAGTTTACATTGTTGGCATAATTTATCTCAGACATGGAAATGTGCATTTGATCAGAAACCCCTTTGCAAACTTACAGTGAGATTGACTCCCAGGATTGATGGTATGGAACACATTTTCTTCAGAGCCTCAGCAGCTTCAAAGGTACCCACAGGCAGCGTGAAAAGGGAGAGTTGTCCCTCTGCTGGTTTCTGGATGTGCATAAGTGGTCTGTTAGGGTTTTATCCTTGAATGTACTCCCTGTAGTGCAGCATCCCGTATAATTGCGTATGACTGCGATCAAGTTGACGGCACGAGAAGGTCATTCATTGTTACTTTGCGGTTATGATTTAAGTAATATTATCATGCTGGCTTAACATGCTGGGTTTTTTACTAGGTTTCTTTTTGTTGTCTAAACCCTAAACTGCCTTTTTGTTTTGAAGGAGGCTGTCTGCATTGATTTGGGAAGTCAGATATATAGAACATAATGCCAGGACATTTAACGAACCCGAGAGTGTAATTGCACGATCAGCTAAGAAGATAACTGACCAACTTTTAAAATTTATCAAGTAAGTGACTTCATATGTAGGTGTTGTGGAAAAGTGAATGACTTTGCGTTTTGTGTTCTTGCTATCCAGGGCTTAGTTTTTGCTCTCTGAATTTTATATCCTTTTAATATGTTACTTAAATGCCATTTCTTTACATATTTACTATGATTGTAATTTCTGTAAAGGAATAAGGAAATAATTTTTGTACTTTTAAAAATTTTGAAATAATTTTATACTAGACAGTTGTTACATATATATATATATATATATATATATCTTTCACCTGTTTACCTTGATTAACATTTTTTTTCACTTATTTATGGTGCCCCGATAAAATGCAGCAGAATTATCCTTGGTACAATACTATTGACTAAGCTGTAGCACTTACTTGGGTTTATTCGTTTTTATATCAGTGTCCTTTTTCTGTTTCAGGGTCCTATCCAGAACCTCCATGTTATTTACTATTTTGTTTTCTTAATTTTCTTTAACCCACTTTCCCAGTCTTTCTTTCATGATCTCTTCATTTTTTACAAGTCTTAGACAATTTGTTGCAGGTATATAATTTGGGTTTGTCTAATGTTTTCTCATGATTAGATTGAATTTTAATTTTTGGATTGTGTCCTATGAGAGTGTTTGTACATGCATGAACGTACCACATGCTTTTGTGCATCAGGAAATCAGGTTTGGAATAGTATGGTGAAAATTGACCTGGAAGTTGAAATCCAAGGTCTAGCCCAATCTGTTCTAGTGAATATGTTTTGTGTGGTTTGGATAATTTTTCAACCTGTTATCTTTTAAAATTAGTGATTTCTGTTATGTGAACTTACATGTCTTTTCCCCATAGCTCTAAAAATTCTGTGAAAGACTGTATTAGAGAACACAGTTTATGAACTGTGCCATTGTTTTCAATAGGTAGCAGTACATTGAGGAGTAACTGAGTGTAGTCTGTCTCCCTTTCCAGGAACACGTGGACTTTCCCAGAACTTTCTTCTTTTTTTCTTCAGGAAGATCACATACCCGTTTTCCATCTTCTTTATGCTTATTTCTACTTCAGGCTTCTTTGTGTGTTTACAGTTGAGGTTAAGGTGTAATTTGCTTTATTTTCTTCTTTCCTTTTTCTTGTATCCACTTTTAGCTCAAATCAGCCATTTTTCTGGTACTCAAACTCTATGACTATTACTATTGATGATACTTAGAAAAACTCATCTGTGTAGTCATCACCTGTTATTTCTGGATTACTAGCTAAATTTGCATATGTACTTAACTGGGGGGAGGGGATACCCTCTTACTTTCCATATTCCTAGTTGGTCAGTTGTTTCCATAGAGGATGGAATAAAAACCTGATATTTCTCTGCTTGAAATTCAGTATGCACAGTTGGGCAAGCTGTTTATATCTAACCAGTAGTTTGTGTGAATCTTTGGCAATAATAATGACATCTGTATACTGTGAAAAGAAAGAATTATTATTATTATTTTTTTTAGGAATCAAGACTGTACAGATATCTCAGAACTTTCTATCACTTCTGAAAATGATGAGCAAAATGCCAAATCTTTGGTATGAAGTTTGTCAATTTTACAATGAGTTTTGTTAATTTCAAATGGTAACTTGAAAATAGTGAAATAGAAAATGTTGATTTCCTATATCAGTTCTTGCTATATTCCAATGAACTATGAAAATAGGGCACTTGATAAATGTATATATTTTTATTATCTAGATGGTCAGTGATGGGATTTGCTTTAGCCAATATCAATATAGCAAACAAAATATGTCTAAGTGAGTTTCTTAGGTGTGGAATATGTTCTCTTTCCAAATTTAGTTTAAGAAAGGTGTGTTAAAGAAGTACCTTGGGAATATTTTTTGTAAAACCAATATCTGAGAATTGAATCTATTTGTAATTAAAAATTAATGAACTTTACCATGCTCAGAGTACCCTAAAGTTCTTCACTCAGGATGGTCTGGAAGTGTCAGTAAGGGGAATATCAGTGATGTTGAATTACAGAATCAGGCTGTTCGATTCGGTGGCAGGGCAGATACTCTTAAAAAACAATAGAGTGTGATTTCTACACAAACTTTTATTGTAGTATACCCATTTCATTTTCATGCTGATTTATATTGGAATAAAAATAGGTACAGATTTAGGGAATAAGAAAATGTGGAGAGTGAATTACAGGCATTGTAGGGGACTCCATATGAATAGATATAAAATGTAAATTAAAAGTTGCATTTTATAGCTATATTTTGGAGTTAGTACATGTTAGGGATTGAAAAAGGTTATTAAGGTTGTTTGGTTTGTTTGAGTCTACATGCCACAAAGATCATATGATACGGTTTGTCTTTTGAGATTTTAACAAGTTATAACCTTGTCTTTCATATGCTTTTAAAATTAAGATTATTACTTTTCTAATGAGAATATTGATACTTAAAGTGCTCTGATTTTTGTTTCTAGGATGATAGTGATCTCCCTAAAACATCTTCTGGAAGGAGAGTAAGTTAATCTGCCTGATTAACATTTGTGGTTTAGTTATTCTTTATTTAAAATCAACCTCAGATCTTAAGTGTCGTCTTGGGAAAGTTAGGGGATATAGATAGGGAATATTTTGTAAGAGAAAGAGGAGCAATCACTGAAAGCTGGATAGTTTTAAGGTTTAGTGGAAGAGCTGGTATTTGAAGTATGTTCTCAGAATGAGATGGAGTTCAGACAGTCAAAAAGTAGGGGATATTATGATCCAAGCTGAAAAAGGAGGGAAACGTGGCATGTCATTGGACTACCAAGGGCACTGGCCTGCCTGGTATGGAGGTTGAATGTTGGAATGAGCAAAGTGGCTGTGTCTGGCTGGAATTTTGGGAGCAGATTATGGTAATATTAACAACCAAGGTTTTTATTTAAAGTAGAGAATCAATTGCATAGCCAAAATAGATAGATAGATTTTGAGGGATAAGAAGATAGGTAGTAGCCCTGATTGGTGTCGCTTAGTGGGTTGGGTATCGTTCTGCAAACTGAAAGGTTGCTGGTTTGATTCCAGGTCAGGGCACATGCCTGGGTTGCGAGCCATGTCACTGGTTGGAGGCCTGTATGAGAGAGGCCACCAGTGGATGTTTCCTCTGGCACATTGATGTTTCTCTCCTTTTCTTTTCCCCTCTCTGCCTTCTCTCTAAAAATAAAAAATAAAAAATAAAATCTTAAAAAGAAAAGGTAGTGAAGGATGTGAATCAGGAGTTTTGCAAGAATCTAGGAGTAAAGGATGGGAACCTAGTCAAGGATAGTGTTTACTTGGAATGCAGGAGAAGGGAAAAAGATAAGACCTTTGGAGGGAAAAATTAACTAGCATTTGGTGGCTGAAACTTTCTTTAAAAATGAGGATTAGTTGGGGGATGTATGGAAATGTTTTGGGTATTGTATAGTTAGAATTGTGGTATGACCAGCAGAACTCTTAAAGTTCTAATGTAATATGTTAGTTAAAAGTTAAGGTTATTAATCTGAAAATGATAAAAAATGTTAACATTTTAAGTTTTATCTAAATAATGGTGCTTATGCTGAAGCTTTTTATAACAGTTTTCATAATATGCTTGCCCCAGATAACATTGAAAAGTTAGACTTAAAGTACTATCAGCTGATTTGTCATCTTCATACAGTTCTCCCAAGTGATTAGTACTTGTTTAGAATTGATTTGCTATGACTGCTCTAGCAAATTACAAATCTAGTGGCTTAAACAACAAAAATACTAGGTTACAGTTCTGTAAATTAGAAGTTTGACATGGGTTTCACTGGGCTAAAATCAGGGTGTCAGCATGGCTGTGTTCCTCTCTGGAAGCTCTAGGGTGGAAGTTGTTTCTTCACATTTTTCCACTGCTGGAGGCCCATGGCCCCTTTCTCCCACCTTCAGGTTAACCTCTTCCAGTCTCCTCCTCGGACCCTCTGCCTCCCTCTTGTACGGACCCTGGTGGTTACATTGTGCCCACCCAGATGGTCCAGGACAGTCTCCCCATCTCAAGATCATACCTGTAGTCACAGATTCAGATTGCTTTCTACCATGTAAAATCACATCCAGTGTAGTATTTCAAAATCTGTGATAACATTTTCTAAACATGAGAGATAAGTGCTGGAGTGAAAAGCGTTTCTAGAGAAATATATGTGACATCATTGGATTTTTTACAGAAGAGTGGATGTTTTCCAAGTAGATAGAAAAACAAATATCATAGAGTCACTTTCCAACACTGAAAATACTTGAAATATTGTGAATATATTTTTAGGTCCATGCTTGGAAAAAAAGGAGTGGCAAAGCAAGCAACTATGTTGAAAGCAACTGGAAGAAACAGTGTAAGGAACTAGTGAACTTAATTTTTCAATGTGAAGATTCTGAACCATTTAGACAACCTGTTGATTTGGTTGAATATCCAGTAAGTTGCCATTGTTTGACTGTTTGGGGCTTTTCTTATTTGTGTAGAGGAGATGGGGGGTGGAGGTATTTAAATTAAACTTTTAAAGAGTAAGATGTCTAGTTGTCACATTAGCTTTTTTCTCTTACTTGAGTCAGTTACAGGATGATGGAAGGCCTGTACATGGTGCCCATTGTCTAAGAAGGCCCAGCTCCAGGGAGACGATGAGATAAAAAGTGCCTATCATGGCTCTGGCGGGGTTGCTCAGTTAGTTGGAATATCATCCCATGCACCGAAAGGTTGTGGGTTTGATTCCTGGTCAGGGCACATACCTAGGTTGCAGGTTTGATCCCCAGTTGGGGCGCATGTGGGAGGCAGTCATTGTTTTTCTCTTACATTGACATGTCTGTCTGTTTGCCTGCCTCTCTCTCTGTCTTTCTTTCTCTCGCCCTCCCTAACTGTGCACCCACCTTCTCTAAAATCAATAAACATATCCTCAAGTGAAGATTTAAAAAAAAAAGTGTCTCCACTCCAGTAATAGGGGAATGGAAAATGACCCTCTAGGGGGCATGCTCACAGTTCTCTGTGCCCCCCCCCCCGCCCCCCTCCAGACCCCCAGGCATGCTACCTTTGCCTTTTCTTCTGCTAAACTCCAAGAGCCCTTCTTTTGCTTCTGTAATTTGTTTCCTGAGCCTACACAGCCCAGCTGGCTCACTTCTACCTTTGTAACTTTCCAAGTAAACTTTCTCTTATAATTTGGGGAGTAGGGGGAAGAAAATAACCAGTCCATGTTTTACTATCAAGTATAACTTTTTAGTGTATTTCTTACCTTGTCTCTGTGTGTGGGTCTTTTTAAAAAAAATTAATGATTTTTAATCTTCTATTTGTGTTCTCTTCTATAGTTTGGAATATCTTAGAGATCTGATGTATTTACATTTCTAAAATCAGGAATGAAATCTTTGAACTAATTATTGTTCTTAAAACCTAGGACTACAGAGATATTATAGATACTCCAATGGATTTTGGAACAGTAAGGGAAACTTTAGAAGCGGAAAATTATGACAGCCCTTTGGAATTTTGCAAAGACATCCGGTTGATATTTAGCAACGCAAAAGCATACACGCCAAATAAAAGATCAAAGGTAATTTAAAGCTGGTTTATAAGAAAAAAGAGGATGATCTGTGTAGATGACTTTCTGCTGGCTGGTAGAGGTTGGAACATTAAAAATAAGTGAGCAGAGTAGGACCACTATTGGAAATAGAGTTTCTGCCACTGACCAGATATCTGCTGTTGCTACCTCACAACAATTAATGTTTATCTTTCCTAAAGTTTTATAAACAAATGAGGATTGGCGGGTGAAGGCCTCACTGAAAAATTTACAAATTTAAATTTGATACGTAGAATAGGAAAAATCTATATTTTCATACATATACAGAAATCTTGAAAAGTGGGTTGAAAACTTGTGATAGAGCTGGGAGAACATTAAAAGGAAGAAAAGGAAAGTCTGAAGGTGGGAGTGGATTACTGATGTAAACTAGTATTTTGGATCCCAAGAAGAAGCACATGAGCTATCTGATTATTTAAGAATACAAGTATGGAGTACATTCCTAAATCTTTGTTTAAAAAGTTACACATCGGATAAATTTTGAGAACTTGTTGAAGCATAATAAATGTACAAAAGAGCACATATACTGTCAGGGAATTTTTACAAACAACACAAATCCGTGTGGTCAAAGTGCTAGGTAATTTTAAAAAACAGCATTAATTTGAGAAGATTTTAAAGTAAAGCGCTTGCTTGATACAGTACTTCCTCTGTCATCAGTGACTGTCATTATTAAGTAATCATTTTGTCTTCATTTCACTTTCCTCCCTATACTTACTATCAGACTTCCCTTACATTATCGGTGCTTGTCTCAATTTGAGAACTCTTATCATTGCATTCAGCACCCAGATTGCTTATCGGATCAGTTTAACATTCAAGTCTAAATTTTTCAGGCTTGTGTCATTGTCAGTATTCACCATTTTTGAGACTGTTCCTTTCTAGAAAGAAAATAAACTTCCTTCATGTCTTTTCCTTTTAAACACGTTTGAGGATTTATACCATAAAATTCACCATTTACAGTGTAGAATTTAATGGTTTTTAGTATAATCAAATTTTCAAATTGTTCAGTCTATGTAACATAAAATGTATAATTATAACCATTTAAGTGTATAACTTAGTGGCATTAATTACATTTACAATATTGTTTAACTACCACTGCTATCTGTTTCCAAAACTCTTTCATCATGCCTAACAGAATCTCGGTAACCATTAAGCAATAACTCCACACTCTTCCCTTCCCTTAGCCTTTGGTAGCCTCTGATCTATTTTCTCTTTCTAAGAATTTGCCTGTTCTAGATATTTCATACAAGTTGAAGAATATAATTTGTCCCTTTGTGTCTAGCTTATTTCACTTTTTCATAATGTCTTAAAGGTTCATCCATGTTGTAGCATGTATCATAACTATTTTTTTTACTGTAATTGTCCATTGTATGGGGCATTTTGACATTTTGTTTATCCATTTATTTCTTATAGACACTGGAGCTATTTTTACTTTTTGTCTATTGTGATTAATGTTGCAGTGAATATTGTAGTAAAGGTATCTGTAAGAGTTCTTGCCCTCAATTTCCTTGGGTATATACCTAAGTGTGGAATTGCTGGTTCATAGGGTCATTGAATGTTTAGCTTTTTAAGGAACCAGCAAACTGTGTTCCATCATGGCTGAATTTTACATTCCCACCAGCCAAGTGTGAGGATTCCAGTTCCTCCACATCTTTGCCAACAGTGGTTATCTTCTTAGTTGTAGCCATCCTAGTGAATATGAAATATTATCTCAAATTGTGTGTGTGTGTTGTTTTTTCTTTTTTAAAAAATTTTTATTCAAATGAGTTTTTTAAAGATTTTATTTATTTTTTAGAGAGAGGGGAAGGGAGAGAGACAGAGAGGTAGAGAAAGAAACATCTATGTGAGAGAAACATCGATTGGGTTGGCTCTCAGAGGCTCACAGCCTTGGACCTTGCCTTTAGTCTAGGCATGTGCCCTGATTGGGAATTGAACCAGTGACTTTTTGGTTTGTAGGCTAGTGCTCAATCCACTGAGCCACACCAGCCAGGCCTCTCACTGTGGTTTTGATCTGCATTACTCGTGTGACTTACTACAAATTGTACCTGGGATATATTTTAATCAGGTATGGCAGGACATGCAGATGAAATGACTGCCATGAAAGGGTAAGTTTATACTGATAGATTCCAAAAACAAGGAGGCATGATTCAACACGTAGGGCCACGTTGGGATGGACCAGCATTGGTCAGTAGGCAGAGGAGAGGAAAGGGAAGATTACAGCACAGAGCCTATAGTATTGAGGTTTTCACAGGAAGGCAAGGCAGGGCAAAGTAGAGTTTTTAGGATTGGCTATCTTGAATATTCCCTGGAGCTCTGAGTTACAGGGGTGGTCTCGAGATGTCTGGTTCCTGGCTCTGGGGTGATTTAGGATGGGAGGAATGGAATAGTGGCTTGATATGTGAGAATTTGATAAAGAAGTTAGGGGTAGGGACTCTGCATTGTTTTGTATATCAAAGGCATGCTTTTAAGAGAATCCTTTGCTTGCTCTAGGAATTAGCTAGCTACGTGAGGGGCAGTCTCTCCAGAATCAAGTTTCCAGCTGGTTGCAAACCAAAAGTTCACTGGTTTGCTTCCCAGTCAGGTCACAGGCCTGGGCTTCAGGCCAGGTCCCTGGCAGGGGGGCATGCGAGAGGCAACTGGTTGATGTTTCTCCTGCACATCAATGTTTCTCTCTCTCTCTAGTCCCTCTCTTCCCCACTCCCTGTAAAATCTTAAGAAACAAAACAGAAAATATAGTTAATACACTAATGTTGACATCTTTTCATGTGCTTATTAGCCACTTGTATATCTTCTTTGGAGAAATATCTAAGTGCTGTGCCCATTTTCTTTTGTTTTAAGATTTTATTTATTTTCAGGGAGAGGGGAAGGGAGGGAGGAGAAACATCAGTGTGTGGTTGCCTCTCATGTGCCCCACACTGGGGACCTGGCCTGCAACCCAGGCAGGTGCCCTGACTGGGAATTGAAACAGCGACCCTTTGGTTCGCAGGACAGCATTCAATCCATTGAGCCACACCAGCCAGGTGCTCTGTCCATTTTCTAATTGGATTTTTTTGTCTTTGTGTTGAGTTGTAGGAATTTGTTACTATATTCTGGATATTAAACCCTTGTCATATAAATGTTTTCCAGATATTTTCTCTCATTCTTTAGTTTGGCTTTTTTTCCTGATTTTTAAAAAATATATTTTATTGATTACGCTATTACAGTTGTCCCATTTATTTCCCCCTTCACTCCCCTTCCCCTTCACACCCTCTCCCACCCAAAATCCCCCGTTTAGTTCATGTCCATGTGTCGTAAGTTCTTTAGCTTCTGCATTTCCCATACCATTCTTGCCCTCCCCCTGTCTCTTTTCTACCTACCATATATGCTGCTTATTCTCTACCTTTTCCCACTCTCTCCTCCTCCCACTCCCCTGTTGCTGTCCCTCCATGTGATCTCCATTTCTGTGGTTCCATTCCTGTTCTAGTTGTTTGCTTAGTTTGCTTTTATTTTAGGTGTGGTTGTTAATAACTGTGAGTTTGTTGTCCTTTTACTGTGCATATTTTTGACCTTCTTTTTCTTAGATAAGTCCCTTTAACATTTCATAAAATAAGGGCTTGGGGATGATGAATTCCTTTAACTTGACCTTATCTGAGAAGCACTTTATCTGCCCTTCCATTCTATATGAAAGCTTTGCTGGATAGACCAATCTTGGATGGAGGTCCTTGCCTTTTATAACTTGGAATACTTCTTTGCAGCTCCTTTTTGCCTGCAAGGTCTCTTTTGAGAAATCAGCTGACAGTCTGATGGGAACTCCTTTGTAGGTTACTGTCTCCTTACCTCTTGCTGCTTCTAGAATTCTCCTTCATTTTAATCTTGGGTAATGTAATTATGATGTGCCTTGGTGTGTTCCTCCTTGGGTCTAACTTCTTTGGGACTCTCTGAGCTTCCTGGACTTCCTGGAAGTCTTTCCTTTGCCAGATTAGGGAAGTTCTCCTTTATTATTTGTTCAAATAACTTTTCCACTTGTTGCTCTTCCTCTGCTTCTGGTACCCCTATAATTTGGATGTTGGAACATTTCAAGATGTCCTGGAGGTTTCTAAGCTTCTCCTCATTTTTTTGAATTCTTATTTCTTCATTCTTTTTTGATTGTATGTTGTTTTCTTCCTTCTGGTCCACTCCATTGATTTGAGACCCAGTTTTCTTTCCATCACTATTGGTTCCCTGTTCATTTTTCTTCATTTCACTTAGTGGAGCCTTCATTTTTTCATCTAATTTGTGACCAAAATCAACCAATTCTGTGGGCATCCTGATAACCAGTGCTTTGAACTGTGTGTCTGATAGGTTGGCTATCTCTTGGTCGCTTAAAAGTACTGGCTCTGGGGCTTTGATTTTTTTCCTTCCGTTTGAGCCGTTTTTGGAGGGGGTTGGTTCTGGTTGTGCCTGTTACATGTGAGGGGCGGAGCCTTAGGTGTTTTCCAGGGTGGGGCAACAGTTGCTGGGTTGTAATGCTGTATGTTGGGGTGAGGTCAGAGAGGGAACAGTGGTACTTGCTCTGCTCTCTGTCGTCTTTCAGTCCCTTTTGCCGCTTTCCCCAAGCAAACTGGACCTTTCTGGTGCTGGTTCCTGGGTGGGTGGGTTTGTGTACGTTCTCGGACCCTGTGGGTCTCTCCAACGAACTCTCCTGTGAGGCTGGGAGTCTCTCCTAGTACCTCTACAAGTGTTTTCAATCAGTGCTTTTAGGCTTTATTTCCTGGCACTGCAGCCCTGGGTTGCACAGTCTGTCTTGTTGCCCATTTTCATCTGGTTTATCTGTGCTCGAATGTGTGACTGTGGACAGCCAGCCGCCGTGTGCACCACACTGGGTCTGCTAGTTGCCTCCCCACGCTTGGGGCTTGCCAGCCACCATTTTTTCCTGCTGCAACCCTTCTCTGCTGGGCAACGACTCCGCCCCTCTTACCAGTCTGGATGAATGGTTATTGGGACTTCCGTACAGTTCAGTTTTCTGTCTGTTCTGGTGGTTTTTTTGTTTCTAAATTTTTGTTGTCCTTAATTTTGGTTGTGCAAGGAGGCTCGGTGTCCACCTGGGCCTCCATCTTGGCCAGAAGTCTGTAGTTTGTCTTTTAACTTGTTCATAATGTCCTTTGATGTATAAAAGTTTCTCATTTAGATGATGTCCATTTAATCTTTTTTTTATTTGGTGTTTTTTGCTTTTGTTTTTATGTCTGCGACTTCTTTGTCAAATCCAGTATCATAAAGATTCACCCCCATGTGTTCTTCGGAGAGTTTTGTGGTCTAGCTCTTATATTTAAGTTGTTGATCCGTATTCACTTAATATTTATGTATGGTGTAAGGTGGAAACACATTTGACCCAGCACCATCTATTGAAGAGACTGTTCTCTTCCCGTTGAATAAATTGGGCACCATGTGAACCCAGTTCTATTCATTGCATCTGTGTGTATGTGTTTGTATGTCTGCCTGTCTGTCTCTATGTCAGTACCACAATGTTTTATTTGCTGTAGCTTTGTAGTAAGTTTTAAAATCAGGAAGTGTGAGTCCTCACACTTCTTCTTTTTCAAGATTTGGCTACTCAGGGTCAGGGTCCCTTGTAATTTATTGTGAATTTGAGGAATAGCTTTTGCCATTCCGAAAAAGTCCTTTGCATTTTTTATAGAGATTGCACTGAATGTGTATATTGCTTTGCACAGTAGTGACATCTTGATAATATTACCCCTTCCTCTTTCTTAACGGGGGATGTCTTTCAATTTATTTAGGTCTAATGTCTTCCAGCAGTGTGTTGTAATTTTTGGTGACAAGTCTTGACACTTCCTCGGTTAAACTAATTCCCAGTTTATTGTTTTAGATGGTAGTGAAATGCAGTTGCTTTCTGAATTTCTTTTTTTGATTGTTCATTGTTGGTGTATAGAAACACAACTGATTCTTGTGTATTGTTGTCCCCTATAATTTTGCTGAGTTATTTATTAGCACTGATAACTTCTTGTGGATTCTTTGAGAATTTATATATAG
Source organism: Phyllostomus discolor (assembly GCF_004126475.2). NCBI lineage: Eukaryota > Metazoa > Chordata > Mammalia > Chiroptera > Phyllostomidae > Phyllostomus > Phyllostomus discolor. The sequence continues at coordinate 5,992,618 of NC_040904.2, read as the reverse complement.
AATCATGTCATCTGTGAATAGAGATAGTTTTACTAGTACCATTCCATTTTGAATGATTTTTATTTCTTTCTTATTGTTTAATTGCTCTGGCTAGAATTTAAAGTATGGTGTTGAATAGCAGTCATGAAAGCAGCCATCTTTGTCTTATTCCTGACCAATTTCAGTCCTTGGGGAAGGATTTTTCAGTTTTTCACCATTGTGTATGATGCTAACTGGGTTTTTCATACATGCTCTTCTTCATGACAATTTTAGCATCCATTTTTGTTAATGCTTATTTTCAATTCAAATGTATTCTTGAATTTTACATGAAAGCTAATGAGAAAACATGAAAAATGATAAGATAATCAGAGGTTTCAAACAGAATGAGAAAAAAATCACTCGTTAAAGATGGTGACTTCTGTTAGACTTCAGGTTTGAATGAAAATAATTTAGTGTATGCACAAAATATTGGAAATAATTGTTAGAGATTATATCAAAGATATTAGCAGGGATGACAAATTTCACATATTTTATACTTATATGGTATGCATGTGAGGCATATAAGAAATTGAGTTATCTCACATGCTTTTTTATTAAAGCTTCTGTAGTGTTAGAGTCTCTCCACTCACCTCTCCCGTGCATAAGTGTGATTGATAATTACCTTTTGAACATAAGACTTTCATACTTATTTTCAGGAGTGGTTGTGGACGAACAAAGACTACTTCCTGTAAATACATAGCTGTACCAAATGTTCCTTATAGTATCACTTAACATCACATTACGGTTCTTTTAAAGATTTGATGTTATTTAATTATAAAAATGGTTAAAACTCGATCTTTCATATAAAAGTTTTAGGGCATATTTTCATCCTTCTACTGGATGCAAGTAATTCTATCTGTAATTCATATTTAGATCTGTATCAAAGGGAGTCAAATTTCAAGTAGACACTGGCGTAAAAGTTTCCTTGCGTCAAGGAGATACTACTGTTTTGCTGCCTGAGTAGCACCCTGAAAACCAAGTTCCCATCTAACTTTTGGAAAAGGGGGCTTTATTAGGTTTGGTTTGTACATGTAGATGTGAAAATGGGAAAAGCCAAAATACTTTCTCTTTCTTGCAGACTCTTGCAGACGTCATTGAAGGGAAGGGATGGGAAATAAAGTCAGCTATTGTCTATGACAGTAATATAATACAATAGATTGCAAGTAGCCTCAATGATTACAATCTTATTTAGAAAAGTATTTTTAAAGATATTTTGTGGTTATAGTTTTGCTTTCATATTCTTACAGATTTATAGTATGACTTTGAGACTCTCTGCCTTATTTGAAGAAAAAATGAAGAAAATATCCTCTGATTTTAAAATTGGTCAAAAATTCAATGAAAAACTTCGAAGAAGCCAGAGGTTCAGGAGACAGCAAAATTGTAACCGTGTCAATCAGGCTAACAGAAGTATCAGGTGATTTGCCAGCTTTGTATGCAATACTGTAAAATTTCAGGTTGTAATACCATCTTTAATTTTATTATGATAAAAATTCTCATTGTATATAGTATATTCAGAGTAGTCCTTTTTTGGCTGGAAAGCATTCCATGTGTATATAGAACTAGTGCATTGATTTGTAATTACATAAATTTATAAGCATTTAAATTTATCTGGCAACTAAATATAATGCACTTAGGTGTGGATTTCCTTGAGTTTATTCATCTTAGAATTTGTCCAGCTTTGTGGATGCGTAATATTTTTCATCAAATTTGGGTGGTTGCCAGCTGTATTTCTTCCAATATTTTTTTTGCCTTTTTCTTCTGTTTCTAGTGTTGCAGTTATACGTATATTGGTGGATGTATAACTCTGATGCTCTCTTCATTTTTCCCCCGGTATTTTTCCTTTATGTTTTCCAGATCGGATCATCTTTATTGACTGACCTAACTTTACATTCACTGTTTCTCGTACCAGCTCAAATCTGCCCTTGGGTCCATATTGGCGTATTTTTTTCAGTTGTAATTTTTAACTCCAGAATTTCCATTTGGTTTATTTTCCATAATTCATCCCTCTTTACTGATATTCTCTGTCATCATATTTTCCTTTAATTCTGTATACAAGAATTTATTTCATTTTCAGATATTTATAATTGTTGACTTACTTGGTCAAAAAGCTCAGAAACAGCTGAAGTAAAACCAATGAATTTAGAAGTAATAATTAGTAAGTTTATTGTGCAAAAATCAAAAAGACTTTGTAAACCAAGAGCACTCAAACGAAAACATGGAATGAGACTCGGTATATTATTAAAAAGCAGTTTATAGAGAGAACTGTGACTGTTGCTTCTTCATGGTGATTGATTATAATACTCGAATTTTCAGTGTTTACCCAGCGATAGCTTTGGGAAATAGTGCAAGTTTTGCTTATGATTTCCAGAGGCATAAGTATGAAGTGATGTAGGTCAAGTTAGTTGTGCAAAATAATCTAAATTAAGCTTTATTTGTATGGCTAAACTGGCTTTGTCTGCTCAGAATTTTCAAGGCTTGTCGCTGTTTTTCATCCGGGTCCTTTCAGAGACAGTTTCTGTTGATGGTATCTTTTTCCTGTATATGGACAAACACTCCTGTTTCTTCATATGTCATGTAATTTTTTTGTTGAAAACTGAGCATATTTATTTATTTTTATTGATTGATTTTCAGAGAGAGAGAGAAACACCCATTTGTTGTCCCACTTATTTATGCACTCATTGGCTGCTGCTTGTATGTGCCCTGATCAGGGATCAGACCTGTAACTTGGCGTTATCAGGATTAGGCTCTAGCTAACTGAGCTACCTGGCCAGGGCCCAAACTGGGCATATTTAATTATATAATCTGGCAATTCTGGAAATCACATCTGTCCCAGGTTTTATTATTGCTGTTTGTAGAAATTCTGGATTCTGATCCTTCTCCCTTAGTGATAGAAGCTGGCAACCTTTCGGCTCGCAGGCTGACACACAGCCCACTGAGCCACACCAGCCTCAGCACAGTAATTACTTTAAAAATTGTGGTCATCTTTTAGCTGAAATGCTTGAGATACTCCAGAAAAGCCCTTACCCATATCTGTAATATAAATGCAACAATTAACTTGTATTACATTTCTACTATTTTCCCCATGGCTCAGGGGCCAAACATGGTGAATTGGCACATAGATGTAAGCAGTTTGGTCTTGGAAAAAGCCTTTTAGTTCATTTTTTTTTAAGTTGAATTCACTAGGGTGACCTTGGTTAATAAAATTATAGGCTTAAGGGGTACAGTTCAGTAATACAGCAGGTGTGTATTGTGTGTTCATCACCCCAAGTCAAGTCTCCTTCCATCACCATGTCACTCCCCACCTTTCTCCTGCCATCTCCACTCGCCTCTTGGCTCTGTTCTTTCTGTTCGGGTTTTGTTGATTTCTCTTCTTAATTTTATAGTGTGTTTAGAAACATAAGTAGGAGACTAGAGAGAAAGTTGGGTCATACTGAGATGCAGATTCATAATGTGAAAAATGCCTATATTACATAAATCCTGGCTCACCTGTTTAATCCAAAGAACTTGAGATATTCAGTGTGATTTTCTCTAATTGTTACTTGGATCAGTTGTTCATTACTTCAGTTTGTAATAAAATGATGTCAAATTTAGAGTAAGAATATTAATAGTAATTCATGCCAGAATAAGATGTTACTAATGAATGTTTTGATCTAAAATTATTTTTTTATTAAATAAGACACTTTTATTTAGGCATTTTATTTTGTTAAATATTGTTTCCTTTGTTCATCTCTTTGACCAGAAATATGAAGCAGAAGCGTTTAAAATCTCAGACGAGAGTAGTTACTGAGTCGGTGGGTTCTCCTACCCAGTCTACTTCCAGTCAGGCAGCTTACTCTGCGAGCCACAAGACAAGCGCCAGTGTCTCTTCAGGCGTCACTTCTGGCGACTCTTCCGATTCAACAGGATCATCAGAAAGAATAAGAAGAAATAGAACTGTCACTCTAACAAATGGTTCTGCCTTATCTGGTGAGAAGTGGAACGTTATGTTATTCAACTGCTGAGCGCTCAGACGTTTAATACTGCTAGTTACTGTGGGTTTGTAGGAAGGAACAAATATGACATGGCCTTCACAACTCAGGGAACTTAAAATTCAGTGGGAGACAGAAGTAACAAACACGGAGCAGTTAGATTATGTTTCATAAGTATTGTCCTTTGCAAATGGTACTGCCCCATTTTATGCAAATTTGAATCCTCCACATTTTAAATAATGCGATATCACACATACGCAAACTTTGGCATTTAAGTTAAAAAACTTTGACATTTAAATAAAAAGAGGCATGGTAATTAGAGCTGATGACCTGGTAAATTCTAAGTTATGTTATTGTTATTTGGTGGTATAACCAGCATTGTGTGGGTAAGGCTGTAGTGTTTATGTGCTTCAGTGCTGCTCTGAGTGATTTTGGTGAATTGTGATGATGATATAATTGTTGTAATGAAAATAATAGGATCAAGCAGGTAGAACGTACTCATGTTTAAGAGACTGGCAAGCCTTGCAGAAGCATCCCTTAATTGGGTCTGTTGTTGAGTAAGGGAGTCACATGAAGAATTCTGTTTTAAGAAGATAGATCATTTTGGAAGTGATATGCAGGGAAGAGGAAGAATCTGGAAACAGTCAATGTAGTAGGTAGTGGAATAGAGCAGGAGCAGTCAAAGCGGACAAATGGCAGAGCAATTTCAAAGGAAGAAACACAGTTTGGTGACCAGCATTTTTCTAACATATTCACTTTTTTCTAACATAGAGTTGGGTCACATAAGGTGTAAAATTTGTCTTTTAACAGTGTTCCCATTCATTTTGATGTTTTCATTCTGTGATAGGCATGTAAGAAGTAAGTCTGGATGAAGGAACAGGAAATTTGAGTTTCCTGTCTTGTGCTCCCACTGGGGCATACACTTTTTTATTGGGAATATAAGGGCGAAATGACCTGTACTATTTAAATTATTTCTTACTTTTTCCATTTTTTTAAAGCATGTAAAAATGACCATTATTGAGCTGAAAGGTACAATTATACTGTTAGGAAGGGCTATTTGAGAGAATTCCTAGATTTGAAATGTTGGATTTTAAATGATAGGTCTTTTCTGTTGGAAATGCCTGTTTCATAACAGAAGGAAGTGGATAGCAAGGCTAATTAAATGTTTAAATGCAAGTTTGTTTATTAAATATATAAACTGAATTTTCTGAAACCAGGAGTAATATGTTACTTTCAGAAATAAGAAGACAGATTTGATTTGGTATGATGATTATGTACCTTTTGATACCAGAGTTTTATCAGCTGTTTTTTCAAATAATTTTAAAGAATATACTCTTAAGTATTTTAAGAATCTGCTCCAAGTCGTCTGTTGTGAAGTAACTGCTTATGTGTGTAAAGATAGAATATATATAATGAACTGTTGATGCTTTATTTTTTTTAGAAAGTGAAATGGAAGATTCCTTAGGTACCTCTTCATCATCTTCAGCTTCAAGTAGTTCTGAGGAAAGCAAGGAGAGTTCAAGAGCTCGCGAACCCTCCTTACGTGGAAGGCTGGCCAGGAGCAGCAGCCTCAGAGTGACCAGAACCAGAGCTGCCCAGAGAAAAACTGGTAAGAGACTCTCAGTGATGCCTTTGGAGGAATGTATATCAGGAGAATTCAAAAGCTAAACATTAAATGGCTTATGATTAAATGTTTTTTAGGCTTTTTAAAAAACTGAGGTGTAACTGACACATAACATTATATTAGTTTCAGGTGTACAACATAATGATTTGATATTTGTATACACTGTGAAATGACCACAAGTCTAGCTCCCATACATCACAATATATAGTTATAGAAGTTCCTTTTTCGTTTTTCTCGAGATGAGGACTTTTAAGATTTACTCCTTTAGAACTTTTAAACATGCAATACAGTATTAACTATAGTCACCATGCTGTACATTAAATTTCCATGATTTAGATTTATTTATTTTACTTGAAGTTTGGACCCTTTGACCCCCTTCACCTATTTCACTGTTGTCTGTATCCATGAGCTTGGTTTTGTCTGTTTTTTAGATTCCACGTACAAGTGAGATCATATGGTATTTGTTTTCCTCTAACTTATTTCACTTAGCATAATGCCCTTAAGGTCCCTGTGTGTTGTTGCAAATATCAGGAATCCATTCTTCTTATGGCTGAATAGTATTCCGTTGTATCTGTATATCACATCATCTTTATCCATTCATCTATTGATGGACACTGCTTGTTTCCATATCTTGACTATTGCAAATAATGCTGCAATGAACATGCAGGTTCATAGAGCTTCTGGAATTGTTTTTGTTTTCTTTGGATAAATACCCAAAAGTGGAGTAGCTGGATCATATGGTAGTTCTAGTTTTAATTTTTTGAGGACCCTCTATGCTGTTTTCCATAGCAGCTGCACTGGTTGACATTCCCACCGACAGTAGGCAAGGGTTCCCATTTCTTCACACTTTGCAAACACTTGTTCTTTTTTTTTTTTTTTTTTTTTTTTTTTGATACTAGCCACTCTGATACCTCACTGTGTTTTGATTCATCTTGCCCTGATGATGAGTGGTGTCGAGCACCTTTTCATGAGCACGCTGGCCATCTGTATCTTTTTTGGAAAATGTCTATTCAGGTTCTTTGCCTGTTTTGAATTGGATTTTTTTTTTTTTGAGTTGTAGAAGTTCATGATTTCCTTTGTTCTGCAGAAGCTTTTAGTTTGATGATTTATTTAGTCCCACCTGTTTGTTTTTGCTTCTGTTGCCTTTGTTGGTCAAAGCCAAAATGGGTCTCCTAAGAGTCAAAGAATCATCAACAAAGCCAATGTCAAGAGTTTATTGCCTGTGATTTCTTTAGGAGTTTATAGTTTCAGGTTTACATTCAGGTCTTAAATATATTTTGAGTTAATTTTTGTGTGTGGTGGTGTAAGATTGTAGTCTAGTTTCCTTCTTTTACATGTGGCTGTCCAGTTTTTTCTATACCATTTATTTATTTTTAAGCATTTTTAAGTTGTTGTTCAAGTACAGTTTTCTGCCACCCCCCCACTACCACAGCCCTACCCCCCCCCCCCCCCCCCCGGTTTCTGTCCCTCCTTGTTATTGTCCATGTGTCCTTTATAATTATTCTGCAAACCCTTTGCCCTTTCCCCCTATAATCCCCTCCCCTCTCCCCTCTGGTCACTGTCAGCCTGTTCTCAATGTCAGTGTCTGGTTATATTTTGCTTGTTTGTTCATTTTGTTCATTAGGTTCCTCTTAAAGGTGAGATCATATCGTATTTGTCTTTCACTGCCTGGCTTATTTCACTTAGCATAATGCTCTCCAGTTCCATCCATGCTGTCGAGAAGGGTAGAAGCCTCCTTCTTTCTTTCTGCTCTGTAGACTTCCATTGTGTCAATGTACCATGGTTTTTTGATCCATTCATTTACTGATGGGCATCTAGGTTGCTTCCAACACTTGGCTATTGTAAATTGTGCTGCCATGAACATTGGGGTGCATAGGCTCTTTTGGATTGGTGTTTCAGGGTTCTTAGGATATAATCCTAGCAGTGGAATTGCTGGGTCAAAAGGCAGTTCCATTTTTAGTTTGTTTTTTTTTTTGAGAAAATTCCATACTGCTTTCCATAGTGGTTGCACCAGTCTTCATTCCCACCAGCAGTGCACTAGGTTCCCTTTTCCGCTCACCCTCTCCAGCACTTGTCTGTTACTCTGTTTAAGATGGCCATTCTCAACAGCCCTACACCATTTATTGAAGAATCTGTCCTTTCCCCATTGTATATTCTTGGCTCCGTTGTAGTAAATTTATTGACCATGTACGTGTGGGTTTATTTCCAGATTGTCTATTCTTTTCCCTCCTTCAGGCCTTTTAGATTTAGAAAGAAAAATCTGGTTTGGGTAGTAAAATATAAGCAATATCAGTACTAAAATAATAAAAGTCATTTTAAAAATGTTGAAATAAGGAAGACCTTTCTAATCTTATTGTTACTTTATTTCTAGGTCCAGTTTCTTTAGAAAATGGATGTGGCAGAAAAGCCACTAGAAAGAGGGTCTATTTAAGTGACTCTGATAACAATTCAGCGGAGACTGGTGGAAGTCTAAAAGCTCGAGCTGGAAATAACCGGAAGGTGCTACGAAAGTGTGCTGCTGTGGCTGCCAATAAGATAAAGCTGATGAGTGACGCAGAGGAAAATTCTAGCTCTGAAAGTGTCTGTTCTGGCCGTAAGCTGCCTCACCGCAATGCTTCTGCTGTAGCTAGAAAAAAGTTATTATATAATTCTGAAGATGATCAGAGCTTAAAATCAGAAACTGAAGAAGAGGAGCTAAAAGAAAAAAATCAACCATCACCAGGGTCCAGCTCTCATGCTGCCCAGAATAATGTGAGTGAATCTGAAAACAGAGATTCGGAGTCAGAAAGTGACTTGCAGGTAGTCCGGAAAAGTTGGCACGCTAATGGTTACAAGTCACACACTCCAACAACTTCTAAAACAAAATTTCTTAAAATAGAGTCCTCTGAGGAAGACTCTAAAAGTCATGGTTCAGATAACGGACGCAACAGAACTACTGGCCCGTCAACTTCTGGGCAGAAACTTAAGGCAAGAAGCATCTCAGGGGAGGAGGAGGAAGCAGATTCTGAACCAAGAAAATATGATGGTAGGAAATACAACACGGGTTGCAAGAATGCTGCTTTCCTTAAAAAAGCAAAGATCTTCAGTGATTCAGAGGACTCTGAATCTGAAGAAGATAGAAAAGATGGTAGATGTCACAAAATGGCAACAACAAACCTGATGTCAGGAAATCTGAAGTGCGAACCTATTGCTGGGTCCCACTGTTTCTCAGATCATGTATCTGAAACTGATTTGGATTCAGATGATGACAAAACAAAAAACAAACCAAACAATTTTATGAAAGGTAATTGAAAACATTTCATTGATTTACTCTTACTGTCCTTTTCTCATAGCATACATTGCTGTGTGCTCACGTAACTGTTTGTTGAGCACATCTAGTTTAATTCACGTAACAGGCAATCTTGGCCTTAAGTATTTCTGTAAAGATTTCATTTCTTGTATTGGTGATGGGGATATTGTATTGGCTAATAAGGGTTTAAGAAAAGCAGAGGCAAGCACATTTATGACCTGTTGGTAGTTTGAGAAGAGGAAAGAAAAGGGTAGGACTGGTTGAATGTGGTAAGTAGTAATAATAATAGCAGCTAACAGAACAGTTACTGAGATGTTCTGTGTGTCATGATGTTTTTCTAAATGCTTTGTTGATTAATCAGTTTAGCATTATTTTTTATGAGATAGGAACTATTACCATTATTGTCAGTTTTACTGATAACTCTGGAGCATGGAGAGGTGACCTAAGTTGCTGAATTGAGATTGCACTCCCGGTAAATGGGGATCGATGAGAATATTAACGAGCATGGGGCAGCTAAAGCTGGGGGGAAGAGTTGTCGGTGTGATAGTCTGTATTCATGTAAAACGTTTCAGTGTCACATATTTTGCTGAAGTAGCTGGAAAGGCATGGGATTTTACTGATGAGAGTATGTAGTACTTGTGAATGAATGGTGCCGAGGCTAACAAGTTACTTCTTTCCACCATGCTGTCATCCTCCTTCCAAGTTAATAAGAATGAAGAATTCTGGACTGAAGTTGTTTAAATGTTCTATTAAAGATTAAAGGAATACTTTTAATTTTTAGATTCTGCATCACAAGACCATGGACAAAGAAGAAAAGTGTCCAGGAAAAGGGTCTGTTCCAGTGACTCAGAGAGCAATTCAAAGGTGGTTAAGAAATCCTCCAAAGCCAAAACGGGTCTCCTAAGGATTCCTCGAAGATGTGCAACCACCGCTGCCAGTAAGATTAAACTTATGAGTGATGTGGAAGATGTTAGTTTAGGAAGCATGTGTACTAGAAGCAAAAGTGGAAGGAAAAAGCCCCTCCATTTTGCATGTGCCACAGCTAAGACGACAGTGAGCGATTCCGACGCAGATGTAAACTGTGAAGTGCCAAACGACCAGGATGCCTGTGAAGGAGAGTCACCTGAAGTTGACTCAGAAGGTAGTACAAAGAGCATCCATCAGTCTTCAAATGGAGACTCAGGTTCTGAAGGTATGTCAGACTCAGAACATAGGCACAGGCCTGTGAGGCATACCAATAATCACAAAACAAAAGCTGCACCTTCTAGAACCAAGAATTTGTTGATTGGGTCTTCAGAGGAAGATTCAAAAAGCCATATTCCAGGGGGTGAGAGTGGTAGAAAATTGTCTTCCGAGTCAGCTTCGGAGCAGAAAGACACCGCAGAGACTAACTTTGAAGAGGAGCTGAACTACGGGCTGCGCAGGTGGAACGGCAGAAGACTTAGGACCTACGGGAAGGCTCCTTTCAGCAAGACGGAAGTGATCCAGGACTCGCAGGAAGCAGCCAAGACAGACGTAAAAAGAAAGAGACTACATCCTGAGTTGGGGAATGTGAAAACTTCAGAAACAACAGGGAATCCCGAGTGTGCGCCTGACACTAGCCCCAGGTCTGATTCAGAGTTGGGGTCTGTAACTGAATCGGATGTAGACTGTGCCGATGAGACAAAAACCAAAAAGAGGAAAATGAGAGGAAAAGCAAAAGTAGTTAGAAAAGGTAAAAGTTTTACAGCTAACGTATCTAAAACTGTGAGGCGACAAAGACAGAGCAAGCGCCCTAGGTTGAGTGTGGATGATAATGACTGGGAGGATTTGGACTATGCAAAATCTAAGCGAGTTCTTCGGCGTTCAAAAATAAAAACGAGAAATCAGGGTAGAAGGACCGTGAGATACCACGATGGGGATGATGACAGAAACTTAGAAAATGTGTTAGATTTTGATGATTGCACCTTATGACCTTGAGGGAAGACCAGTTCATTTAAACAGAAAATGGACTGGAGTTTATGGTGAAACCTGGCTGTTGAAATTATTTTTTTGTCCTAAAATTCAGGGAATATATTTATATTTTTCTATGAAAAGTTATGAATGTGACTAAATCATGACTGTTATTTTTATTTGCACTTGCTTGCCTTTGTAGCAGCATTCAGCACAGGTGCCAAAATATGCTTCATTTTGGGGGCAGATCTACTTAAACAGTATGTGACTACATACATGTAGCAGGAGTTCGAGATATGTTAAACACTAGACATCCTGGTTATCATAACCAATGAGCATTACTTTCATGGTAGCAAGTGCCATGCAGATGTTTTCTGAATTCGTGAAGAGGTGGTCGTTTCTAACCCATGTCCCATTGTAGTAGAACAATTTCACATGACCTGTGTTTACGGATTTTTCATGAATATTACGTGCATACCGACATTACAATCATGGGGGGTGTTGACCATGATTAGTAGTAGGGAAAGTATCTACCACTTTTTTTTCTTTCCCAGGCTACTTTAGAATGCATTATCCCAGATTTGGTCATTTTCATTGAAATGGTTTTCAGTTTTCTTTCCAAATACTGTTGAGTCTCTTTATTTTAAAGTAAAATATCATTTTTATTTTATAAACTTGAATTTATAAAGTGCTGGTAAATTATTTTTAATGTTTTGATTGTATATTTCAAACCTCTAAGGCCAGACCTTCGTCCTAGCATTTTCTTTTAAATTGTGCACTAACAAAATGCCATGTCATTTTCTTTCCAAGATCTCCTGGTCTCTATGTAAGGGATTTAACCAAACTCTTGGTCTTCCATAGTCTTACTCTGTGAATTAGAGGAATTTGTGTGCCTTAGATTTAGGAGAAGTTTGTTCTTTAATAGAGTGTACAGGACTAAAAGTGTTTAAATTATATGTAGTTTCCCCCATTTTTACTGAAATCGTAGGGTTGAGTGAAGTGTGCAATTACAGATCTCATCTATCCAGGAAACCAGTTCAATGTTACTCTCCATCTCTTTGTTTTAGCTTTGCTGCCTTGTGCAATCTCAAGCATTCTTCGCTGGGCAACTAAGTGTATCTTTATTAGTGACCTCTAGTTACAATCGAAGAAAGTCATGTTTTGTGGGAAAATAATTTTGGAATCCATTTAAAGTGAAACTTTTATCATCAAATACCATAGTACACTTATTTTTTTCGAGCCAAATAATTTACTTGATAGGTTGTGCTACTCCAAACAGTGTAGGTAGCCATTCCTAGCTTGTTGTGCCTGAAGATGGACTTGATTCAAATGGTTTACATGTTTTGTAGTGAAGGGGTATGTTACAGTACTTCCACCTTTGCTGTTTATTGGCCCTAACTACTTAGTTTCAGGCAAAGTTAACCTTTTTTTTCTCCTGTGTATCCTTAAGATGGCAGATATGGAAAAGCACCAGACTCGGGTATTAGTGTTAGAAAATGTTCTTAAGTGCTGTTACGTTGTTGTTACCTATTCTGTTGGACATGGTAGGAGATATTTTCTCTTCCTACGTTAATGTAAGGGGAAGGGTATTTTTGGACATTACCAGCTGAGATGGGTGGGATACCTGCCTTTCCTTTGGTTGTTTAGAGAGCTGTCACCACTTTAGAACTAGGATGTGCGGCTTCTCAAAGCTCATGTTAAGTTTATAGTAGACAGTTTGATGCAGGGTAATTGTCCTTGGTTTTTGACCTGAAAAAATTAATGGAATGCTCTTTCCTTCCCGAATTTTAAGAAGTGGTGACAGATGTCATATCCATTTATTTATTTAAACTCTTCTTTAAGTTTAATATCTCTTCTCAGGGTTTTAACTCCATGTTTACCATCATTTGCAAAAAAAGGTACCAAAAATCCAAAAATAAATATGGAACACATTCATAAACACACATTCTTTTTGTAAAATGATACTTTGACCATTTAGCTTTCACCAATAGAACTATTCTTATCTCTTTAGACTGAATTAATAACTTCGTTAATGATTGGCTAGGCAACTAATTACCAATTTTTCATTTTGTCCAAAATGGTTAGAGCCTTGTTTACAGAAAAAGTATTCTGGTTTCATCTGAAAAAAACAAAACAAAACAAGAATTGACCTGGTGACTTTGAAGGCATGATTGACAATGGTAGCTTCTCAAGTTCTGAAGTAAAACTAAGGGATTACAGAGAGAATAATTTTTATGGTGTTTTTTGGTCATGGTGCTATTCTTAAGTTTAACTTTGAATATGTGACACACACTCCTAAATACCTTTAAGGAAAATTAATAAATAATGGTTCAAAATGTTTACATTGAGCACTAGAAGGCTTGACTTTTTTCTACTTGTCTTTATGCGGTAGTGCACAAGGATTTAACGCACAGGTGTACTTGACTGTGTTTGGGATCGGTCTGAACGTGGACTGACCCAGGAGTGCTGAAGCTTTCCATTGCACTTGAAGTAACCTAATGGTATATGATAAAGACTACTGTGGTTGTATATATCCAAAGTCCTATGCTTTTATTCATTTACGGTTTAAACAAAAAGGTTTGAGCTACTTAGATTTGATTTTTGATTTCTTTGAAAGGCTAATTTTACCAAGCGTATTAAGAAAAAAAGTTTTCATTTAGAAAGTAGGTGAGATTTTAAAAGCATTTTTCCATATCCTACTTATTTAAAAAGGGTATGCTGACAATGTATAGTAATTTCTGAATAAAAGGAAAGTTTATCCCTAGATTTCTAGGGTGGTCATTCTCCCTTTTTTATTTTAGGGTAAAATCTCTGATTAAATCCTTTCTCAATTTAATAATCCATAGAAAAGAATAAAGCAGCTACAGCTTCTAAGTTAGAAAACAAAAGTTTCTTTTAAATAGTAGAGAGTTGTACCTGAAAAGGGAATTAGTTTTTTAATAAGTGGGAGGAAAGACCTTCTGTTTTAGGAAAATGCACTTCAAAACCTAGAAATGCAAATGGGAAAAGGAGACACAAACCAATAAAAATACTGTCCGAGGGGTACTCCTGTCCAAAAACAACAACACACGTCACCATTCTTCCCACTCCATTGGTTGATGACGTTGTAAGTAAAAACTCAAATTTAGGATCACATTGGGTCCATACTACATTTCCTGTCCCACTTCTAGTCTTTGTTTACTTTAGAATAATTAGAACACAAAATTTAACCTCATTGTATAGTATTAAAAACTAAGCTGAAAGGATTTAATGTCTTCTGTCAGTACAAATTGAATTTGATTGTACCACTTTAACAAAATGAAGGTTTTGTATATCAGAATGCAAGAACATCGTTAAAGGTGCCTAACATATATTTTTGGTTTTCTTTTCTACTAAATTGCATTGCTTTTTCGAGTGACTTATAAATGGCCAGGTAAGGGCTTTGTCTTGTCCTTTACTGTAGCTGAAATACCAGCCCAATTTTTTCATTGATAAGTCAGAGTATCTACTTTGGCAGGTATCTTGTACCTGTTACCAAATACAGTTACTGTAGTTTTCTTACATTGTATGGAAATTATAGCTCAATTCTAGTATGATGGGGTACAACAGAGTGTCCTCAATGTAGAAGAAATTTTTGTCTGTAGATTACTTAAGTATACCTCACTCTGCTGTGGAGATCAGGGGATAATAAAGCAGAGAGCCTAAGAACTTGGCAGCTTCACAGCTTCAAGACTGTCTCTTAACTAGTATTTGGGAACAGAAAGACCAAATAAATACGTCAAAGCTAGGGAGGAAAAGGAATGTTGTGGAAAAATATAGTCCAAAATATAGATTAGTAAATGTTAATCCTACTTGTAGCTCAATTGTGAATTAATGGCAAGGAATGAAGTATATACATAGTATAATGATGAGACCCGTGTTATGTCTTCTCACATTTAAATTTTTATAGCTATTTTCTTAAATTATAGATGATACCTAAGGATACACGGGAATTCTCAAAGTTCAGGGGGATTTTTACCAGTAACTCAACCTGCCAAGCCTGTTCCTAATGTATTGTTAATATGGTAGAAAAATATACGGACTCCTCCTTGTTGTCTCTTCAAGGACTGCTCTTACGGATTTGATGGGGGGGGGGGGGGCGGCTCCTGTGTGCGGCAGCATGTCCTAGAGGGGTGTCCAACCTTCTGGCATCTCTGGGCCACACTGGAAGAAGAATTGTCGTCTTGGGCCACCCATTAAATACACAAACACTAACAAAAACTGACGAGCAAAAAAAAAAGGTTCTAAGTAAATTTACAATTTTGTGTTGGACTGCATTCATAGCCATCCTGGGCCGTGGGTTCGACACCCTAACAAGTCAAGACTAAAAGTTTCATCAGAATAGTTATCAGTGTTACAATACATTTTCTGGTCACACTTTAGTTGTGAAGTTAATTTTAAGGTAAGTTTTATCATTTACTAAAAACGTTAATGGGGATCCGGACTGCTAAAGAAGAAGGGGCATTCTGACTGACCCGCCCGACAGGGGCTGACTGGCTACGTGCAGCAGCCGGCCCTGCTTCCTGCTGGTGCCGCCGGAACACACTCAGAGAGTAGTACCCTTCTCAGCGGTTAAATGTTAAAGGGTTCTTGTTTTTTAATATGTTGAAGTTAGTTTTGTAAGTGTTGATCCACATTTAGGCCCTGGACTGTACACATTCAGTTCATCTAAAATTCTCACCATTTTACTGGTTGGAAAAGAGCTAGATCTTTAATTTTCCTCTCCCACACAAGATCTCTAACTCTCTTAACTCTTAACTCATTAGCACATCTGAGTCGTCGCATTTTCAACAAGGAACCAGTTTTTTAGTCCATTACTATAATAAATTTAGTAAGGCCCTTTAAAAAAAAAAAACCACTTCAGTCCTCCTCGCTGATCGAGTAAGGTCTGCAACACGGGTCATCTGTCTGCACAGCTCATCTTTACCTCCTGTCTCCTGCAGCTCCGTCCCCTCCGCCCGGTTGTGACTCCTGGGGCAGGCGGAACACGGGCTGCAAGTTGGGGGAGCAGGGCGTGCTGAAGGGAGGCACGAGGTGTGCTCGAGTCCCTTGTCACTGGGCTGTCCGTGTGCCTGCTGCTTTTCATTAGGGAAGGAGGAAAGTCGATGGGAAATTCAGTATTTACCTCTGGCACCTTATCCTGCCTACGCTAGTTTAAAATGCTCTGAGATAACCTCTTAAAAGTTCATTAAGCAGAGAAGTATCAGATTCCTGTCATACTTCCTCGAGCTTTCATCAGACTTAGAAAAAAGTTGGAACAGCCATCGCCAATCTTGTGAGAATCCTAAGAATGTTACCAGTTAACTTTTCTAGAGATGAGAGAAAGCTGTGGATTAGCTGGAGGTGCAGAGTAAAACAAGGTTTTGTGGGGCCTTCACTAGATGTATGGAAAACTTCTAAGTTCATCTATTCAACCATAGAGGTGACCAAACTCGTGGAGAACAGCTCTAGATTATGTAATTATTTCTGATCGTCTCTTCACCTGACACTGCCATACAGTAGGAGCTGACTTCTCAACATTAGCAACTCCCCTAGGAGAGAAAGGAGAACGTTAAACCCACAGAATTACAGAGAACATGTTACTCCACATTCTCTAAAGAGACAATTCAGTTTGTGGGATTCTTTTGGAATCTTCGGGGCAGGGGGGAATATCGGTGACATGCTGTTTGCCTCCTGAGCTTTGGTTAACAGTGAAGGAAAACAATGAAGAAAGGACATCTCAAACCAGTTCTGATAAAGGCTTGAGAGAGGTCAGGATTTGCCACTAAAGGTTTACCCTGTGCATGGAATTGATGTATCCACCACCCACACCCATCCATAGTGTCAGCACGTGAAAAGTGTGTGAGGTAGGCCAGTGTATCGTTTTCAGTTCTGATTCAGGCATTCTCTCTCCATCTCAAATTTGTTTTTAATATTCCAATTACAATGCTGATCAGATTAAAATTTTTTATACTTCCATAGCAATGATGCGTAGTTTGGATTTAGGAAGACAATTTAGCATGAAGTATAATTGGAATATGAATCCTTAGAATACAGAACCTGGAGATTACTGCTTCCAGTCACAGCTGTACTGTACTATACCCCTTTCTGTCCACTACGGACCCTCTTAGAATACAGTGACAAGAGTTTTGACCACTTAAAGTGGTCACTTAGCCTGATCAAACACTACTACAGGTGTAAGTTTTTATTCTACTTAGGGGGTTTCTGCCATTCCCAGACAGGGATTTATTTGTAGGAGATGCATCAACAATGCGTCAAGCAGTCGGTGACGTTCCAACACACCCCACTGACCCAAGACCATCTGAGACAGGACTTTGAATTACACTGTTCACATTAAATGACACTCTAACAAGTGAGTGTGAGAGTAGCATCCTCCAAAATTTTGAAGCTTGTACACTAACATAAATTGGACTTCTCTAACTGCATTATACTGTATATATTTCTAAAAACTGGAGTTTTCCGAGGAAAATAAAGTACTTCATAATTTACCAAATTCTCAGTAATAAAATTAACAGACTTACATGTATGTATTTTTAGTTCCACATGTTACTCATGTCTTACATTGTATGTTCTAAGACTTTGGAGATACAGCTTTATCAAGTTTGAGTTGCTATATGCAATATACCTTATTCCCATATTATTCTCCACTCTGGACAGTTATCTATTTGAAGTTCAAATTTCCTTAAAGTATTTTTTAAAGCTACTTGTAGTTTCTTCTGTAGAATCTTAACTTTCCCCTTATTTTGGATCACAAATAAGCATTTACTGAAACGCCTTACAGTTAGTTTACTGGGTTCCTAAATTGTTAGTGCAGGGTACGTGCACCCCTCTGTCACAAAGGAACTAGTCACTGCAACTGAAGTCATTTTGTCCCACAAAACTTTTTAGTTGTAATAGGACTTTGTATGTGCTTGTCAATGGGGTATATTGTTGGGAATGAACCAGTTGCCTGTTTTTAATGATGTTTCAATATGCAAATGGATGCACTTAGCTGAATGATGCTAGTATATTTTTAAGTCTAAGTTCAAATTCCACCTTAATTTTGCTGTATGTTTTTATTTTATCTGTTGTAGCGTACTAATATACAGGTGGGTAGGCCAAAAGGTTTACAATTGTAATACAAACAAATAATGCAATAATTAGTACAAGAACAAACTTCTGTGGATTCACAACTGTAAGCCTAATTCTGCCCACCCCTGTATGTTGTAGCGTTTGCCCGACACTGATCACGTGCTCAGGACTGGCTTTGGACTGAGGGTTGGTTTGCAGAGACTAATGTTCACAATGTGAAAATTCTTAAAAAAAAAAAAAATCTTTGAAGTGGTAGAAAAACTGCATTTTGAACCACTTCCCACTTCACTCCCCCAGCCTCACAGGCATCTATGACTTCACAGAGCCCAAATGAGGGAGGGAGAGGGCGCTGCATGGGGCACTGCCGTGCCCATGGTAGTCGGCTAAAACACCATTTTTGCAGCGCCTGGTGATTTGTATTTAACCAAACGTGACATCTTTAGAAATAGAATGTCACTGGAAAGGCACGTCAAACACCTGGCAAAAGGGACTCGTGTGTGTGTGTGTGTGTGTGTGTGTGTAGGAGGTTTCTTTTATTAAAGTAGTTCCTAACCTATTTGGGGAGACCTCTTACAGGTCTTGGAGAAAGCACAGGCACATCTTGGAAACGAGTTTCATAGACTTAAGGTAAAATGTGAGGGACTTTCAAGGGCAGAAGACTTTCCCATAACCCTCACTGTTAACGTGTCCATCAAAGGAGCCATTTCCACATGCGCTCTTGTTCTCGGCCACGGGAGGGCAGACACCTTCCCTCACGAGAGAGAGAACTAACAGGATGGTGGTTGGCACTTGCACTGATGGGGAAGACTGCCTGACCGCCAACAGACCCCGAAGCCTGATTTTCTAGTCCTTTGCAGTGACAAGGCTGTTGTGGGCATCAGTCCTCCAAGATGTTAAGCATGATCGTTTCTTGACCTACAGCCTGTCTTGACGGACTGCCGAATCTGTGGGAGCCAGGCAGGGACCCACAAACTCATCAACAGCCAGACTTGTCTGCTTGTAAGACGGTTTTAGTTAGTTTCCTTCTTAGTAACGTCAAGACTGGGCTGCCCAGAGATAAGGCCTCACACTCAGGGGCTACTTCAGAGGCGTTTTCGTCAAGCAGTACTTCGGCCCCAGAAGAGCGCTAACTCATCTTGTTTTGCGATTTGAAAATCTGGCTCTGGGTCCACCTAAATCGCTAACACCCGGTGGCTCCTCAGCACAGCTCCAGGGGGACAGATCTCGAGCTGCCCCTGAAAGTTGCTGCCTCCATCAGCCCGGAGGAGCTGCTTCCCCAAACGCTCTCTGTTCTACCTTTTGTCTGGGGGATGGCCTCCCCTCCTAGCTCTTGGCTGCAAGGACACCTCCTCGGAGGCAGCCTTCCTTGCCCCTCACTGGAGGTTCGTTTTCTAGAAATGTCCTCACGGCACTCGGCACTGCTTAGCTCTTTCTAGCAGCTGTGCTTACACGTGTAGAATTAGTTTGCTCTTGAATCTTCATCCGGATCTTCCCTGTGCCTGGCACATCCCTAGCTCAGAAACTATTTGCATAATGACACTAGGGTTTAACAACTCCAGTTGTGTAAAATGCGCAAATATTTGGAAAAAATGAATCTGGGATTAAAACTCCATTGCAATATACAATTCCTTTCTATCTACTAGTTAACCAATTTAATTTTTTTTCTGGGGGAGGGGGAACCAAAGGAAGTACTGGTCTACATTCCAGTTAAAACCTTAACAAGGATCCTGGAATTACAGCTGCTGCTGTGTCGTCTATGCTGTGATGGCCTTTCCTCCTCATTTAGGTTCTAGGAAAATTACAGAACTATTGAGTATGTTAAAGTAGTTCAACCCAGAGCACTGGAAATGATACCAAAACCGTAAAACCTGTAAGTGGTCCTGTTTTATAGTTCAGATTTCTGGTAAATGGCTTCGTGACGTTTTATGATACTTAACACCATTCTTACAAGTCTGCTACTGTTTTTAGTGCCTGTTGTCCTTACAGATTATAAAATATGCTAGGTGAAGGGAACTTAGCTTCTTGAATAGACTTCCTTTTGTAGATAATGAAATGAAAGGTTATATCAATGTCAAAAACATATTGATCACTTACGTATTTTATTTAGCAGTGTGACTGGTTTTACAGTTTATTGTTTAGGAATGTATTGTGGAATGTAAATAGTAAAATCTTGTGTCACAAGATTTTTGCATTTACACGAACTTTCGCTCGTTTTTCAGAATCTGTTCCTAGAGACAGAAAACCCAATACAAAAATGAGAACATGTTTGCGTAATCAGAAGGATGCAGTGCGCATGCCTAGTGACACTCTGAAAGCAAAAGTGGTGCCTGAGAGAGTTCCCCGCAGATGTGCTGCTGTTGCTGCAAATAAAATAAAGATAATGAGTAATCTAAAGGAGGCGATTTCAGGACCAGAAAATGTCTGGATTAGGAAGAGTAGCAGAAAACTGCCCCATCGAAATGCTTCTGCTGCGGCTAAGAAAAAGTTACTGAATGTTTATAAAGAGGATGATACAAGTATAAATTCTGAAAGTGAAAAAGAGCTAGAAGATACTAAGAGCAGAATGCTTTTGTTTTAGATCAGATCCTGGAAAGCAAAAGCACGGCAGTTAGCGTGTATGAAAATGTAGAAATGGAACTGAAAACCATCCGGGGCCACAAGGAAACCGGCAGGTGCATTTTACTCTTAGCTCTAAAGTTAATCCCTTGTTGGTACCTTTCGAGGAATTTTCTGAAAGCCATAATACAGAGGGTCAAGGTGGGTCCCAGGAAGGCTCCTCCCAGCAAGCCTCTGTGCAGACTCAAACTGCCAAGAATTCTCAGGAGGAAATAGATTTGTGAAGCTGGTAGCTGCAGAGGTGCAAAGAAAAGACTAATGGCCTCTCCTAAGATTATTCCTCTTCAGAAAGGAAGGACCTTGGAGAAATTTCTTGACTCCTTAGAGGGAGAAAATACAGTCATCCCTCTGTATCCCAGGGGTGGGGTTAGTTCCAGGACCCCCCAAAATCCACACATGCTCAAGTTCCTTCTATAAAACGAGCAAGTCTTTGCATATAACCTCTTTGCATATAATGTACATCCTCCCATATATTTTAAATCATCTCTACGTTACTTATAGTACCTAATACAGTGCAAATGCTATGTAAATAGTAGTCACACTGTATTGTTTAAGGACTAATGACAAAAAAGTATATTCAGTACAAAGCAACTACAGTTGGCCTCACCACATAGTACATGTCAGCACCAATGTGACCTCCCCACAAATGGTGCATGTGGAACCCTTAGAGATGGAGGGCCCACTCTAATGGGAAGTGTAGAGGGACTAGAGGAAAAACCCAAAGGAATGAAAGAAACTCAGAATCTCAACCTACTAATTTTAAGGGTTTTGCATTAGAGAATAAAAACTCAGCCCACCACGACTATGGATGGGGTCATTATTAAATAAAAAGTAGGCACATTTCAAGCGGTGCCACTGAGCCCATTTGACTTTTGAGTGAAACAATTTAGCAAGGTGTAGTCTGGATAAGGCACAACTCCAACATCAAAACAACTTTAGGACATGAGGATTCAATGATGTGGATTTTAATAATCGAGTTCTGAAGTCGTGTTGGAAACAGAAAATCCATTAATGTCTTATTTTGTTCATAATATTGCAATTCATATTGAATGATGACCACTTGGTATGACTATTCAGGGAATATATATTTTTCTACGAAAGCCATGACTGTGACTGTCACAACTTGGTGTCTTCATTTTTACTTTCAGGCAGCCGCATTTACAGAGGTGCCAAAATGTGTCTCACGATGAGGCCGGTCTTAGTTTTAATCAGTTAGAAAATAAAGTATAGATTAAGATCAAAGCAGGCATATTTTTAGATGATTCAGTGATGTCCTCTTATGTTTCTCTACAGCAGCTTAAAAGTTAGAACTTTATGGAAACTTAGAGTTTATTAGAATCTTATCACAACAAACTCGAATGGCAGCGTGTCTGGGCTATTTCATGGTGGCCTTCACTAGGATTAGAAAATCTGGTTTTGTTACTATAAAGAATTTTTTTGAAATGATGTTTAGTTTGTTAATAGGTAGTTGTTGAAATTAAAGTCACCAGATTAAATGAATGCACTGTCAAATCTTAATATAGAGCATAATATTGGAGAGCCGAATTGTGGTTTTCCTACTTAAACAGCTATGAATATTAACATATGATTTGCATGTTTAAATCTGAAAAAGTAAAACATGGAAACCTAAGGGTTTCTGTTCCTTTTTCATTAAAAGACTAACACAATGCGTATTTTATGGCTATACCAATTGGCCAAGTGTCTAGATTATTTGAGACATTTGTTTGTGGTTGCATGTCTGCTTAAAAAAAGGCTTTTCGTTTTCTTTTTCTTAGCGTAAGACAGAATACTTCTACCCTACAGTTCATGTCCTTTGCTCTGTTCATAGTATATTTTCATGTGGAATACTGCTACTAGTATCTTGTTAACTAGGGCAGTCGAGAAAGGGGAGAATTCCTAACAAATGGTATTTTTAGGTGCATGGGGTTTGATTTTTGATCTCTAATGTAATTAAATCTATTTCCAGTCCTACATTCATCAACAAATATTTATTGGGTATATCATCAACAAATACCACAAAATGAAAATATCTGAATCTCAGTTAAGATTCTTTTAAAAGATCTTATTTATTTATTCTTAGTAAGGGAGGGAAACATTGATCATTTGGCTCTCAAATGGTGGGCCAAATGGGGACCTGGCCTGAAACCCAGGCATGTGCCCTGACTGGGAATTTTACCTGCAACCATTCAGTTCACAGGCCCACATGCAGTCCAGTGAGCCACACCAGCCAGAGCTCAGTTAAGATTATTTTATGCAGAATTTTTTGACAATTTCAGTGTCATGAAAGAATTTCACTTTTGAATTTGTAATTTACTCTGTTGGGGTTAAATTCTGTCAGTATTTGAGATTGTATCATCAGCCTTCTTTCATAATGGAACTCCTCTGGTTTAGTATTTAATTTGAACATATATTTGCCTTTTTTTAAGTGCTTGGCCTAAACTTATTGTAACTGTATGAAATAAGCTTTTGTTTAAAACTTAACATTTTTGTAAAATGCTCTTGCTAAAATGTGTGCAGAATCTTAATCATGGCCAAATGTATTATTACTCTATAATTATAATCAGCTTTCCAGAAATGATTTCTTCATCATTGTGAAATCAAGTTGAGGATCTTAATGGTAAAAAATGACATTATTTTATTCAGCAAAAGGACTAAGACAAACTAATACCCAAAGCTTTTTATTCTGCAATTCAGTCATTCCATAAAGCCAATTAACCCAGGAATCTTAGTGCAATTTTAAAACATGTTGGTAATCTTGTATATTCTAGCTCTCTAACTTCCCCTAAAGTTTCCTAAGCTCTTACAGGATAGCAATTTGGGTCTTAATGTTTCTACTTAAAGGTTCAAATTTTGCTTCTCAGCCCAGTCTTAAATTTTGCAGTGATGTGTAAAATTGCTAAATATCGGTTTTATGTAAGTGGTTTTGTTGATCATTGTTTCTCCACATCTTAAAACGAGATGTTTCTAGCAACTTTCTGGGATTTTTTTTTTTATCTTAAGAGGCTTTACAAAACCCCAAATTAGTACTTGACTTCGTGATGATTTATTGACAGGGTTCCAAAATGTAAGCAATGCCATCTAGTTTCAGTGCAACTAAATTTAGGTAATTTCTTCTAATTTCCCATTGCAATTCCGGATATTTTCATTTGTATTTGAACTATGTGGTACAGTTGTCCTTTTTTTCCCTCCTGTTTGGGGTAGTGCTCTGTGAACTTTGTCTTCCAGCACATTCTAAAGAGAACCAATTGAACACTTACTTTGCTTACTAGTGAAAGGCTATTTAAAGCGGAAGTAAACTTTGTATTATTAGAAATGGCCAAGTTTTAAAAAAGCTACTATTTTTGCAGTCTCATAAAGTCTTTTCGATCAGCTTGACGACCATCATGTTTTGAAATGTGAATTCCTACCGCCAGAGTAAAGGCCTCATTTTTACAACACCACGAAGCACTGTGTTTCTTCCTGCCCTGCCATCCGCCCACTGCCCCCTGTCCCTTGGACGCGCCGGGCCCGGGCCGACACCTACCTGGGATCGATCGCGGTTTGGAGCAGGGTGATGAATAAACTAAAGCTCAGGCAGTTTCTCTCCTAACGGAGCAGGAAAACGGAAACCGAGCGCGGGAGGGAAAGGTACGGGGGTCCGCTTCCTCGGAGCACTACAGAAGGGAGAGGGGACGGCCGATCCCTTCCCTTTCCCGGCCCGTTACCTGTCGGGACAGGAGGCGCAGCCCCGCGTCCGCCTCTGGACTCCTCCTCTCCAGCCCGCAGTCATCCGATCTTTCGGTCTCCCCGAAAGGATCCCGAGGGGGGAGAAAACGCCCCGATTTTGCTTGACCCTAGGGTCCCGCGGCGCGTGCGCGGTAGGTGTTGGAAGGGGGTGGGGCGCGTGCGCGGAGGCAGCGTAGGGGGCGTGGCAGCGAACCGGGAAGGGGCAGGGCCTAGGGGCGTGGCGTAGCTCTGGGTCGCTCTTAGGATTGGTTGGCGGAAAGGGGCGGGGCGCGGGGGCGCCTGCGCGGTCCGTGACACTGCTGTTAGGCGGGGCGGGTGGGAGGGAATTATGGCGGCCACGTTCTTCGGTGAGGTGGTTAAGGCGCCGTGCCGAGCCGGGACGGAGGACGAGGAGGAGGAAGACGAGGAGAGAACGGAGACGCCCGAAGACAGGGAGGTCCGGCGGCAGTTGGCACGGAAGAGGTGAGGTCCTGGGCGCGGGGAGCTAGCGGCGCAACTGGGGCTGCGGCCGCGGTCCCGGGCTCCGGCTGCTGCGGGAGCGGGACAGGTTCGCCGGACGCTGGCTGCGGCCGCTGAGTCTCGGCCCTTCTCTGCCCTCGGGCGCGGGAAGTCCTCGGGCAGGGTCTGGCAGAACCGGCTCCTGGGGTGTTGGGTGGCGGTGGGCTCGTGGTGGCCTGCTGCGGCTTCGGCGGACTGGGTGGGCTCACGTGGTGTTTAAAGGGGCGGTCTGCAGGACTTCGTTAGCTTTGATCTAGGGGGTTCTTGCCGCCTTTAACTTTCTCCAGGGCGGCAGAGCGCTATACCTTCGTGCCCCAGGTTTCTCGTGTATTTCATTCATTAAACATAAGACAACTCCCTTAGAACTTTTATTCTCCGCCCCACGTTTCACTTAGCATTGTGTGTCAGTGGCAGGTGGGTTTTTTTTTTTTTAAGTATTATTTCCAAACACACGAAAACTAGAGAAAATAGCGAAATGAAGGTTTTGGCACCATTGTCTCCCATCACCCGTGAGTTCCAGAACCATGGGCTTTCTCCGACCTGAACCTTTCCCAGAAGGCATCACAAATGCTATGGGCATTTTCTACGATATTGTCAACCCTAACAATATTAATAATTTTTTTAGATTTTATTTATTTATTTTTAGAGAGGGAAGGGAGGGAGAGAGAGAGAGAAACATCAATGTGCGGTTGCTGGGGGTCATGGCCTGCAATCCAGGCATGTACCTTGGCTGGGAATCGAACCTGCGACACTATAATATTAGTAATTTTTTATACTGTTTAATAGCCAGTCCATGGTCAAATCTGGCCTGCTGCCTCTGATATGACATTTGACGGTGCATTTGTATAAGTCAGAATCCCAACAAGGCCCACACGTTACATGTAGATGTTTTGTCTTCTCAGCTTGCTTTCATTCAGAGCAGCGCCCCTCCTTTTTCTCCCTTGCTGAGAGCCTGGCTGTCCTGTGGGGTGACCCACAGTCTGGGTTTGTGTGATTGCTTCCTCTTGGTGCCCTTGAACGTGTTTCCCTCCCCTGCATTTCCTGTAAATGGAAGTTCCTTCTAGAGGCTTGGTCTGATTCAGGGATTCAGGTTCAATATTTTGCTGGCGAGAATGCTTCAAAGGTGGTGGTCGGTGTTGCTTATGGCTTGCTGTGTCCCGTTGGGCCATCCCACTTTGTGGGATGCTAAGGTTGATTGGTTGGTGGGTTAGGTGGCAGCCTGATCTCTGTTGTGGAATTCTCTGGGAACTTTGTATCGAATGGTTTTGTCTGTTAGTTATCATCATCTGGTTCCGTTGTTCCCTGAAGATTATAATTATGTTCTTGATAAAATCAAAGTTTATATTTTACTTAATACAAAATTATATAAGTATTCTTTTTACCATAGTAAGGTACCATTTATATTTAAATTACTTTAATTTTGTCTTTTGTGTCTTGTGTTAGGGAGGTGCGGCTCCTTCGAAGACAGACAAAAACATCCTTGGAGGTCTCTCTGCTGGAAAAATATCCCTGCTCCAAGTTTATCATTGCGGTTGGAAATAATGCAGTAGGTGAGTGGAAGTGCATTAGATTGGACATTTGTTGAAAGAATAAAATCTCAAGTTACTTCTTTCCATCATAAAAGATTTAAAAAAAAATTTTTTAAGAAAAAGCTATAGTAGAGTAACTTTGTATTTGAGTAAATCTGCCATTGTTCACATGACACTTTTTCATAAACTTAAAAAAATAAGATTTAAAGGAAACATTCTTGGCTTTAGGAACTTACAAACTCAAGGAATTGGTTCTGTTGTGTCCGGTGTCCAGAACTCCTTAAGTTCGACGGCCTGTTTTGGCCAGACTTGGAGGAGCAGAGGTAGTAAACGTGCATGGCCCCCTTGTAGCAGAGGTTCTTACCTGTGTTTGAACTTTTCTTAAATGTTTCTTTAAGAACATAATGGTAACTCTAAA
The DNA here is from genome assembly GCF_004126475.2 of Phyllostomus discolor. NCBI lineage: Eukaryota > Metazoa > Chordata > Mammalia > Chiroptera > Phyllostomidae > Phyllostomus > Phyllostomus discolor. Next base: position 5,965,911 of record NC_040904.2, on the reverse strand, counting down.
AACAACTAATCACTATCTTTGAGTACCTAAGTTCTAAAGTCTTTACGTAAATGAGTCCGTTTGAGAAGATGGAGTGAGAACGGTGCAGGATTCGGCTGAAACAGCGCACACATGCAAGAGCACAAACCTGTGTGATTTTAGGGACTCCAGTAGGACCCTTTGTTCTGTCAGGTAGCCCCAGGGCTTGCAAAACCAGTGCAGGCTAAGTAAGTACTGAGTCACGTATATAAAGTTCTCCTGGCCTACCCTTTTCCAGGTGAGTATTGCATCGTGAGAGCATCGCAGAGTGTGTCAGTAAACCTTGTCACCTGCTGGGTCTGATACTGTCCGTACTCGGCGTGGCCTTGGACTCCTTAAGGCCTCAGTTTCCTTTTCTGCAGAATGGTGGTGTGAGGCCAGTGGCCCGGAGTGGCTCCTTCAGCTCGAGAATTCTGCAGTAACTTGAGTGACCTTATTTTTTATCGAATAGAGAATGCCGCTTGCAGAACTGAACACTAACTTGCGTCAATTGTTTTTACAGCATTTTTGTCATCATTTGTCATGAATTCGGGAGCCTGGGAAGAAGTTGGCTGTGCTAAACTCTGGAATGAGTGGTGTAGAACGACAGACACTGCACATCTCTCCCCCGCAGAGGCTTTCTGTGTATTTTATCATCTAAAATCAAACCCCTCGGTATGTGGGACCTGCCTTGTCCGTGTAAGAAGCAGTTGTGTGGGCCTCATTCATGTAGTGTTCCTTGGAATGCCACTGTGTACTTTTGGCCTGAGGAATTCTGCCGGTAGGCAGTGGGGGTAGGCAGTGGGAGTTATATAAACCACTTTGTTGTTTATATAAATATTAACGGGGGCATATACGTTGTGTCCGTAAAGTTGTTAGGAAATTCTGATGTAACTTTGTTAGAAAGAAACCATAAATATTAGATAGTTAAAATGTTGCCCTTATTCAAAAAAGTATTGGTAGTTAACTCCGAACGTGCAAAAATGTATTCATTCTGGGAAAGCAGGGATCCTGCCTCACCTCTGTGTAACACAGTGTCTGGCCAGCACCTGGTGCACCCCAGCGCCTGGTGCACGCCAGAAACGCAGTTAATGCGTGCCGGGCACACGAACGCCGTGTACATTCTCAGTGCAGTCCTGCTGACCTCAGACTTGCATCCTACCCTAGCGTGTCCCGATTTCTTAATGTCAGGACAGACGCTGTGCAGCGGATGCTGAGCGACTTCTTGGGCTTGTGTTTGTCCTCCTCCTCCTCTTGGGCTCATTCGGAGACTGCGGTGTGCTGGGCAGTGTGGGCGGCAGGTTAGGCAGGGGAGTGGCCCCGCAGGTGAGGTGTCTCCCCGTCTGCGTCCCTACAGAGTTGCGTCCCACACCCTCTGGGCACGTGCACAAGGCCACAAGGGGAGTCTCAGCGGGGGCCGTCAGTCATTCCATAATGCACAGCGTTGCTTATTTTGGAAGGTCAGGAGCCAGCGTTAGCCCGAAAAACCAACCGTAGTGTTTGATTTCATAGTACTCAGAGTGTGTTCCTGTAGCATGTCCTCTGAAGCTACTGAAGTTTCATGAGGATTTTTATAAAATACCCAGTGATCATAAGGAGTGAAGCAGGAAACTAAGCGTGTTCTGTATCCGATCCTCAGTGCAGAGGTTTCACCTTAGACAGTGAGAGGTTTCTGTTCCTGTGTGCGCTAGGTGTGCCATCTGGTTAGATCTCTTGAGTAAGCAGAGCCCTCTGCGTGCAGCTAAATACCTGTGCAGTCTTCCTGTCCCCCCCGTCCTGCGGCCCCTTCCCCCTCGGGCTTGCCTTGTGCAGGCGGCGCACCTGGCAGAGCTTACCAGGAGACACGGCCGCCTTCTGTGGGTAGCACCGTGGGAGAGCATCCGTGGTCATCCTTTTATGGCCTCGTGGCACTGCCGGTTACTTCACCTGAGCATGCGGCCTGGGACTTGGTTTCTAAACTAACACCGTCTTCACAGGCATCGGCGACGCTACAGGGTGCCACTGGGGTGGGGTCCCTCCGGCCGCCCCGTCACCGTGCCAGCACCTGCGGTGCCCACAGGCTCAGGGTCTGCAGCGGGTCTGGTCTGCAGTCACAGCGCGTGGCGCTCAGAGGGCAGCAGGGCCGAAGCGGGTCCTGGCGGGCGTGTCTCCAGCGTCTCGTGTGCCCACTCTGTCAGTGCGCACTTTATTCTGGCGATTAAAATTGCCTGTAGTAGCTTCATTCTTAAACGTTAAAAAAAAAATAGGCCAGTGGCACGTTCAGGAAAGTAAGTGTTGTCTAGGCGTTGCATTGGGACACACATGGTGTGTGTCTGGTGACAGCCCGGGCTGCATGTAAAACTGGTTCGACCGTGCAGAAACTCGGACTTTGGTTTTTCAGGTTTTCCTGTGTCAGTGCAGTTGCTACGTGGCTGAAGACCAGCAGTACCAGTGGCTGGAGAAGGTGAGAGGGGCACGGGCGGCGGGTGGGGAGGGCCTGGGCGGCAGGGGGGCGGTTAGTTCTGGCTCAGTGTCCCCACACTTAAACCTTCATGGTCAGACAGTGCAGCGGGGGAAGTACTTGGTTTTTTTCCTTAAAAATATTGTAGAAATTTGTTAGAGCATATAAAGAATAAAATGACTTATTTAACAAACAGAATTGGCATTGTGCTAATTGTAGGTTGGAGAGGCATAAAACCGGAGTTGAATTAGTCCTTCCCTTCCGCTTTATTACTTTATTTAAAAGAAGTACAAGCTGCGCGTGAAGCAGAACAGGGTCACGGCCAGGGTGGAAGCTGCGGACCTGCAGCTGTGCGGGCATGGGGGGCCGGGCGCTGGCACTCGGCTAACCGGGCCCCAAAGTACTATTATACCGTTTTCCTCAGTGTTATGGTGAATCCGCTGGGGCTTCCTTTTGTGGGAAATTAGGCACACGGTGTTGTACCGAATAATACAGATTTCTCAGTGCAGAAATTAACTAGGAACTTTACAGAATAATCATAATTTTGGCAGTTATGGGCGATATTATTTTTAAATGAAGTAGACCTATTATGTGCATCTTAGCAACATTTCAGCTTAAATCTTAGGTACATTTTCTATAGGCATTACAGTTAATTAGAAATAAGAAATTTGATGTATTCTCATTTTAAACTAGATTGGCATACTTAGAAACACTCATTAAAAGTTATTAAATGCATTTTATTAATGGAAGGATTGTTTAAGAAGGTCTGTGACTCTTTTGATAATTATAGACATATTTTATATTCATGTACCTATTTGTATTTCTGAGGGAGAGGGTTTACTGGATGTCACAGCTGTAATAATTTTTATTTTAAATTTATGTACAATGCTTAGTACGAAAAAATATCTTTTTATTTTTGTACCATGTAAGTACTTTTCCAGGCTCTAAAAAATGTGCAATTACACATTTCTAAAACAACAATTTTTAGTCAATATTTTTTTTCCCTGGGGACACTCGTCGGGCCCCTTTACCGTTTGGTTCACGTGGGCCGCACAGCGCTGAGACTCCCGCACAGCCTGACGGCGCCACGTTGTGGGTCCGGACCGCGAGCGTCACAGGGCGGGTGTGAATCAGGCCTCTGAGCCCTGGTGTGTCTCAAACGGGACGGGCACGGTAGCAAGGGCACGTGGTGGCAACTGTTCTGGTGTTTATTTACAAAGCTGTACGAGGAAATGAGTCCTGCAGATCATTTATGGTACACTATAAAATCCCCCTTCTTTTGTTATTTGAAATAGCCATTTCTTTCTCTTCACAAAATATTTTCGAACAAGGTGCAATGGCCTAAAATCTGTTTTCTTTAAAAAATAGCTGTTTTTGCTGACACTGTCACAGAGTTTTAAAAGCTGGGAGCGCCCTTGGAAGGCCGTCAGACGCACACTGGGAGGACAGCGCTGCCAGAGCTCTGGGAGCGCGCCTGCAGCCGCGGCTGCGGCCCTCCTGCGGGCGGGGCTCCCGGCCCGTGAGGACGTCTGACTTGCAAACCGAGAGAGTCACAGCTAGGAACCAGATACAATAACTGCAGCAGATGGAGCAGGGGTGCCCCAGCAGTCGGTCTGGGGAGGGAGACGGCTGCTCGGCCACAGGTGCCGGGCACAGCGTTCGGGGCAACACAACGTTCGGGGTGGGATGGCGTGGGGTTTCATCACACCCCACGGAATGGCGTGGCTTTGAAACGTATGATTTGCTTATTTCTGGAATTTTTCATATATTTTCAAAACATGGTTGACCACGGGTAACCAAAACCACGGAAAGCAAAACCTCAGAGAGCAAAACTCTGGGTGAGGGGGGACTGCTTTAAATTCTTCAAAATTTCACTTAAAACTGATTTTTAGGAAGACTCGTTTGCAGGCGGTGGCAGTGGGGGAGGGAGTGGATGGGGACGTGTCACTCACTCGGGATGGCGCTGCTGGCTGCCAGGACGGCCGCCCCGGCTGTCTTTGCTCCGGATTCACTGCCTGAGCCTGTGGCGCCCTTGGGTGGGCAGCGCTGGCCTGAGGGTCCCTCAGGCACAGCCACGTGTGTCTGTTTTAATCTGCTCTCGGTTTCGCGCCAGGTGTTTGGCTCTTGTCCGAAGAAGAACACGCAAGTCACTGTCCTCACGAGTCGGCACGTCACCGACTATAGAACCTCGGAATCTCCCGGCAGCCTCCGCTGTCCCTTCCTGCGAGCCCTGAAGACGCAGACGCTCAAGGAGCCCCCGTGCTGCCCGCTGCTGGAGCAGCCGAACATCGTGCACGACCTCCCTGCGGCAGGTGGCGCCCCCTTGTCACGCTCTCGTCAGGGCCTGTCACTGCTTCGTGACAGCGGTCACCTGAATGCCAGAGATCTTTCCTTTTCTCTTTCCTACTGAGTTCAGTGGGGTGACAGTGGTTAACAAAATTACGTAGGCTTCCGAGTGAACGGTAGAGCTCTGTTTAAGGTCGTTTGTTAGTGGCTGATAGTGCACTGCGGCTTACCTGCACTCCCTGCCGTTGCTGGCCCGCCCTTCTGGTCTGAGTTTAAAACCTCCCAGACGCAGTCACGTGCGGTCAGCTCAGGCTTCCTGACTGCTGCCCTTCACACAGTCGCTGCTCGGTTCCGTTTCGGTCTCGGTAACTCACGTGAGCCGGCGTCAGATGCGAATCGCATAAGGAGGTGATAAGGTAGGTTTTAATAGTCAGAATGGTAGGTTTCAGATACTGAATCTCCGTAGTAATATGTTTTGTTTCTGTTATTCATATCACATCAAAATTAGATTGTCACTTTTCAGTAGTTCATGTTACTATGTATAATAAGTTCTTATTTGTTAATAAACAAAAGGGTTTTTCCCTTTAAATGTTAAGTTTAATAGAGTAAGTAGTTCAGTAGTTTGTATTATGCTTCATATATTATTTATAGTTAATTCACTTTTTTTATTATAGTCGGAAATTTTAATCCTGCAGCTCCTCAAGGTGTATCTCAGTAGGGTGTTCAGGAAGTGCAAAATAAACAATATTTACCTATTTTGTACACCTGAAACTAATATAAAATACTGTTGAATGTAAACTGAAATTGAAAACCAAATTTAGAAAGCCCCATATTTGCAAGGTCAGGAGAATTCCTAAGAAAATAATTGGCTTGGAAAGAAAATGTGCGTTGGAATTAATGCAGAATGGCAGTAAATGCTTTGACTAAAGGAGGCAACGGAGACAACTATGTTTTAAAAGCAGCCTTCACGTCAGGCGTTTAGGGTGAAATCCTGCAACGGGACACTGACGCGCTTTTCTCACGTATTCACAGTTTTGAGTCACTGTCAGGTGTGGAAGCTCCCCGCCGTCCTGTACCTGTGTTACACGGACGTGATGAAGTTGGACCTGGTCACCATGGAAGCTTTTAAGCCCGTACTTTCTTCCCGAAGCTTCAAAGGTTTGGTTAAGGTAAGGTTTTAGTTAACTGATGATCTTAATAGCTGAGCTGTTACAGTGAACAAACGTAAGAACAGCCGTAAATGTATGGCGCCAATTTAAAACCCAAGTAGTACTTAGGGATTCTTTTGCCTCAAAACGGAGCTTCCTAACCTGGCGGTTGGACTTGCTCGGGCACCTGTCTTGTAGGTGTCCCCGCAACCCGGGTTTCGGTGCTGTGGTAGGTCAGCTGGGGCCTTCCGGGGTGCAGGTGACTGTCCTGCCGACAGAGGGCGCTGTTGCGTGGCCGCCGAGGGAGAGTGAGGTCCCTTTGGGACAGTGGCACTGCAGCTGGATTTGAGAGATGGGTGGGTGGATCCCAGTGGGTGCCTGTGTGCCGAGGGCAGCACTGGGAGCCCGGGAGTGGGTGAGTCTGGGAGCCCTGAGGAGGGTGAGGAGCGAGGCCCTGGGCTGCAGAGGGAAGTCAGCGCTCACGAGGAGAGGTGGGCCGGGCCAGTGTGTGGTGTCTGCCTGCCTGAGGGCTTTCAACGGCCGGTCCGCAGCCAGGTTTGGACGACGGAAGGACACGCTCAGGTGTGGGGCCTGCTTGTCTGTGTGCTGGGAACAGGGGTGAGCCACGGTGGCTGTCTAGCCGGCTGCCCGGGGTCTCGCTGGACTCTCAGTCTCACTGTACTAACACCGTTCCTCTCTCCTTTCAGAACATTCCCCAGAGCACGGAGATCCTGAAGAAACTGGTGACGGCAGAGGAGATCCAGAGTAACATTTACACGTGACAGCAGACAGTGTGTCTGCACCTGTGTCACCTGTCCCTTCCTTGGGGGCAGCTGCACTGTTCCATTAGGTTTCTTTTCTTCTGGGGGTGTTTTGAGGGTGTTAGAAACAATAAACTGATATTAAAGTCACTGTAGTTACAGTTCCTTTTTTATGGTGGCGCTGTTCACGGCTGCAATAAGCAGACTTTTTCTTTATCCACTAGGTGGGAGTATTGTTCTCTCTGAATATTTTGAGGTAATACAGTTAAAATTTTCAGAAGCTCCCGGTTGTGCTAATGTGGCAGAGTCTGGTTAGTCTGCTGTGGAAGTTCTCTGTGCCCCCTGAAGGTTGGCGGCCTGCGGGAGACCCTAGTGGAGGGAGGGTTTCTGGCCAGGAGCTCGCCAGCGTGTTGGCTTTGTGGATAAACATGGACGGCGAGGTAGCAGTTACACGTTTCTCCTCCTGAAACGGAATGTGGCGCCGTCACTTCGGGAGCACCTGCCAGCGAGCCCCTTCCCCCAGCCCTGCCCAGGGCTGTCTGCGGCATCCGGGGTGCAGCCGCAGCGAGGGTCCTGTCGTCAGGACGAGACCGAGGCAGGCCCCGCGGCCGCCGGGCTGCTTCGTCCAACCACAGGCTGACGTGCGTCCGTGGAAATGAGTTTTACGGTGGTGCCGCTGATGAATGCTGCCTATCCTTCTTGTCCTTCTCGTCCTTATAGTTACGGCATCATTTACAGAGATCCACACATCTTACCCACTCACACAGTCCGGGTTTCAGCAAGTTGACTGTGGTTGGTCGGAGTGGGAGACACTGTTTGCTGACTCCTTGGCCTCCTTCCAGGAGTGAAGTGTGAGCATGGTATGGGTGTGTCCTGGTGATAGAAAGTGAGGTGTTTTCCTTGTTGGGAAAAAAAAAGCATGTATCCATTTGGAAACGTGTTTGCAGACCCTGGAGGTGACGTCAGTTTGTGAAAACGAAAAGACGTAAAGCTCAAGACACAGTGATTTTTAAGGCCAAAGTCTCCGGGCAGGTAGGAACAAAACTGACATACCTTGTCCGTCAGCTATTACTGCCTGGTGCCCACCTTTGACCTTGGAGGCTTGCAGCAGCCACCGTCATTTCTCAAGAGCCTGTAGGTTGGAGGGGCGCCCCTGCCAGTCCACACCAGGTGCAGCAGTCTTTGCCCCCGAGCCTGCAGTCACGTCTCGGACGCGAGTTGGCTGTGGCCTGGCCGGTCTAGGGTGGCCTGACCCAGCGTGATCCGGCCGTCTTCCCCGAGTCACTCTTGTTCGCCCAGCAGGCCTGCCCGGGCATTCCTGCTGGTTGCTGAGGAGCAGGAGAGGGGGCGGAAGTGTGCAAGTGCCCCTTCAAGCTTGTCTCAAGGTTGCTGTAGTCTCCATATTGTCACGTGTAGAGGCGGCACGGGGGGCGGCTCCACCAAAGGTTTGGATGGGTGGGGTGGCATGACAAATCGGGGCTGGCCATTAACACAACCAGTCTGCCTGCGTCTGCCCCCCGGCCACAGCCACTGCGCTCCCCTGTCCCTGCAAAGTGCACACACACACGCGCGTCCCAGGCCCCCGGCGTCGTACCCGGCCACCTCAGACGTGAAGTGCAGGGGCGGGTGGGTAGTCTAGGTGCCTCTCCTGCAGAGGCCGGCGAAGTACGCAGACAAGCCGAGCCCGACCCACGAGTGCACGGTGGTGAGGCCGGCACAAGCCGTCTGCGAGCACTGCTTCCACGTGAGAGGCACAGACCAGGACACGCGGTCCGCTGGCTCTGAGACGCCCCTGGACATGTGGAGCCGGGCCCGCGCTCTGCTCTGGGAGCGAGCAGCGCTCCTTGCTGGGGTCCAGCCCGTGTCCTCGGGCAGAGCCCCGCCAGTCTAGGCCTTGTTCATTGTGTGCCCCGCCTAGTTCTGTGACCTTTAGTAGCAGCTAAGTAGCTTTCTTATCCACGGATAGATGAGTGCCTGCGATATAATATCCTTAAAAACTGTGGGCTTCCTATGTATCAAGTTATAGCCTACTCCGTGTTCTAATTGTTTTTTTTTTAATTGATTTGAGAGAGAAACACTGTTCAGTGGCCTCCTGTATGTGCCCCAACTGGGGATCAACCCCACAACCTAGGTATGAGCCCTGATTGGGGATCAAACCTGCAACCTTTTGGTGCACAGGGTGCCACTCCCACCAACCAAGCCACCCAGGACCACCGCCACCATTTCTGAATATGAAAAATGTCACCAGCCCCTATCTGGTGGCCTGTTGAAGAACTATCTGCTGCCACTCAAATGCACTACTACAACCGCGAACAGAAGTCTCTTCTCGGCATTCTCTCTGCAAATTATATCTGATCTCCAGCGAGAGCCCAGGCAGACCTGCTCCTCGTTCGTGCCTTCGGGAAGGAGAGGAGTGGAGGTGGGAGTCACGTCACTTTGCTCCTCGATCACTGGCCCCACCAGAGCGATCCTGAGTTCCCTGCTGGTGCGCCTGTGCTGTCTGGGTTCGCTGCCACACACCCACGGGAGACGGGACGGGAGAGATTTTCTGAGAAGCCGGTTCAGTGTAGGTACTTGCGTGAAGGGTGACTGAAGAAGCCAGGGGTGTCCGCGTTGCCCACTCAGAAGAAGGACAAACAGTGTGCACTAAAGAAACCCCCCTCTCCCCTGCATCCTCAGTGCCACGGTGGTCGCTGGATTTTGTCCCCTCCCACCCGTCCCACAGTGTGCTCGACGTTGCCTGGACAAGTTTGTGTTTGTCACTTCATGTCATTTTTTAAAAAGTGGTAGTTTCCGTTCTAATTTTTAGTACCCCGTACGGTGTACACATAAGCTTTCATAGTACCAACAGGTATACAATTCACATCACTTGAGGTTGGGGATGCAAACTGGTAAAAAGCTAGTTTGACACGCAGCAAAGGCACACAACACACTAACGTCAGCTGTTCAATAGTTTTGGCCCCACCGTCCTGGACGCAGGCCTAGGCAGAGCCTGTCTGTCTTACACCCGACAGCAGGAGGCCCTGGGGAGCGCGGCGGTGAGCTGGCCTGGCCCGCCCTGCCCTGCCCTGCCCGGGCTGCGGTGCCCGCTTCTGGGCCTCATGGCTGGAACCACCCAGAGGACCGGAAACCCAGTGGCCACCGGGGGTGCGCTCAGCCTGGCAGGGAGGGAGACGGCCCAGGAGAACCAGGGGCCTGGCCACAGCGGCTCTGCATCCTAGTGGAGAGGACCTGCGGGCGGAGCTGCAGCCCGCAGCCAGGCCAGACAGATGTCGGCAGCGGGTGTTGAGTTGTGGCGTCTCCCAGCTCTGCCCACGTGTCCCCGTCACAGGCTCCTGTGCAGGGTGGGCTTGCTCCAGCTCTGGGCCTGGCTCTCCTGGCGCCCACTCCCTCCTCTGGATTCAAAAGTCTCCATCGGGAACTGGTTTCCTCCGGTGCCAACTTGAAAGCCGTGGGCAGAGGCCCGGCGGAGCCAGTCCTGCCGGGAAGGAAGCTGGAGGTCGTGCGGGCACTGGCTCAGAAGCAGGTCAGGCTGCACACCTGTGCAGGTGTCTGGTGAGGGGAAGACACCCTGAAAACCGCAGCGCTGGCCTCAGCACTGGGCTCACGCGGCAAAGCCGTGTTTGGAGGCCTGTCTTGGGGGAACGGCAGCTCCTGCACCCGCGCCTGGTGACACCCTGCCAGCAGCAGCCGCGTGCCAGGCCGTCCATCCCAGGGCACATGCCCCGAGGCCTCCAGACGGCGTGGCCCACAGGCCTGGGTCCACAGGCCCCGTGGCCCTTGTTGGTGCCAGCCGTCTCAGCCAACACAAACCCCGCCTTCAGGCCTGGCGGTCCAGGCCGGTTTTGGGGCTCACCTCAGAAGAGGTTGGGTTTCTCTCTCTGATTCCAGAAAGCTGCCAGCTTCAAGAGGTGCTGGGCCTGGGCCGAGGGCCCCGGAGGCCCGGTCTGTCCTGTCCACAAGGCGCAGGCCCGTCACAGGGTCCCCGGGCCAGGCCCAGCTCTGGGCACCTCTGGTCCTTCTCGAGACTGGACACCGGGTTCCGCACAGTGGTCGGCGGTCTTGTCCTATGAGTGCTCTCAGCAGTGGGGGTCTCCACAGGGTCAAGTGAGGGCCTTTGATGTTTACAACCACACAGCCCTCGTCGCGGCTGCCATGTGGCCGCCAGACTGCTGAGCTCGCCTGGCGGTGACTCAGAAATTCCGCTGCGTGTGCTCCGACGGCTGGAGCGCTGGGCTTCAACCACATGCTAATAACTTGGCCGCCTGCTCAATCTCTTAATATTAAAATGTGAGATTGCTCATATATCCATGTCTATACGTTGTAAACCCAGCATTAAACATGACCGATACCAAAATAGCTCCGAGTGTATTTATTTCAAAGGAAATGGAGTGATTTACATCTGAATCCCCATAGCCGCAGGGAACTTGAAAGGCGCCCAGAAAAAAGGGTAAAAAAAACCATGCGATTATTACTGCAAGTTCACAGAAGTGTTTGGCCTTTTAAGAGATGAAGTCCGTTCTGTTTAAAAACTTTTAAATGTTATTTATAACTGCAGAAGCATGTCTGCTTTTAGCCTAATGATCTGCGTAGGGTTCTGACTGAGTCTTCATCCCGTTTTTCTCCCTGAAATTCTGTATTTCCATCCTCGGACATGCTATAACTCTCCACAGCTGTGAAACTCCCAACCTCCCTTCAGTCTTGAGGCTGTCTGATGTGGCCACGCCATCCCGAGCCCCTGGCCGCCCTGGAATCCTCCGCGTGGGAACAGGATGCGAGCTCCGTCTCCCAGCTCCTCCTGAACCCTCTGCCGCCTTTTCTCAGAGGAGCCTCGAGCTCCGCTCGTTGGAGACGATCAGGTCTCAGGTAAGCAGGAGGCTCATTTCATCGCCACCTCCGTCTTTCCACCAGTCCCGGTGCCTCCGCTTCCTCTGGCCCACTTCTCTTCAGGCTGCAAAGGACACTCACCAGGTGAGCTTGCAACGCCTCCCTCGACTCCTCCCTGTGGCTCATCAGATAAACTCCAAATACCTGACCCCCATCCCGGCTCCTGCATGGTCTGCATCTCACTGATCTTGCTCACCTTAGCTCCCCCTTTCTTCAAACCCAGCTCTGACAGCCCACGCCCCTGCCCCGCTGCTTGCCCCAAGCCATCTGTTTGTCTCTGCACTTCCGCAGAGCCCAGCGGCCCATGGGACCATCCGTTCACCTGGACCGGGACCCTCTGTGCAGACAACGCCACCAGAGGAGACCTCCGAGGGTGCAGGCCACGCTCAGTCTGTATTTTGGGGAGCTCACGGGCGGGGGCAAACACGTGTGTAAAGGTCAGAAGATGAAGAGTCGCCGGGGAGGACCTGCCTGCCATGCAGCCCGCACAGGTAAGAATTCTCCGCGGTGAGAGAGCGTTCGGGCCCTGAAGCCAGAAGCCAGCACGGCGCAGAGATCGGGAAAAGGCCAGGTGGTTCCCGACAATTGGAGGCAGAATTCGGGCTACAGCCGTTCAGGGTCATCACGAATTTCTCCATGAGTAGGGGTTAGAAACACCGGAACACACCGTGTGAGTGTGAGGCATCTTCGACAGGGATAAAGGTCACACACACACACACACACGACCCTGTTCCCTGTCAAAGACACATATATACATACTATGTACATACACATATATGTGAATACGAGGTGCGAATCTCAGCATCCAGACTCCAGCAGCTCTCCGAGTTCTTTACTTTTCTGTAATTGGATTGTCATTTCTCGTGTGGGCCCACGTGCCACCAGCAGCAGGAACTAAATGGCCTCCAGTTCAAAGACGGCCCTTTCCCAGGGGTGTGTCTCCACGCCGGGGGGTGGGGCCTGGGGAAGGTGCCGCAGGGGAGGGCGCACCACCACCTTTACTCCCCCCGCTCCACCTTCTCCGTCCTGTTGGGGCCCCTGCAGCCAGGCAGAGCGCATTGGACAGTGTCCTGCCTGCTGGGTGTCCAGAGACCGTGCGGGCTGTTTCAGGGCGTTTGGTGACACTGTGGGTGGGGGGATGTCTTCTGTTCCCACACCCGGGGCCCCTGTTTCTTTTGGCACTCACTGTACACGTGACTAGTACAAATTCTGGGCGGGGCCGCGTGGCGGGGCGCCGCTTCCACTTCGGGAAGGCGCGTCTGCCCTGAGAGGCTGGCGACCTGCGTCTCAGCCTCCGCCCGGCCCTGGCTTTAGGCCAGGTGGGTACTGGGACCCCAACAACCTGTACGCTCTTCGTCTCCCTCCTCACTCGGTACCCTCTCATGTCATCTCTGGGGGCGGAAGGATCACCCCAGACCAGCCCTGTATTTCCGTCCGTCTGTCTGAGCCCGGCCCGAGCAGGACTGGCTCCTGGCCTCCCAGCCTGCTCTCTGCAGCGCCGGGCAGTGGGGGCTGGAGCGGCGGGGGCTGGAGCGGCGCGGGGCGCAGGGATCCACGCGGAAAACAAACCGCAAAGAACTGTGGGCCGACCAGCAGCGGCAGGCTATGTGCTTACAGTTTAGCCGTAATTGTTTCTAGGTGGTGGGGATTGCATAGTTTTCTGCTTTTTATTTAAAAAAAAATTTTTTTAAACAGTGAACATGAACTGCTTTTACAATTAGGAAAAAAACCCCAAACCAGCGAATTGTAAAAATGACCCACAGCATTTCGTTTTCAAACGCGTCTGGCGTGGATCGCCCTTCAGAGCGGGCACTCGTGTCCGCGCATCGAATCCACTGTTTCGCCTTCATCGAGAGCTGCGTTAACGGTCTAACTGGGAGCCCCATCGCTCTTCTCCCTCCGGCTGCCGCACCGCTTGGACCGACTTCCAAGGGCCGGGAGGCAGCGATGGGCGACACGGTCTCCGTCCCCTGGAGTGTGCGGTCAGTGCGGAGCCCACCCGATGGACGTGGGTCGGACCTGCAGAGGCCCCGTCCTGGGCGCGCAGGTGTCATCCACGGTGTTCACGTGGCCGCTGCAGGAAGGGCAGCCTCTGTTCGCAGCATTTGTGGATTCCGTGTTTGAAAGTTGCCCGTTCGCTAAAGCCCAATTCTAAGCCCCACATGAATACTCGGCACTGTTTTGGTCCTTTGTGTGGACACACACAGAGCGGCGCGGGCTGGACTGCCTGACCGTGGTGGACGGTGGGCGGGGCCGGGCCTTCCGGCTCCCCGCTCGGACATTTCCGCGCAGTGGTCCTGTCCCTCGGCCCGTGTCCTCGTGCCCCCTCTCGGCACTGCAGGGAAACCTTGTGGTTTTTAGTGACGTGGTGCCGGGCATTTATTTATTTATCGATTTATGCGCTTATTCGCTGCAGGCTCTGGGCCGGGAAAACAAACCTTGCCCATCACACCCTGGCTCCAGGAGCACACCAGGGGCACCCGAGGACATCTGCCAGCTCACAAAGCCGTGGACCACAGCTTTGACTTTTCTCAGGGTCACTGCAACCCAGGATGTGGCTGTGGGGTTGGCAAGCACCCCTGAGGGCAGGCAGCTCGCTGCCCCAGGCCTCTGGGACCTCTCAGGAGCTTCCCTGAAGCCCAGCGAACCCCTTGCTTCTCCTCTCCTTCCCTCCTTCCTTCCCTCCTCCCTCCCTTCCTTCCATCCTTCCTCCCTTCTCTGCCCCCACCCCTGTCTCCTGCCCCACTGGGCAGACACCACACTGCCCTCCCTGGTCAAGGTCTTCTTTCCATGTTCTCTCTCAAGGAGGATGCATGTGGGCTCCTGGTGAGTTCTTCCCACGCATCAACGTCTTTTCATCAAATAATCACATAGCTCAGCGAGACTCGACGAGGAAGGATTTCCAATTTCTCCCTTTGCTCCTCTGAGGGCGGCGGTTCCCAGCCGTGCTGCCCCTGGGAACCCCCCGGGAGATTTCCACATGCCCAGTGCCCAGACCACATGCCATGCACACTGCGGTGTTTCTGGAGACAGGACGCAGGTGTTGGCATTGTTTATGACCCCCAGTAACGCTGGTGTGCAGCCCAGGTTGGGACCTAGTGTGGTGGCCAGACCGGCGTCACCAGGACTCGGTAACATGGCAGATTGTGGACGGCTCACCTTGGACTCATGGAGGCAGATACCCAGTGGGCCTGGTGTTTGAACACGCCCTCCGGGTGAGGCTGACGGCCCTCACATCCGAAGCTAACCAGAGCACCTCAAACTCTAATGCGAACCTTGTGGGGGTCTCATCAGTGGGGGGGTGGGGGGTGGGGGGGGTGGCCGCAGTCCTGCATCTCCCAGGGGATTTGGTTGGTGGACGCCTCAGCTGGGGAGTGAGTGCTCGGGGCCCTAGCGACACTTGGCATACAGTGGGTGTGTAGTGAGTACCTGTACCTGACCAGGTAACTACCCGGTGAATATGGGGATTAGGGGCGATATGGGACAGGGCAACACTCACACATCATAGACGGGAGAAATGACCACAGGGAAGCTCTCTTCGGAGACGGTCCTGAAAGTCACCCGGAGTGTTCTGAACAGCCGTCCCTTGTTACTGCAAAAAATCTGGGAGGAAGGTTGTGCGGGCTGGAAGGAATTTGCACTCTACCTCCCTCGGGTGTTTGCAGTTCACTTATTCACGGGGAAGTGTTAAAAAAACCAAAACAACAAAACAACCAAAACAACAAACAGCCAGGATGGAAGCGAGGCCTTCTCCACACCAGCGGCCACATTTTCTGAAGTCCCCCAGCCATGTGCATGGTGCACATGCGATGGCAGTGTCCTTGAACCCAACGACCCTCACGACCCTCAAGTAGAAGTGGTACCACACCTGCCCGTGGGGAGTACGCCCCTCCCTGAAACTTGTACAACCAGGAGCCCGTGTCTAGAGACGATTTTACGGAAATAGTTAAGCAACCATTGGCCACAAGGGGGCAGTGTTGCCCCACAGAGATTCTTCGCTGGCCAGGTGATTCTCCTTCACAACTGGCCAGGTGACGCTAACCTTCAAAACCTGCTCTGTCTGAAGACTTACCTGTATCAACAACACTCTTTGTTCTTCCTTGTCCAAGGACCCCTAAGCAATTAAAAACATACCAGAGAAATCTATATGTATCAGATAGACCACTAAAGATGTGTGTGGACTGCTTAAAGAACTATTTCCAAAGATTTTTTTTTTTCTCTTACAGGTTTTACGCAACTTGAGCTCGGTTCTTACCGGCGATAAAAAAGGGACCCTGTCCTGGAAGATGCCGCTCTTGGTGGGCAGCGCTGGAACCTTCGGCCCGGAGGTGCTCACGTTCTTCAGGTCCGGGAGGTTCTGTTCTCGAGAAGACATCGAAGTGGGGGGGGGGGGGAGCCCACCGGTGTGGAAGGCAGCTGCGTGGTATTTTGAGTGTTTCGGCGGCTGCCTCCGTTTCCTCGGGGCGCACGTGGTTGCTGGGACCGCTGAGGGCTCTCCCAGCACGTGCGACCCGTTTCCGCTGCTCCGCCCACATGTGCTCCGAATTCCGGGGCCCCCACCCCGCATCAGGCCCCGTCACATCCTCCCCAGCGCCGGTCTGAGCGAGTCTCTTGGTAGAGGGTGACGTGAGCTGGTGCTCAAACAGCGAGATTTCCCGCTGCCCCCTTTCCAGGCGTCTTACCTAACACAGTGGCTGGGACGCCCAGCATTTTACCTGCTCCGGCAGCCCCAGCTCTGCACTGGCCATTGGGGCGGCACGTTAACGAGGCCCCTGCTTTGGTTAATTGCGCAGCCCCCGACCGGGCCGCGTCTCCTGATGCCCAGGTCCTCGCCCCTCGATGGTTTCCATATGTGACCCCACGTGCTCTCCACGGCCACCTCCGAGGCAGCGGCCCCCCCCCCCCCCCCCCCCCCCCCCCCCCCCCCCCCCGCCACCAGCTACCTTCTCCAGAGCAGTAAATTGCCTGCGTCTGCGGGGCTTCCTTCCCGGCCGCCGGGCCCCTCGCACCCGGCCTCGCTTGGCAGCCGTCAAGGCAGGTCTCGGTGGAGCCTTGTGCCTCGGACACCAGGCCACTCCCGACACAGGAGGGAGGCGGCAGGCCCCAGGGTTCGGCCTGGTGCTTCCGGTGTGGCCTGCTGAGGGCTCCCTTCTCTGGGCTGAGGCCATGGCAGGGTTCCAGCTGGACATTGTCTAACAAACCCCAAGGGAGTCCCTGTGGAGTGCCAGCTCCGACCGCCCTGGGAGAAGGCAGACTGTGCAGTCTGTTGGTTGGAAATGCGTGTGGTCACGGAGCTGAGAACACCTGACTGCCCAGGTGGGAATACAAGAGGAGGAACATGTACAGGATGTGTATTTTAAGGTAGCTAACCTTTTCCTTTTGAGGTCAGTTTAGGTTCACAGAAGGCACAGAGATTTCGTGTGCACCCCCGGCCCTCCCCCATCGTCAGCCTCCCCCTGGAGCGGCGTGCTTGTTCCAGCGGATGCACCTACAGTCACACTTCATCGTCACCCGGAGGCCATAGTGGGCACTGGGGTTCACCGTTGGTGGTGTGCATTCTGTGGGTCTGGACAAACATGCAATGACACGCGACCACCCGCACGTGCCACACGGAGTCATTGTGCTGCTTGAACACCCTGTGTGCTCCGCCTGTCCACCCTCCCCGCCCCCAGCCCCCAGCCCCCAGCGACGGCCCACGTCTTCACCCTTCCCCAGTTTCGCCTTCTCCAGGATGTCATCCCAAGTTGGAATCCTGCAGCACGTAGCCTGTTCGGGCTGGCTTCCTCCACCCAGTAAAAAGCAACAAGTGTGTTTTTTCGTGGCTTGATAGCTGTGTCCTTTCCTCGCTGAGTAATTGGGTGGTCCCATTTATCAAGAAGCCCCGTGGGGCGGCTGCTGGGCTCCAGGCCCCCCTCACCCGTGGGGCCCTCACAGGAGCAGAGGCGGCCAGGACCGCAGCGGGAGGGACAGGGACGGCAGAGGGGAGGGTGCTGCCACCCAAGGCCGTCCCCTTTGCTCGGGAGAGCACAGGGCTCCTAGAAACCCCCACAGGGACCGTCCACTTAACACTTCTGTGGCCAGATGGGGTCAGGGGGCCACCTCTGGGCAGCAAACGGAAAAGGTCAATCCTGGTTCACCGCAGCTCTGGGGAGAGGCTTACCCTCCGCTGCTTCAGAACACAGCAGGGGTCTCTTAGCCGAGAGGTGCGTGAGTGTGCGTGCCTGTGAGTGTGCGTGTGTGTGTGTTGAAGGGCATCAGGTAGGTCCTGGCAGGTGTCTGTGGGCCACAGAGCTCACTAACCGACATTTTCATGCAGGAAATAGCAGTGTTCCCCCCCGGAGGTGCTTAGAGGCGTAGGGGAGATTCGGGGGTCCGCTGGGGGAGGGGCCATGGGAGGTTAATTGTCCTGTGAATGCTACAGATAACGTTCGGAAGGGGAAGGAATCACTGTGAGTTCAGGGGTGTGCATTGAAGGATGGGCAGAATTTTTAAAAAGTAGTTTTGTTATACAAGAGCATCAAAGATTGCTAAACATCTCTTAATATCCACTCGTCTCATCTTCAACCATAGTAGTGACCCCAACTTTGGGCTACTTGAGGGCCACCTTTCCCCGCTTCCCTTGCAGCTAGGTGCGGGCAGGGGAAGTGGAGGGAAGCAGTCAATGCACCTTCCGCATTGTGCCCTCCGCAGGGACGGGCCCTTCCCTTTCTCTTCTTTCGCCCATTGGTGTGAGGCCAAAGGGGGCTGAGCCACATTGGATGTGGGGGCTGAAGCTGCCCCTAGGAGAGGAGAAGCCATGAGATAGCGAGAGGGAGTCTTGGCTACCGTGGACCTTCCACCTGGACTGTAACTCTAGAGAACAGTAAAATGCTTTCTTGTTCAAACCAGTATTAATGTGGTTATAGCTTTGAGTTTATACTGTAATTAAAAGTAATAAGCTTTTAGTGCCTCCTGAAAGCTACCTTAATCATATTTATCTAAACCGATGCTTACTTGGCCTTATATCGTTAAGGAACAATTTACTGCTTCCTTTTTAAAAAAGGAGTTTCCTGCACTATGATTGGTTGGTGGTCCCATTGGCTGTTTCTTTTTCTTTTGAAAAGATTTTATTTATATCTTTTTCGAGGGAGGTAAAGGAAGGGAGGGAGGAAGAAAGGGAGAGAAACATCCATCACTTGCCTCTTGTATACCCCCAACCAGGGACCTGGCCTGCAACCCAGGAATATGCCCTGACCAGGAATCGAACCTGTGACCTTTCAGGTCACAGGCTGGCGCTCAACCCATTGAGCCACACCATGTAGGGCCCAGTGGGTTTCTTGAGTCTGAATGTCCCTGTGGTGTGCGAGCCGCCAGCCGCTCTGACGAGCGTGATGAGATGCGAAGTTGACACTTGACTCTCTGCCCTGCAGCCCATCCCTCAGATAGGTGCTGGCTGTCACAGGGCAGGGCTGGGCTGGGCTGGGGCCCAGGAAAGACAGAAACTGGAGTCAGGACTGGAGTCACTTGCTACAAAACAGAAAGCAAAGTGCTTTCAGTTTTTCAGAGTCCAGCCCTTGGGGGCGCTAGAGAGAGCTGTGCTCGGACCCCGGAGCGGGGAGGCAGGTGGACGAGAGACACCTGCAGAGCGCGCCAGGCCAAGGGGGCCTTGGGGCGGGGGGCAGGGAAACTCAGCAGGCCCGGCGGGAATGGGGTCACCTCGGCGGGGGCGGGCACGGACAAGTGGCCCCTCAGGTCCTCTCAAACACCTAGGCCCTAAGTGAGTACCCTGGGACTTAGCCACCTCTCGGGAAAGGGGAGGAGACCCGGGTCTGACTGCCGGAGGTTCCGCTGAGCTATGGAGAAGCGGCTAGGGCCCCGTCCCGCACACACCTGCGTGTATCGACAGAGGGTGGTTGGTTCTGGGACATCAGTCAGTTCTGGGCTTGGCCAAACGATGGGCAGGGGTGATCCAAAAAATGCCGCAGATGCCGAGACGCATGAGACATCGGTCTCCTCCCTCCACCCTCTTACTCTCTGCTGTCCCCGCCAGGGCCCTGGGTGGCCCCGCTTGAAGGCCTTGACGCTACTCGGTAGTCTGAATATTACAATATTATCACAAGGGTAGAAACCGTAGAGATAAAATGTGGCGTTCCTGCGTTGGCGGTGGTTTCACGGTGTGTTTTTTTTGTTTTGTTTTGTTTTCCAGCAGCTCCTCACCTCACATAGGATGCTTTGCCCAGAGAGGGGGTGCCCTAGATACTTGCTGGAGGAAAAGCGGGGCGTGTTTCTCTGCGATTTCCCAACAAGCGAGCCCCTGTTCGAGCAGGGGTGACTGCACGTGAATGGACCCCATTGACACGGCCTCCGTGATTTTCTGTTTGGAAGGAAACGCACAGCAGCGGAGGGGCCTGGAGGGCAGACGGCCTCGGCCACTGCAGCCAAGCGCCGCCGCGCCTGCGCAGGAAAGGCCAGGGGCGCTGTGGCGCGCGGCATCGCTGCCTGCAGGCGAATGATGCTGATTTTGCACCCGAAAAGAGCGTTCCGTGAAATTTTATTGCTTATCTTAGAGCCAGAATAAGAGTTGTATATTAAAGGGTGAAAATAATTTGCTGAAATCCCACTTCTTTCCCTTCAAAAAGTCACTGATTTGCAAAACTGTGAACAAATAGCTTTTAAAGCAAGTCAGCAGCAAAAGAGTTTCTACAAACAAATCACCCTGGGAGTGAAGAAAAAGTTCCCCCCCAGATAAAATGCTTGGCCATGATAATGAGTTATTTTAGGAGAAAACGTGGGTGGAACTTTACATGTTCTTGGAGGGCGACGATCTTTCATGACATAACGTAAATCATAACATTCAGAAGCTGTAATGGCAAATACTGATAAATTTGACTTCACATAAATTCAACAATCCCGTAAACAAATTTAAAATGCCAACCACAAAACAGCCATCTAATTAAACTATGAAGCCAGTCTCCAACCTAGGAATGTTGCACCACTAAGAAAAACACTCGCGACATAACTGTGGTGGAGGCTGAGAGGTGGGTGAACTCTGAGATTTCCCTTCTTCCGCTGTCATGCAGTTCTAGGGGGGCATCAACCGTGCTCTCAGGCAGTGCCCCCCATCCCTGGCTCCCGTGTCCTCGCCCTCTAGCGGTCTCCTCCCCTGGAGTGCTGGTGGGACATGTGAGTTGCTTCTCACCAATAGATGATGGCAAAGATGGCA
Organism: Phyllostomus discolor; assembly: GCF_004126475.2. NCBI lineage: Eukaryota > Metazoa > Chordata > Mammalia > Chiroptera > Phyllostomidae > Phyllostomus > Phyllostomus discolor. The sequence continues at coordinate 5,945,190 of NC_040904.2, read as the reverse complement.
GGGCACACGGGATGCGGTGGTGTGTATGATCATGCCTATAAAATGGTATCCCTCCTTTTTGCCGGAGTCTCTCTCTTTGGTCGGCTTCGAGGAGCTCCCCTACGACAAGGAACAGCAGTGGCTTTGAGGAACTGAGGGGAGCTCCCTGTGGATCACCAGCAGGAAACGGAAGCCTTTGCCCTGGCCGGGCAGCTCAGTTGGTTAGAGCATCATGCCGATACGCCAAGGTGGCAGGTTCGATCCCCCGTCAGGGCACATAGAACAATGAACCCCTGAATGCATACATAAGTGGAACAACAAATCTCTTTTTCTCTCTTCCCCCTTCTTCTCTCTTTAAAACCAATAAATTAAAAAAAATAAGAAAGTGAAAACTTCAGTTGTACAACGGCAAAGCCCCGAGTTCTGCCAATGCCCAGAGTCAGTGTGCGGAGGCACAGCCAGCCTCCATGGAGTCCAGGTGAGGCTGCAGCCCTGGCCAGTTTCTTACCTGCAGTTCTGCAAGGGACCCAGGTGGGCTGTGCCCAAGCTCCTGACCCACGGGAACTGCAAGACAGAAACGTTGAGTTTGAAGCTACTGGGTTAGTGGTGATGTTGTCAGGCAGGATAGATGGCTACCACACAGCTGAACGGCCTGGCGTTCCGTGTGGTTGGATGTTGCCACGTGACCAAGTTCTAACCCATAGACAAGAACAGGACCACATACAAATGGCCAAGAAGCAGGTGAAAAAAGGCTCAACATCACTGACCGTTAGGTCACTCAGGAAGTGCAAACCCAGACCATGATGAGATCCCACCACCCACCCGTTAAGATGGCCATCGCCAAAACAGCTCAGCCAGCCAGTGCTGGCGAGGACGCGGAGACATGGCGCCCTTGAGCGCTGCCGGTGGGGATGGAAAGCGATGCGGCCTCTGTTGAAAAGTTTGGCACTTCCTCAAAAAATTAAATCACCGTATGAGGCAGCAATTCCAGACACTTGAAAGCCGAGTCTGGAAGAGATGTTTGTTTATCCACGTTCCTAGCAGCACGATTCACCGCAGCCGAAGGGTGGGAGCGACCCCCTGCCCACCAACAGGGGAATGGGTTAGCATAGTGTGGTCCCTACACACGATGGGATATTATCCCGTCTCAAAACGGAAGGGGGAAATCCTGACACAGGCTACCACGTGGGTGCACCTTGAGGACGTTGTGTTCAGTGAAATAAGCCAGTCACACAAAAAAGGCAACTACTGTGTGACTCCACTGACCTAAGGTCACTGGGGTTGTCCAGTTCACAGAGACAGAGAGGGGAGCGGTGGCTGCCAGGTGTGGGGCAGGAGGGCAGGAGCAGGTGCTCATTGCGGACAGTTCTTGGCGTTGCGCGGTGGGTGGGGGTGGGGGTGGGGCGGTGAGGACGTGAATGCGCCGCGCACTACGTGAATGCGCCGCGCACTACGCAGCTGCGCCCTTAGAAATGGTTCCGATGGTAAATTTTATCTTCTGTGCGTTTTATTGTATTAGAAAATTTAAAAAAGCAAGCCTGCAGAAACAATGTGTTTGTGAGCTGCACGCAGGGAGAATTCGTGAAAGAACGCACAAAAGCTGTTCATGACTGTGGAGACCGCGCGCTCGCTCACCGCAGACCCTCGGCGCTGTTGGGGGTTTCAGCTTCCCCTGCACGGGAAACTGTGCCACTTTTGAAATCTAAAACACACCGTGGATGCGAGGTTGGATTCCCTCTCGCCCTGATTCCTTAGGTCGCTCCGAGGCAGCCCCGAGGGTCACACCCATTCCTCCAGCTGGTTTCTGCCGAGATGTTTTGAGCTGCTGGGTTTTGGTTTTTTCTCGAAAACTGTGTTTTCCAAAGGATAAAACCTAACTCTTCAAGAGCGGAACAGCCAGAGTCAGTTTTGGAATTCAGCTGGGCTGTATTTCAGTGGCATGAATTATAAGCAGAAGGCAACTAAGAGAGACGTCCCGTTCCTACAGCGCCCGAGAGCGCCCCCGCCCGGACAAGGTCCGGCCAGCCAACAGCGGGCACGCAGGACCCGCCTTTGCAGGGCCCGTGTCTCCTACCGCGTTTGTGCCTCCCACGGCGCCCGGCAAAATCTGTGCGGTGGTAAGTAAACGCTTAGGAAATTCACGGTGAGATTCTGGCTAGGTCATGTCGACTGTGTTGACCTTTAGCTCATCAATCCCATAGTTAAAAATAACCGAATTACCCAATTAGGCCAGAAGAACACGGAGTAAGACATTACCCTTCGGGGAGCAAAGAACGTGCAAAAGTGTTTTCGTCTCCCTCTGCGCCGCGCGCCCAGGATGGAGGTGAAGCGGCGGCGCGGCAGCGGGAGAACCCAGCGCCCCCGCGCGGTTGCTAAGGGCGTGTTGCAAACGTGGGCACGGCTGAGTGACAGATGCCAGTCGGAGAAAGACAAGTGCCATATGATCTCACCCCGTGTGGGATCTAATGAACTAACGACACAGAGACAGACTCGGAGACACAGAGAACAGACTGACAGCTGTCAGAGGGGGTGGCGGGGGCTGGGGCTGGTGAAGAAGGTAAAGGGTTTAAACAACCCGCGCCCCAAACCTCACAGACAGAGAGCAGGGTGGTGAGCGCCAGAGGGAGAGGGGCGGGGGAGGTAGAAGAGGGGAAAGGCGGGATCGGGGGGAGGGACAGAGACTGGACTTGGGGGGGTGAACACACAGTACAATATACAGATGATGTGTGATACACTTGCACCCTGAAACCTATGTAATTTTATAGCCAGTGTTACTCCCATAAATCAGTGAAATTAAAAAGAATGAAAACGTGCCCAAAGCTCTGGAAAGCACATACTCTCGCTCTTTGACGTTTCTTCACGCGGCTTCGTGCTTTTCAGCACAGACAGGAACATGCGTCTACCTTGTCACGGGGCTCTCCTGGGGATTTTTGCTTCTGAACTTTCAGCTAAAACGTCGCTTCACTTCCCAGCGGTGGTAACTCACGGTGCCCAGTGGAGCACGGAAGGCCGGTGTCTCAGCCTCGGGTCTCTGACATTGGGGCGGAAGTCCTGCGGGCGGGGTCTGCCCTGTGCGCTGTGGGCTGTCAGCAGCACCCCCAGCCTTGCCCCACTAGGGGCCAGTAGCCCCCCTTCCCCAGCTGTGCCAATCCAAAGTATCTCCAGGTCCTGTCAGGTGTCCCCCTTGGGGGATGGGTGACGTGTGTCTGGGTGACACTGCTTCTTGGCAGGTACGGCTGGTGAGTGGGAAGGATGGAGGGGACCACACCTGTGATGTCACTGCGTCCAGAAGCCACCTGGGCTGTGGCCTTCCTCCAAGCCTGCCCACAGGCTGTGACCTTCCCCTGCAAGGGTGAAGGGTGCTGCTGAGGGGGCTGGGGGCTTCCGAGTCCTTATTTTACCCCTCTGGGGCGGGCAGTGGGCCTTTGTGTCCGCATATGTGTTGGCCAGATGCCGGGGGTGGACGGTGCTGCTGAGGGCCGCACACGGTCACCTGTAAGCCCCACAATTCCGCAAGGGACTACCCTTCTTGACGCCAGTCCCTCTGTGCTCCCCGTTTTTTTCAGAATTGCCAACACTGCAACAGAGGAGCCTCTAGGTGGCGCTGAATTCTGCAGGTTTGGAAGGCACGGCGCAGCGCTCCAAACTGCGGGGGCGCTTGGCTGTAGTGGGGGTCGCTGGCGAGCCTGCCCTGCACCTGGACCCAGGAACTCGTGGGAGGCGTCCCACGGGCCGCGGCGGTGGAGGAAGACGCTTCCCCGACAAAGGCACAAGTGCACGTGCATGAGGTGTGTGGGATGTGTGTTTCGTGTGGGGGGCAGGGCGTGTACAGTGCGTGAATGTTACATGCGGTGTGTTGAGGTGTGTGTGCTAATCGTCATGGGTGATGTGTGTGTTGGGGTGGGCGGGGAGGGGGGGCAGGGTGTGCTCCGAACGAGGGTGGGTAGTGGCTGGGGTTCAGGAAGTTGTGCCAGACCCTCCTAGAGGACCACAGTTCACCCGCAGGGCACGCGCGCACAGAGTAACGCTTTCAAGGACCGAGTTCAAAAGGCACAGAGGGACATGCAGGGTAAAGGAAGTATCTTCTTCGCTCCATCCCCAGCCTCTGCCTGTCTCTTCTCTGCAGCGGAAATGTTTAAACACAATCCACACACACACACACACACACACACACTGCTCCTGTGTGGGGTGGTGGCAGGGTCTCCCTTGGGCCTGTGTTGCTCCGCCCCCGGCTCCCTTGGGGCTGGAGCCCCTCCCACGAGGCCTGGTTTCCTGCTTTGACGGAAGGGATGGGGGCCCTTCTGGAAGGCCGAGGCCCCCACCCTCCATCTGGCGCGCGCACACACACACACACACACACACACACACACTGGTTTCCTCTGGTATTCTGTCTGCGAGCCGTTGGCTAGTGGCAGTTTGGGCAGGGTCCCTCCAAGAGAGATTCCGCTTCCTCGGAAAGTGGAAATGTTTCTTCGCGCTATTGTTTCCTTTTCCGTCGCCGATGCCCTTTCAAATGGAAAAATATCATAAATATAATTGGAAAAGGAATTAGCAGATATTTTTGCTCCCAAATCATTTGAGGAACAAAAGGTCAGATTTCTTTAATTAGAGCTTCCCGTTTAGCATTTTCTGGCCCTGGGCCTTCCTTTCCCAGCAGGGCCGGCGCTAGTGCCGGAGGGCCTGTGCGGTCTGGACCCAGCTCTGCCTGTGGCCCAGCAGGCCTCGAGTGGGACACGCTCCCCTGGAACCCGGATCTGGGGTGTGTGTGTGTGTGTGCGTGTGCATGTTGTTAAAAAGGTCTGATACCAGTAAGGGTAGGAGACAACCCCCCACCCCCATCCCCAGCACACACACACACTATTTTTTGACCATGAACATGGAGCGATGGGAGCTGAACCCTTCATGCGGTCCTTGGGTCCCTTTACCATCTTTTCACTACAAGTGTGGGCGAGTCCTGTGTCTCTCTGACGTCTTTGACGGTGACAGATCGGGGACTGGGGTTAATGGAGTGTCCAGCTGTGCTCAGTTTCCCAGAAGCAAGTCGGTTCCATTTTCTTAAAATGAAGTGCGTGAGAGTCTTTGAAGATGAGTGTCTCTCTGCGTGCGTGGCGAGACTGCTGCTTAGGGGACTGCCCTCCCCACCCTTCTCCAGAATCACGTTGCCGTTGCCGTCGCCGACGGGCCCGACAGCCCCTGGTGGCTTCTCCCAGTGCGACTTGCTCCCAGCTGCTCTGCTCAGAAGCCTGTGGCCCCGAGCAGCAGTGGATTGCCCCAGACCCTGGCGACCTCTGCTCTCAGACTGGGATAACAGTGACAGCATGGCCATTAGACATCTGTCTGCCTTATGAAGGGATCACACCCCGTCTACCCGGTACCCATCTGACGCCGCACACAGTTATTACAGGATTCCCTCCCGACGGTGTTCCCTGTGCTGTACTTCCCGCCTCCCTGACTGTTGTGTACCCACCACTTTGTCCTTCTCACCCCTTCCCCTTCCGCACCCCTCCCCCAGCCCCGCTCCCCTCTGGCGGCCGTCAGAATGTTCTCTTCGTCTACGGGTCTGTGGCTGTTCTGCTTGCCCACTTATTCTGTTTTCCAGACTCCACATGGAAGTGAAGTCACCTGGCACTTGCCTTTCTCTGGCTGGCTTACTTCACTCAGCACGACACCTTGCAGGTCTGCCCGTGCTGTGCTGACTTCCTTCTTTGTCGTGACGCAGTCACATTCCGTGGTATGGATGCACCCCTTCTTTACGTGTCTGTCGGTGGGCACCCCCGTCGCTCCCGTGCGCTGGCTGTTGTAAATAACGCTGCCACGAACGTACGGATGCCTGTGTCGTTTTGATTTAGTGTTTCGGGTTTCTAAGAAGGGGAATAGCTGGGTCCTTCTTTGTTTCTTGTTATAACCTTTGTTTTAGAGTCTACTGTGCCTGGTGTTAAGTATCGCTACCTCAGCTTTCTTTTTGTTTCTATTTCTATTTTTATTTTTTAATATATATTTTTAAAGATTTTATTTATTTATTTTTAGAGAGGGAAGGGAGGGAGAAAGAGAGAGAGAAACATCAATGTGCAGTTGCTGGGGGCCGTGGCCTGCAACCCAGGCATGTGCCCTGACTGGGAATCGAACCTGAGATGCTTTGGTTCGCAGCCTGAGCTCAATCCACTGAGCTACGCCAGCCAGGGCCTTATTTCTATTGTTATTAAATATTTTTTTCCATCTCTTTACTCTCGGTCTGTATGTGTGTCTTTGGATCTGAAGCGAGTGTCTTGTGGATGGCAAGTCTGGTTTTGCTATCCATTTGGCCACCATATGTCTTTTGATTGGAACATTCAATGCATTTGCATTCAAAGTAATTGTTCTTAGATACATGTTTATTGCCATTGTATAACTCATGGTTTTTGATCTTCTTTCTTTTTCTTACAGAAGACCCTTTAATATTTCTTTTAATACTACTTTGGGGGTGATGAACTCCTTTAGCTTTTTCTCGTCCGGGAAGTTCCTTATTGTTCCTTCATTCTAAATGACACTTTTGCTGGATGGAGTAATCCTGGCTGTAGGTCTTCATTTTTCATCTCTTTGAATATTCGATGCCCATCCCTTCTGGCCTGCAAAGTTTCTGCTGAGAAATCAACTGACAGTCTTATGGGAGCTCATTTGTCAGTAACTGTCTCTCTTTCGCTGCTTTTAATTTTTTCCTCTTTAACCTTTGGCGTTTTAATGATGATGTGTCTTGGTATGGGGCCTTTTGGGTTTGTCTTGTTTGGGACTCCGTTCTTCCTGTACTTGTGTCTACTTCCTTTACCGGGTTTTCAAATAGGTTTTCAATATCTCACTCTCTCTGTTTTCCTTCTGGCACCCCCAAAACGTGGAGGTTGGTGCACTTGGAAGAGGGGATGACGTTTGGAGGGGGTTCTCATTAGGCCTGACGTGTGGTGGGAGATGGGGAGGCTCCTGGCCTCTGCCCTCATCTGCAGCCCTGACCTTTGGCCTGGGCCGCTGAGGAGCCCGGGATGAGAGAGATCCAGGGGCTTGTTATGGGGTGAGGGGCCCGCGGACTGATGTGCAGCCGTGCTGTGCACAGAGCACCCACAGCGACCCCAGCGCTGGGCTCTCGAGACTTGGGGCTGAGGCTCCAGAATCCTGAGCCCGGGGATAAGCTCATCGCAGGGGAAGCATTGGGACATCCCTCAAGGACGGTGTCCCCTGTTAGAGACAACCCTGGAAGAGGCTGGTGGAGAATTGCCCACTAACCCCACAAAGCTGGTGACCTTCTGACAGCTGTCCTGTCTTCTGAGGGGCTTGAATGCCCCACTCCTGGTGGGGTGGAAGTTAGGACTAATAGGTAGGTTGATTGACAGCACAGAAGCCTGAATGGGGAGCTGATTCAAGTCACTAAAAAGACCATCTCCAGGTGTCAGCTTGAGAGAGGTGGCAAACCTTGCCCAAGGCCCAGCCTGGTGTGGGCCTGTTCCCCCCACTTGGGAGCCGGCTGTGGGTTCTCACCTGTGTGCAGACAAAACATGCTGGTTTTCTGTGTTGGCTCCCACTGTGCTACTGGGAGGTCATTCAATACCTTCGCAGGGAGGTTTCATTTTCCATTTCCCCTGTTGTCTGAAGGGGCCCGAGCTCCCCGAGCTGTGGGGCATCGCGCCTGCTCTCTGTGAGAGGACAGGACACTCGCTAAGTGGTTCACCCTTGAGTAGAGATGCTATTCACAGTGCAAGGTCAGCAGGGGCGCCCACGGGGAGGCCCTGGAGCACGGTGGGTGCCCGGAGGGACGCTGAGGGCCTGCATTGCTGCGGGCAAGTGCAGGGTCAACCAACCCCCCCCCCCCCCATGGGGTGCGGTGCCTCCCGGCACACAGGGGGCAGCCGAGTCTATGGGATGGGGACAAGGGTCAGGTAGAAATGACAGCAGGGCTAAGATGGCTGGGTGGGTCTTGGGTGCGGGGTTCATGCAGAAGAGGGTCTTGGCATCCGCACCAGGACCCCCACGGGGGCCCCTCACAGCTTGCAAACCCTTCCTAGAAGGCCTTCGGGTTCTATTATGAGGCCTGCAGAGAGGTCTGTGCATTGCAGTTTCCATCCACATAGTGAAGGTTATTCTCAAGAGAAACTCCAAGGTCAGGCATCTAAGGGAAGGGTCTACGTGTGCGCCGGGGGAGGTGCAGCAGGCCTTGGGGTGCATGGGGTTGGTGGGCAGTGGGCGAACCAAGGCAGATAGAGAGATGTTCAATCGGCTGTGGAAGCTCCTTGAATCTGTGACCACCCTTAACAACTCCAGAGAAGAAACCATCGTTCCCCACAAAACTATGTTGTATTTATTATCTTTGAATGAATAATGTCTTCATTTTTGTTGAACAGTAGCTGAATATATAAAGTATTTTTAAAATACATTTTATTGATTATGCTATTACAGTTGTCCCATTTCCCCCCTTTATTCCTCTCCTCCCTGCACACCCCCTCCCACCCGAATTCTCCCCCTAAGTTCATGTCCCTGGGTCATACATGTAAGTTCTTTGGCTTCTACATTTCTCATACTATTCTTAACCTCCCCCTGTCTATTTTCTACCTACCATCTATGCTACTTATTCCCTGTACCTCTTCCCTCATTCTCCCCTCCTCTTCCCCACTGATAACCCTCCATGTGATCTCCATTTCTGTGATTCTATTTCTGTTCTAGTTGTTTGCTTAGTTGTTGTTTTTTTTTAGGTTCAGTTGTTAATAGCTGTGAATTTGTTGTCATTTTACTGTTCATATTTTTGATCATCTTCTTTTTCTTAGATGAGTCCCTTAAACATTTCATATAATAAGGGCTGGTGATGAACTCCTTTAACTTGACCTTATCTGGGAAGCACTTTATCTGCCCTCCCATTCTAAATGATAATTTTGCTGGGTAGAGTAATCTTGGATGTAGGTCCTTGCCCTTCATGACTTTGAATACTTCTTTCCAGTCCCTTCTGGCCTGCAAGGTTTCTTTTGAGAAATCAGCTGATAGTCTAATGGGAACTCCTTTGTAGATAACTCTCTCCTTTTTTCTTGCTGCTTTTCAGATTCTCTCCTTATCTTTCATCTTGGTTAATGTAATTATGATGTGCCTTGGTGTGTGCTTCCCTGGGTCCAACTTCTTTGGGACTCTCTGAGCTTCCTGGACTTCCTGGAAGTTTATTTCCTTTGCCAGATTGGGGAAGTTCTCATTCATTAGTTTGTTTTTGTTTTAAAGATTTTATTTATCTGTCTTTTAGAGAGGGAAGGAAGGGAGAAAGAGAGAGAGAGAGAGAGAAACATCAATGTGTGGTTGCTGGGGGTCATGGCCTGCAACCCAGGCACGTACCCTGACTGGGAATCGAACCTGTGACACTTCATTCATTAATTTTTCAAGTAAGTTTTCAATTTCTTGCTCTTCCTCTTCTGCTTTTGGCACCCCTATGATTCGGATGTTGGAACGTTTAAAGTTGTCCCAAAGGATGCTAAGCCTCCCCTCCATTCAATTTTTTTGAATTCTTGTTTCTTCATTCTGTTCTGGTTGAATGTTTATTTCTTCCTTCTGCTCCAAACCATTGATTTGAGTCCCGGTTTCCTTCCTGTCACTGTTGGTTCCCTGTACATTTTCCTTTATTTTACTTTTCATAGCCTTCACTTTTTCCTTTAATTTGCTACCATATTCAAATATGTGAACATCCTGATTACCAGTGTTTCGAACTGTGCATCTATCTGATAGGTTGGCTGTCTTTTCATTGCTTAGTTGTATTTTTTTCTGAAGCTTTGATCTGTTCCTTTATTTGGGCCATTTTCTTTTGTCTTGGCGCACCTGTTACACAGTGAGGGGCGGAGCCTTAGGTACTCACGTAGTAAGGGGCAGTGCCTTGTGGTGCTGTGTGTTGTTAGCCCCCTGGGAGGAGTCTGAGGGGGAACAGTGCTGCTCGCTCTGCTCTCAGCCGGCTTTCAGTCACTTCCCCCGCTACCCGCACGCAAATCGGGCCCTGCTGGTGCTGATTCGCAGGTGGGTGGGTTTGTGTATGTTCTGGGACCCTGTGGGTCTCTCCAACAAATGCTTCTGTGAGGCTGGGAGTTTCTCGTGCTGCTGCCTCAACCCCCACAGGTGTTTTCAGTCAGAGGCTTTGAGGCTTTATCCCAAACTGGAACCTTGGGTTGCGTGGTCTATCACGATCCCCAGTTGTTCCTCTCGGTTTATCCGCATGAAAATGTGGGACCCCCCCCCCGTCCACTAGCTGCCACCTTGCTATGAGTCCTCTCCACTCTGCTGCTCGTCTCCACCCCTCCTACTGGTCTGGAGGAATATTTCTTCTTTAACTCCTTGGTTGTCGGATTTCCATACAGTTCAATTTTCTGTGAGTTCTGGTTGTTTTTTGTTTTTAAATTTGTTGTTGTCCTCCTTTTGGTTGTGTGAGGAGGCACAGTGTGGCTACCTACACCTCCATCTTGGCTGGAAGTCCTAAAGCATTTCTTTAAAAGATTTTATTTATTTTTAGAGGGAAAGAGAGAGAAACATCAATGTGTGGTTGCCTCTCACATGTCCCCTTCTGGGGATCTGGCCTGCAACCCAGGCCTATGCCCTCACTGGGAATTGAACCGGTGATCCCTTGCTTCCCAGGACAGTGCTCAATCCACTGAGTCACCCCACCCAGGGCTCACTATATAAAGTATTTACCATGACGTTTCCCCGAGAGTGAGTTACACTTGTTCCAAACTGCACCTGGTAGACCCACTAGGTCCTTCTGGGCATCAGTAAGGAGGCGGTCTGGGCAATGCTGGGAGCACGTATATTATTGACTCTCAGTTTCCTCCTCAGGTTGTCTAAACGTGTACATTTTGACTGTCTCTAGGAGAACACTCTCCTCCCCACCCTGTGTCCCTCTGCAGAAGGGGTGGGAGCCTGTGTCTGGTCCCTCCCCCACGCCAGTGCTTAGGGTGGAGCTGGCCCAGGGGCCGAAGCTCATGCTGCAGTTTCTCGAACCTGCCGTGCATCTTTCAGCATGGCACACTTAAAAAATCATGCTGAGAAAGATTTTAAAGAGAACAGTCAAGGTAGCAGACCAGGTTGGAGTCCTGCTTCTGTTGTGGAGGACCTCAGAAAAGTGGGGGGGCCTCCCGAACCTTAGCCTCCTCACCTTCGAAGGCGTGGCCAAGCCCCGTGTCCAGAGGGCACTGTGAGACTTGGACAAGAGAATGTGTAAGAAACATTATCAGCTAAGCCAACGGTTATAGGTAAGAGGTTTTGAAAATTATAATGGCCTCATCTCCTGTAATATAACAACTTATGTCTAATATGGTTTTAAAAGGCTACCCTTATGTGAACAGAAATTTGCATCCTTATGTCTTGTACCAAATAGCCCCAGTTTCCATCTTCAGAATAAAAGAAAGGGACTTTTCAGTCCTCTTCCGAGTGACAGCCCCTGGGAAGCACTTAGACTTATAAAGTATTTTCAGGTCACTCGTATCTCCTCTTTTCCTGGCTAACCACGTGGTTTCCAGGGCTGGCGCCATCTTGGTTTTAATTCTGAACATGCTTGTATACCACGGCTTAAAAAGTTGTGTCCAGAAAGGGAGAGAACCTTGCAAACTGAAGTGTTTTTAGGGGTCTTTCTTTAAAAAATATTTTATGTATTTATTTTTAGAGACAGGAAGGGAGGGAGAAAGAGAGAGAGAGAAACATCAATGTGTGGTTGCCTCTCATGTGGCCCCCACTGGGGACCTGGCCCGCAACCCAGGCATGTGCCCTGACTCAGAATCGAACCTGCGATGCTTTGGTTCATAGCCGGCACTCAACCCACTGAGCTACACCAGCCAGGGCAGGGGCCTTTCTTGTTGAGTGTATTTTTTTCCCCTCGTATTTAATTCTAAGGTTCTTCATGCAGAGACATTTTCTGGTGTCTACTTTTTTAATTGGAATTTCATCCATGTCTCATAAAGTTACTTACGTATACTGAAAGAATAACAATAATAGCAACTCTCTTCGAGGTCGTGGGGAGCTGAAGCTGGCTGATACCATCTGAGAGCCAACTGGGAAATAGGCAGGCGTCTGGGGACCCGGTTGGTAGAAGGTTGATGCCCTGAAACCGACCACGGTAGGAACACCTGCGCCCTGGGAATCGGCAGATACCGTGTGTCAACATTTTGATTGTCCCGTCAGAGGGCTGGTTTACCAGGAACAGCGCTGCTCGAAGACGAGAAGAGCCGTATGTCATTCATTCCTGGAAAAAAATGAGGAAGACCTATTGATTTGTTCCCCCTTGTTCAGAGAATAAAACTCAACTCTGCTTTTTTTTGCTTCCTAGAATATAGATATATTTTTCTCAAGAAAGAGTAAAAAAGCAGCTCTTGGCTCAAGATGGGTAGCTGGAAGTAACCCTCAGATTCCCAGGCCCACGTGCAGTCAGGGGTAGGCAGCTCCTTGCCCTCCTCTTTCTCGTGAAAGCTTCGGCTCAGCCAGGAAATGTCACGGAGAGAAATGTAAGAATTTGCAGACACTCAGAATTTTAAACCGCAGGTTTCACCGTCATCCTTTAGACGCGTATTTACTTTAAAGAAACTGTGGGGAGGCAGTGGGAAAGCCAGTTAATATTCGAGTCTGGTTTTCTGAAAATAACGTGCAGTTTGGGAACATGATAAGGAGTGTGAATCTCAGCTGCTTGGCTGAATTTCCTCGTGACGTGTTAACTTTGCCAGTCCCAGATTAGGCAGTGAGTTTCTGGAGGAATAATTCATTCTGAGAGTGCTTTCGGGGTCTGAAACACCAGTGTGCCAACACGAAAACCGTGCCTTTCAGGGGGTCCGGTCTCCCTGGAGGGTCTCCTGCCGCTGGGCCTGATGGATGTGCGAAACACCCACGGTCTTCGTGTTTTTCTTTTCAGACGAGATTTAACTTCAGTAAACCTTAAGCCAAACTTCTTCCCAATGGCAGACAGTTTAATTGCTGTGGTAAACTTGTCTGACGTTTTCTGGGAAATTCTGGGTGCTATAATCCTCCGTTGAACCCAGGGAAAATAGATTTCGGCCCAGACAAAGATATGCATACAGCCCAGCCTCTCCACTTGGCTGTGTGTCTCCATCCAGGGGTGGTCCTTTCTTCCCCCTGTGTCAGGCTTTCTTGTAGAGCTCACGAGTGCAGAGTGTATTACTTGGGTGGCAAATCAGGACAGGCCCAGGGTGGGATGGCTCAGGGTCCCTGCTTCTTCTCCTGCCCCGTCTGTCCTCCCGGAGCATCTGAGACCGTAGACGGCAAGACCAGTGGACTGTCTTCATGGATTCACTTTACTTGTTTATTTACATATTTAGGATTTCACGGGGGCTGGTGCCTCGGGTGGCTCACGCTGTCGGGGGGCTCCAGGTGTGTTGCAACAGACACTGCATCTTTCTCCTGCGCCACCCCTGTGCCCAGCCTCTGTGTCCTGGGGCCACGCATGTTCTTCCTTTGTATCGATAAGGGGTGCTTTCTGGATGCACGAGGTCTGACTCGACATAGAAATGATAACCTGGAGAGTACGAGGAAATACTCGGTGTAAAAGCTGGGGTTACTCACCACACCCAAGACTGCTGCCCTCTTGGTGGCAGAGCAAAAAAGGAAGCACCCCATGGAGAGTGTCCTTGTTCGCTTCCACAGCCAAGAGGCGTGCAGCATGGCGATTGCTTCTTTCTTCACTGTGTGTGTAATAATGCTCACAAACACCCGGTTCCATGAACGGCTAACCCAGGTTTGGACTTTAAGTGGATTTATTTTCACTGGTGCATGTCGCTGTGTTGGTAAGTGTTCTTAGCTTAGACCAGAGCTTCTAGACGTCTGGTGTGCAGTCACTGGGCAGTTACAGATGTCCTGCACTGCCTCCTGCACGTGTACAACTTGGGGTCTGGGTCCGGGCGGAGGAGCTGAGGAAGGAAGCAGCGGCCACAGAGGCGGTGATTGGACATTTGGCCGGACTGTTCACAGAGTGGGCGGGACTCTCCTTGAGAACCTCCCAAGAGCCCAGGTGGAGGGAGGGCGGAGGCAAGAGTGGGGTCCTCTTTAGTGGGGCCAGGGCTCTAAGAAAGTGTGTGGCCCAAGCTGGTGCCCGGGAGGAGTCACCAGCAGCCTTATTTATCCAGCTCCTCGTCTTCATCAAAGCAGGGGCAGGTTAACCCCCTGGGCCATGAGGTTGCTGGAGGGGGTTGTCCGTGTGGGCGGCAGATTCCACATCCATGGGCTCTAGGGAAAACTCGTCTTTCATGTCCTCACACGCACCCACTTGCTGTGGATGGGGCTGGTTTTGTAATTATTCCTAATTTGGAGATGAGAACGTGGAGGCTTGTTGGGCTCTTGATGTCTGGGTTCTAAAGGGAGCCGGCGTTGTCTCATACCCCTGTGCAGGAGCCAGGCTGCGCTGGGTGTCTGTGCTTATTATCTTCCTCATCTCCTCGCCAGCCGCCCCTCGCTGCCTCCATCAAAGCTGCGCTGGGTTTCATGAAATGCTTTCAAGTAGTTTACTCTCCCACAAGAACCATCCCTGCTTGGACAGTTTCTCCTCACCAAACACGCTGGTGTTATTGGTGATCCGCTTGCCTTCCCTTTGCTTTTTCCAGGGGCAGCAAAGATGTTAAGTCTTTTTGCAGAAAAGACACTTTCCATGTCTGGGCAGGAAAGGATACGTTTTCATTAGGAAGCTTTGGGCTACGGGCCATGCAGAATCCTGGTGAAAAAAAGGCTTAAATACCCCAAACCACATTGTGCGTCTCAGAGGCAGCAGCACTGCTTGGGTCCAGGGGCTCAGAGGTGCCACAACGGCCAGGATCCCTGCACTTTTGGAATGGTTGCTCCTCATGCTTGTCCTCTCCTGAGGTAAGGATGGCTGCTGCTGCACCAGCCATCACCTCCACACACAGTCTGTTAGAGGCAGACCTATTTCTCTTTAATTGACTCTCTTTATCAAGGAGCAAATGTTCTCTAGACCCCCATGCTGCCCCTCAGACTCCTTCCAGCCCACCCGCATGCTCTGACCACCCACACTCCCTCGCCAGGGCACTCAGTCCCTTGCACGCTGTACCCAGGCCAAGGGGGTGGTTCCTCGGGCTCATCTAGGTTCCTGTCTCCGTGCCCACCCCCCTCACCCCCACACCTCCTACTCCTTCTCTGGGCTGAAAGCTGGAGTTCTCCTTGGAGAGCCATGGGTAAAAAGGCAGGACAACTGTCACTGAACAACATAAAAAAAAAAAAAAAAAAGAAAATCCTTCTCAGTGCGAATGGGCTCTCAAGGGATTGTCTTGCTGAGACACAAACAAAAATCCCGGTTGACACTCAGCTTTGGGGAAAGACTCGGTAAAATGACACGCGCAGAGCACACGGAGGAGTGCCGGCCCGCGGGGAGCGCCCGACCGGAAGCAGCAGCTGCTGGCCTCGTGAAGGTGAGGAGGGCGGGGACTGAACGGTGTGTTGGACTCAGTCCTGCCCTGAGGCCTGGACGGGAAGGGCCTCCCCTTGCCTTCCCCGTGGGGCCAGGGGTCTGTGGGGCTGGGTTCACACCCCCCTGGTCTAGACTCTGCTCCAGGTCCTGCGGCAAACCTGTGGCAGGTGGTGGAGCCTTGCGGTTTGAGAGGGCGGTGCCTGGACGGCCAGGTGAGCTGGACGTCCCCAGGTGCGTGAGCTTTCCTAGGGGGTGGGCAGAGCCGGGTGGGCAGGGCCAGGTGGGCGAAGAGAAGAGGAGAGCGTGGCCGGTGGGCTGGGGGCTGGAGGGGAGGGGCCTGTGCCTCCCCAGGCTCGTGTTCCAGGGATGTGCTGGAGCTCCTGGGGGTGAAAGATCTCGAAACTCAACCCCGTGGTCCCAGTTATCCTCAGGTGTCCTTGTCAAGCTGGGAGGCCAGAACCCGGCCTAACAGTTTGTCAACTTGATTTATCCCCTCCAAGTGTTCAGACGTGCGGTTTGCAGGCCTCCTCGGTGACTCACACCCTGGGCCCCACGGAGTCGGGGTGGGCCTCATCGGAACGAGGGTCCTTAGCCGCCGCCGGAGCTCTTTTTGATTTTGATTCTCTTACTCCATTGCTCTTAGTTCACTTCCAAGGCGACGGCAGCCTAGGGGATTAGCTCTGATCCTCACTTGATGGCGTGGGGCGCTCTGAGGCTAATACATCACGTAACTCAATCGTGTTGTTTAAATCCCTTTTCTGGAAGAAAACCGATTCCGGCACCTTGCACGCCGGGCACACGTACACCCGTGCCCACACTCGCGGTGCAGCGGGCTGCCCCTGCTCTCCGAGGAAGAGAGGGGCTTGGTGTCCGCCCCACGTGTATTCTCATGGCTGCTGCTCTTCGTGTGGCTCCTGGCGGCCTTTGAAGAGTGTCGCCGTCTAACAAGTATCGGACTCTCGGCAGGAAACCACCCCAGAGATATGGGTGCTCAGGGCTGAGCCGGATTCTTCGGAGGCAGCCGGTGACAGGACACAGCTCCTGCTTTCAGAGGTGACCAGAGCGGAGGAGGGATGTGGGATAAGGGAAGAGCACCTATTTAAAAAAATTATTTCTCAAAAATGTTAATAGGTAATGGAGTCCCATGGTTTAAAATGAATAAACTGCAGGAGGCTCTCCCCTCAACACAGGTCATCAACCACCCGGGTCTTTTCTCTGCGGTCAGTCTGACTAGTTCCTGCTAGAGACACTGTTCGCATCTGTAAGTGAACAGTTACACGCGTGTTGTATATACACACATGCACGCATTTCTTCTTCCTTTTGCCCAAGTGGTAACACACTGTACTTAAAAAATAGGCTTTTTTGAGCATAGGCTGCAAACCAAAGTGTCGCAGGTTCGATTCCCAGTCAGGGCACATGCCTGGGTTGCAGGCCATGACCCCCAGCAACCACACATTGATGTTTCCCTCTCTCTCTCTCTCTCTCTCTTTCTCCCTTCCCTCTCTAAGAATAAATAAATAAAATAAAAAATCTTAAAAAAATAGGCTTTATTTTTTAAATTTATTTTAAAAATGTTTATTATTTTTTAGACAGAGGGGAAGGGAGGGAGAAAGAGAGAGAGAGAAACATTGAAGCGAGAGAGAAATATTGATGGGTTGCCTCTTGAATGTGTTCCGACTGGGGACCTGGCCCACAACCCAGGCCTGTGCCCCGATGGGGAATTGAATGAGCGGCCCCTTGCTTTGAGGGGTGATGCCCAACCCACTAAGCAACACTGATCAGGACAAAAAAAAGAGACTATTTTTAGAGCATTTTCAGGGTCACAGCAAAACTGAGCAGCAGGTACAGGGGTGTCCCATCTACCTCTGTATCTGGGGATTATCTGCCCCAGCCCCCCTTTGCCCCCAAAGCATGCAGCCTTCCTGCGATCACTGTCCCCCCCCAGAGCGGTGCGTGTGTCACAAGTGATGGACCTGCACCGACACGTCACCAGCACCTGAGTCCCCGGTTCCCATGAGGACTCACTCTGGCTGTTGTGCATCCTGTAGATCTGGACACGTGTGTGATGACATGCACCCACCATTGTGTACCGTGCAGAGGGGGTTCAGCACCCCCCAAACCCTCCAGAGGGCATTTATTATAATGCTGTGTCACGTAGGGGGTCTATAGAGGGGTCGGCAAAACTCTGTCAAGAGCCAGATACTAAATGTTTTGGTTTGTGGGCTCTCTGCGCTCTGTCATAGCTACCCAACGGCGCTGTTTCAGGAAGAAAGCTGCCTTGGGTGACATGTAAACCCACGGGCATGGGTGTGTTCCAATAAAACTTTATTGTGGACACTGAAATGTAAACTTCACATAACCCACCTTGAAATATTGTCTTTCTTACGATTTTTTTAAACAACCATTGAAACACATAACAACTAACCTTGTGGGCCATACAACACCAGGCGGCGGGCAGATCTGACCCTGGGCTGCAGTTGCCGACTCCTGGTCTAGAGCAGTGTCTCCTGACTCGTTCAGTAGAACAAAACTAACTACCTCCCGGGCTGCACGTCGGCGGGTAGAGAGCGACGTCTGGGAACTACTGCAGACCTTGCGTTCTTAGGGGGCCAGTGCACTGCCGTCGTTGAGGCCCCCGAGCAGCCCTGCGGGGAGACAAGAGCCCCTTCACTATGTGCATCCGGTTCAGGGTAGCCCTTTCCAAACTCGTCGTGAGAACCTGCTTCCTCCTGCTCCTTCTTTCCCTTCTCCTTCATCTCCTCCTTCTCCTGTTCTTCTCTGCGTCCTTTTCTGTGGCGGAACACGCAGTCACTCGTAGAACTGGTGCTCTGAAGCACCGAGGCTGGGGGACATCGGCCCAGAGGCCCCGAAGCTGCCGCAAGCACAGCCGGGAAGTGGTGGGAGCAGCCTGGGCACGGTTTTGGGACGAGCTGGGCTGTGAGTTCGCACAACGTCCTTGAGTGCAGCTTCAGTACAGGGAGGCGCCCCGACTTTTGGTCTTTGGCAACAGCCCTGCCCTCTCGAGGGACTGCAGTCCTCCCCGGTGTCACAGGGGAGCCCCAGCTCTGCAGTGGGAAGGGCTTCTCTGAGGAAGAGCCGCTGCTGATTCAGGATTCAGGATCTCTACTCTGCTGCTCCACACCACAGACCCTTCACCCCCTGCTTCCCAGCCCGGCCCTCCCCGCATCAGCCAGGGGCCCCTGTGCTCACCCAAGTGCTTGGACCAAACGCATCAAATTTGCCCTTGACCCCACTCTCTTTCCTTTACAATTCACATCCATTCACTAGCAAGTATTTTCCATGCTACCCTCAAAACACACTGTGAATCCAAGCACTTCTTCACGCCCTGCACGCTCGCCTACCTGACCGGCAATGGTTAGCACCTCCCCCAGCTGTTGCTGGATCTGTGGTCTCCGAAGTGGAGAGGGCAGGGAACCATGAACCCTTTTGTTTATATGTATTGTTCCCCATCCTTCTGTCTACTTGATAATGTACACATTCTACATTTTCTAGTTGCTAAAAGTAGAACATGTTTATAATCTATAAATAGTGTGTGTGCATCTGTATACGTAGAGAGATGCTGGGGAATTTGGATTATTTTTGCAAGTAATTTGTCACACACACACGGAATGAAAGCGCACCCACCCTCTGAGAACAGCTATGGAGAAAACGTGAAAAATACTTGAAGGCCTTGGAGAGTTAACGAAGCAGTGACCAAGGTCAGGGCCAAGATCTGGGAGAGGCACGGAATGCAGGAAGGTGAGCCAGTGTTTGTGACCACGTGCTCCTCAGTGTCCTCTTTGCAGAAGAAGAAGAAGCTGGGAGTAAGGAGCAGACCGCGCTGCTGATAGACAAGAGGGCAGGAGAACAAACATGGGTACTCAGAGCCGGCAAAGAACCGGGGGTCCTGGGCACCTTCACACCCCCATGTGGCCGGAGAAAACCCTGCAGGGCTCCAGTCTAGGAGGAAGGGTTGACAAAAATAGACTGGTCCTCCCAGGAAGGGAAGCCCAGTTTGAGTGGTTTCCATTCCAGACGGGATTAATGACATCAGGAGCTGGTAGTGCCCACAGCTACCCCCCACCTCTGGAAAATGCAACACCTTCCTATCGCTCTGTTTTTCAAACATAGTGTCTGACATTCAATCAAAATAATCCGTGCACAAGGAGAAAAGACAATATCGTTTTTTAAGAGAGAGAATTAAGATGTAATCCGAATAGTAGACTTAAACTAACTATGCTTAATATATCCAAGGAAAAATACAAGTTGAGGATTTGGGCAGAGAACTAGAAGCTAAAAAAGAGAATCAAAAGACAATCTTGGAAATCAAAAAACATGATAGTAAACTAAGGCCCCAAGTTTGCATACAGAGTAGACACAGCTGAAGAGAAAACTAGTGACCCGGAATAAGAAAAAAATATCTAGAAGGAAGCTGGTGGAGAAGAAAGCCTAGAAGAACCAGAGGCACGAGGATGCAGAGAAAAGGCTGAATACCTGTATTTGAAGCCCCACCGGAGAGAAGGGAGGAAACGAGGCAGAAGTAGTGTTTGAAGAGATAGTGACTACAAAATTTCTAAAACAGATGACAGATATCAGACCACATATTCCTGAAGGATTCTGCACCTCCGAGAAGACGAACATGGAGAAAACCACATCTCAGGGCATCGGAGTAAAACTGCCGGCCGCCTAGGACCAAGGGCGACCTCAGAAGAATTCGAATTCCCTGCAGCTGCTGACATAGCCTCTCCTTGCAGCTGCGCCTCTCACCACCTGCTACCTGTGTCCTGCGCTCTGACCTTTTGTCCCCGGTCTTAGCGAGGTGTGATTGGCATATAACCTTGTGTTAACCCGAGACGTATGACAGAATGATTTGCTGTGCGTGTATAGTGTGAAGTGGCCACCACCATAAGCTTCGTTGCGATGAGAACTTTTACGATCTACACTCTTAGCCACTTTCAAATACATATGCAACACCATAAAGTCTTGTTAACTGTAGTCGCTGCTGTGTATCGTGTCCCCGCGACTCATTTATCCAATCACTGGGAGTTGGTACCTTGTGGTCGCATTCACCCATTTCTCCCGCTCTGAAGCCCCCGCCTCCAGCAACCGCCAATTTGTGTCCTGCCTCTGGGAGTTCAGTTGTTTTCTTAAAGACTCCATGTGTATGAAGTGAGATTGTACGATACTGGTCTTTCTCTGTCTGCCTTACTTCACTTAGCATGGAGTCCTCAAGGTCCATCCACGTTGTTGAAAATGGCACAATTGCCTTCATTTCTTGATTGAATAATACTCCAGTGTGTGTGTGTGTGTGTGTGTGTGTGTGTGTGTTGTTTTCTTTATCCACTCATCCGTTCACGGGCACCCGGCTGTTGTAAACAATGAGGCAGGGACCCGGGAGTGCAGACGCCTTTCAGAGACACCGATTTCTTCCCCTGGATACACACCCAGACGCGGGACCCCTGGGTCACGAGGAGGTTGCGTCTGGAATTCCTTGCGGAGCCTCCACACTGTGGAGGTCTGCGATCCCACCCACCGTGTCCAGGGGTCCGTTTTCTCCACGTCCTCGCCAGTGCCCGCTGTCTCTCATCTCTTGGATGGCAGCCATTCCGCCGGGAGGGAAGTCCCTCCGGCCTTTGTGACGGGATGCACCTTCCACAGGCCAAGCCTGAGTCTCTGAGTCAGGACTGCAGTCTTCCCTGCCCCGACGGCTCTTCCCTGACTTCGCTCGGGTGTCTGCTCAAACGTCGCCTCCTGGGAGGGGTTTTCCCGCCCACTCTGAGAATCCCTGGCCCTACCACCGCTCTCCGTCGACTCCCGTGGTGCTAGTTTCCTTCGCTACCTGAGTCAGTGTTACACGCGTCCTGTTGTAGTGCTGGGTCTCTGTCACTGGAAGGGGACGCCATGGGGAGAGGGCCTTGTGTCGTTCGCCCCCGTGCTGGACACCCTGACCTCGGTGCCTGGCCCGGAGTGCGCCCCCAGCGAGCGTGGTCGGGCGCACCGGTGAGCGGAGGCGGGGCGCTCGCTGGGCATCACCACCACGTAAACAAACATTCTAAGCCATTCTAGACGCTGAGAGGTGGGCCCCCGATCCCATGGATTTACCAGGGGCGCTCCCCCTGCAGAGCTGGGCGAGCCCATCCGGAGGGGCCCCTTCCCAGGTGGCCACGGAAAATAGGCCTTTCGCTCCGGTCGGAGATGACTCCTCCCCACTCCCCGGAGTCAGAACGGCGACACAGCGAGCTCTCGGGGCCTTGTGGGAAGGGCAGCCCCTATTCCAGAACGCTGGCCGTTGCCCTGGAGAGGACGTCATGATTGCTGAGCCCCACTTAGACAGTTTCATAACAGCCAATTAATCTGTTTTAAAGGACTCAGTCAATGCAATTGAGATTTTTTTTTTTCCCTGAGATAATTGAGAGGAAGCTGGAGAGGGATTTCAAAAAACATGTTTTTTTTTTTTTTTTAAAGGTTCTTACTTATTGAACAGCCGAAGACGAAGGCACCGGTTACAATGCTGATTGTCCTTGGGGGGAAGCCATAAAGATGCCAACAAGGGCACATGCCCCTGGAATGGCCACCAGCGTCCTGCGAGGCTGTCCCCTCCCTCCTCCCACCACCCGTGGGTAACGGAGGGGTAAACGGCTCCAAGTGCTGGCGGGTGTCACTGATGAGTTCAGAGGCTGGGCAGCACGCGGGGTCCGTGGCACTCACCTCTGACTTGTTAGACACGCGTTTCCGGAGATGGAGACGGACGGCCTTGGGTGCGGAGGCCAGATTTTCTCTTGGGCTGACTTTTGACCCTGTCCTTTTCCTGGGGGTTACTGACCCATCAGCCTTCCTGTGTCATTCATTCTGGGTCCGTTTCCAGCAAGAATAATGAGGCGGGACCCGCTGCTGGGACAGCCCAGGCCAATTGGGGGCCATCAGGAGCCTCTGTGGCTTCTCGCCCCTCACTCCCGTGCCCACCGCGCATGAGCATTTCCAGACTTCTGAGACCTGAGGCGGGAACAGTGGCGTGGGGAGGCGAGGACCCAGGCTTCGAGCTGGGCTTTCCAGTGTGCACATGTCGAACTGGGATTAAAAAACTGCATGTGGTGCCGTGCACGGTGCCGGCCGCCAGCGCGCCCCGCCCCTCCCTGCGAAGCTCTCTCTGCAGTACTATCGCGCCAAAACCGCAGGCTCTCCCTGCCTCTTTGATCTTCCCTGCAGGTTTCTGATGGAGCCAGCTTTTGCACTGAGGGTCATTTTCACTTTGCAAAGAGGTGTTCAGGAGATTTGACGGCAGCCTAATGTCAGAGACGCTTTAATTCCCGAGCCCTGGTTGGAGTGAATGTGGAAAATCTCCAGATGCTGCTGTTGCTGTATTAGGTTTTCGCCCCAGCGCTGGGGGGCTGCCCCCCACCCCCAACCCCCTGCTGGATTGCAGTCATTAAGGGGGGAGATTGCCGGTTGTCACCGACAGCTGTGCTCCCAGGCACTAGGGCCAGCTGGCCCCGGTGCCAAAGGGCTGACACTTGGGCTTCTGATGAAAAACAGATGCAAATGTGACGGGCGTAATTGCAGGAAACCTCGTTAACAGGATTGGGGGTTCTGCAGAGGAGGGCAGCTCGGGAAAGGGCAGGTTTTATGTCGGTCTGAAGGCGATTCTCTCATCAGCACTTTGAAATGCTGACAACGAACGCCCTTAATTGCTCAAGAAAACCCGCCAGCAGTTTTTGCACGTTTGACACTTCTCTGCTCGGCAAGGGGCGGGCGCTGGCAGAAGACGACACTATCAGAGCGGTGTTCGCTTGTGGAGTGAGTATTCCAGCATGACCATTAGGGACATGGGTCCTGCGTGGCCTGGAGACACAGGCGGGGGACACACCTCACTGTCCTGGAAGGCACCTAGCCCGGAGGCGGCCCCAGGCTCCTGGTGCAAGAAAGGGAAGCAGCGCCTCCATGTTTATGGCTTAAAATCTGAACCTGCGAGGCTTGTTCCTTTGCCCTCAACATAACTTCCCCTTCCTTGTCCGGCGGGCGTTCTCAGTTCCCTAATGTCTTGCTTGGGTCATGGGTAAAGGGACGAGTCGTGTCTCGCCCAAGGTCATCTCTTGAGAGACCGTGTTTGGCTCTCAGAGGCACCAGGGCGCCGGGCCCTTGGAGGGAGAAGGACGCTTGCTGGTCCGGTGAACTTTTGGGTTGAGTGGCCGAGGCAGAGAGAGGACCGATAAGGGAGAGGCCTCGGGAGTGGGGACAGGCCTGCGTGTAAACAAGGTGGCCGGGGTCAGGGGCGTGAGCTCTCCCAGAGGAAGGCAGAGCTGGCCAGGAGGCGGAGACAGGCACAGGGCAGGGAGGCCGTGGCGGGGGAAGGGAGGGAAGAAGCTACCCTCACGAGGGGTTCCCACTGCCCGGGCACGGCCCACGATGGCAGCGTGTTCAGGAGGCTGCCATCCTGAAGGTCTTCCTCTCCTGGCTGCTCCAGGTGGGCCGCCTGACCTTCGCCCTCAGGTCCTCCTTCTGTTTGGGGTACCGTCGCTTGTGAGGCCACGCTTGACCTGGCTTTCGAGAACTCTTGCCCAGCCCAGGGCCCCGGCGAGGAGGGCTGGAGCACCCCTGTGGCTCGTAAATCCAAGGCTGCGCAGGTGGGAGCCGCTGGAGTGAGGATTTAGCCCTGGGGCCGGCACGCTCAGCCCTCACGATCTGCCTCAGTTTGCAGGCCTCCCCTGCCACCTCTTCCTTCTCTGGCTCCTGAGCTCCAGTGGACGGGGCCCCTGCTGTGCTTGGGCACCCTGTGTCTCCATGGTCCGGAATACCCCCCCGCCTGACCATCCACACCGAGTCCTGCCGCCTGCACCCATCCCACTCAGCCCAAAGGCCGGCTCCCTGATCCTCCGCGGGAACTGTAGGGAGATCTCTAGCCACCTCAGGGAGCCTGGTCTGCCCTCCTCGGAATATGTACGAGCCAGCCTTGATTGGCTTGTCTATCTGGTGTCCAGGGGTGGCCCAGCCACCCAGAGTCCAGCAGGGCCTTCTCACCTGGTCCGAATAAGTAAAAATAATAGGTGTTCGGTACACGTCAGCTCGAGGAAAAAATAGGTGTTGGGGTGGGACCCTCTTCCAGACTTTCAAGAAAGCAAAAAGGGTTCACTTTCCAAAAAGGGTGGATGAAGCCTGTGCCAAAAAAAAAAAATTAATCTCGGAGGTTTGGCCGCCGTACCAGAAATAGCAGGTGATGCATGTTCTGGCTGAAGAGATGGTGCCGTGTTTGAGAATCCTGAGTCTGAAAAGGCCTGTGATTAAGGCCTTCAGTCCATCCTACCCTCCATTCACCACCCACCAGTCCACCCGCCCATCATCTCGCCATCCATCCTCTGTCTGTCCATCCGTCCGTCCACCCACTCATTCATGTGTTCATCTCCCTTCACTTCCCCCAAGTACTGATGAGACCATGAGGACAAACCGCACAAGGTTCCAGTCTTGAGAAACCTGCAGACTTTTTCTCAGAGACGGTCTCAGCAACGGGATTGTTATTAGGAGGAGATTCCAAACACCATCTGAAGGCCGGGGAACGGACACTCCTAAATCAGAGCATCCCACTGGTGGAGTGTACGGCCACTGAAGCGACGGTTGTTCAGAGCAGGTGACAATATGCAGGTGGCGTGATGCAACAGTAAGCGAAGAAGTGCATACCGCATTTGAAATAAGTCTATTCAGTGAAAAAATGTGGAAGGAAAGGAAAAAAACTGTGACCATGCCTCCAGTGGTGGGAACATGGGTGAGTCCTCATTCTTCCTTCAACTTCTGTGTCCTGCCCAAGTTTTCCTTAAAGGGCCCACTCTCCCTGCATTTTCCACTCTTCTTGGGGAGGATACTTGAGGGGAACTTTCTTCCACGTTCCTGTATTTTCTTTTGACCCTTTGAATGTCTCAGTAGAGTTTGTTCTACAGGACAGGAAAGATATCCTGTCTTTCTGTGGTTAGGAACTGTGTGTGTGTGTAAGTTTTAAAAATGTCTATAAAATAATATATGTGCTTTCATTCCCCGCCCCAGATGTTCCTGTCTCGTTCCCAACCAGATTAAACCTGGGTGGGCTTTGTGGCTGGGCCTTTCTGGGCCCCCTAAATGGGATGGGAGCCCAGCAAGTTCAAGTTCGTTGCCTGACAGGGAGCCTCTCCTCTTTGTGGCCACACTGAAGAGTCAACGCTCAAGTTTCTTCCCTTGGGAGAAATTATTAAACGGCTTGTTCGTAAGCCTTCATGTGAGCGCGCCTGCTTCCACGGAGCGAATCCCACTTTCCTTGGCTGAGGTCAGCTCGCGGGGTTTATCTGGGCTCCGGATCCTCTGCAGTTTGAGATGCCGCATCACCATTTCCCCGCCGGCAAACTTCCCGAGGCGCGTCTCTTGGACCTCTCCTTTCATCCACTGTCATCCGTCCCCTGGCCGGTGGTCCCGCGCATGAAGCCGCCTCTCCCGTTTCTCTCTGGAGTCCGGCCGTCACGCGGCCAGACACGTTTTCCTTGGCAGCCGCTGCGCAGGGTAAGACGTTGATGGGTCTAGACATTCCCCGGGGCGTCCGTGTGTGCCCGGAACTGACACTTCTCTGGCACGCGAGGTCTGCGGCGGCTTCTTGGAAGCTGGTTCAAAGCTCGGCACCCCCAGATCTGGCTAATAGAGGAAGACCCCCTCCTTTGGGGGGGGGTGACTGCAGGCCTCTTAGTTGGGCCACATGCAGCCTGTCCCTGGGCTGGCGGTGACACTCAGCACAGGGGACATCTCCCAGTCCCCGACAACTTTCTTGGGCTGGACAGAGTGAGCAGTGCCGTGTATGAATGTTCTTCCCTCTGTGAAACAGGGTGACTGCCCACGGTCACACAGGACGGTGCCCGGCAGGGCCCTGGCCATGTCTGTCCAGTCCCCACGTCTTCACTCTCAGCCTCTGTGCTCACTCACGCCTGCCTCTCACTGTGCTACACAACACGAGGGGCTCCCATGTCCCTCAGACTGAAAACAGCCACAGGGATGGGGGATGGCACACGGCGTGAGCCTCTTCCAACACAGACGGAAGCGAAGGGCTCGGGAAAACCTCACGAAGGGACGGATGTAAAAGGAACAATCCCTTTAAGCTCCTGAGGACTCCGTGGGGGAAGAGAATTAGAACTTGGTGCCACTCCTGACAAAGAAGGCAAGTGACCCAGGAGGACCCCCTCGGGCGGCTGTTGCGAGGTTCTGGGTGGGCTTACGACGTGTCCACCCCCTTGGAGGCCATGTGATGATGGACTCCCTGGATCTCCTCCGTCACAGCTCTCCGTGACACCGTGTCCTTTCCCGCCGGCTGCCGCACTGGAGTCACGTGCACAGCGCCCCACCTCCAGCTCAGCTGTCCCGGGCCAGGGAAGACATCTGTGTCACCATTTGCATCCAACCCTGTTGTATTTTGGGGGGTGGTACACGTGTTTTTGCTCTCTGTCTCTGGATCAAGTGGAGATGTTGTCACACAGTAGATCAGAGGGGGTCCCCTTCACGGCAGGCTTCCTCCGTCACACCCAACCCTTGCAGAGGGTTCAAGTGCTGCTGCGGCGCGGGAAGCTCCCCCAGCCTGCTGTTGGGTGTGACTCGGCCGCTGGGCGGCCCTGGGACCTGGGGGACAGATGTGCCCTTGAACTCCCGTCCTGCCACCCCTGCCATGCAGGCCAGGCGCACACACTCCTCAGAGGCCCACTCGTGTGCCGGGGCATGCTGGGCAAGAAAACAATGACAGGCCACGGTCCCCTGGTTCTCAGAGAGGGGACACTTTGTCCAACTGGGAAGCCAGCCTCATTCTCCACGTTTATCCTCTCGTACACGAAGTGACGTGCCTCTAATACCAGGAAAAGGGGAACTCGTGTTTCTTGGTATCCCCAAAGGGGAAGCGAAACGGACGAGCAAAACAATTCCATCCAAGAAAAGACATCAGCCAGCTGCTTATAGAAAGCTGACTTGCACCTGCA
This sequence comes from Phyllostomus discolor, assembly GCF_004126475.2. Lineage (NCBI taxonomy): Eukaryota > Metazoa > Chordata > Mammalia > Chiroptera > Phyllostomidae > Phyllostomus > Phyllostomus discolor. The sequence goes on along the minus strand of NC_040904.2, from coordinate 5,917,851 downwards.
GTTCACGAGGCCTCTAAATAAGGACGTGCTCAGAGGAGACTTGGAGGAGCCTTTTTATGAATGAAATGGGGAAACGAGGAGTCACTGTGCGTTCCTCGGGTGTGGCGTCTGAAGATGACGTCCTGCCCAACCTCTCTCCGTCCCAGAGCCACGGCCTGTGGCGGGAAACTGCCCACGGCCTGATGGACTTTCGAAGGAAGCCGAGAAAGTTCACCACGCTTTGGAGCGTGGTGTCTCGAGTGGGCCTTTGAATGAGGTCCTGGCTTCGCTTGTTCAGTTTCATTGAAGACAGGCGGCCTGCCATGTGTATGACCCTCAGCTCCTTCCTGAAAGGGAACGGATGGACCCTTCCTGTGGGCCTCCTCACCTGGACAGGCCCCTCCTCAGCCGGGCACAGGAGCTCCTGAGTGTGCATTGGCCGGTTTCCACACGCGGGCTCCGGCAGACGGGGCCTAGCGGGGAGGAGAGGAGCGACATCTCTTACACACTTTCTTCCTCCCTTCGTGACCCCTGAGTCTTCTCTCAGGGCACCTGGGCGGGTCGGCGGATCCCCCTGCTGTGGCAGCGCGGGTGTGACGGGGAGAGGCCGGCATGGCTGGGCCTGCCCAGTGTCCCGATCGCGCTGAGAGTCTGTCTTGCCTCACGCAGAGATGGTTGGGGGGGAGTCGGGGGGTCTTTACGAAGATCGCTGTCCACACGGGGCTGCTGCTCAGACATTACAGGCTCACGGGGTCGAGGCCAGTGTTAACCTGGCCCGTGTGGGTGGTGAAGATGAGCCATTCTTTTTTTTTTTTAAAGATTTTATTTATTTATTTTTAGAGAGGGAAGGAGGGGGAGGAAGAGAGAGAGAGAGAGGGAGAGAGAGGGAGAGAAACACCAATGTGCGGTTGCTGGGGGCCGTGGCCTGCAACCCAGGCATGTGCCCTGACTGGGAATCGAGCCTGCGACACTTTGGTTCGCAGCCCGCGCTCAATCCACTGAGCTACGCCAGCCAGGAAGAGGAGCCGTCCTTAACCACAGATCGAGTTCAAGTGTCCGTGAGTTTGGGTGGGAGCAAAGCACACCTTCGTTTTCACTGACATCCACCCTGTAACCGGACTGAACATCTGGCTGCGTTGTGGGGTCGGCTGTTCCTGTCACATTGTTGCAACAGGAACCCCACATGACTTCCTGCTGGGTCCCAGTCGTTACAGGGTTACCGCTCGTCACTCCTTCGAAAGGTCAGGGTGTCCCTAGGCTCCCCGTGGACACGTCACCTGATGTGGTCAAGGAGTGCGTCTGTGCTCGCACCCGAGGCCCGAGGGCTGTTTTGATGACACGGCACGTCCGGTGTCATCAGTTCCTCGAAGCCTTTCCCCCCGTTCTCTGGCCTCACCTCCCTCTTCTTACAGGAGCTTGGGGGAGCTGCAGGGGAGGCTGGACCCAGGCTTCGCGGGGAGTCGCTGCTCAGTGGGGGGCACCCTGGTACTCAGGCCAGATGGCGATGACCCTACAGAGGGCGGGGGGTGAAGGCGGAGACTCAGATGCGTGGGGGCCGGGCGCCCCTGGAGGGATGGAAGTCTAGCCACGACTTGGTTTTTCGTTGGTGGCCTCTGGGCCCATCCGGGGGGGCTGGTCTTATGACCAGTGTGGGGTTTCCAAGTCTCCCCCGCTGAGAGGTCCCTGAGAGCGGAGGGGGGCAGTGCCAGGAGTGCAAGTGTCTCCCCGTTTATTTAAGGAGCGCTCTTTTGTTATGAAAGTACTAATATTCGTTCATTGAGGAAGACTGATCAATCAAAAGGAAATTACTTTCTGCCACTTGAATAGGCTGCTAAGGATTTGGGGTCCATCTTTCGTACCCTAAGGGACCCAGGAGACGGCCAGCTTGGGCCCTGCTTCCTCCTCCCTTGGGGATGCATTCCAGACGTCTCCTGGTGCTAGCGTCCGGCCACGCCGCCGCTGCTTCGGGGCGGCCCGTCCTGCCCACGTGTGCGACTGGGTTTTATTCCCAGTGCGTCTGTTCAGCCTCCTGTGTTCACACAGCGACTTTTCACTGTTGTCGGCAATGCCCATCCGTGTCCGAGGACCAATGTTTAGTTAGCTCGGGAGGTGTTTCAGTTGTTGTTTTTTTGTCTCCATCTATAAAGGAGGCTTTTGTGTCTCACCAGCAACACTAACTATAAGACACAGACATTCAAATACAGCTCGAACCTTTCAAGTAATCAAGCTGGGATCGTTGCCCGTTCATGGATGAATTCAGCTGCAATCACTCACGAAGCCCTCTGTGGCCCCGGGGCCAGCCAGGTGCCCGGGCAGCTGCCCTTCCACGCCCCACGCCGTGTGTGGGGTGGGGCTGAGAGAGGGAGAGCAGAGTGGGGCGTGGCCTGTGGCCAGGGGCTGGGCCTTCGCGGGAGGGAGGGAAGGGAGAGCGCTTGCGTCAGAGTCAGAGCCACGGGTCAACTTCCTAGAAAGGTTGGGTGTGGTGAGTGTAGTGCCAAGTACAGAAAGTTCCAGAACTCGGAGGACTTGGGCTCGACTTTGTCTCTAATGAGCACCCAAGACCCTGGGTTTAATATCCTCACTCACGGCCTTTAACTGAGCACCTACTTTTCCCTGAGTCTGGTCTGTTCAGAGGGTTGAAATAGCTACTTTTGGTAGCCATGCCTGGGAACAGGGTGTTTCAGTGTGAAATAAGGAGGGGTGTTGTTATGAAGGGGTAACAGCCTAGTCCCTACTGTGAGTGTGTCTCTTCTTAACAAAAACCCAGCGTCGGCCCCCTGGGTTGCTACCAGACGGAACCCCTTCTGGAGGTTTCCTTGCCTTTCAACGCCCACTGAGGAGCCCTGACACCCGCACTCTGACCTCAGGCGTCTGCCCTTTTTCGTTCACCCTCAACCTTGGACTGAAAAGCTCAGGTCAAGGCCCTGGAATCTGTGAGGGCTGAATACCTCGCTCACCTGGCACGACTTGGAAGCTGACCGGAGCGGCTTCGGTCGTCACAGGAGGTCCTCTTGGTCCCTGGTCTCCCCCGCCCTCAGGTGACCAGTGCCAGCCTCTGGGGTCTGGGCAGGTGTGTGAGCTTGAGACTTGTTGGGGGGTTTCACCATGTCCCCCCCAAAGATATGTTGGAATCCTGACCCCCAGCACCTCAAACGTGACTGGATTTGCAGTAGGGTCTTTTTTTTAATTGTATATTTATTTTTACATGTTTTTTAAAGATTTTATTTATTTTTAGAGAGGGGAGGGAGGGAGATAGAGAGAGAGAGAGAAACATCAATGTGTGGTTGCTGGGGGTCATGGCCTGCAACCCAGGCATGTGCCCTGACTGGGAATCGAACCTGCGACACTTTGGTTGGCAGCCCGCGCTCAATCCACTGAGCTGCGCCAGCCAGGTGCAGTAGGGTCTTTGCAGAGGTTGTGAAGTTAAAGTGAGGTCACTCAGCTGGGCCCTAATCCAATATGGCGGGCGTCACTATAAGACGGGGAGGTTTGGACACAGGCACACGCACATGAAGAACGTCATGTGAAGGCGAAGGCAGAGATCACGTGATGGGTCTACAAGCCCAGCAACACCGAAGGTTTGCAGCCAAGCCCCAAAGCTCAGAGAGAGAGAGGGGTCCGACCAGGCTCTGCCTCGGCCTCAGGAGAAGTGATGTCAGCACTGCGATCTCGGATTTCCGGCCTCCGGGGTGGTGAGACAACTCATTTCTGTGGGGTGAGACCTCCAGTGTATGGGATGTGGTTCCTTGGTCCCCTGGACGCTGCTGCTCCGAGGGGGGGGGGGGGGCCCTGTCTGGTCTCCCTCGGGGCTCCCCGCCTCCAACTGCTAGGGCCCCTGCCTGGGCCAGCCTCCTGGGAAACCCAATTGGCTCTGCTTTCTTGGCATTTCTGGTTTGCTTTCAGGCATCCTTGGCTTGGGGGCACCTCCGAAAACAAAGAGGAAAACCCACAAAAACCAACCAAACAACTATAACAACAACAAAAACAAACCTAAAGAAACAGCAGCTGGACTCCTGATCTGGGTTCCGCCAAGAAGAGCGGCTGCTGGGGCGGGGGGCTCTCTCTCTGGGGGGCTTTCTCTCTGGTCGCTCCGGTTCTCAGCCCAGCAGAAGCCCCCAGGACGCTCAGCAAAGCACAGCCCTGACTTGCCCGCCCGTCAGTGTTTGCTGGCCTGAGACGGGGAGTCAGCAGGGTTGCAGGTTTGCAGGGGGTGGACACAGCCAGGCTGATCTTTGAAAAAAGCCTCAAGCGTTTGGCAGCTGCTGGCAATCTGGGCTGTAAATTAGAATCACCACTGGAGCTTCAAAAAAAAAAAAAAAAAAGTGCTACCGTGGAGCCCCACACAGAGCAAAACAATGAGACCGCCTGGGCGGCCGGACAGAGCGGGTTCTAGTGCACAGCCAGGCTGGGGCCGCTGGTTGCAGGGAGGAGCTCCAGGGAGGAGAGCCACGGGTTCCCAGCAGAGAGTCCTGGATTCAGCCGATGGCCCAGCCTCCCTGGCCTCAGCTCGGATCACACCGAAGCCTCTGTGCACCAGGAATGCCGGTCAGTCCTGACTCCCCCCAACTGTCAGTCAGTGGGTCTCAGTCTGGGCTCTGCTTGGTGGGTTCATTTCCTGGGGCTGCTCTAACAAAGCCCCACAAACTTGGTGGCTCAGACCAACAGAAATTTACTCTGCCTTCGCTCAAGAGGCCGAGGTCAAGTTGTCAGTGGAGCTGGCCCCTTCAGGGGCCCTGTGGACAAATCTGTTGCCCGGCTCTATCCCGGCCCCTGGTGGCTCCCGCCATCCTGGCGTTCCCTGGCTTGTGGCCATGTCACTGGGTCTCTGCCTGTGTCTTCCTGTGTCTCTCCGGGGCGTCTCCTCTTCTGCCTCTTATAAGGACACTCGACATTGTATCTGAGGCCCACTGTGATCCAGGGTGACCTCATGGAGCCATCCTCACCCCAGTGACATGTGCAGAGACCCTTATTCCTCATCAGGTCACGTTTGGAGGTGTCCAGCAAACCTATCTTCTGGTGAAAAACACCATTGAACTCACAACACCTGGAGGGTTTTTTAAAAAAATCCTGGTGTCTGGGCTCCAAGGTCAATTACACGGGCGGGCCCCTGGGGCCGGGACACAGGCCTGGGGAATGTCCAAAGCTTCAGGTGATGCCAGCGGGCAGCCCAGGCTGTAAAACCACAGGGAGCTGTGTGTTCTCAGTTGCCTTTTATGTGAGTGGAAAGTCCAAACCCAGCCGGGGCTCGGTGGGGGTCCACCTGGAGGGGGGGGTGTCCCGCGGGGTGCCGTCTGGCGGGGCGTGCACTCAGATTGGGTGGTATGCGCGTGCACGTGCGTCGGTCAGTGGAACCTGGGGAGCAGGCCGAGGGGGCCCCGCAGCCTTGGCCTCAGCTGGTGTGGGCTGTTCCTGGCTGGCCGACACCTGGACACACCGAAGCCGAGGCCGTGTTTATCGTCATGGGGCAGTGCGGCCGCTTTGTAATCCGAGTCTCTGGTGCCCACGCGAAGGGCTGGAACAAAGCGCTTCTTCAGCCCTGGACGCAGGCGCTGTTTTCTCGTGAGCAGCCATGAAGTCAGCGGTTTTCTCGGGTTTGTCAGCCGGGTTTCCATCTGCGTGCTTCTGATCCACAAAAGAGTTATTCAGAGCTCCCTCCAGCCTTAATTAGTTGCAGACCCTGCGGACCCGTCTGGTTTCCATCCTGCCTGCGGGCCGTGCCCCCTCTGTGTGTGTGGGGGCCCCCACGGACAGCGGACCCCTGGGCAGGTGGCCGCGCTCAGACCCCAGCCGGCTCTGGCTCCTCGTGGGGCAGAGTCAGCGAGTACGAGCCCCGGACTCCAGTTCAGGGGGTCAGTTCCAGGGCCTATGGCTCAGTTCTGGGCCCGGGTCGCCTCTGGGGAAGGGTGGGGAGAGTCTGGCCTGTGGGCTCCCCGTCTCTGCCTATGGTGGCCCAGAGTGTGAGAGTGCGGACCCTGGGGCGGCGTGGGTTCAAACCCCACGGCGAGCTGTGGGGCCTGGAGCAAGTTCTAAACCTCTCCATGCCTTACTTGTCCCCTGGAACGTGGTTGTGACCACGGTTCCTACCTCGGGGGGGACTGCATGTGATATCCTTAACTCCAGCGTCCAGGAAACGCTCATGGTCGTCACTGTGGCCTTACTGAAGCCGCGACTCAGACTCCCCACGTTTAAGAATCACAGTGTGGTGAACGAAGGTCCTGTCAGGAAATGCCATCGTGTGTGCCTCGGGGAAGACACTAGGGGGCGCCACGGATCACGCCCGGCTTCCCGCATCAGGCATTGCTCCTCCTCCTCCAGGCACTCCAGCTTTCTGACCCCAGGTCCTTTTCCCCTCCTGCCCCTCCTCCTCCTTTCCTCAGTCCTCCTTGGTCCCCAAACCCAAATGCCTGTCAGAGCAGGGCAACCCACGAGGGCGGGTGAAATAAAGGGCGTCACCGGGGTGCAAGGCCAGATTCTTCCCAAGTGGGCTGAGGGGGGAGGCGTGGCGGAGGTCCTCCCGGGTCAGCAGTGAGGTTAGGAGCACTAGCAAGGGGTGGCGCAGGGGCTCAGGCGCCGGTCTGCTGCACGGGCAGCCGCGGGTGCGGAGCGCCTGGACTAAGTCCGCTGGAGCCAGTGGGGCCGTGGGGCACGGTGCTCAGGGTCTGTCTGGGTGAGGGGGTCACTCCCGGGCAGGGACAAACGCCCAGTGCGTCTGGAATTGTTCTTAGGGTGTGTATGGGAGTCTAGAGCCCTGTGGGCAGCAGGAGTGACACGTGGTTTCTTGCTGTCTGTGGCCAGGCTTTACACTGCCATGGAGCACAGACCTGCTGAGCGCCTCGGTGACCATTCCCTGGGGTGCTGAGCCATTTGAGGAGATGAAGACAAAACGATACGTGAATATCATCTCTGCCCTCAGCGGACGGGCAGTTTCAGCGGGAAAATAAAGCTGACACTCATGCAAGTGCCAAATGCTGAAGGGGACGGTGTGGGGGAGTGTGTGTGTATGTGGGAGTGTGTGTGCGTGCACAGGTTGGCAAGGGCTGCCAGGGGCTGGGGAGGTTTCATGGACCAGGGGAGCTGGAGCAGGTGTGGAGGGTGGGGGAGGGGAGGGCTGGGGGCGGAACAGCAGTGCAGGTGGCAAAGGCCGGAAGGTCCGTGTGGCTCGTGATTACCAGGGGACAGGTGGGACTGCGACGGAAGTGCACACGTCCAACCTGAAGGGGACAAGCCGCCCCGACTTCTGCCAGAGCTGTCACTAGAATGGCCACGCGTGGCCGTGGGAGCCATGGGGCATTTGTTCTGTGCTCCAGAACACCAGAGAATCACACTCCACACTACACTCTGCCTTCCTGGGACTCAGAAGTGAGGTGTGTGAGGCTCTGGTCGGGTTTTCTGGAAGCCTCAGAGCAAGGGGACTGAACCAGAGCAGGCGAGTAGCAAAACTGCAGTGGGGGTGGGGTCAGTGCACTCGCTCACAGTGCCTGCCTGTGAACCTGTGTCCTGGGAGCTGTGTGCTGACCCCGGGGGGCTGGGAGGAGCAGACAGCGCCCTCTGGGCCAGGTGGGACTTCGCCCAGTTCTCTTGGGAGCTGGGGGGAGCCCCTGTGCCAGCTCTGTGCGGGGCACCGAGCTCTAAGCACAGTGGGGCAGGGGGCAGCCATGACCGGGACTGGTCCAGGCCCATGGGAAGTTCACAGTCTCCTGCTGGTTCTCACCCCTCAGCTGCGTCAGAATCACCTGGAGGGTGGGTGGGGGTTAGAGGTGGGCTTTTCTGATTCAGCAGGTCTGGGGCGGGGCCTGAGACTCCGCATCTCTAACAGACCCCCTGCCAATCCTGACGCTGCTGGTCTGGGGACTACACTTTGAGAACCACTCATCCAAGATGGGGTCTCAAACTCAGAATGCCAGGGAGTCATCTGGCCTAGCTCCTGGAGATTCTGATTCTGTAAGTCCGCTGTGGACGAGGGTAAAGGCATGCACATGGGCAGTGTCCCCGGGGCGTCTGACATCTGAGAGCTGGCATGTTGGAGGGTTGCTTGTCGCTGCAGCTCCCCAAGCTCCACAACCCCCCCCCCCAACAAAGAACTGGCATCTGGAGCTCTGAGGCAGGGACACCGCATCTTTAACAAGCACCCTGGGTGACTCTCACACTGGGCCAGACGAGACCAGTAGGTGGGGGACACAGGGTGGGAGCAGGCTCCTCTACTTGACCAGAGAAGAAGCGTCTGTTGCCGCTTTGTCAAGCCCTGGTTGCCCCCCACCCACCTCTGCCAGGCCCGGCAGGGCAGCTCCCTGCGTGGGTCCGGTAGAAGCCCATTGCCTGCTGTGTGACGCCTGGCACCCAGCAAGCGGCCCACACCACTCACTATGCTCAACTGTGGAAACACCCAGCAGCCGTCAGGTGAGTTTTGACCTTGCTCAAGCTCACCAGAGCTGGGTTCCGGACCCTGCCGTGTCCCCTGCCCCGTCCCCTGCCCCTCCGCGTTAGCCACCGTTGACTGCTTCCTTCCTAGGAGGCTCAGTGGGCCTGATCGCAGCATTTTGCACCCTTACTTTTCATCTCCCAGGAAGGCAGAGACGCTATCTGATGTCTAGTGATGCACTTGATCTGATGCTAATGCTGCAGATGCTTATGCAAATGCATGCTCCTGAATTCTCGCTCCTCTCGCCCGAGCAAGGCTTATGCAACCTGCTGCCTTGAGTCATGCCCCCCGCCCCACCCCCCCACACGCAGAGTGTTGACGATGCTAAACAGAGGACCTTGCAAAACAGTGTGCGGGACCTGGTGTCCTAAGCAAAAATGTCCTAGCTCCACCCAGTGCCATTCTGTGACTAGTGCTTTGGGGAGATTCCCCCAAGGAAGTCCCAGAGAGGAGGGAGATTTAAAAGGTCAGAGGGCAGGGGAAGAGGGCACGGGGAAGTTTTTGCCTCGAGGCTTGACTTCAGGGCAGTCACAGCTATAGAACTTTCGAGCTGTCGACACACCCAGAGAGTGTGGAGCCTGTGTCTCGTCTCTCCTGCACGGAACCAGAGGGTGTGGTGGAAGCTCAGGACGGGGCACAGGCTCCAGTGGGGCTCCCCCTGCCAGGCACGGGCCTCTCGATTTCTGCATCTGGACAATGGGAGGAACATGTCCTTCCAGCTCTCTACACAGGCAGATCTTGAGAGGAACCCCCAGGCTGCCTGCCTGGCCCTCCCCCGGTGGCAGGGGCTGCCAGGAGGGGGCATTTAGAGTTGGATTTTAACAGGGAGCCCACCCGGGGAAGTGGGAGGACTGGGAGGGCAGCCGTGGGTCAGGAAATGGAAATACTTTCTGATGTGTATTTTTACAGACATCCCGGAGGAAGTGGGTGGCCGGCGGGCCACCACCCTCATTATTATTTTCATTCATGTTGTTTGCCTTCCCACGGCTTTCATGGGCACCTGGACAGAGACGGGGAGAGAGAGAGCATCATGCTTTGAGACACCAAGGTGTTACCATAGGTAGTTAACCAGTTGTTAACAATCAAGGGAGCGAAGGGAATTAGACACCGAGTTTAATGCACTGGGGAGCCGGGGCCCGTTTGCTTCACCAGGAAGCTACAGCGTCACCCCCACGGGATCATAGCGTTACTCTTCCGAGGGGATGAAGACTCCCCCCTTTCCTCCCCTGGTACTGGATGCTTGGGGGGCCCGGGGGAGGTACAGGGCCACAGATGCCTGTTGGTCTAACACGGGGGTGTGAGTGTATCCAGAGCTCATGAAAACTTGGGAAGTTGAGTGGTCATTTTGAAAAAGCACCTGGTGCATCCCAAACCCAGGTGAACATAATCCCAGGGGAACAAAGAAGCTCCCTCCCTCCCTCCCTCTCTCTCTCTCTCTCTCTCTCTCTCTCTCTCTCTCTCTCTCGCACTCTCTCTCGCACTCTCTCTAAGGAACCCACACGCACCCACGTACCAGTGCATTCTCTCTCCATAGCCATGTGGCCTTGGCAGCCACGTGGACCCCACCACTGGAGCAGCCAAGGACAAGCTAAGCTACCTGAATGGGGACTGAGGCCGCTCAGCAGCCACCTGTGGGCTCCTGAAGACTAAGCTGTAATATGAAGCAGAAACGCTGGACACTGGCAATAAAAATGCCACTTTTTTTCTTATGCAATTTCAAGGACCTCCCTGAATTCTGTCCGCAGACCCTTTGGGGGTCTTGGAAACTCCTGATTAAGACCCCTTAAATGAGAGCTTATACCAGGAATGTCTGTCTGGCTTCCCGTAATTGTGCTGTGCATTTCTTTCCTCCCGCCTTCCTTCCTCATCATGGTCTCAGGCTCAGCACTGTTTCTGGAACTCAACAATCCTCCATAAATGCGTCTGGAAGGAGTGAGTGAAGTCCTTGAATCATAGGAGCTCCTGCCGGCCCTGTCCTGTGTAGCGGGGAGTTGATAAGTGAGGACCCTAGCAAGGTCCCTGCCCGTAGAAAACTTGGCTGGGCGGGACGCCATGTCACTGTGTGAAGCAGTGTGCGTGCTGCGGATGGTGTGGCCTAGAGAGCCTCTGGGTCTGTGGCGGCTGCCTCTTCCACGTGGCCCTGGGAGGGACGCTCCCTACAGGTGGCCCGGACATCGGTCTGCACCCCAGGTGGCCCATGCTCTCTTGACGCTCTGCATGCACTGTCGGGCCCCTTCCCACCACTCAGCCGGGTTCCCACCACTTGCTGGTGTCCCCCCCTCCCTACCCCCGCCATAACATTGCAGGTCTGCAAACACGTGGAAGAACTGGGATATGTTTGCCCCCTTGTGATTAATCACATCCTCCCGGCTTCTAGGACAAGTCCTTGGAGCCCCGGGTTTCCACCTGGGCCGTTACGCATATTCTTCTGTAAAAGTTGACGTCTGTGGACAGGGAAGTTTCCATTTCAGGACCTCGTCACAACACATTCCTTTCTTCTTCTCACACGAAACTCCGGGACTTTCCGCCGTGTCCCGGTTGGCCCTCGGCTTCCCTTGAGCTTCCCCAGGCCAGGAGCGCTCTGATGCGGGGTCCTGCTGGTGGCCAGGACGGCCCCTCTGTGGGACGTGGCCAAACCCGGACTGGTTGGCTAAGAGAGGGTCCGGTCCTCAGTGGGGTGGGGCCGTCCTGGGACTTTGGACTCTATTTTAAGACCTAATACAGGCTCCCCTCAAGGGCCTTGCACAGTGAAGGCAGGGGAAAGCACAAGATTGAGGGAGTGAGGTCATTTCTCTAGCAAACTTCCTGGGGACTCCACCTGCCTGGGCCACAGGCAGCCCCGAGGTTCCTGGTGAGGCAGCCACACCTGGCTGATGGTTGCTGGGTCTCCCTATGTTTGAAGGGGAAGGAGGAGATCTTTCTTTCCTATCACATCTCCAGAATCTTATAATTGAGAATAGTTAAATATTTTTACTTTGCAAATTTCTGTGGGCCGGACACAATAAATCTATGGGCTAGATTCGTCCTGTGAGTTCTGTCTTCAAATGCACCCAGCAACATGAGAACGTTGGTGTGGGGACTAAGTACCGGCAGCAACCAAATGTGCAGAGGTATTTTTTTTAAAGATTTAAACAAAAATTTTTTTAGAGGGGAAGGGAGGGAGAAAGAATGGGAGAGAAACGTCACTCGGTTGCCTCTTGTACATGCCCAGACTGGGGACCAAGCCTATATAATCCAGGCACGTGCCCTGACTGGGAATCGAACTAGTGACCTTTGCTTTACAGGACAAAGCCCAACGCCTGACCCTGAGCCACACCAGTCAGGGCTGCGGAAGAGGTCTAAGAGAACAAAGCACTCCATACGTGTGAGGCGTCACACACCGCCAGCTAGCGATGACAATGGGCTCCGCCCTGGTGGACGAGCCACTGGGATCCGCTACTCGAGTCTGGAATGATGATTTGATGTTCACCCTCAATGTTTTGTCGTGTTTTTTTTCTTAGCAGATTGTAAGGTCCCCCGAGAGTAGACCTAACACAGACCAAAGTCTGCGTTCATTTTCCATGGTTACTGGAACAAACCACATTTAGTGGCTAAAAACCACTCCAACGCACTATCCAGTGCTCCTGGAGGGCAGAAGTCTGCAACGGGCCTCCCTGGGCTGAGACATTGTCACACCGAGACATTGTCAGCCCTGCTCACCTCCGGGTGTGGCAGGGCTAGCTCCTTCCGGGGGCTCAGGTGGAGAACGCCTTCCCGGCCTTCCCCAGCTCCCGGGGTCTGCCTGCGGCCCCTGGCTCCTGGCCCCACCGCTTCTTTTCGGCTCCATCTCCTGTGGCTGGCCAGGGTTGGGGGTGGTGCAGCAGGAGCTCCAAAAGGGAGCTTGGGGTCGATCGGGATCCCTGCTCTCCACCTGCGTGACCCGGACAAACCCCATCACCTCTTTTCCTTTCATTGAGATAAAATGGACACTGAACACTCTAAGTGGAAGGTGTACCAGATATCAGTCTGAGACATTCATACTGGGATATGATGCATGGTAGCAGTTGACACCTCTGTCATGTCCCATAATTGTCATTTCTCCTCATCCCATCATCTCCTGATGTGCCAGAGCAACACCTGAGCCGAGGGGACAGGAGCAGGGCCCACCCTGTGGTTGGTGGTCAGGTGGGAGGAGCCGATATCTCGGGAGGGCTTAGAACAGATCTGCCACATGGTCAGGGGGACCAGCTGTCCCATTTGCCTGGTAGGACACGGGACTTTCACTGTTAAAACCTTGACAGTCCCAGGCGAGTGGGGATGAGTTGGTGACCCGGCTAGCTGCTCAGCAAGCGCTGGCATCCGTCACTGACTCACACGGTGGCACCAGCGCATGCGGAGGAGGGAAGGAGAGAGGGTTGGTGCTGCGGGCTGGGGGGCTGGCAGCCTCACCTGCAAGCGGAGGGAGCCCTGCGGGATCTGATTTCCACAGAACTTGGAGGGATGCTGCCCACCCTTTGTGGCCCGTGTACCTCAAAAGGGAAGGCATAAAGCCCCCAAGCCAGAACCCCAGCAGGACAAATGGACTAGGGTTGAAAGTGGCGCCTGGTGCCACTCCCTCACGGACCCCACTTCATGGGGGACGTCCCTGTCACACATACACCGGCGGTGGCCCCTCCGTGTGCGGTGGCCCTGGGTCCGGGCATTTTGCTTTAACAACGGGGCGTTTGGTGACTAGAAATTTTCCTTTACAAACCTTCATGTGTTGGGATCTCTTTGTGAGTGCTGAGAAATCAGGGTCGTATTCTCTGGGCTGACGTTTCAGTGGATTTGTTGCCGTTTAGAACCCCCCAGGTGCCGTTAGCTGGTGCCGGAAGCTAGAAAATGCAATATCCTACTCTTTGCTTCCTGAGCGCGAGACTCCCGGGTTCAGGAAAATTCTGAACTTTCCTCGTTTATAACTTGTGCATGTGGGCCAGCAACGTGTCATGGTTGGTGACCGTTCGAGTCCCTTGCCACAGTTTTCACTTGATTGTGGAATGAATTGTTGCATTTAAAATTAGTCTCAGGCACCTGTTCCTCCAGGAAATAAATGAACACACCTCTGGCCTCCGGATGTGATGTACTCTGTTTCTGCTCTCTGTCCCTCCTTCCCGCACTGCGTGTCGGGGTCTCAGGAGTGAGCCACACCCTTTGCCCTCCCCTGCAGGCGCCCAGAGCCCTGGGGGGCCCTCCCTGCAGCCTGCGTTAGATGCTTCCAGTCCTTGGCTGTAACTGAAGAAAAGGAAGCAAAATATGCACCTGCACACATGTACAAATGTCTGAGGTTTCTCTCTACAGAACTTACCCTTAACATGCCCATGCACACGGACACTTGAGGTTCTGGTCTCTGTATGTGCATGTACATGACACATGATGACACATGCGTGTAGGCTCATGGTTAGTCAGCGCCGTCACCGGCCTTTCAGCCTTCAGCACAGGCATAGTGCTGACGAAGTTTAACACAGCAGCGCTTGGCTTTTGGCTTTGCATTCTGGCATATTCTATTCTATTTGGCTTTTGTTTTTATGCAGTGCTGGCTATAACCATCAAGATTGCTTTCGTAACTTACTAGCAGGCTGCAACCCCATACGGCCCGCTGCCTGAGCCCAGGATCTTGCAGGCGTGTGGGCAGGAAGACGTGTTTGCTCAGAGGCTGGAGCCGAGGTGGAATGGGGTGGGCCTGCTTCCGGCGGCTTCCGCATCTGGCCGCTTCCCCTTTCACCTGGCTCTGACCTCTGCCTGCCTCTGGTTCCCCCAGATCCTAATTTTTTTTTTCCTGGTTGCCATGGCTCCTGGGAGCAGGTCCCTGCATGCCTGCCCGCCCCGTGTCCTATTTAGCTGAGTAAGGGCCGCCAGGTGGGAAAACCCTTTGACTTGCCACTAGCTCATAGCCTTGCGGTCGCCGCAGACGGGGTGTCTCCCTCCGTTACGCGGTGACTGGGTGAAGCGGCCGCCGTCTCCCTGGTTTTGCAGGAGGAGACTCCGGGCGCTGCCGCCCCAGGCGCCTCCCGCAGCGCAGCGTGCAGGGGGGAGGGCGGCCTTTCAGACCCAGACCTGCCCGGCCCCGGGGCCTGCATTGTTCATCTCTGTGCTGTCCAGACTCTCACCTGCCTTCTTCTGGGGCTGCGGTTTAAGGGAAGAGCTCCGATAATATCCTTGGCAGGAGAACATACTCTTCTTTTTTTGTTTTTTGTTTTTTTTAAGATTTTATTTATTTATTTATTTTTAGAGAGGGAAGGGAGGGAGAAAGAGAGAGAAAGAAATATCAATGTGTGGTTGCTGGGGGCCATGGCCTGCAACCCAGGCATGTGCCCTGACTGGGAATCGAACCTGCGACACTTTGGTTCGCAGCCCACGCTCAATCCACTGAGCTACACCAGCCAGGGGAAAAAACACTTTTTCTATGGACGGTAACGAGAACATACTCTTCTTAATGGGGATCCACTCCTTCGGGTTCAGATCTCACCTTTGCCCCAGGTAGGGTACTTTTCGGGACTCATTTGATGTAAAATTGATTTTGTTCTTAAAAATGTAGGGAGTGACAAAAGCTGCGGTCGGTGTCCCTGTGTTTGTAGCTATTTTCTGGTTTTCTTGCCTGTTCATGTTGTGCCTGGTTGTGCGGGGGTGAGGGTGGCTCGGGGGTGCCTGCTGATCCTCGGTGGGTTGGAGGGGGTGCACAGTCACGCTGCTGAAGTTTAGGAATTTCCGAGGACACAGAGAGCAGCCCGGGGCAGGCTGCCCTGTGCCAATTATGAGCTCCCCATGGCTAAAAGCATCCAAGCCAAACTGCCCAATGAAGCTTCTGGAACGCATCACTCGAATACCCGAGACTTAGCATAGTGCCTGTATACAGCAAGGGCTTAATCCATGCTTGTTGGGTGCATGAGATTTTGAGCTCGGGTCGCCCCTCCTGCCCCGATAGACCTGAGAAACCATGTGACTGTTGGAAGAGACACGGAGCGGCTAGTCAGCACCGTCACCGGCCTTTCAGCCTCCAAACCGCCTCCGACGGGGCGGCCGACTTCCCTGCAACTCAACGCGGCAGCTCCTGTCGGGAGCATGTCCCAGGATTTCACGTATTTCATAAACCAGCAAGTTCGGGTGCCGCCTTCCTTCCCTTCTGCCGTGAGCTGAGTCCCTTCTCCCTGCAGTCCCCACGGGCCACAGACACGTGAGTGTGCTGTGGCCGCCTCCGGGTCTCAGCCATGTACTGACCTGCCCAGCCTGGCCCAGCCCGGCCTGGCCTCGCTGGTCCGGCTGCAGGAGGCCCATCCTCCGTGGAACGGACCGCGTGGACTGGGCCGCCTCCTTCCACGCCTGTCCTAGAGCTGGGCCGGGCAATGGCCACCTGAGGGCCGAGTGGCCTGCTGCGGGTTTCTGTGGCTGAAGCTCACGATAAACCCTACGGGGCGTCTGCGGCTGCTTCCTGCGTCGTCGCGACAGAGACCACACGGCCCACAGGACCCCAGTCATGTACTCACTGGGCCCTTGGCAGGAAGAGTTTGTGGGCCCCTGATCTACAGGCCGGAGACCCAGGGTCAATGCTGGGAATACGAGCGGACGCACACAGAGGACCCTGGCATCCACCGCCTCAGCCCGGTTGGCTGCTCCGTCAAAATGACGGGGGTGCAGAGTAATCCCACCCGAGGTGGGCGCCCCAGAAGCATGGGAGCAAGTATGGATGGCGTCTGATAGAGCGACGGTCTGGCTTCGGATACTTTGACTTGACCACGACGTGAAAGCGATACACACGCAGTGGTCACCATGCTTGCGTGTTGCATGTGGACCTGGCCCCGGGCGAGTGCTAGGTGGTGTGATATTCTCGGTGATTCCAGGTGGAGGCCAGGGAGCCACACAGGCCCACGGGTGCATAACCAGCAGTGCACAGCGTGTTTTCGGTGTGCGGGGCCGTGCTGCCCAACTGCAGGCCCGTGTCAGTGTTCTGAGCGTGTTTAAGGTCGGCTGGGCTGAGGCGCGATGTGTGGTGGGTTAGGGGTCTTCCATGCATTTTCAGCTCAGGACTGGTTTATCCTGATGCAACCCCATCGTGAGCCGAGGTGCGTCTGTACTCATGCACAAATGCTTTTTAGATGCCAGCGTGACCTGGAAAATTTCACTGCTGAACACTAAATTTGGTTACTGATAACAAGAGATGTTTGTCTATCTGTTTATTCATCAGGAGCTAAATTCTCATTAACACAGTTAATGTATTTCTGTTAAAGTTCGCAAGCACTTTTACAAGATGTGGAATTTAATTAGTATGGCTAATCTATCATCTTGGTCATTTGGCCAGTGGAATTGACTGAACTGGTTTTTGGCCAGTGACCCGGGGTCCTGGAAAAGACATTGGTTGGGGGGCGTCCACAAAGGAGATTCCAGGTGTACCCCGGTCTGCCCACACCTGGCCCTTCTTCATCAAAGACAAATCAAAACCCCGAGGCGACGAACGGACCCGACCGGCTTGGCAGTGAGAGGACTGAGAACAAGGCCAGAGCACCCCATTCTCAAGGGTCGTGCCGCTCTTTGGGGCGGGCTGAGACAGTGGAGACATTCTGGGGTGAACTGGGACCAAATCAGAGCCGGGTCAGCATGGCCGACTTGGGAGCCGCGTGCCAGCGCGGTGCCTTCTCACCACGGCCGAGGTCCACGGACTCACAGCAGTGTTGGTTACATCGCACCGGTGGGTCACGGGTCCTCCTTAAGAGTCTGATGAAAACCACCGACCCTCTCCCAGGCCAGTGTGCACACACAGTGTGCCAGTTTGCTCGAGCTGCTGTCACCTGGACCCACGAGCTGGGGTCTTACGCCAAAGCACTGCGCTGTCTCCCAGTTCCGGAGGCCAGGAGTCCGAGACCGAGGCGTGGGCAGGGCTGGCTCCTCCCGAGGCTGCGAGGGAGATGTGGTTCCAGGCTTCTCTCCCTGGCTTGTGGATGGCCGTCTTCTCTCTGCGTCCTCACATGGCCTCTCTGGGCGCCTCTGTGTCCAGTTCCCCCGTTTTATAAGGACACCTGCCACATTGGGTTAGGGTCACCCTAATGACCTTACTTTAACTTGATTACCTCTGTGCTGACTTGATCTCCAAGTAAGGTCACACTCTGAGGTCCTGCGGAGAGTTAGGACTCTGATATGTCTTTTTTTGGGGGGTGGGGGGGGAGACAATTCACCCCGTCACAACTAGCATGGTAAGTGTGCCTGTAATTTAGAGGGTGCAGAGAGCCTAGCTAGGGTAGATAATAGGTTTTTTAGAGTTCCTTGTATCCTCTGGCCCTTGCCATGGTTTCCCTGTGGCTGGGATGTTTTCCTCACCCCGTGCATGTTAGACTTAACCCCGTGACTTGCTTTGGCCAATGGGCGTAATGCAAGCAGGGGCATTGGGTGTGTTCAAGTAGTCTGGCCTGGCCCCGTGTGCCCCTGACATTTACCATGAAAAGGACATGCCCCGTGTAGCTGCTGCCAGGTTAGCCTGAGTCCCATCACGAGGGAGCCGGACCGAACCCGGTCTGCAGCTGGAAGCTGAGCTGCCCCAGCCGCTCTGCAGACCTGTGAGCAGGGGATAGATGCTTGTCCTTTTAAGGCGCTCTGATTTGGGATTGTTCATTAGGGGGCATTATCACAGTTATGCGACTACAGATGCATACAGGAGATCACTGACCTCAGATTTACAAAATGCCTGCTCTGCTCTGAGGAATAATTCAGGGTCGCAACTTTGATACAAATTATAGACTCATTATCAAATCCAACACTTATTTTAGAGATGAGGAAACTGAGATCCCGAGAGACTAAATTATTCCACAAAGTCTCATAGCAGACCTTATGAGCCAGAATTCGCTACTGCTCTCCCGAAGCTCTATGTATGGTGCAATCACTAAAGAGCCTGGTGCAGAAATGGAGTGAACTGAAGAAGCAACTTGATTAAAATTTCTCCCCCTGATCTTTGGCTTCAGTGCCCTTGACGGGACCTTTAAAAGGGACAGCAGCACAGCAGAATGAATCCGAATTTCGTCTCTTGGTTCTTCTTAGTTGGAGAGAGACCTGAGCACAAAATGGGCCAGACCTGGGCCTGGTGGAATACTAGAAGGGTTCTCAACAGGGACACGATGAGGGAAGGGGTGCATCGGACACAAGCAGGGGAATTTAGAGAGAAAGGGTAAGAGGGAGGGAGGTAAGCCGGAAGCTGTGTGTGGGAAGCAGGAAAGAGACAGAAACAAAACAGACACAGCCTGGGAACCAGCTCCTGGCGGGAAACCAGCCAGCCTCCATCTGCCGGCTCCCAGGGCTCCGGGACTCCCACCCAGCCTTCAGGTTGCCATGGGCAACGGCCATCCCTTGAAAACCACAGATCCTCTGAACCAAAGACAGTGGATTCTGTGCTGGGTGCCCCCAATGCCAAGGTGGAAGAGGATGCAGACCGCAGCTCGTGGGGCGCACACAGAACCAGCAGGAGTGCCTTGAGCCAGCGAGACGCTTCTGAAGGCACAGCCGTGCTGGAGGCACCGGTGTGGGGCTGAGGAGAGACACCAGGCCGATAGACTCCGGGCGCTGAAAGCATTTTGTGCGGCCTGCTTGCCTGTCTTCAGGCACACCTGTCCTCCGGACCGGCTACGTGGTTTGTGGGGTCCTTGCAGGACAAACACGCGGGGCCCCTTGCTCAAGCATGATGAAGAATTGCAACAAGGCAACCGCAGAATTTTGGACCAAGTGCAGGTCCCTTCTGAGTGCATGGTCCTGTGTGACTTGCAAGAGCACACTCCCAGGAAGCTGGCCCTGTCTGTCTCAGTACTCTGCAACGGTGGCTCTCCTTTCAGGAGGAACTGTTCAGGCACGAGTGTGCATTGAGAAGGGCTCTACACTTTGAGTGACGACACAGGTATTTGATGAACTGCAACGAAAGACATGTTTTACCCACTTAGAAAATGCCAGAATTGAGCATGCTAGGGCAATTAAGCCCCTGCTCTTCTCCAGGGGAACAGGAGTGAGGCGATGCCAGGCGGTGGACCCTGTCCTGTGGCCCAGTGTCATGGACGTTCCCCCAGCCTGCCTCGCGGCACCAAACACATGTCTTTTCCAGAGAGTCTGAAGCATTTCAGAGACACTCTGTCCAGGGCTGCCAGATAACATCCGGGATGCCCAGGTAAAACTGAACTGCAGAAAGACAGCAAATATCTTTTAGTATAAGTATGTTTCAGATATTGCATGGGACCTACTTATACTAAAAAATGACTTTTTGTTTACCTGCTATCCATATTTAACCAAGTGTTCTATCCTTGTATGGATTAAACCTGACAATTCTATATCTAACGCAATCTTAAGACGCGGGGACTGCAAGGGCTCCCTCCGCCTTTGTGACCCACTCACTTCCCTAAGGTTCCGCTTCCTGATACCATCACATTGGGACTAAGATTTCAACATGTAGAATTTGGGAGGGAGGGCTCATGAATATTCCGTCTATAGCACAGGTGTTAGGACTTCAACCTATGTGTTTTTCTGGGAGCATGAATCAACCCATAACATGGTCCCAGGCCTGTCTGGGGTCTTTCTGTTCTTCTACTGGGTTGGAATGCTTCTATTCAGATTCAGACCATTTGTGCCTGGCCTGTGAATACTCCGTGTCTGGTGACAGGGGCGACAACCGAGGTACAGCCAGAGGTGCCGAGTCCTGCAGAGGCAGCTCAGCAGAGGACGGGCTGTGGACAGCAGCTAGGCCCCGCCACAGGGGCGTGCATGTGCGCCTGCGCATCTGTATTCCACTCCAGTGGCCGCGTGGACAGATGGACGCTTTCAAGCAGTGTGGCCAACATGCACGCTCATTTCTGCAAAGTAAACATTTCTGGAAACACTTGCTTCATGCAAGCGGCCCACGCATTTTGTACCAAGTGTTACACAAGCTTTGGAAGTCAGGGGTGGGATTGTTTGTGAAGTCCTCTGGGGCCTTATAGCAAATGTTTGCATGTCTTGAAGCCTAATGCAAACAACCCTTGTATTTGAAGCACATTGGCCGATGAGAAAGGCAGTGTTAGCCAAAAGGGAAGGAGGACGGCACCCTTAGAAAAGAAATGTTGACTGGACTCCAGGCTCAGGCAAAGGGCCAGCCTGGGTCTCTGATCACGTGTGTTGCTTTTATTGGAGATGAAGATAAGTAGTCTAATGATCATTTTAATGGGGGCAGGCCTCTGATCCCTGGAATGGGGTGTGTGACATCAAAGACCATCGTGATAACGTTCAAAGAGAGTGGTGACCAGGGCGAGGGACAATTGTTGGCTTCTGTTAGCCCTTTTTCTTCTTCTCCCTAGGGGGACGAGGTGGGTTGACCAGACCGTTGCAGCAGGTGGATGAGCTGGGTGAATGAATGTTCAACTAGAGAAAGGCAGGAAATGAGCCTTGAGAATATTTCCAAGAATTATAGCTTTCAAGCTTGGGGGGTTCTTCAGGTCAGCCCTGCCTTGCAGAATTGGAGAAAGAAGAGAGGAAAAACAAAGCAAAAGCAAACCAAACCATGAAGAAATCCAAGAGATTATGGAGAAAATGTTCCGCCAGAGCCTCCCCGTACAGCCATGACTTGTGGGAGTGGGGAAGTCATGATGATATCTGTAGTAACATTTGGGAACTTTCTGGAACTTTCCAGGCCGGTGGGTAGCATGACCCTAGCTCGGATCTCTATATGGGCGTTCTTCCGATGGGATTTTAAAGGAAGGCTCTCGGAGGGCCCTGGCCCACGGATCCCTTCACACACACACCCCCTGCAAGCCCAGCTCGGGGGCTCTGAGGGAGCGGCGCTGTCCCAGGAGAACAGCGGCCAGGCAGTTGTGCCCACGCCTCTGGGACCGTGCGTCCGGCTCCTCGTAGAGAGAGTGTGTGGCCTCCTCTGGGTGACATCTTTCACCAAAACACAACAGGCCAGATGCCCAGCCATCCCTGGCACAGAAGTTTCTAGAACAATGATTACCGGATAGTGCCTCCTTCTGGAACCCCCAAGTAGACAAACAGGTAAAGCGATTGGACTTTGCTCGCACCTTTGACAACCCTGAGTGGGATTCCGGAAGCACGGATAAATACTTCGTCCCATGAGGTGGGGCCTCGTGTTAGAAGCCCAGTGACACACCCAGCACCTCAGACCAGCTGGGACTTTTAAGTGCTGAGGTGCACTCTGGGACGGCACCCCCACTTCCTGGGAGAAGGTGACCCGAGCACATGGCTGGAGATTCAAGAATGTGACTCCAGGCTGTGAACCAAAGTATCTCAGGTTCGATTCCCAGCCAGGGCACATGCCTGGGTTGCAGGCCACAGCCCCCAGCAACCGCACATTCATGTTTCTCTCTCTCTCTCTTTCTCCCTCCCTTCCCTCTCTAAAAATAAATAAATCTTAAAAAAAAAAAGAATGTGACTCCAAATGGCTCATAGTTCATCTGCTCTCACACATTAAAATAAATACCCATTTCCCCCAATTATCCAAGTTCCACCTGGCCACTGAGAGGGTTGGAAAGCTATAGATTGAGGAATGAGGTTTGCCTGAATAATGCCACCGCGCAAGCATCTGGGGGTGGAGCATGCTGATGTGCATAGCTGGATCACACTGGATCGACTTTTTCCTTCCTGTTTTCTCCTGCATATTGTGTCAAGAGCATTTTCCCAGGTCACTGGTGGTCCAAGGGGTCATGCCAGGCCGTCTCCTAGGTGCCTGCCAGCCTCCATGGCTGCACTGGGGTGGCCGGGGTGGGGACATGGGGAGTCAGGTACAGGGAACCACCGCAGCGACAGGTCTCTCAGGGGGAGGCTGCGGCCAGACGGGCTCCCTGGGCAGGGAAAGGCGAGTGCAGGCCTTTGCTGTGGACTCATCACCGCCGTCCTGCCTGCCCAGCACTGTGCCAGGAGGTGCAAATTTCTCAGAGGTTCTCGCATGAGGACCGCATTGTCCTGGGGCTCAGGATCACGAGGATGGTGAGGTCCGTCTGTGTGTGGAGCTATGTGACCACGATGGTGAGCAATGCAGACACTGCCCACGTGGTGAGTGTCCTGCCACTGCTGCTTGCCAGGTGCCATCTCAATGACCGCAGCCTTGCCAGCAGAGACACCTGTGAGCCAACCGCGGAGCTGGGGACGGTCTGCCCATGCGAGGGGCGGGCAGAAACACGGCCCAGCAGGTCCAATAAGGGGCCGTGTGTGGGGGCCCTGAGCAATGCTCGCACTTGCAGCCAGCTGCCCTTGGGCAGTCCCTGTGTCTCCTGCCCATGTTCCGGGGTGCAAGGGGCAGTGTGCACCCGATTGGCCTCCTTCCCCACAGGTCTCCTCAGCCTCTGCTGTCTGACCCACACGGCCGTCCGCAGATGGACAGGAAGATGCATCTACGACTCAGTGACCCTCCCCCCTGTGTGGGCACTCCACGGGCTGCTGATTCTGGCCACTTACAAGCAAGCTGTATTTCAGTTCAGCTTGTGGGCAGGGTTTCTGCTGTGTACTGTGACTACAGGCTTCCCAGGCTGGAAAGCCAAATGGCTGTGCAAACATATCAAAGTTTCTTTTAAAAAATTTTTTTTTAAAGTTTTGCTTTTAAACATTTTATTTATTTAATTTTAGAGGAGAAGGGAGGAAGAAAGAGGGAGAGAAACATCCATGTGTGGTTGCCTCTTGGGCACCCCCTACTGGGGACCTGGCCCACAACCCAGGCATGTGCCCTGACTGGGAATCGAACCGGGGACCCTTCGCTTTGCAGGCTGGCACTCAGTCCACGGAGCCACAGCAGCCAGAGCCATATCAAAGGTTCTTAAATCTTCTTGGTCGGATGTGGAATCAGGGGCTGCAGGGTGGGTAGCTGTGCCGTGTTGAGTGAGACGGGAAGTGGCCGCTGCTGATGGGGTGGCCCCGGGCCTGGGCAGTGCACAAGGCCACCATGTACTGGGGACAGCTGTGCAGATGGGGTCAACAACAGGTTCTGGGCCTGGATCCCAGTGACCACCTGCACGGCCGGCGTGGGCTGGCTCCAGTCTGCTCTGTGGGCACCGGAGGGGCAGAGTGCCAGCAGAGGGCCAAAGGCGCCCGGGAAGGAGAGGAGCCAGGCTTCATAAATGCCACCTCATGGTTGTCATCCGTGTCTCTCAGCGGCTTTGCGGGCTGCAGTCTGTCGGAGGGAGAACTGGAATCCCGGAGGGCGTCACGGCATGACCAAGCTGGCAGCATGTCAACAAGGGTCACCCTGCAGGTGGTTTCTTCCCCGAGGGGACAGCCGCCCAGTGACTTAGCTCCGTGGCTCCTGCCGGGAGAGGCTGCAAACACAGCTTCATAAACGGAAGGGAAAAGACAATGTTCTAGAACATTCAAGAGGTGTAGTGAGAGGATTGTTTGTGCACGTCTGTGTGTGTGTGAGAGAGAGACAATATATATCCCCAGATCCATATACAGAAATAGTTTGAATTAGTCACTGTGGCCTAACCTCCACAACAAACATCCTCAATATTTTGGTGGCGCAATACAATGGAATTTATTCCTTACAATCAAGTCCAGCTGGTGGTGGGCATTTGCGGGGAGCAGGTCCGTTCCACAGTGTCCCTCCGGGGCCCAGGCTCCTTCTGCCTGTGATGGCGCCGTTCTCTAGAGCCTTGGGATCCCCTCCGCTCAGCCCGCAGGTGCGGGAAGACAGTGCGTGGAGATCCTCGTGGGCCAGACAAGGAGGTGGCATAAGCCCCTTCTGCCCATGTCCCATTGGCCAGAACAGTCACGTGTCCACCTGTCCGCCAGGGAGACTGGGAAGCTGGCCCGGCCGTGCACCGAGGAAGCCGGGGAACCAGCCCATGGGGAACCCTGAGCCTTTTACCGGCTCTGGCTCATAGTAAGCATCTATTTCATTTTGTTGGGATTCCGTTGCTTTTGGACTTAGTGAGAAGGCTTTTGAAATTTATGTCTTCTTAATAAAGCTTTTCTCAGCCTTGTATCAGGCCTTTTAAGGTTAAGTTTAAAATTTCTGTGTAAAGATCTTAAGACATACACTTTTAACAAAACATGGTGAAGAACCGTGAACGGGCCTGGATTTCACCGCATGCAGGCTGACAGATCAGCCTGCCAGGGTCCCAGGGGCTGGCGGAGGGCACGAGGTGTGCGGGTCCCAGGGGCTGCCTAGCTTGTTCGCTGCTGTCCACGCAGGGCCCAGGGCACACTGCCTGGTGCACGGTAGCCCCAGGTGATACTTATGAATGAATGAATGGGTAAATGAATAGCAAATGTTCATTTACTATACACTCATTAGCATTCATAATAAAGATTCACTTACGTAAGTATTCATCTGCATAGCAAACGGGCCAGTCACTATATGACTTGCTCTCATCAGACCCCCACCTCCCCTTCTGTCCCCTGTCTTAGTGACAGGCATGTCTCAGTCACTAAGACTGAGTGACTCAAACCAGACACCCAGGGCTACTGGAAACTCTCCGTCCCAGAGGAAACTGTGACATGCATGAAAACACCTCCTACCCCCAAACTGTCCCTCCACGTACCCACTCACGTTGACTTGATTCTGTGGCTGCTGGCTTTGCAGACGGAGGAAGGAGCCAGGACACGCAGCCTGCCGCCAGAAAGCTGGAGGGGACAACGGAGCAGAGTGTCCCTGGAGCTTCCACGAGGAGCCAGCCCTGCAGAGGTACCTCCGCTTTGGTGCCACCCACGCCGGGTGTCTGACCTCCAGAACCGTAACGTACTGGGTGTGTGTTGTTTCAAGCCCCTCTGCATGCGGCCATTCGTACTAGCAGCAGTAAGAACCCGATACCCTTGGCCAGGTCTATGGAGGCCCACGGGGGAGCCTCCCTCCGAGTGAGAACGGGCCCGGCTGCCCGCGGAAGCCCGCGCTCCTGCAAAGTTTCGTTTGTAGGATGAGCGCTGAGCGGGACGGAGTGTTTAGTGGGCAGTCATGGGCGGGGGGTTGGGAGTCTCTGAAGATGTGTCCAGGCTAGGCTGGAAGGAGGCAGAAGAGAACGTTCCGGCTCATCCCTCCTGTTACTGAGTCTTCAACGTGTACGGGGACAGGTGTGAACTGGAGAGTTTAAAATTAGCATGCAGGTGCCCTGGGGCTCAAGGAAACCAAACCCTCCCAGATGAAAATGATTTTTCTTTCCTTTGCAGAATATCTATGACTTCCCACATCACCTTGCATTAATGTGATTTACTGTATTTTTGCCACGTATAATGCTCATCACTTTTTGCCCAAAAATTTTCGAGAGGAAAAAATAAGGATGCGCATTATATACCATGGGTAGAGCAATGGGTACAATAATCCCGTGTATAATGCACACAAAACGTGGGTGCGCATTGTACACGGCAAGATACGGTAGCTCTGGTAAGCTTGCTGGAGACGATTTTCCTGGCTACGTTTTAGCTGCTGAAATAGCAGCTCCCCTGCTCCCCCGACTCTCTTCTAAATATCCGTTTCCTCCCCTTATTGCTTCTCCTTTATGGTGTTCCAGTGGAAATTGGAATTTAACGAAGAGGAAAAAATTACAGATGAGACTTAAACACTGGATGTTGTACATTTCTAAAGGGATATTGAAAAGGAAAAATGTTCAAGCAGCATCTAAGAGGGAGGGGAGAGAAAAAAGTGAAAACAAAAATTAAAAGCGAGATTGTGCAATAGGCGTGCGCGGCCGGGGAGGAGAGGGCAGTTGGAGGAAGTGAAGGCCTCCCACGAGCACGTCGCCCACCCTGGCCCTCGTGCCTCCGGGAGGGGAGGACGGGCGGAAACAGGAGACCGGAAAGGTCAGCTCTCTCCCACCAACATCAGCAAGGCCCGAGGAGGGCTGCGTGCTGCACAAACGCGATTACTGGGTTTTTTAAATCTTGATCTCTTGTCTTCTAGATGTCTTTTCTCAAAGGCCTATCACATTCGAAAGACGGCTTTTCGGATTAGGCACTGCCTTGCTCATACTTCTTGCGTGGGGAGTGCAGTGATTTAGATGGCGGAGCCTTGGGGCACGGGGCACACTTCCTTCTGCAGCGTGGCCTCGCGGGGCTCTTTGGTTCACCGCACCGTTGCATATGCCACACACTTTTCACCCGACTCCACATGTACACCGGGGTGGGGGCAGGAGTGAGGCCTGCTTGAGTGCAATTGGTGGGGTGTAATGATTTATAGTTTAAATTCGAGCATCTCACCTCAAATGTCACAGGGTGTGCCTGAGTGTGCTATTGTTATGCTACAGAATGACATGCTTATGATTTTGTAAGAAAATATTTTGTAATAAAAATTGGGCTTTATTCCTGGCTGGCGTAGCTCAGTGGATTGAGCGTGGGCTGCAAACCAAAGTGTCGCAGGTTCGATTCCCAGTCAGGGCACATGCCTGGGTTGCAGGCCATGGCCCTCAGCAACTGCACATTGATGTTTCTCTCTCTCTCTCTTTCTCCCTCCCTTCCCTCTCTAAAAATAAATAAATAAAATCTTTTTAAAAATGGGGCTTTATTTATGTCAGACCCTGCATCCGGTCCCTATGGTTGAAAGAGACAGTGTTTAAGGCCTTATACACATACATGTTTGCGACAAAAGTAGAACGCTTTGCTTCCACACCGTAGGTAGAGAACTTGCATGTGCTCATTGAGTGACTTTACAGATTGTTCAGCAGCCGTCCTCGCTAGAATTGCTTCCAAGTTGTGCAATGTGTCTTGATATGGGCGATCAGCCTGTGCCTTTGAGCCGACAAGCAGTCTCGACGTAGAGACGTTTCCAAACGCTTGCACAGAGACGTGCTCCCTGGCGCCTTTCATCGCCTGCTGGAGTGTGCATTTCCAGCTTTTCTCAATCACGCATCAGTTGTGGTAATTACGCTTTGTTAATGTGTTGGAGTTTTGTATTGGCTGTCACGCGGAGTCATAACATTGTAGTCAAAGCCAATAATTTGTAGGTGATGGCAGATGGTGAGGATCCAAGTGGGTGCCAGAGAAAGAAAGAAATTTATAGATCTTATCACAATATTTTTGTTTTCAGAGTTCCCTTTTTCCTTCCTGCAAAATCTCATGTGTGTGTGTGTGTGTGTGTGTGTGTTTGTGTATGTTGAGGACATGAGCCTTTGAGATAACTTTTCCCCAGGAAGTCTTGATGGTGCCAGCTCACCATGACAACTGTCAAACACACACTGAGATGATTTCTAAAAACAAACAAACAATGAACCACAACCCAGCAATAATGATACAATGACTGGAAGCAAGGGGAGAGATTGGCCCAGGCAATGAGAAAGTTCTTGAATAGCAGGCAGTCCCGTCTGCAGCTGCGATGCCAATCACATTGGAAATGTCTTCGAAGACATTCACCCTTGTCTTCGGTCCCTTTGATGAGAAGTCTCTCTGGGTCGCTTGTCACGTCTCTAGTACGAATGTCTTGGAAAACGATTGTAGTTCCTGCTTTCCTCTGGGGAGGGGGAAGATGGACCGTTTGTCCTCGTGAGCAGCAGGTGATTCTGCCACGTTCCCTTGGGCGGACCTTCAGAGCACATGGCGTCAAGGTGATGAGTCGCCACGTGGCCCTGCAGATAATCTGAAATCCTGGGGAAATTCTCCTGGGTTGGCTGGAGGATGGGGGCTCTGCTGCCTCCCAGGGAAGTGTGTATCTGAGATGAATGGGATCTTCACCATGGGATACAAGTATTTCATGCCAGTTGCCCAGCTAGAAAAGGCAGACCCAATGCACATGGACCCACGGGCCACATTGCCCTGTGGGCTGCAGTTCACCCATTTCTATTTTTCTTTACACGTGCACACACAAGAAAGAAAGACAGCACTCATTTGTTTCTCAATGTCCCAGCTTAGGAAATATGAAAGTGTAATTATATCAACCTCGGAGAAGACAGGACAGGACAGGACAGGACAGAGGAACGCAGGAAGTGCTGGTGAGGCCCGGAGGGGCATCTGCTCCCCCCTAAATGGGGGCTGTGGTGGGGTGAGCAGGCCTGGAGTGTGGGGAGGGCCTGGGAGCTCCTCAGGCGGTGGTGCTGAAGATGGATTTTGAGGGCGAAGTAGGAGTTTCAGGAGGTCGAAGCCAGAAGAGTTTTCAGGGAAAACCAAAGTCACGTGCAAAGGTACGGAGACGTGGCGGAGCTGCAGTGCGCGGGTCACTGCCTAAGTCCGGGGGCGGACTTCAGTGGCAGAGGAAGCCGGGGAGGTGGGCTGGGGCCGTGTCATGAGCACCCCCCCCCCACTGTGTGCAGAGGCACCGGGTTTCTCCTGCAGGTGCCGGGAGCCCCTGCGGAGTGTCAAGCAGGCGAGACCCACCCCGAACTGGGGGGATGGTGAGAAGGAGGCGTGGGAGGCCGGTAGAGCCTGGGCGACCTTTGGACGCCCAGGGTCGGCCCTGGCCTCAGTGCCCTTGGGCGAGATCCGAGCCCTCTGCGGGTCTGGTCCAGAGCCCTACTCTTTAGGGCCCTCTAAGTTCCGCTCTTCCATCTCGGGGCCTTGGGTTGGCTGGCAGATTCCCCGTCCTGCATGCCTGGCTCAGCTTCTTCACCTGGGAAGCGACAGTGCCAGCGACACCTGGCCCCCGCGGGCCGAGAGCACCGCGTGGTTCGATGGTCTGGTTCACGTGCCAGCCCGGCCTGGCTGGAGTGCACAGGTGTTCCTTCCATGACTAAATGCTAATCTAGGTGTTGGGTGCTGCTGTAGAGGTGTTTTGAAGATGTGATGTTGATTTAACACCAACAATCAGCTGACTTCGGCTTTAAGTAAAAGCAATTCCTTTTGATCGTGCGGGTGGCCCTCATGCAGTCAGCTGCAGGCCGCGAGGAGGGCGGGTCTGCGGCTTCCCTGGGGAAGCAGGATTCCCGCCTGGGCACCGCAGCTCCCGTTCCTGCCCGAGGGCTCCCAGCCCCTCCGCGGGCTCAGACTTGCCCAGCCAAAGCCCGCCATTACACACACCAGTTCCTTGAAATCTCTCTCTCTCCACACACATACACACACTCACACACACACACGTACACATGGTAAGGGAAACACTGACATCTACTTGTGATGGTACATTTTCTGAATAAAGTGAAAGCTTCACGGCATGTTTTCCATTCTGCAAGTAGAAAAAACATGGTCTTGAATGGACAAGGTGAACACATTTTTGGTTCCTCTGCCTTCGTCCTAGAGTCATGGAGAGAACTGAGACTCCTGCTAACCTAAACCCTGGGGCATTGTCTTGGCCACCAGGCCCCGGAGGTGTTCGGTCCGGATCCTCAGGTGTGCATCAGGATCCTCAGGTGTGCATCAGGATCCTCAGGTGTGCATCAGGACACTCGAAGGCACTCAGGGCGCCTGCTTCACTCCAGCTCCGCGGGTGAGACGGCTCTGCATCATGCACCCCCACCCCCCGCCCCCAGCAGGGCTTTGTGACAAACCCAGTGGTATATTTAGGCATTATTCACCCTTACTAATGAGTAAGTCATCTTGTGTGGACACCAGAGCTCGTCTGGGGAAGTGGCTTCAGGGGCTCAGAAGAAAGTTATGAGCCGTGTCGAGTCTGAGCCTTGAAGTAAATCACCCAGCTGGCTTTCAGGCTAAGTGCCAGGCACCTGGGACAGCCCAGGCTGCTGGGCGGGGTCTCTCCTCAGAGCGTGGCTGTGCCAGCTTGCTGGGACACAACCCAACACGCTCCTCTCAGGTTCCACAGGCAGACTCTGCAGTCATGCCGATGGCCTGCAGGTCCGAGGGGGGATTTGGGGGCACCAAGGTGGCCGTGGGCAGGGAAAATGACCTCTGCCAACTGCAGAGGCCAGAGAGCGCAGAGGTCGCCGCTAGCAGGGCTCTGGGGGCCTGGAGAGGGAAGACGGGATTCCGGCTCCCCCCATCGTGGAAACCCACACACGTTCAAAGGGAGCAGGGGTCAGAGGTGGGCGCTGGTGGGTGCTGCTTATGGGAAGAAGGAATATTGTGGGGTTTCGGCTTCTGCTTCAGCAGCAGCCTCGAAGCAGAATAGGAGGTTGGACCAGAGCATTGAAATCTAGCCGAGAAGCTGAATCCAGCCAGGGCCATGAGAACTTGGGAGGTTCTCAGCACGCGCTGCCAGAGGCTGGCCTGGCAGTCTCTCCACTCAGCCCCAGCCTCGTGTGTGAGACCAAGGGGTGCAGAAAGATGTGAATTCACTTGTGAGGGAAAGATGGGGTAGCGCCCCCCGCAGAAAAGATCAACTGGAGATGCCGAGGACTGAGGATACCTCACGCTCTGCTCTGGTTGCTAAACCTCTGACTGTATTTGCAAGATGTAGCGAATAAAAACACAGGATGAGCCCTGGCTGGCGTAGCTCAGTGGATTGAGCGTGGGCTGCAAACCAAAGCATCGCAGGTTCAATTCCCAGTCAGGGCACATGCCTGGGTTGTAGGGCAGGGCCCCCAGCAACCGCACATTGATGTTTCTCTCTCTCTCTCTCTTTCTCCCTCCCTTCCCTCTCTAAAAAAATAAATAAATAAAATCTTTAAAAAAACACAGGATGCCTAGAAGAAATGGTGCTGGGACAACTGAGTATTCACAGATGAAAGAAGGAGGTTGGAGTCCTACTCATGCCATGCACCAAGCTGGATCAAGGACCTGAATATAAGAGCTAAGACTGTAAGAACTCTTAGAAGAAAACATGGGGGAAAGTCTTCATGATCCTGGGTTCAGCAAAACCTCTGTAGACATGATGCCCAAAGCACAGACAACCAAAGGAAACATGGATACATTAGATGCCAATGAAAATAAAAAGTTTTGTATTTCAGAGGACACAGTCAAGGTGGAGAGTTTCGGTGTGGGAGGCTGAGAAAGTTCTGGAGATGGGTGGTGGGGTGGCTGTGTGTCATTGTGAATGTGCTTGATGCCACTGGCCTGTTCACCAAACGGTTAACGCGGTAACAGTTTGGGTTTTGTATGTTTTACCACAATAAAAAGAAGAAAAGGCGCCGTGAGCAGCAAGCACTTCACCTCCCTTGGAAGGGGCCTGAGATGTCCTTGCAAAGCGCTGGATATACTCAACTCCGGCTTTTCTCGGCCTGGCCCCTCCCCTTCCCTCCCGGGCCTGAGGCTGAGCAAGTCCCTCTCTCCTGAGGTCGAGACACTTCATCTTCAGTGGACCCCTGCCCTCAACCGCAACCCTCTCCCGCCGCAAACACCTGTCCTGCACGGGAGCCAGGCGCCAGGCCCTGACGCAAGCCCTGGCCGCCTCCCGTCCCTTCCTTCCAGGTCTCACATCTGTCCCTGTCAGTCACCTCACTCCTAAAGCCGCCCAGCCAGGGGGTGCTGGGAGCTGACCCTGGCCCCTTGTCAGGCTCTTCCAAGGCCATGGACTTAACCTTTCTTCTGTGCTCAAGACTCAGCTGGGGTCCCCTTTTCTCTGAAGGTGCCTCGAGCCCCCTGGGCTGCTCCTTTTTGCCGCCCCCATGGCACCCTGTGCTCCCACAGACTGCTGTTTCACGTGCTGTTTCCCCACCTGCCGCCCCCTTAGACGGAGGGGCCCTCCTGGCAGTGTGCGCCTCGCTCATCTCACATGTGCGTGGGTGCCATCACGTGACCGAGTGCTGAGCAACGGAGCTGGAGCCGCCTCCAGGCCCCACCGCGCTGTCCGTGACACTCAGGCCCAGCCATCCGGACTGCCCGGGGCCTTAGACAGGGAAGCGGGCCCCTGCCTGAAACCCCAGCCCGTACATTTCAGAGTCCCGCCCGGGGCCAGAGCCCCCTCGAGGGTGATGCAATGAGGAAAATGACTTCTGCTCTGCTAGGGAGGCCCAATATTCAAAGAAGATTGTATCTTTCACAGCTGGGAGGAGGCTTCTTTCTCTCTGGTTCCGGTCTGTTGAGCATGTAGCGCAATACTCTTTTGGGAATAGCCTAATTCTCCGGCATTCTGAGTGAGGAATGGATGTCCTGGGCGTGGCTAGCACGGGGTGGGGGTTGGGGGAGGAGTTAGCCCAGGCCCCACTGGTGGCTGAGCTGACAAGCTGCATTTGCAAGCCCGGGGAAGCCAGGCGCCAGGTCGTCTTTTGTTCTCCCAGCATCTCTGCAGAGAGTCTAGGGATCACGTTGAAATGAAGACTTTCCGTTCAATGAAGGAGACCTCAGCCCACGCGGACGCGCAGGTGTGACACAGGAGAAAATATGTATGATGCCTAAAGCAGACAGGATTAAAATAGAGGTGTGAAGGTTTGAAAACAGTTCTTGGACAGCTTCAAGGAAAAGCCTGGCTCCCTTGCTCACTTGGATCCTTGCTTCTTGATGGTTTCTCTTCTCCTTCAGAAATAAGGAAGGAAAAGTGTAATGGTAGACCATATTTAAGCCAGGGAAGGCATGAGTCTCTGTTTATGAGGTTGTCACTAAAAATATCTAAAGTTCTAATGTTAGTTTTGCTGATGGATGTGTCGATACAGAGAGACAGCGTGATGTGGCAGAAACACTATGTTACAGGTGAACGTTTATGCCCCCCCATTTTTTTATTGAAGCTCTAACCCCCAGTGTACTTGGGGGGTTTATTGAAGATGAGGCCCCTAAGAAAGTAACTAAGGTTAAGCAAGGTCATAAGGGTGGGGCCCTGTCCTAATAGAATCGGTGTCCTTGTAAGAAGGCACACAGAGAGCTCAGCTGTCTGCAAGCTGGGAAGAGAGCTGCCGTCAGAGACAGACCCCGTTGGCACCTTGATCATGGGCTTCTTAGCAGACACTAAAATTTAGAGGTAATAAATGTCTGGTTTTTTTTTTTAAGCCTCCCAGTCTATGGCATTTTATTATGGCAGCCTGAGCAGTCTACTCCAGACCAATAGTTCTGGATCAGACAAAATTGGAATTCTGGTTCCTGCTAGTTGACCTTGGACAAGTTGTTTCATTTTTCTGAGCTTGATAAATAACAAAAGGTTCATATGCCGTGTCGGTAGGTTTGTCATTAGGGTTAGGGCTAAAGACATCATTTAGTGCTGAGGGGACACTCAGTAGGGTCTCACGCAGTTCTAGGACATGTCCTATGACGGTCTCCTTCTCGAAAAGCCAACCCCTGTCCCAGCCTTGAATTGTGAACCAATGAATATTTGGCCACTTGGAGGACATGTGTCACTGGAATTGACAGGGTAACTCAATGTGTGTTTCTATGTTCAGTCTTTTCATTGTAAGGCATCGGCACAGAATCCTCTCGGGAAGAAACAGTTGCTGCCATCATTAATGGGGGTGTACAGGAGGTCATTACGGGTCTAAACTCCCCAGCGAGGTGTGGGACGCTGGAAGCGTTCAAGTAGGATCCCACCTCTTTTTTCAGAGCTAGCCAAGAGCAATGCATCTTTGCTCTAAGGGAAAATGCTTATAAAAGAGATGGAGTGTTTATTTAAATGTGGCAAGGGCCTTCATCCCAGCTATACAACCTCTAGTTAATTAGACGCTAACTACTAATTCTAAGGTGAGCTCTTTTGTGGGGGCGTCAAGAACACTACCCTAATATCTAGTTCTGTGATTAGACAACGAGTGATTTTTGTGTGGATTGGGGGAGGGGGGGTGTGGAGAGATCTTTGCCAAAGTTGATCTTATTGATGGCAGGTCTGAAAGGTTGTTTGAAAGTTGCTTCTGCAAATGTCTGGACAACTGTCACTCGGCATCCCCCAAACTTGGGTTTAGGTTTCTGTCCAGCCTGAATGTTTGTGAGCTTGGTGGGTGGAGTCATGGCTTTCTAGGATTCCCAGCGAAGGAGGTCAGAACAGGCCTCCCCAAGGCGTGCTGCTTTGGCATGTGCATTATTTTGAGCTGAAGGTAATTGGGGCCCTGCAGACTCACTAGAAAATTTTACCTCTCCCTTAAAGAATTTAAATTTGGGGTGCTGATCATAATAAGGGTTATTATCACAAATAACTTTTTATGAGCTGCCTCTATAGGGCTGGGCAAACATCTAATCACGGAACACCCGCTCTGCTTACCACCCTGTAGAGACTGTCTGACGTCTCACGGTGCCCGACCTCATTCTGGGCTCAGGAAGCCATCTGCTCCTCCTTCTCACTTTCTGTCTTGGAGCCTCGCATGTTGGTGGGGTCTCAGACTCTCTCATGTATATGAGGTTCCTGTAAGTATGTATGCAATTGAATTTGATGATTTCCTCTCGATAATCTGTCTCATGTGGATTTCATTTTTTTTTTAAAGATTTTATTTATTTATTTTTAGAGAGGGAAGGGAGGGAGAAAGAGAGAGAGAGAGAGAGAAAGAGAGAGAGAGAAACATCAATGTGCGGTTGCTGGGGGTCATGGCCTGCAACCCAGGCATGTACCCTGACTGGGAATTGAACCTGCGACACTTTGGTTTGCAGCCCGTGCTCAATCCACTGAGCTACACCAGCCAGGGCTGGATTTCATTCTTACAACATCTGGAAGAACCTGGAAGGGTGCAGGAAAGTTTCTTCCTCCCAAACACAACCATGGTGTCATATGTCAACGTCCTCATCATCAGCTCGACCAAAGACGAACATGTGTGAACACGTGTGAAGGACCATCCGGAAGTTCCGTTGTGATTTTGATAGTTTGGATTCCCAAGGGGCAAAGTGTGAATCCGGAGAGTTTATGTCACCCTTTTAAGCTATGGAATGAAATAAGACTGACATTTGGGCCATCAACAAGTTTGGACAACCCACGATGGAACTAAAATTAAAGACGAGCTTCATTCCTTTTTCTCCCTCAGGAGGACAACGCCAAGCCCCTGGATATGCCCTGCCCCCTGAGCTGTGGGGTCTTTGGCTCAGCACTGACAAGGACAGATTCAATGACATTCCTGAGAGGCCATATCCATTGCAGACCTCTTGAGCCATTTGCCCCTGAGGGTCCCACACGTACTGTGTCATCTCCACAGGCTGATGGACTTCAGGGGCACTTGGCCGAGACGTGGAAAGGTGGTCAGTGGGAAAATGTCCCGAGGAAGTAAAAACGTTTACCAGTGACCGGTGTGATTGCCCATCTGTTCCCTGAGAATGTTTCCACGCATCGTTCTTTTAGAATCTCCCGGGCAAGGCAACCAACCTGGCCTAACACTACCCCTGGCCGCAACCGTGGGGACCCTCGGGATTAACGGAGATGACGTCACGCCAATGCAGCCTTCGTAGAATTGGGGGTTCAAGCTGACTTCATCCAGGCCTGGGAGGGCAGGGAGAACCCCACCCCACCATTGGTCCACAACTTTATGTATTCATTTTTAGCATTATTGAGGTTGGTTGACAAATAAAAGTGCGCAGTGTAATTGTTTGACATGCACTCGGGGAAAGGGTCCCACCACTGAGTGAATGATCATGTTTACCTTTTTCTTTTTTTTGTGAGAACACCTAGTTCTCGTGTCTTATCAAGTTTCAATTATACAACGTAGTATATTCATCTTATAACTGAAACTTTGCACCCTTTTACTGACCTCTTCCTGTGTCCCCCACCCCGCCCCTGGCAACCACCCTTTCTCTTTCTGTTTCTGTGGGTTTGACTGTTTCTAGATTCCACATTGGGCTGCAGCTTTAAACGTGAGAATTTCCCATCGTGGCCCTGCATTCGTGCTAGTTGGATAAAAGGAGGTCACCCCTTCCCCATCCCCCTCGAGTGAAGGGCTCGGCTCAGGAGACATGCAGGCTGCTAACAGGCTCCTGGAGCAGGAGTGGGAAGGCTGGCCAACGGTATAGGTCTCTCGGGGTGTGGCGTGTCACCCCACGCCCCGCGGCAGGAGCCAGCCTGAGGAATGCGCCCCAGCCGTGTCTCAACACTTCCCGCAGCGTCTCCATCGAGGCTTTGACGGGAACTTGCACAACCCAGGTCCGGGCATAAAGCGCGTGCAGAGTGCTGACACCAGCTTCTGGCAGACGGCAGGCCCCGGTTATCGGAACAGCGTTCCAGGGACTGCTCCGAGGACAGCTGCGCCCGCCTCACGGGAGGGAGCCGCAAAGTGCTTTTTCCTGGAAACTGTGTACCGCCAAGACAGCTGCAGCGTGCTGGGGCTCGGTGGGGTTTGTCTCGGTGAGAAGGGCAGAGGTGTTCCTCGCAGGGGCTCTGAATGGAGCGGCTCCATTAGAAGGATCCTCCCTGCATGCCCCTCCCCCACCCCCAACCACAGACTCTAGAATATACCTGTGAGCGGCTCCCACGGGTGCAAGCTCAAGACGGCCACCCTCTGGCCAGGAAATGCCTGGCTCTTGTCCGTGGGCTACTGCACTGCTGGTTTAGCAACATACCAACACGTCGCCACCAGCTTTGGGTCCGACTGGACGAACGAACCAGAAGTGGAAGGCGAAGCGTCAGATTCAATGGGAGAAAACGTGGGAGGATACCTTTGGCCTGAGAGGTGGGAAAAGATGAGTAAGAAAAACGGGCCAGCTCGTGTCACAAGTAAAAAACGGTAGTAAGGCGCCGTGTTGCCCGGAGGACTCCAGGAACAAAGGTAAAGACAGACCTAGAGGAGGTGTCAGGTTTCAGGGAGCTCCACTCAAGCCGCTGAAGAACACACAAGAAGCACCTACGAGCCAATAAGACAAAGGAGGAACTCAAATGGAAAAAAAAGGGCGAAGGGTGTAAACAGGTGACTTGTAGGTGAGGTGACCCCACACTCAAGCACACGAGGAGACCCTCATCAGGAGTGGGAGGGACGCAAGGCAAGCCAGGAGCTCCCTTTACATCCACGAGGAAGACTAAGCAGCCCCGGGAGGCTGCGAGTGCTCACCAAGTGCTGGCGGGTGCGTGGGCAGAGGCGCCCTCAGGCCTCGCCGGTGGGGCACAGACAGGGGCAGCCCTCGGGACAAAATCGGGGCACTGCCTCTCAGTCAGCGATGAACACCCAGGACTGGAGCACCCAGCAAGGTGCCCCCGGGCACAGGTCCCAAATGCATTCTCGTCAGAACCACAGGTTGTGTGAGTGAGATCGTGTGTCGCACTGCGGAGGGTGGGCCCAGGAAGCTGGGCACCCAGGGCTGCCCACACGGGGGACAACGGTGAGTGGTGTGCCTGGGAGCCCTTCGTGGGGCACCTGCCAGGGTCCCTCCTTCCTTTGCAGCGTAGATCCCGCCTTCTTCACGGGTAGGCTGCTCACCCCAAATAACTGGCCATTGGCCTTTGGGAGTTCTCCTATCTGACTTAGTTGTGCTATTTCATAATAATCTGTGGGAAGGTCTCTTACCTTCCTCAGTCCCTCCCAGCCCCCTTGTTCACACACCGGACTCCCACCACACGTAGGGACCATGCCGGGGGCTGGGAATACCAGGGCGAACTGAACAGACCGGCTGGCCGACCCCCTGGAATGGCCCGTCAGCACCCTTCCCACCTGCATGTCTTCATTTGTCATGGGGGCCATCGGCTCTCACACGTTTTGGTTCGGGGATGCCTGTGCCCTCTTAAAAATCACTGAAGACCTCGAAGAGCTTTTGTTTTTGTGGGTTATGCTGAACAGATGAACTTTACTGTATTAGGAAGTAAAACGGAGACATTAAAAACTACGTATTGATTTAAAAAACAGCAACAATCAACCCATTACACGTTGACAAAAACATATTTTTATGTAAAAAGCACGTTTTCCCTAACGTAATATTCTAATAGGAAGAACAGCAGTGTTTTGCATTTTCCGAGTCCCTTTAATTTCTCGTGGAAGTGGAGGACACCTGGACCCTCACGTCTCCTCTGTGTGCAGTTCGTTGCGGTATGATACCGCACAGAGCGCCTGGAAGACCCCGCTGTAACCGAGAGAGCAAGAGTGGAGAAGAGAAATGACACCTGAGTGTTGCTGGGAGAATGGCTTTGACCTCCTTCAAGGAGCCCCTGAGGTGTGAGACTCGCTGGGGTCCCTGGCGAGGCCGCACCTGGGGAACTGCCTGCCAGTGCAGGTCTCCCTGAAGCGTCGGTGCGAGGCTTTTCTTCTAGAAGCTGCACACCTGGTGCGGCAGTGAGGCCGGGGTGCAAGTCTGCCAGTGGGCGTCACGCGTGTTAACCTGGAAACTGGGGGTGGAGGGGTCTGATGTGGGTGGTAGGCAGCGCAGTGACTCCTTCTGTGTCTATTCGTCTCTTCTGAGTGTTTAGGCAGCACTCGCTTTATTGACGGGGGTCAGGGGACATGCCCGGCTCATTGGTTTCAAACTGTTATTTACTGGGCGCTTACTTCCTAGGGGACGGTCCTTTCATCATGTGCTTCCTCTCGTTGAAATTAGTTCACTCTTTGCACATCTCCCAACATGCAAAGGGGCCTTGAATCAAAGGAATCCGATGTTAGTGAAAGATGTAAAGGCGTTTGTGGGTCTGTAACAGTTCTGAGAGCTCGGACCTTGTTTGTTAATCTGTACCCATGGATTCTTGGAAACTGGGGAAAAAGGGGTCACCCATCCTTAGATTGGAGGCAAATTCTCAGAAAAAAATTCTGGAAGAGCTTAGCTGAGAGGGAAAACCTTTGGGACTGAATTCCCGTGGGGTCAGGATGGGTGCTGCCTGCTGGAAACCCGCTTTTCATGATGGAGACACTGTGCCTGGAGGAGCCCGTGGGACGCTGGGGACAGACTCGCCATGGCGCTGGCCTTGGGTGCCATGCTAGGCACTGGCACACGGGTCACATGCGAACAGTAGATTTGGGTCATTTCCTAACAGTCACATATTGGCAGCATCAGAAATGTCCCCTAAGAGAAAACGGGTTAAGGATATCATGGGACATCCATACAAAGGGGTCAAAGGGGTGCAACAAGGGGTGTGCTTCTCATACACCGATGCAGACAGTTCTAGGGAAGAGTGTCGCGTTAGGAAGGACAGTGCGGAACAGGGGGTGTGGCACAGTGCCCTTCGTGTAGAAGGGGCGGGGAGAATGTCTATTTGCTGCATTTGCATAATAACCTTTTGACGGCCTAGGACACCCTGTACCAAGGGTCGCAACCCATGGGACAGGGTGGAGAGAAACTTCTCATGTACCTACCTACTCACACTTTTCGAGACCCTGTGACTGTATTACCTATTCAAACATGAACTACCTTCAAAAATAATTTTTGAAAAAAGCAAAATAAAATCCAGACATAAAGCAACCCAGATCCTTTCCACCGGAGCGCCGTGGTCTTTCTAGACAGGGAAGAGCCCCGCTGTAAACCGGAGCAGCCCTGCTGGGGGGCAGTGAATGACTTTTTAGTTTCAGCCGACGTCAGACGTGCCGACTGCCTGACCGTGGTGGGTGCAGAGGCTCGCACCCAGACCCCTGCTGTCTGGCTCCGCGGGGCACACGTTTGTGGGTCCACGTTGCGTCTCGTTGGCTTGGTTCTCAGGAGGGGAACAGAGAGACCGAGTGTTCAGCAACGTCGGGTGGAGGGTGGAATTTTCACAGTTTTCTTTGGAAGGGTTTCAGGTGCTGTGAACATTCTTTGAGAGAGTGCTCGAGTGTGCAGACCCAATGAATGGGGTGGGCCCCAGGGCACCCCTCTGTGAACCCCTCCACAGGGAGGGAGGGTCCTTAGCTCACTCGGGGTGTCAGAGTAGCGGTGTGTGCCTGGGCAAGCTCTCCATGAACAAAAGGTAAAGAAGGCAGTGGCTTCTTACGCAGGTACGGGGTGGGTATACTTCTTTTTTTTTTTTTTAAGATTTTATTTATTTTCTTTTAGAGAGGGAAGGGAGGGAGGGAGAGAGAGAGAGAGAGAGAGAGAGAGAGAGAGAGAGAGAGAGAGACATCAATGTGCAGTTGCTGGGGGTCATGGCCTGCAACCCAGGAATGTGCCCTGGCTGGGAATCGAACCTGGGACACTTTGGTTCCCAGCCCGCGCTCAATCCACTGAGCTACGCCAGCCAGGGGGGTGTACTTCTTGCATGGGGTGGGTGTGTGTTCTGGGGACGTCTCAAACAGGGCAGGAACGGAAAGGGTCGAGTCCTGACAAAAAGGAGCATTTTCTAAATGTTTGAAAAGCACATGATCCTGCAGTACACAGATCCTGCGTCACAGATGTGCCCACTCGAAACCTAGAGGATCCTATTAACCAATGTCACCCCACAAGTCGATAAGGAGAAAGAAGCACACGATTCTCACACTATGACCCAGTGGACACATGTCAAAGTCACAGTGTAACTGACGAGAAGTCGGAGGTCGGACACGTTTCCTTGTGCACTTTCACTTCCTGTCCCTGCTGGGTCCGGGGCTTGCAAACGGCAGCCTGGAATGTGACGGCGGGTCTGGGGCAACCGGGCCTGCCCTGGTGTCCTGCACGTCCCACCTGTGCGGCGTCCCCCCCGTGCACCCCACTCAGAAGGATCTGGGGTGCTTGGCTTCCTGTCGCCATCTTGGAATTCCTAATTTTTGAACGAGGGCCCACGTGTTCGTTTCGCAATGGGCCCTAAATTATGTGGCTTTCTGCACTTAGCTCATTGCACCTGGAGCCTCAGCTCCTCTACGGCTTTTTTTTTTTTTTTTTTTAAATAATTAAACTTACGGGGTCGAACACATTTTAAAAACAGAAGTCTGCTATTCTTGAGTTTTATTTTATTTTTAAAACACTCTGTAGATTGGTTTTCTTTAAAGGCAGCCCGTCTCTGCAGGAGCAGTTTTGTGAAATAACTCCTGATAATTGGCTCATAATCTTTCCTGGAATAAGATGCTTGTTGTTGGATCGGGAGGGGCCCGTGAGCCGGAGACACAGCCCTGTCTGCACTAAATGAGACTTGGCACCGCCGGGTCTTTTTTATTACGAGGCTTGAGTGTTTAAACAGCTTTGTCATCACAGGTCCGTGTGTGTTTGGGTTTGACTTGCAGTAGAACCTGAGGTGTGATCCGCAGAGCCAATGGGGGAAATAGCCTTCTATTTTTCTTGGAATGTGCGAAGCGTTTTCATTTCAAAGAGCTCCGTGGTCCAGCATGTGCTCTTTTTGCCTGGAATCAGTGGCTTCTTTGTAGTTTGTTTTTTTTTTTTTTTAATATTTTGTGTTTCTTTTATTTATTTATTTTTAGAGAGGGGAGAGAGAGAGAGAGAGAGAGAGAGAGAGAGAGAGAGAGAGGGAGAGAAACATCAATGTGCAGTTGCTGGGGGCCATGGCCTGCACCCTAGGCATGTGCCCTGGCTGGGAATCGAACCTGCGACACTTTGGTTCGCAGCCCGCGCTCAGTCCACTGAGCTATGCCAGCCAGGGCTCTTCTTTGTAGTTTTGAAAGTGTGAGGCTGTGTCCTACTGAAGGACTAGCTCTTGTTCTAGGTGAGGGTCTGTTTAAAAAACCAGCGCTTCCGTTTCAGCAGGGACAGACCAATGACCTGGGAGGACGCCACCCGGGGGCATCCCTGCGCCTCGGACTTCCCGCTCCAACGGGATAGTTGGGGACAGTTGTGCAGACAGTTTTGGTTTTAACTCAACCATTTAAGACAGACTTAAGTATCCAATCGAATTTTTCCTTTAAAAACTTACCTTCTTTTGGTTTAATCTATGAGGTATTTTCCCTTAACCTGTGTGTGCATGTTTGAAGATGAATGACCTTCCTTTATCTGTGTCAGAAATCACAGCCTGGACCACCTCATGCTCCGTGTGCCATCTCGTCTATCGTGGGGTCCAGATTCGGGTGGTGATAGCGACATATTTAGCCTGTAAGTGTTAACATTTACAGCAGTGTCACATGGGTCCTCCATCATTTTAAAGGTGGGTTTTTGATTATATATATATATAGCATGAACCATGTGACTTGATAATACTGATACTAAAAATAACTATTTTTTAATAGTTTAGAAACCATGGCATTATGTTATTGAGTCAATGGACTATCTTTCCTTTGGCAGTTTTTTTTTTTAAATTATTTATTTATTTTATTTATTTATTTTTTTAGAGAGGAAAGGGAGGGAGAAAGAGAGAGAGAGAGAAACATCACTGTGCAGTTGCTGGGGGTCATGGCCTGCAACCCAGGCATGTGCCCTGACTGGGAATCGAACCTGCGACACTTTGGTTCGCAGCCCGCGCTCAATCCACTGAGCTACGCCAGCCAGGGCTCCTTTGGTGGTTTTACGTTCACAGAAAAACTGAGTGGATGGTACAGAGCCCTACGTACCGTGTCCCACACAGCCCCCACCCGCCCCGTAGTTCCCGCTGTTATGGCACCTTATGTGAGTGCAGCTGCTTTGTTAGAAATGATGAGCTAGTATTGATGGTTGTTATGAACTAAAGTCCTCAGTTCTTATTGGGGTTCAGCCTTGGGGTTGCACGTGCCCTGAGTTTGGACCCGTGTACAATCACATGTGCCTCCATTACAGACTCACACAAGTGTTTCACTGCCCTGCACGTCCCCTGTGCTGCCCCTCCAACCCCCCGCCTTCTGCCCCAAGCCCCTGGTGACCATGGATCTTACTACCTCCAGACTTTTGTTTTCTCCAGAATGTCGTCTGTCGGAGTCATATAGTGTGCAGGCTTTTCAATGGGCTTGTTTCACTTAATAATACGTACTTAAGATTTCTTCATGTCAGCCCTGGCTGGCGTAGCTCAGTGGATTGAGTGTGGGCTGCAAACCAAAGTATCACAGGTTCGATTCCCAGTCAGGGCACATGCCTGGGTTGCAGGCCATGGCCCCCAGCAACTGCACATTGATGTTTCTCTCTCTCTCTTTCTCCCTCCCTTCCCTCTCTAAAAATAAATAAATAAATAAAATCTTTAAAAAAATAATGTGTGAAAATAAATTAGTATTTAAAAAAAGATTTCTTCATGTCTTTTTGAGGTTTGATAGTTCCCTTTTTATCACTGAATAATATTCCGTTGTAGGCGTGTACCAGTTTGTTTATCTATTTACCCACTAAAGGATGTCTGAGTTGCTTCCAGGTTTTGGCAGTTATAAATAAAGCTGTTATGAACGTCCATGTGCAGGTTTCTGTGTGGGCATAAGTTTTGAACCCCCTGGGGTATATACTTATAAATTATGGTTTATGATACAGAAAAATATGGTGTATTGTTTTAGAAC
This sequence comes from Phyllostomus discolor, assembly GCF_004126475.2. Lineage (NCBI taxonomy): Eukaryota > Metazoa > Chordata > Mammalia > Chiroptera > Phyllostomidae > Phyllostomus > Phyllostomus discolor. Next base: position 5,874,609 of record NC_040904.2, on the reverse strand, counting down.
AGGGCTCCCAGATTGCATGTGAACTACGCTGTGTGTTGGGAATGGAAAGGGAACTTTGTGTCTGAAATGCAGGGGGTAGGCACCTACAAGCGATTACACAGGCCCCACCCAGGTGGAGGCTTAGCTCGGCCCGCCCTGTCCCACAGCTTGTCCCGAGGGCCACATGGTGGGTCACCGTGTTAACTCCAACAACCCAGCTGAAGGCACTCAGTGTGCCACTGGTTTTATGGGCACCTGATGACTGGGACTAGTGCTCCCCACCAGCCTTGTCTTTTTTTTTAAATGAAAAATTTTATTCTTTGTCCTCATTTGAAGACATTTTTTGCCCATTGCTTTCAGAGAGAGGAAGGGAGAGAGGAAGGGGGAGAAACAAACATTGATGAGAGAGAAAAGCATTGATTGGTTGCCTCCCAAATATGCCCAGACCAGGACTGAACTTGCAACCCAGGCATGTGCCCTGACCAGGGATCGAACCCACAGCCTTTCAGTTATAAGACCATCCTCCAACCAACTGAGCCACACTGGCCAGGGCAACCAGCCTCTTGTCTTAGGGCTCCTCAAACTCGTAAGAGATGAAACTCTAAGGAGGCAAGCCAGGACTTAACCAGATGCCTTATGTCAGTTAGAGCCAGGCCTCCTGCTCACGCCAGGTTTGCGGCAGCCACCCCCACGGCAGGCCCGGGCCTTCGAGCCGGTTTTGGGTCTCCATGTGGAAGGCGCTGCCCATCTTCTGCCTGGCTGGGTGGCTTGTCACATCCGTGTATTCTGAAAACAGTCCCACTGCCTGGTCACCTTTGATGTCGTCCTGAAATACTCTAAGGACCCCAGAGCAAAGCGGATGCATTTCCATGCATGCTTTTAGCCAGAGTACTGTGCTGCCTCCTCACCTCCTCACTTCTCTGAACACAGGACACACTGTGTCATTGCCGGTCCCGTTCATCCGTCGCTCCACCCGGTGCCAGAAGTGCGTAATAGTTACTTCTTTCTGTGAAAACCTTAATATCACTTTGCTTACGAACATAGATTCTCTGGGTGGGAATAGAGCTGTCTTGGAATAACATTTTTTAAAAGATTGCCTGACGTATTCTTTCTTTCTCAGTAATGTCTGCGGATGCAAATGCATCTCTCTCTCCCGTCGATGTGCAGATGGGACAGAGAATGAAGAGTTGCCACTCAGCCTCCTCTGCCCACATTGAACTGTTTCTAAGTACACAGTGGGGATGATGGGCTCAGAGGCTAGGCTAGGCTTTCTCTCCACTGACAATAAATCTGTAATACAGGAGGGAAAAGGGGGAGTTTCCTACAGCAGGGTGCTGACTGGGAAATGCCGTGGAACTGTAGTTGCAGAGATCACTACTGTGCAATCATCATGTAAATATGATTTAAACAAACATCAGAGGGTGCTGAGTCTGTGTGTGTGCATTTGATGAGGAGCAAGATACTTACATGGACTTAAAGTGTCTCCCCTCAGACTGCGTAGACGACTTCCCTGCTCGTGTGCTGGGCACATGCTGACTGCTCAAGAAGTAGTCGTAGGTAAAGTCAGAGGTCTAGCTGGGGTATTGGAAATAATGAATAAAAAGGGGTCCCATTCTACCCTGGGTCCTGGGTCAGCCGGGCCAAAGGGGGCCTTCCCAGCTTTGCCCCTTTCCCCGTGTCAAGCGTGAGGCAGGGAGCCAATGTGGGGGAGGTCAGGCTGGGAGGCCAGACCACGACTCTGTCCTATGATGCTGTCTTAACGTGTTTCAGTGGATCGCCTTGTTGTCACTTTTATTCTTACCTTGCTACTTTTAGACAATAATATCCTTTATTCCCATTTTCCTGAATTGCCTGTCTCCCTCCAGGTTTTAATCTTATTTTTTGTGGGGAATAGAACCATCTAACATTTATTAGGTAATTCATGTTCCACAAACCAGGGTCCCAGGGCGTTTGCTACCCGGGCTGGGGGAGTGGCATGTACAGCTGCCCTGGGCTGTCACAGCCCAGTGTCTAGAGAGAGCACACATATGACTCACAGGCAGCGCTGTCCCCAACTGGCCTAGTTGGCGTGACCAGACAGACAGACAGCTGGCGTGACCGTGGTATTCTTTAAGATTTCGCAACCGAACACTGGCTTTGAAGATGCCTCTCTCAGGCAGGATCACAGGCTGCCGTGGTGAGTGATCTGTTTTGGAAATGAAGCTGATCAAATACGTGTAGCGGACAGATGTGACCCCGAGTCACCTCGTGGGTGTCGCAGGAAGAGTAGACAGGGATGCGCCTCACACTAGGACGCATGACAGTTTGGTGGGCTGTTTCCAAGCCTGGGGGCCAGCCAAGGGTGACGCCGACGTAGAAGGAAGAATACTAAGGAGCCTCCACTCCTCCTGTACGGGGAAAGAAGTGGAAGGGACCCAATTCCCAGGGTCCTCCGGGCCAGTGTGGAAATGGGCCGTGTCCCTCTGTTCCCTTCCGCGTCCCTTAACTGCCAACGTGAGCAGCGTCCACTGCAGACCCTGGTTTCTTTTCCTGAGGAGGAAATCATGAATTCATTGTGAAGCAAACGGGAAATTCGGAAAAGTCAAAAGAAGAAAATAAAACGCGCCAGCTATCCGGCCACGGTGAAAGTTTGGATATGTGTCCTTCCCACATGTATGCACGTGTTTTCATGCTGTCACAAAGCCGGACAGCACAGAGGACACATCTTTGTCTACAGAATTTAAAACAAAATTTTATTTAAATTGGTGCGGTACAATTTTCTATCTTTTACTCCCACCCCAACCCACCCACCCAACCCTCCCATCCTCCCTCCCATTTCTACCCGCCCCTAGTTTTTATCCATGTGTCCTTATACTCATTCCTGTAAACCCTTCCCCTTTTCCCCTGAAATTCCCCTGAATTTCCCTCCCCTCTCCCCTCTGAACTCTGTCAGTCTGTTCTTTATTTCAGTGTTTTTGGTTACATTTTGCTTGTTTCTTTGTTTTGTTGATTAGGTTCCTGTTAAAGGTGAGATCATATGGTATTTGTCTTTCACTGCCTGGCTTGTTTCACTTAGCATAATGCTCTCCAGCTCCATCCATGCTGTCTCGAAGGGTAGGAGCTCCTTCTTTCTTTCTGCTGCATAGAATTCCATTGTGTAAATATACCATAGTTTTTTGATCCACTCATTTACTGATGGGCATCTAGGTTGCTTCCAGCACCTAGCTATTATAAATTGTGCTGCTATTGGGGTGCATAGGTTCTTTTGGATTGGTGTTTCAGGATACTTAGGATATAATCCCAGCAGTGGAATTGCTGGGTCAAAAGGCAGATCCATTTTTAGTTTTCTGAGAAAATTCCATATTGTCTACAGAATTTTTAACTTAATAGTATCTCCTGATTGCATTCAAGTTGAAAAAACAGTGATTGTGATTAAAATTATCTTTACGAAAATGATTTTTTGGGGGGAGGAATTGTACAGGAGTTTATTTGAGCCAGACTGATGACATATTTGGGAAGCAAGATTTCAAATGCTCTGCAGAATAACAGTTTTGCAGCTTCTTTTATGAATTTGGAATGAAGGAGGGATGCAAGGAAGATGATGTGGAGATGGGAGAAAGCAAGGCAGGGATGGGATGACAGGATAGTTAACGAGATTGGGTGCTCCCTTGGGGGTGGTTATTTCTGAAGTGTGTTAACCTAGAAACAATGAGCAGGACTTACTTAAGACAAAGATAAACCTTTACTAAAAAAGTTACATGCCTGGTGTGGACTGGCCACCATGACCTGCCCAGTTAGATTCATGGTCAGATTGTCCTGTGAGGTTACTTTCCATAGAACCCCCTTTTCCCAGTTCCTCCTTTGGTCATAGATCAATCCCAAAGATGCACTGATGTCCAACCTTTGGTTGGATAGGGTGGTCTCATACCTCTAGGGAGGCTTGTCCCTAGGGAGTCTCAGAATCAATATCATCTTGTTGACCACTGGGAACAGGGTAAGACCGTAACCCTGGGGTCTGACTTGAAGCAGAATTTTGCTTGAAAAAAGGAAGAATAGGTAAATGGAAGACAGTCAGGTCTTATGGCTTTCATTGCAGAAAACCACTCTGGATTTTCTCTATCCTGTGAACAGTCGTGATCTGAGCTTTTCCTTCCATCTGACTTGTCTGCGTTTGGCATCTAGAATAACATTGATCTACGCCACGGGAAGAGTATTAGTAGTTACCTTAGCATGTTCAGGAATTATAAACAATTGGGCCACATAGAAGAACCCAGAGGACAAGTGTAACTATTATGATGATTAATATCACTAGCAGACATAAAAAACGATTTTAACTAATCCATGTCCGTCCTAGTGCATCTTATCATGTCATAATTGATTTCATCGACTTAACCAGTGTTGGAGTTTTAGGTTGTTTCCAATTTTTTGCATCATCAATGATGTTGCAATGAACCTCTTGTCAGGGAAACCGTGGTGCAGAGCTCAGGCTTGTTGCTCTCCATGCTGGCTCTCCAGCCTTCCTCCAGAGTGCGGCCCTAATAGCAACTTCGAGCTCTTCACTTTTATCTTAAAATGGTGTGAGAATTTTACCTCTTTCTGCACAGTGGACTGGATTGTTTTAGTGTTAAACTAATGTCTTCAGTTATGCTTGAAGATTACTTAAATGACCCACTTCCAGCCCTATACCGAAAGCCTTTCCCCACAACGAATGTCGCAGGAAGATGGGACCCGGGGACCCTGAGGCCTTAGCCTCCCCTGGAACTTGGTCGCACTCCTCGGGAGGTGAACGGGCACCGGGTGGGAAACGGACTCCCCCAGGGTGGCGCAGAAATGGAATTGCAGGGTGAATGGGCGGGAACTTCTTAGAGGTTCTTGGTCTGTGTTGCCATCACACGTGGCAAAACAGATTCCATGTGTGTGAAAGTTAAGTATAGAAAATGAAATCATAGAAGAGTTAGAAAATATGGATAAATATTGCTCTGTTTTCAGGGTAAAGGAATTTCTAGATATAGAAACAAAGGAACAGCATATTGAAAAAAAATAAAGGGGTTTGACTACATATCCAAAAACGACATTAAAAATTTAAAAGCTGAGACTTCCAGCCATGATGGAGGCACAGGTAGATGTGCTTTGCTTCCTTGCACAACCAAAAGAAGGACAACAACAAATTTAAAAACAATCAGAACTGTCGGAAAATCAAACTGTACAGAAGTCCAACAACCAAGAACTTAAAGAAACATTCATCCAGACTGGCAAGAGGGGCAGAGATGGGCAGCCGGGTGAGGAGGATGCATGGCAAGGCAGCAGCTAGAGGACCGGGTGGTCCCACATTTGCGTGTGGATAAGCCAGGAGGAACAACTGGGGAGTGAGATAGACCACACAACCCAGGGTTCCAGTGTGGGGAAACCAAAACCTCAAAACCTCTGGCTGTAAAATCTGTAGGGGTTGTGGTGGTGGGAGAAACTCCCAGCCTCACAGGAGAGTTCGTTGGAGAGATCCACAGGGTCCTAGAACTTACACAAAACCACCCACACAGGAAACAGCACCAGAAGGGCTCAGTTTGCTTGTGGGTAGCTGGGGAAGTGACTGAAAGCAGGGCAAGAGCCAAACAAGTGGTATTGTTCCCTCTTTGACTCCTTCCCCATATACAGTGCCACAATGCAGCCATGTGGGTTGCCTCATCCTGGTGGATACCTAAGGTTCTGCCCCTTACAATGTAACAGGTGTGCTGAGATGAGAGAAAGAAATATGGCCCAAACGAAAGAACAGATCAAAACTCCAGAGAAAGAAGTGATGAGGAGATAGCCAACCTATCAGACACAGAGTTCAAAACACTGGTAATCAGGACGCTCACAGAAATGACTGAGTGAATGTCATTCTGTGGACTCAAATCAATGATTTGGAACAGAAGGAAGAAATAAACATTCAACTGGAACAGAATGAAGAAACAAGAATCCAAAAAAAAAAAAAAAAAAGAGAGAGAGAGAGAGAAAGAGGTTTAGGAACTTCCAGGGCAACTGTAAATGTTCCAACATCCAAATCGTAGGGGTGCCAGAAAGAGAAGAGGAAGAGCAAGAAATTGAAAACGTCTTCGAAAAAATAATGAAGAACTTCCCCAATCTGGCAAAAGAAATAGACTTCTAGGAAACCCAGGAAGATCAGAGACTCCCAAAAAAGTTGGACCCAAGGAGGAACACACCAAGACACATCAGAATTAGCCAAGATTAAAGATAAGGAGAGAATCTTAAAAGCAGCAAGAGAAAACGAGACAGTTACTTACAAAGGAGTTCCCATAAGACTGTGAGCTGATTTTTCAAAAGAAATCTTACAGGCAAGAAGGGACTGGAAAGAAATATTCCAAGTCATGAAAGGCAAGGACCTACATCTAAGATTACTGTATCCAGCAAAGCTTTCATTTAGATGGGAGGGCAGATAAAGTGTTTCCCAGATAAGGTCAAGTTAAAGGAGTTCATCATCACTAAGTCCTTATTATATGAAGTGTTTAAGAGACTTATCTAAGAAAAAGAAGATAAAAAATATGCACAGTAAAATGATAAACTCACAACCATCAACAACCAAACTTAAAAAAAAAACAAAAACAAAAAACTAAGCAAACAACTGGAACAGGAACAGCATCACAGAAATGAAGATCACATGGAGGGTTAGTACTGGTGAGGCGCAGGGATTCCTTTTTAAAAAAGGAATTCTTTTTCTTATTTCACCCGCTGCGGTCGGTCACCCAGGGCCCAGACTGTCCTGGATGCGCGCTAACATCCCAGGTGGTGTGTCGTGTGGCATCAGCTACACTGGGATCTGGGGCTGGTGCAGCTCCATCTGCACCCCAGCAGAGGCTCCGCTGGGAGATCGCAGTAATCACGCCTTTCCATCCAGAAAGGGCACGACAGGCCTCTTGTTGATCGTAACCGAGTGGCGCCCAGGGCAGTCTGAGCTATTTCCATGGACCTCTCCAAATGCCGTGAGCAGATAGAAACAAAGTCACAAAATGACAGCATTGCGGGGCAGGGGTGGGGGAGTCCTAGGTGGGCCTTGGACAGTGGGTCTGTATCCTGCAGGTGTGGCCCTTCCCCAGACATCCGGCTTCGTGGTGACTCTTCCAGTCACGGTCTGACACCCAGCCCTGCCCTGGGTCTAGCCAGTAACCCAGGGTCCCCTGGTTACCATGTGTTTTGGCGGCCTTGCTGCATACGTAGGCCCCCTCCTGGTTCCAGATCCCCTTCGCTCACTTTTCCTGGACCCTTTCCTGCATTTCCTCCCAGAAATTTTTCAGAAACCGAAAGGGAGAGATTCGTCAGATTGCCCAGGTAGCAAACCAGGATCAGAGCCTCAGGCTCTTCACTGTTACACCCGCAGCTTGGAGGGACTGGCCGGGCGTTCTTGGACAACCCGCGGGTGCACGAGAGAAGGAGCGAGGGCCTGGTGAACAGCAAGGGTGGTTCACAGGTGGTCTCCCGGGAGGAGGAGGCAGCCATTCCCCTTCTCCATTTCCCCCACGTGGAAGCTTCTAGCCAGGTTTCCTGGGTCAGGTGAGCTCTCTGCTCCTCAGGGGTGGGGGGAAGGGCCCGCAGCTCTCCCCGCCCCTCCTAATCACAGAAGAGTGCTCCCACCTGAACACTGAGCAGGTAAACGTGGACGGAACGCATCTACCTGCGAAGGGCATGAGGCTGGGCAGCTGGCGGCTCGATGGGCTCCAACCACGAGTGAAACCGTGCCAGGGGACCCATGTTCTGCGGGGGCTCAGCCCGTGGCAGGGAAAGCATGTGATAGTGAATCAAGGTTCTGGAAGTTTCCGCCCACATCCCTGTGCCTCCTGGCTGAGCTCACCCTGAGTCTGTGCTCCTCAGATCTGCTAATGACTTGTCTTGCTTTTCTTTCCTGCCAAAAATGTCTGTTAGTCACTGCGCGCTCTCGGGCATTTGAAAGGACAGAGACAGAAGCGCAGCCTTGCCCTCTGACAACGGGGACGATGAAAGGCTTTGCTCAGTGGCCCTGGCATCAGGGGGTCCGTACTCTTAGGTCACGGGGGCCCGGGGGAGCCCCAGCCGTGCTCAGGGGCCGCAGGGCACGGGGTCCGTGCGCTCCGCAGTGAGGACACGGAGGTCTGCAGACCGGAATCCCTTCCCCTGAGCCCAGCTGCCGAGTGTTCGCCGTGACTCGGGCCCGTGGTTTCTCCCTGCCCCTTCACTCAGGGCGCGCATTGAAGAAACGTGTGCGGGGTAAGGGGCCCGAGCTCCCGAGGGCCCACGCTCCCTCGCCTCCCGCACAGCTGCTTCCGTTTCCCAGCCGGCCTCGTCCCGTGACAGGCGTTTCTCAGGGCTGCGGTCAGAGGCGTGACCTGGCATTGTCTGAGGTGCTTTCGTATCTTGCAACGAGGTCCCTCAATACTCATCTTTAACAACTTCATCATAGTCCAACCCACAAAAATCCAGCTTATGGCTACATGTCTTGAAACTAGACAGTCTTTGAGTTGTATTGTTTTGAGTCCAGGTGTCAGGGTTGGTGTGTGTCCCCCGACATAAGCTGGCGTCCTAACCCCGAGGACCCGTGACTGCAGCCTTGGCTGGAAACAGGGGTCTTGGCCGAAGCATCAGATTAAGAGGAGGCCATACTGGAGCAGGGTGGGTGCCAACCCAGCATCACTGGTGTCCTCGGGAGCGGAAACCGCCGTGTGATGACCAAGGAAGGGACCGGAGTGATGCGTCTCCGAGCCAGGGACTGCCAACCGCCACCAGGAGCTGGAAGAGGTAGGGAGGACCCTCCCCTGGAGCCTTCAGAGGGGCAGGGCCCTACGGACACTGTGGCTTCAGACTGTGGCCCCAGAGCTGGGAGAGGACACATTCCCGCTGTTTGGAGCCTCCCAGTGTGCGGCACTGTGTCACAGCTGCCCCAGGGAACCCACACAGACAGACTCCCAGCCCTCCCCAGCATACCGCGCGAGCCCGGACCTCCCTGATGCATCATGCTGACCACGGGTGATCGCTGGCGCCCAGCGAACTGTGCGGGTCCAGCCCCTTGGGGAGTGGGCCGCAGCTGAGGGGGAGCTTCCAGGGGGCCGCCCTGGGCAGGGCCTTGGCCCCCGTGCAGCCTGGGCCAGCATGGTCCTCTGCAGAGGGAGGGAATCTGGACTTTGCCCACTTGAGTCAGCAGGGCTGCCAGGGGGAGTGGCCGCGTGGCCCAGCTCCACATCCCTTCTCAGCGCTGGGCCGCCTGTCCTCAGCCGCGGGCCTGCAGTTCGGCCCCGCATTGAGACCCAGGTGTGCAGCTCAGCGAGGCCTTATTAACCCTCAGCTGGGCCAGGGCGCCACCTGCGCCTCGTGACCACGGCCCGCCGTGTCTGGAGCCCAGGGGCGCACGAGCCACTGAAGCCAGTGACCCAGCAGGCATGGGATCCTTGATCAGGAGGTCCTGCCGCTCACGTGGGCTTGCCCGTGGCCGGGCAGTGCTCCCCCCCCCCCCCCCCCCCGCCTTACTGCAGCTGACAGTGCCCGGCGGTCTGAGCAAACAGCAGCGATGACGGCGGCCCTCTCCCCGCTGGTCTGTGGCCTCACTGCGCTGGCAGGTGCTCGCTGGCGGCACGAGAAGATGATCCCCTGCTCCCCTTTGGGCCGGTGTCTCTCTCTCGGCTAGATCCGGAGCCAAGCTGAAGGCATCGGCTGGGCCTCCAGAGATGAAAACCTCCGACAGCCCTGGGTCCCGCAGGGGCAGGGGCCAAGCCCCACCAGACCCGTGCACGTGCCGAGCCGAGAAAAGACACTTCCATGCCCGAGGCCCAGGAATTTAGTCTCTGTTCAACCACCTTGACAATGGCCTTGAAGGGCTGGTCTCATCCCTGCATGACAGACGGGGATGTAGGACGGGACTCCTGAGTAGGGTCTTGGCTCACCCACCCAGCACTTTGGGACCCCCGCCTCAGTGCGACCCTGACACCCCTCAGCCCCCCTCTCACCCAGGGTGGGGGAGGGGAGAAGGCGGTAAAGGCCTCTAGTGGGTGCGAGAGGGCCAGGAGGAAGCCCCAGGCAGCGAGCAGGCATCTGTAATCCAGTGTCGGGTTCTGCAGCTGGGACAGATCCCCGAGGTGTCTGGGCCACAAGGCAGAGCCGTGTGCTCTACTGTGCAGCAGTGGCGGGAGCAGAATGGGGGGCGGCGTCTGAGTCCCCCGAGTTCCTGACTCTGGGCTTGGTCCCTATCCTGTGTTTGGGCCGAAAAACACCCGCCTGGGGGGTTAGTTACAAGGGGTGTTCATACTGACATCTTGAGGAGTTGCATGGGCCTGTCCAGCCAGGGTGGCTGCACAGTACTTTACCCCGGGAGTCAATCATGTGGACGGTGACTGTGCACGAGCCACCCGCCGTGACGTCCTGGGGGCAACGCAGGGACTTTCCTGGAGCTGCTGCTGCCACAGCCCGTGGGACCCAGCAGCACCACGTGCAGGGCAGGGAGCAGGTCTGGTGGGCCTCGGGGAAGGCGTCCGTGGCCGGCGCTGTGTCGGGAGAGAGGTGGCTGCTGGGAGGAGAGAACTGGAGCATGGAGGGGGTGAGCCGGGCGTGGGAGCGGGAGCAGGTGAGGGGAAGGAGCCCTCCCGGGGCCACCAGCCCGGGGAAAGGAGGGCCAAACCCTCCTCTCTTCAGTCTCCCCTTTCTCCCAGGTGTAAAGGTGCCCACCCACCAGGCTGTGACCCTCTGGGGGCAGAGTCCGTGTTGGCTGTGGTTTTGGGCTTCACACGGAGGCCATGGACATGGAAGGGAAAGGGCGTCTCCAGGGTTTTCAGAGCAAACCCAAAGGCCAGAAGTCCACTGGGCCTTGGCGTGGCTCCCTGCTCGCTCTCCCTTTGCTTCTGTCCCCCATAAAGTCCTCTGGCTGCTCAGCCCTCCTCATGGTGGCCCCAGGCCCCGTCCCCTTCTTCCCTCATGTCCTCACTGCGGTTCATGGTCAAGGCCCCCTTGCAGACCTGCCCTTTTGCCCCCAGGCCTGTGTAGTGAGATGAAATGACCGTGGATCCCTCCGAGGGTTGGTCAAGCTGGTGCTCCCCACCTTGTGGCCCCTTCTACCAGCCCCTGCCCCCCCCCCCCAATCCTGTCAGTCCCAAGCTTCCTAGCAGGTCTTGGGAGAACGGTCCCTCTGCCAGAAACTGGATTTGATGCACAGCTTAACGAAGACAAGGTTGGGTGCAGGCTCCCTGGCAGAACGGCCACAGCTCTGCAGAAGCGGGCTCGGAGCAGGCCCTGCCCTGCGAGTCCTGTGTCTGTAAGGACTGCTCTGCAGGCTCACAAGCCAGAGACGAGTCTGATGCCCCGTCCACTGTGCATGTGTGTGTCCCCTGCATCACCCCAGGGTGGCTGGGACACCCACAACTGCTGCAGGGAGGGTCCGCCTGTGCTTAGCCACGTGGAACAACGCCGGCCGCCCAGTGCTCCCTGCACCTTGTCTGCTGGCCGGGGCAGAGAGGCCCGGGCACCTGGAGGCAGAACCGAACTCAATGAAGAGGGTCAGCTCTTTCCTCATGGGTTGCGGCGGGTGGGTTTTGTTGGTGGGCACGAGTTCTTCTGCACGGCCCATCCTGGGGGCCTCCGGCTTGGCCCGTGGTGTCGGATGGCTGCTTTGTTCAGGGCGAGGATGTCAGAGGCGGGAGGGTGTATTTATAGGAAGGACAGTGTCCTTCCTATAGGAACCTTCAAGCCTTAGTGGAAGGGCGAGAAGGGGGAGCAGCTGTCCCCGCAGCAGGAAGGGCCACCTCCAGGCTGGCAGGCCAGGAGTGCCACGGGCACCGCTCTGGCTTTGATGTCAGCCGCCCTCTGCCCTGTCCCTGGCCCCCAGACAGGACAGCGGGCCTCAGAGGGAGGCACAGGCTGCATCCGTTTCCGGGGACGGCGGCCCACAAAGGTTGCCCCGTGGATCGAGGCGCAGTGCCTGGGGCATCCCGAGCCCCTTCCGAGGGGGGCTGCTCCATGACCTGGGGCTGGGCCCCAGGCCTCCCCTCCTGACCTCAGTGGGCATTCCTAGCCTGTCTAGGGGAACACCAGTCAGGGGGCACCTCAGGCGAGAGGCCCCCCTGGGGTCATTCTTGTGACTTCACGGCAAGCAAGACTAGAGGAACAATGAAAGTTTTCACTCTGAGGAGAACATTGGAGACTATAAGCCATAAATGCATGTGAAGAGGTAAGGAGCCTGGTTGAAAACACGGAGTACAAAGTCTTTAAAGATACCTTAATTGTTTAGAAATTAAAGGTATGTCTAAAGTCACATTTATCTTATTTTCTTCTTTATAAAAGATTCAGTGTGTATCTAGAAAACCTAGAAGCAGAGAAAGACAAGTGTAAGGGAGAAGCTAAGAGTCAGTTTTGAATCCCACCAGAAATGGGCAACGCTTATTAATTTGATGGTCTGGTCTCGAAAAACAGACAGACACACAGACGAACCCTTATACCTTCACACATGACTGAGACCATCCTACAATTACAGCATAATCCTCTTCTGTTCATTTAAATCCCATCGTTAGCATTTCCCCCCACCCCCGTGCCTCTGAAAACGTGACTTTTTACAGCTACCTACCATTCCATGGAGAGGCTAAGCAATTAACTCCCTCCTCATAGATAATGTACAAGTTTAATGTAAGTTTATTAAGATGTACAAGTCTGTCTTATGACCTAGAATGCCACCCCCTGCCTCAGTTTCCCCATCTGGGGAAACACTGCCCAAGCTCAGGTGGCCGGTAGGGCCTTTAATTCATGTTTAGGAAAGGCCTTGCAATTCATTGGTGAAGGATTGCTACTTAACTCAAAGGTTTTGCATAAATGTCCGCAATTATGATAATTGACTCATTACGGGCAATCAGCGCATTGCAGGACAACAGAGAGGAGTTTGTTTGGGAGTCTCTCTGAGCTGTGATGGAGGTCCAGAAGGCCTGCGATTTTTTTATCCTGCCAGAGAGACAAGGAGCAGCCAGAAGACCTCAGGCCATAAATGGGCCAGGCCGGTAATTACCGGTGCTGAGGGTGTTACTAGGGCCGCGGGAGGAATGCCACCCGGGCGGGAGGGTGTGACTGGGCCTTTCATGGGCGCAAAGTGACAGCCCTCCATTTCTCTTCGTCTTCCCGAATTTAATCTCCCAGAATACACAGGTAACTCACCAGGGTTTCCATCGTAAGCCTTTCAGAGGCCAAAGGAATCTTGGGTCATTGAGAGTTTTCCCCCAGTTTTCCTTATGGCCCGTGAGCCATGTCATCTCTCTCTGCACACGCCAAAAGTTCTCAGAGGTGGTTAATCACGGCTCTCAGCGTCCCCTAAAATGGGGCAAAGGGGTTGCATAGAGCGTTTAGGAGCCAATGAACTGAGTATCCGTTTGCCACAACTTATAGAAGCGTGTCAAGTGCATCTGCAGAGCGATGGCGACCAGACTTTCTGACCCATACATCAGGACACGTGGTCTGGCCCCTGACCCAAGAGAGCAGTCGTGTGTGGATAAGGAGGTAGAATGACCGCCGAGGGTTCCGGCCTGGGGGGCCCGGCACCCAGGCCATCTCGTCACCGCCACGTGGGAGCCATAGCTCCCGTCCTTGGCCGAAGTTCTCAACACCCTGGTCTGCTTTCAGGAACCTTAAGTTTATTGCAGGTCGCCTGATGGCAGTTACGGAAACGCCAGTGATGACGTCTGGACAGGATGCATTCCTAACACTGTCTTCCTCTCGGGTCTGGCTGCAGCTGGTTGACCTTCGGAGCGTGTGAGCATGTATGTGTTTGAGTGTGTGAGTGGGGGTGCAGTGGAGAGAGAGAGAAAAAAAAAATAGAAGAGGCATAGATCAGCTGCCCTCTTGCACATGCCCTGACTGGAGATCGAACCTGCAACCTTTCCGTCTATAGGCTGATGCTCCAACCAACGGAGCCACCCTGGCCAGGGCTGTTTGGACCATGCTGGAGTCAGCCTCTAGTTCTGAGCTGTCTGGGAGGCAGGGTTGAACTGGAGGGGACTGGGAGCTCAGATCAGTGAGCAATCCAGACGTAGGCCCGGACCCGTGGGTTACAGAAGATAAACAGGAACACACCCCACACAGGCTGCTTCTGCTCACCAGCAACGGCTCACTCCGGGGCAGGCTGGCCTCTCAGAGTTGTCGTCAGCCCTGAAAAAGAAACTGGGGTGGTTTCAAGCCCCTCAGGTGACAAAGGGTGAGAAGCAGAGGGAAGGCGCGTCACATCTTTCCTCAATCAGGATAAAACAGGAGGCTCATAGTCCCTTTGGCACAGGTGTCGCTGGTTCTGAGCCAACCAAAGTGTGTCTGCGGACTCCGAACTGGCTGATGCTAGCACAGCTGCCCTCAAATCTTGAAATACGGAGTTTCTTCATGTCCCACATCTAGGCTTTGGGACTAGAAGCCAGCATGCCTTTATTGTTGCACCGAAATACCTCAGTCGGATGTGGAGTGCCTCACAGCTCCTTCATCTCCTGAAACAAGGATGACGAGGAAACAGAAATCTCATGGGGGTTTTCTCTTCTCATTGGCCAGGTCGGATGTCCCCAAAGGGAGGACGTGCCCGTCTGAGGTTTACGATACGATGAACTGGGAGAGATCAGGAGGAACATGCTAGAATGTCAACTTCTGTTTCTCCCTTTCACCGTGTTGGTTTTTGAGTGTGTTTGATAACACGCAAGGCAGTGCACGTGAGCCCGAGAGGGGAGTGCACATTTCAGCCGCTGCGGTAATGCCGCGGACCAGGGCTCAGCCAGCCTCCTCAGCCGGGGGCCGGACCCAGGTGCCCCTGGTGATTGTATGTTTACTCCCAGCTGGAAAAGGTGTTTCCATTTTTAAATGGGTGGGGGAGGGGAATCAAAATCAAAATAGTACTTTGTGACCCGTGCAAGTTCTGTAAACTTTAAATGTTAGCATCCATAAATGAAGTTTTATCGGAACATATGCATGCCCGTTCACTTCCATGTTATCTATGGCCGCCTTTGTACACTCTCGTGGCTGAACTGAATGGCTGAGAAAGACTGGATGGTCCACAAAGCAGAAAATATTTACTCTCTGGTCCTGATGGGAAAAAGCTTGCCAGCCCCTCTTCTCACACCGCTGGCTTCATTTCCTGGGACAATAGCTTCGTCCCAACTCACCTGTGTGGAAAGAGAGCATTTTAAAGCTTAAATGACTCCCCACGTGTGTCTTGGATGATCTGTGCAGAGAACTTCCCCAGGGTTGGGTGGGAGGAGGTGGAGCGAGGGCAGGGAGAGCCTGAGAAGGCCGCCCGGGAGAGCCCTGCGGTCCGCCTTTGAGAGGCGAGGAGCTGCACAGAGGTGACGTGCTGGGTTAGGAACACACTCAGGGGCAAGCCGCCCCTGTGCCTTGAACTTGTCATTAGCTGTGTTTGGACATCGATACTGGAGTCACCCAGTCGTTAAGAGCTGTCACCACCGTCACGTTAATAATGGTGCTGCCTGCACTCGCTGAGCGCCCTTCCCCGCGGAGCCCACGGCCCTTCCTGTGGGTTTCCTTCTCCCCGTGACCTCCCCGAGGGCGGGCGCTGTTTCCATCGGATACGATCTCCCCCCCCCTGCTCCCCCCCCCCCCCCGCCCCGCACGGGCCCCGCCCGGGCCCCACCCTTCAGGCACGCGAAAGCAAAGCAGACCAACCCCTGCCGGTATGGGAGGACCTTCGAGCGAGGCCCACGTGGCTGATCACAGATATTTGTTTCTTCTGTGTTTTTTTTTCAAGCCCAGGACTGGAGGAGGAGGACTGGGCCCAGCCGCTGCACCTCCGTGGATCCAGAAATAGAACCTTGCTTGTCTGACTTTTCCGCTTGGTAGGCAGCGCTGGCCCCCTGAGTAGGCAGGTCCGGGTTCCAGGAACCCCGGTTCTCTCCAAGGTCCACTGAGCACTCAGACTTCTGCAGGAGGGAGGGAGAGAGTCCATCTCGACAGGATGTGTGCGTGAGAGAGAGAGAGAGAGAGAGACAGAGAGAGAGTCCAGGAAAGCGGCTCTGGAGCACCCGGCTGAGAGAGCTCACGTGGGCTGGGGAACTGCTGAGTCTTCAAGGATGGGACCTGGTCACTGTGACAGAGACCAGAGGCCCTGGGGGCGGGAGCACCTCACTCTCTGTGCTGGGAGGACACAGAAGGTGCAGCTGGCCTCCCAGCCCGTGTCACTCACTGACCGGCAGACGCTCCCCGGGACAGTCCGTGGAGAACCTCCGAGAGGAAGTGGCCGACTGGGCGACTCTCCCCCAGGAAGGGGCGGCTTCAGCCCCGCGGGAAGTGTGCCCTTCCTGGGTGGCCTTCGCTGGCCCCCGCCAGCCCGGAAGCCCCGTGGCCCGCTGGGGAAACTTCGCTCACTCAGATCACGGGGTGACTTAAGCATAGGAGGCACCAAGGAAACCTTCCAGAAAAGGAAAAGCCACAGCGGGGGGCAGAGGCCGCACTTCCCCTTTGCCCGCCCGTTGGGGACCGCTGCCGGACCGCTGGAGACCGCTGGCGGGGCTGGGGCTGCCCCGTGGGCGTCCCAGAAGCCCAAGCCTCCGGGTGTCAGCGATGGCGTTGGAAGTTTCGGTTTCCTCGGGAAATGTGCTGAGGTGACCTAGTGGGGTGATGTGAGGGCCGGTCACATCTGCCCCCAGGGTGGCGGGGTGCTGATGGGATTGGGGGGCTGCCTTATTCCACCTACCCCCCCCACCGCTCCCCTCCCCCGCACCGCGGAGGCAGGCTGGAGCTCCGTGAGCACCCCAACGGGTCTAAGGAAAGGGCGAACAGTTCTCCTTTTATTAAAGGTGTTTTAACAGTGTGACATGACGATGACATTAGGGAAAGAAGTGTAAAAACTCCAATCCACCGCTCTCTCTAACAGAATGGCTGTCTTGACGTTTGAATGTTAACACGTGTTTAAGCACTCTCAGGAACCGTGCGCACCTGCTGGTTTGCCTGGGAACCACCCCAAAACGAAAGGGCCCTTTCCGTGACTAGTGGCAGGAACACACACCCTTTCTTGTCCCCTGAGCTCTGTGACTAGTGGCAGGAAAACACACCCTTTCTGGCCCCCCGAGCCCGCCTGCTGTGTGTGTCTAGGGGCAGGGTTGGGGCGGAAGGTTGCGCTGTGATACGGAGGTCAGCGCTGGACCAGAGCCCTGTGGGGCCCCGCTCCCGTGGAAGAGTGAGCTCTGCCGGTGCATTTGCTCTGAGCCGAGGGTCCTGTTGCCTCACGGGCACGTCTTCTAAAGGGAGTGGGTTGTACTTGCGTGAAGTCTGGGGACGTGGGGAGGGGACAGGCACCCGGAGAGGAGGAGGGTGGCATGCCGGCACCCGGGGTCCGGGGGTCGTGGGGTCTGACCGTGGAGCAGCTCCCAGGAAAGCCCACGAAGGGTCATGAGGCAGTCTTGCACTCTCACCAAGGGAGAGTGCTCTGTCGGGGGGTGTGGAGGGACGGACTGCTCGTGGCCAAGCGGAGGCGGACTCCCGGGGCCCCGGCTGCTGGGCCGCTGCAGAGAAAAGCGCAGAGAGGGCAAGGAGCACTCGTTCGTGGCTCACTTATTCATTCACTCCTCCTTCCATTCGGGAGACTGGTGGAAGAGATTGAAAAAATAACTATCGTGGGGTTACTGTAAAGAGGGGGTGGGAGGCCAGCACGTGGCAGTGGGCGCAGGGGGTGGCTCAGGGTGGCAGGGCCTCCAGGGGAGGCTGGGGTCCCCCAGAGTCAGCTGCACCTGAGCTCCTTCTTAGCGTCATTGCCACCTGCATCCCGGGTGCTCACGGGCTCCCAGGGCTCAGTCCTGACGTGCCTCTCACTCTGGCCCCTTTTTCTGCATCAAGGTCACGGTTGCCTGGGTCCCCAGGAGCCTTGCACGTGCCTGTGGTGTCTGGCTCATCTCAGCCCTTTCATGCTGCCATCTCCACGTGGATGTCCCATGGAGCACCCCCCCCGCCCCCGCTCCACGCACGGCCCCCCTCCCCTGCCTGTGTTCCTCCCTGGGGCGTGTGGCCTCTGTCACTCAGAATCCTCCATTGTGCCCGGAGGTGGCTATTGATCATCTGTGTAGACGTTTTCTTTGTATTTTGATTTTAAAAATCCTCACTCAAGCACGTTTGTTTCACTTCAAAGAGAGAGGAAGGGAGAGAGAGAAACATCGATCACTTGCCTTCCCCACCCACCCTGACTGGGGATCAAACCCGTAACCTGGGTATGTGCCCCACAGCCTTTTGGTCATGGATTGATGCTCCAACCGACGGAGCCACATGGGCCAGGACAGAATGTCCGCTTCGCCTTCCATCAGGACGGCCCCCCTCCTCCCATGTGCTCCCCGCCCCTCCCCAACCCTCCCCACCCCCAGTGCCTGGGCTAGGAGTCCTCTCCTTCGCAGCAGCCGCAGGGGGAGGCCAACTGTGTGGTTGTCTGGCTTCTCTCTCGAAGACCGGACTGGAAGCTCCATGAGCTAGATCACAGCACCTGCCCCTTGTTGGCCACCACGGCCCCCACCCCCCGCGGCTCCACTGGGCTCCACGTGGCCTCGGAATGTCAGGGACTCTGTGAGGGCTGGGATATGGCCGGCGTGTGTGTGGAGGGCTACATGCCTCGCCCTCTGGAGCCTGGGCCACCCTGGGGGGGGGGAAGGATTCAAAGCAGGGCATGTGCTCCGCTGGGGGGCTGTGGAGTAGGAGACAATGCAGTGAGGTGGGCGCGCAAGCGACAGGGGCTGCGGCCTTGGGTGGAGGCGGTGGCTGCAGGGGCCCCAGGGGCAGGGTCCAGATGAAGGTCAGCGCCTGACACGGTCCGAGGTTTTGTGAATCGATGCAAAAAGAGGACAGGAGCCAGGGCGGGGCGGCTTCCT
Source organism: Phyllostomus discolor (assembly GCF_004126475.2). Classification (NCBI taxonomy): domain Eukaryota; kingdom Metazoa; phylum Chordata; class Mammalia; order Chiroptera; family Phyllostomidae; genus Phyllostomus; species Phyllostomus discolor. Next base: position 5,855,830 of record NC_040904.2, on the reverse strand, counting down.
GGGCAGGCAGAGCCCCTCCCCCCGGGAACTCTGATAGTGAGCCTCTGGGTCTGAATAGTCCAAAAAACCTTTTTATTTTGGGAACGTGTGGGCTGGCCCTTCAGCTCCCTTTGCTTATCTCAGAAGTTGGCAATCGGGCCTTGCTATTTTATTTATATAGCAATTAAAGTGCTTTCAGGACAAAAAAAAACCCCACTCTAATCTGCCCGGCATATTACCACCGCGAAGGTAGAAGTCTGTCTGTACTTTAGGTGATTCAGCTTCCTTCCTCAGTCGCTGCCTCCCACCCCCGGACACAATGGAGGCCCCAGAGTGCAAAGCGCTTCTTCTCAGTGCGGGGGGTGGAGTGGGTGGGGGTGGGGCTGAGTGGGTGGGGGAGGGGCGGTTGGCAGGGTGGGGACAGAATGCGAAGACAGCTCTGGGTGCCTCCTCCAGCTCGGCGAGGCCTCAGGGGCCAGCTTCCCGTTGACTGTCTTGGCTGTCCAGGTGGGGCCTGAGCAAGGCTTGGGGGTGCCCAGAGGACTGGGGAGGTGGCTGTGTTCCCAGAGGTCAGACTTGCCCAGCAGAAGAGCTTCTGGTCTTCAGGGGTGATCGAGCAAAGGCCGAATGGCGGGTGGGGGATGGGGGCGGTGGGGGATGGGGGCGGGGGAGGCGGCAAAACAAACACCAAGGTCAGATCTGTTTCTTCCTCCACCGTTTCCCTGGGCTCCTCCCTCTGCCAAGGTGCCTTCTCTTCCCACTTAGCCCCCACTCATCCCACTCCTGTTCACGACCCCCTGCCCACATGTGGACCCAGACCCAAAGACCCTTCTCTTGCAGCACTTGTCCCCGCCCCTCCCACACCGAAACCTCTCAAGGCACCTACTGCCCAGACGTGGGGGTGGGGTGGGCTCCCCAGGGTTTGGTAATCGAGGGTCCCTTGTGCTGGCAGCCCATCCCAAAGACTCACAGGGTTTTGGCATTTGTTGATTGAGAAAAGGTGTCAGAAATTCGTTGATTGGGAAAAGGTGTTGGCGGTCACAAAGGTGTTATAAATCCCCAATCCTAAGACATTGGGGTTTTGTCCATTCCCAGAGCATGACCATACTGAAGAAAGCTCCCTGTCCTGGTTCAGTTTTTAGGCAAACCTCCACTGGTGTCTGGGCCCCGAGCCCCCTCGTTACGGAGAATTCTGTGCCCTCCAAGCCCAGGCCTGCAGGCTCCCTGGGAGTGGGAGTGAGACCTCCGGGGGGCAGGGATGATAATGCCTGGCTCAGGTGTCCTGTGCGGGGAGGGCACAGAGCCCTGGCATTCCGTTAAGGTGGCACCACAGCAGGACCCGAGAGCCACTCCCCGAGTGTTTGGGGAAAAGCAAGCTGTGCAGAAGCCCTACCCAATGCTCAGGCCAGGAGGGGCAGCCACTGAAGAGCAGGGGGCGGGGAACGTCAACAAGGTCACCCACAGGTGCGCTTTGTGGAGGACGAATCCGCAGGGCGGTGAAAATCGTGAGAGCTGAAACTCTACACCTGGAACCCAGGGAGATGAGACTCAGTTGTGTTACAACATCCCAGAAAGAAAACAGTAAACACTCACCCTTTGAAAAGCCAAAGATGTGCAGAGACTGGGGCAGGGTGGGGGCCAGACAGCTCGTGAGAAGAAAAGGGACACGGTGACCGGGGAAGAAAAAGAAGGTTTTTATCACGACAGAAACCAGACACAGGTTAAGGCGGATGACTTAAAAATCCTCTTTGATGTGACCTTCTGGGGAGACATAGGAAAGGCTGAATCGTTGCAGCGAGAGTGACTCCTGTTAAAATACCCTTCGGCCCCCTTCGGATTTAAGTCTGGAATCTCTCCGTCCACCAGGCGATTGGCTGCCTGTCCCGTTTTGCTGGACTCTTCTTTGTAAAGGACCCTGTGCGTGGGGAGCTGGTACCTGCTGTCACCCCCGTCCTGCCCCCGTGTGCACCCCATCTGACACCAGATGCATTCCGATACATGAGGAGACTTGTGGCTGGTGCTTGGATGGCGAGCAAACTCCTGTGCTCTCTCCCCATCGGCCCACAGGCCAGCCCCAGCAAGGGTAAGATTCTACCCGCGTCTCTGTCCGTGTCACCAGCGGAAAAACTCCGGCCCAGGATGAACAGATGTCCCCAGAAGCTCAGCCAGGACACTTCAGACCCCACCCACCTGCAGGTCCTTCCGATGGGAAGAGCCCTGCAACTTGGGAGGTGGCCCACCCAGAAACCCAAAGCCGGGAACGAGTTGCGAAACTTCCTGCAGCAGGCGGAACCGCCGGGGAACACGGGCTGTGGACGTTACGGAAATGAGTCTCTGCAGCTTGCACAGCCCCAGAAAACCCTGCCGTTGTGCCCGGAGCACGGACGGACTGAGTCACACGCGACGTCCCCCCGTCCTGCCCTCCTCCACCCCCAGTCCAGGCCCTGTGGCAGTTGGAGAGTGATGCGTCCCATCTGAATAAGCGGAAAAAAGAGGAAGGCATGCATGGGTTACACCAAGAGTTCTTTAGTTGTGGAAGGAGATGGGGGTTGCCCAATGGAAGGGTCTCGGCTCCTGGCCCTGGGACCCAGGGGAGAATGAAGAGTTTGCCCTAAGTGGGAGGGTCACGGGGCGGGCAGGAAGCGGGGTGCTGGGACCCCAGCGGCCTCTGCTCCACCACTCTCTGCCAGGGGCCAATGCCCCCTGGGGCGGCTTCTCCAGATGCTTGTTTTAAGGAGAGGCCTGGCCGAGGGGGCGGGTGTGGGCCTTGCTAACCTGCTGTGGTCATTTGAGCAGTGTTCCTCCCAAATTCATGTCCACCCGGAACCTCAGAGAGTGACCTTATTGGGAAATGGGGTCTTGGCAGATGTAAAGAGCTAAGTCAGGGCGAGGTGGTGCTAGAGGTGGGGCAGGCCTGAGTCCAGTGACTGGTGGACCTCACAAGCAGAGGGGAGAAGACACAGAGGCACACGGAGGGGATTGAGACAGTTCAGAGTGACACAGTCTCAAGCCAAGGGACACCAAAGATTGTCAGAAGCTGGAGGGGAGGGAGGAGGGGAGGGAGGAGGGGAGGGAGGAGGGGAGGGAGGACCCTCCCTGGAGCGGAGGGAGACAGCTGTGTCTCCATCCACACCTTGCTTTTGGCCTCTGCTGGCTTCTGAAATGGATAAACCTCCCAGCCGGTGGTAGTTGTTAAGGCAGCCCGAGGAAGAGAATACAACAGGCCTTTTTCCAGGGACTCCTGTGTCTGAAAGCCCCCAAAACCCCGAATTCCGGTCGTGGTCGGGAGCACGGTGCCCCCTTATCTCTGCCTCGCTGGTTTCTGCCCAGGCAAGGCCCCCCACGGTGCGACGGGAGCTCAGGAGGTGGCTTGGCGTCGGCCCCCGTTCCACGCTGGATACCAGTCTTGTGTCGTGGTGGTTCTTTTCCTTGACGAGTGGCGTGTGTTCCAGCGATAAGGGAAGGGGAGGAAGTGTGTGTGGGGGTGGGTGGCTCGTTCTAGACCTGAAATGCCACCTCAGTGTCCCTGCTTCCTGGCCCGTCCGCCCTCCCTCTGCAGCTGACACTTGTTAATCTGATGCAGGCTGCGTTCGACAATGTCTCAGGAGTTCCTGCAGGAAGCTACGCATCCATCTTCTCACCTGAGCACCAGAACCTTCCCCCTGGTTATTGGTTAGTTGGTGGGCCTTTATCCCTGACCAACCGACCACCTGTGGGTCCTCACACCTGCCCTGTGGTCATGCACCTGGCCAGGCTGGGCCACCAGATGCTGCGTCTGTGACCAGGCTCTTAGCGTCGGCAGGGAAACCAGGTGTCCTGGCTGCAGGGTTGGGCTCAGGGGCCCCCGGGGCCCCCTCCCGGCTCTGCCCTGCGCTCCTTTCCAGAGTCCTGGGTGGCTCCCAGCCCCCGCTCTCGTCGCCTCTACTCCCCTGACCTCGGGCTCAGCCCCCTGGCAGGGGTGGGGCGGGCCTCTCCCTGGGCTGATGCCTGGTGAGTGGGGTCAGTGGGAGGGGAGGCTCTCCCGAACGGAAAGCAGCCTGAGTTTCGGGTCGTGATCGTCAGCTGATACAATTACAGGCCAGAGCAGCCGTTCCCGTGGCCTGGTTTGGCCCACGGGCTCCCCCAGAGCCCCTCCTCCCAGTGGAGGAATTTCGAGGACCCCGAGAGCACCCATGTCCTCTCTGCATCCCGTTCCCATTTTCCCGGGCCTAGACGTGAATGTCGGCCCCCGTCAAGGTGTGGTGTGTATGTCGTCTGGAAATGGCTAGAACCCAGGCGGCGTCCCACGGAGGCGGGCGTGACGTGCACTCTGGGATGGACAGGAAGGCACACCAGGCGGCCACCGCCTTGCTCCCAAGGCCTTGGCTTTGACCGGGGACACGCACGCTCATTCTCGCATGTCCACACACAGACACACAACCTAATGTTGTATCAGTGCTGATGCCGCTGCGGCAAAAATTTGCGGCGGACCCCGTGGCTTAGAGCAGCACGGACTTGTTCCCTCATGGTTCTGGCAGTCGGGAGCCGACGCAGGTGTCGCTGGTCGAAATCCGAGGGTCCGCAGGCTGCCTCCTTTCCCAAGGATCTGTCTCCTCCTGTTTCCCAGCTTCCAGCGGCCCTGAGGCTGGAGGCTCCGCCCTCTGTCTCCGACCTTTCTTCCCCACTAAGTGCCCCTGGGCCCGCCACGGGGAAGGTCTCTGCTGAAGCAGACTGTTGGGTGCGGGGTGGGGGTCCAGGCTCCAGGCCCGGAGAGATAGTCCTTCTAGAACAATCAGTGAGGAAGTCTTCAATCTTTGGTTCTCACTCTTAGCCAGCAGACCCATAGTAATGCCATTCGTCACCAGGAAAGTTTTTGGAAAAATCCCCTGGCCGTTTAAATGGATTAAACACACATTAAAAGTGGACCCTGTGGCGTGGGATGTGGTTGCCGAGGGGGCTGGGCACCCGGGGCACCCGGGGACCCTCCGTCCTTGCTTTCCACTCAGTTTCGCTCTAAAAAATAAAGTCTTTTGAGAAGCAAAGGACACGTAAAAGGGAAACCTCCCACTACCGCAGCACCAAAAGCACAGAAATTGCATCCCTAATTAAGTGCTGGCATCAGGCAGACCTTTGGAGAGGACCGCTTCGGTAAACAAGGCGTTATCTTCAAAGCCGGATGAATGTTTACTGTTCGGCCGGAAGCGGGGGACGCAGGCGTCTTTGCTGTGGAGTGAACTCTGCCGTCCCTGGCCCCCGGGACCGTCTGCTCGTGTAAATCTGTGCGGACACACACGTACATGCACACACGCTGGGTGCACTACTGGAGGAGCTGGGGGTCTTGTGCGCTTCCAGTCAACGCGTACTCGGTCACCAACGGTGTTTTCTCACTAGGAAACCCACTCCCCAGGGCCTTGACTACAAGAGCGTGTTTGTGTTTGGTGAGCACCCGCCCCTGCTGCCCCCACCGCCCCTGCGGCCAGCGGCTGGGCCCCAGGTCTTCCTGTGCATGCAGTCCCTTGTCAACTTCTTCCTCTCTGCCGCTCCTGCCGTAGATCGGAGCTCTTTCCTGAAGTACTCTTGGCTTCTGGGTCACCGTTTCTTCCTTCATCTCCTTCTTCCTCTATGTTTTTTTTTTTTTTTTTTTTTTTTTTTTTCAGAGAGGCCTGCCCTGCCCGCTGTGTTGGTTGGCTGGCCCGCTGAAATGGAGTCACATGAGGGGAACTTTAAAGGGACAATTTACCGAGCCGGGGGCTGGGTTTGGGAGGCGCAGCACCCCAGGACCAGTGATACTGGGGAGCCCTTACTGATCTCGGGCTGAAGGATGAAAGGGAAGGAGCAGTTACCGTCCGCAGAACCTGGGGACAAAGCTCCCCTCCTCCCTGTAATCTCCTTCTGTGATCCCTGCCCCCCCACCCTGAGGAGGCTGGCGGACTGGGCCAGCGAGACACTTCACTCACCGGTGTCCTGGGGCTGAGAGCAGAGAGCACAGACTTGCAGTGACTCTGCAGGGACAAAGAGAAGGCTTCCAGCCGCCACCACCATCCATATTATAGGTCGGATTGTGTCCTCTCACGCCCCTGCCAAAACTGTACATTGAAGTTCTACCCCCCAACACCTCAGAATGTGACTTGACTTTATAGGCAGGGCTTCTAAAGATGCAGTTAAGTTAAAATGAGGTCACTAGGGTGGGCTCTAGTCCAGTCTGACTGGTGTCCCGATGGGAAGAAGAGATTAGGACGCAGATCGCCGGTGAGGAGCAGGGGGAAGGCGGCCATCTGCGAAGACACCCACCCTGCCCACGCCTGGACCTCTGACGCCGCCCTTTGGGACCGCGAGACCACACCGGCCTGCTGTTTGAGCCACTCGGCCCGAGTTTCCTCGCGCGGCAGCCTGAGCTGATTGAGACAGTGCCCCCACTGGCAACCGCCCTCACACTTTCTTCCCCTCCCTCCCTTGACTTCTCTCTTTAGCATTTGTTACCAGCTGGTACACCGTGCTTTTCTCATCTCGTCCCTCGTCTGTCCCCAAGCCCCCTTCCTCCCACGTCAGCTCCGTAGGGGTGGGGTCTGTCCCGTTCCCCGCCGAAGGCCCCGTGACCGGAGCAGCGCCCAATACACACAGAGGGTGCTCCGCCGGGGCAAGCGTTTGTTGAATGAAGCTCTTCCACATCCCTCCTTCCCAGTGATCTTTGCTGGTGTCGTCTTCTCAGCTCACCCATAGCCCTGAATGCTTCCCACTGTGCTCCCTCGTCGTGGCCCCTCCAGCCTCCCTCCTCTTCCTCCCTGCTCCTCCTGTGGGGAGCGAGCAGCTCCGTCAGCCAACAGCGCCGGGATCCAGGGACTCGAGGACCACCCCGGCCTCTTCCTCCCCCTCTCCTGGCCGTCCGACGCAGTCTGTGTTGGCGCACCTGGTCCTCTGCTCCGCGCTGTCACGGCCTCGCTCTCAGCACACCTGGGGACACCCCCTCCTCCCTCCCCAGACTGGCTCAGGCCAGTCTGGGCTGCAGCGGGGCGCTCAGGTCTGGACGGGAGCTCTGTGTCACTCCCCGTGTGCCAGCTGAGGGTGAGACAGTCCCAGAGAGGCTCGGTGGGGGTGGGGGGTACTGGTGTCTGAGTGACCTGGAGACAGAGGGGTGGGTTGGGTCAGACAGAGATGCACCATGGGGGGTGTGTGTATGTGGGGGTGGGGGAGGGAGAATGCCTGAACTAACTAACACACATGGTTGGTGGAATAAAATGAAAAGGCTCTTTGAAAAGGTGACAGGCCTACCCAGACCCAAGGCCTGTTGTGGGTGGCTGCATCAGTGGGCTTTTTCCGGGCAGTCAGAGCTGGTGGCTGTCTGGACAGGACCTGGGGACACGTGGTGGCCAGGAGCTGACAATCAGAGACAATGTCAAGGAGAAGGAACGTGTGCAAAGGCAGGTTGCTGGGGGTTATTTGCTCACAAGAATATCTCGTTTCATTTGTTAGCAACTTCGGGAAAGGAAATAAGGAGAAGCAAATGGAGAATGTACTGCATTTCAGAACTTAGGGTGTCAACAATAGATCGCGCAACTCCTGAAGCTTATTACGAGTGTTCGGTGTTATGTGAATTGAAGCACGCTACCTCTCATGCCTGCCTTCATTCATTCAGTTATTTAACAGATATATGTTGGATGTCTGTGTTTGATTGACTCACCGATTCAGCCAATCAAAAGAGAATTGTCACCTTCTCACTACACACACATGTTGTGCTATTTTTGCTAGAACACTTCACATTCTTGTGCGATAATTTTACTCTAGAAAGATTTTTCATCTCTTCAGCATTCTCGAAGAACTCCAAATAACCCCTGGCATTTTATTTCACCATATTTACATTACTTGACTTAAAAAAGATCCTTAGAGCCAACCAGTGTGCCGTGTCAAAGAATTCCACAGTCAATGTAAATGCAAAAGAGGTGACAAGGCAAATGCAAAAGTCTGAAAGCCGAGTCCCCCTGTCCCTGCTCGGGAGGCTGACTGTGGAAGAAGGAATAGATATGAGTTCTTAAAATATTGGGGACGTGCGCACTCTAGAGCATTTGGAAATGATCTTTTCCTTTTTTTTTGCCTTTTCCCCCTTTTGTTTGGAGAGCTTCACGCTGTCCTTGCTGATTTCCCTGGTCTCCGGAATGCATTGTCCCTATGACTGAGCCTGCAATGGCAGCTAAGGACCCTAGCAACGTGATATTTTTTTCCTCCTCTCCCAAAGCTGCCTAGGCTCTTCCCGTGCAGTGGGTAGACAGTGCCGTCACTTGCCTCTCGGGCACAGGCTGGTCTTCATCGCCGTGGGCGGCGGGCTGCAGCCCTACAGAGCAGACACCAGCCCGGCCATCTCCGACAAAGGTGCTATGGGTGTCGACCTGTCTTTCCGTCAGAGCACTGGGCTGGCGCTCTGATGGTAGCAGTGTCAGCCTGCCGTGGCCGCTGTAACAAAATACCACAAACCAGGAGCTCACTTTCCAGTGGCCCGAAGTTCAAGATCAAGGTGTCAGCAGTTGGGTTCCTCTGAGGCCCCTCTCCCTGGCTTGTAGATGGCTGCCTTGTCTCGGTGTCCTCAAATGCTCTCTTCTCCGTGGGCCCCGATGCTTGCTATCTCTCTGTGTCTGAATCTCCCCTTCTTGTAAGGACATCGGCCAGGCCGGACAAGGGCCCACCCTAATGACCTCATTTTACCTTAGTCACCTCTTTAAAACCCTGTCCCAAATAGTCACCTTTTGAGGTGTGGGGTCAGGGCTTCAGCACCCAAATTTGGGGAGGGGGCACCATTCGGCCCATAGCAGTGGTGAAGACACCCACGGCTTGCACGATTGTGTAACGTGTGCATCGTTCTCTAGGACCCATGCATGCCACCTCAACACTCTGCGATCCCGCCGTGGTGACCGCCACCTTTCCACTCCCCTGGTCCTGATTTTTCTCTTTGTTTCCGCGGGGTGTCCTAACCCCAGTCCCTCCACGGCCACAGAAAGCCAGCACCCAGGAGGCGTCAGACAATTCCATGCAGTCTGTCACTTCTAGGTCGAGGGGGGCCCTCGGGCCACAATGACTGGCTGCTGAAAAGGGGGCTCCATGTAAAGTCCCGTTCATTTGGTTTAACTTTCATTGTTGACGTGTCAGCACCCGTGAAGTGTGTCCCCACAAGGCACCCCGGACTTAGTGAGGTAGTGGGACTTTCAGCGCTGGGGCCCCGTGGTGGGGCCTTTGAAAGGGTCACGGCGACCGAGCCACCTCGGGTCTCGTCCGCACTGAACCAGCCGGGATGGAGTGAGCCGTGGACAGCGGACAAAAGGGGCTGTGTGGCCTCAGTCTCCTCAAGGGACTCCCCGAGCCCCTCACCTGATCTCCCCACTGACAGGACCATCATTCACCCCTCGCCATGGCGTGTCCATCCCCACGCCACGATCGTTCCCAAAGAACCTGTCAGCCCACGGCCCCCTTTCTCATGGCCAAGAGCTGGAACAGCTCGTCCTCAGCCCTCTGGGGCTTGGCCCCCTGTGAGTCTGATAAAGAGACCTTTCTAGACACTAATTACGGCCCAGGGCCGCTGGCCACATTTACACGCCCGTCCTCTGTGCTCTGGTTAATGTCCTGGGAGAAACCCCGTAACAAACGCGCGTTTATATGGTCCCATTAATCTTCAAAGCATTTCCCTGACTTCAGCCCATCGCAATGACCCCCTTGTTCAGGTAATAATAAGCCTTTTTGGCTTCACTGTCTTTTCCCTTCCACATTTTTGTAGATGGAAGAAAAAACAAACACAGAAATGAAATGCCCCGAACAAGCTCCCCCCCCCCCACCCCCCCATGGGCGTCGGGCTCGGGTTTGGCTGGGCGGCGTTCCAGGCCGCGGTCCCCGTCCTGGGCAACTGGCCCCTCCCTGCACGGCGTGCTCTGCCGCGGAGAAGCTCAAAGCCACGTTTGATTCCCGAAGGCTTTGGCTAGCTCCGAACAAGCTGCTTTTCATTAAACACACACACGTGCACGCACAAGCCCAGTCGTGCACTCTTACACTGCTGCCCATTCACTCGAGCTGGCGAGGGGGCTCTGTGGGGAGCCGGGCGTGGAGGTGCAATTCGCTTAACAGCCCTATTTCGGCGGCTCGGGGTTTACTGGCCACGGGGTTGGGTGTGTGTCCACTCGGCGGAGCTCAGGGGGGGAGGACGTGGCCTGGCTGGCCCCGGCTGGGGTCTGGTGAGCACACTGCCTGTGCCCAGAACTGTTCCTCCAGATTCCAGAAGTGCGGCCCCCACCAGCAGCTTTGCACATCTGCGCACGGAACCCCGAGACTTTGTGGGGAACCTGGGAGGAGTGTGGGCTCCGCTGTTTGTGGTGGAGATCAGGGCCCCCTCCTGCATGGAGCAATTGTGCGGCTCCTGTCTCTCCCTGTTGCAGGGTCCCCGCCAAACCCACAGATCCCAGTGGATCAGAAGGTCCAGGAACTAGCGGCTTAAGCTTTCCCTTGGCTTTGGATCTAGTACTGGGGGCGAAGTTAAGAATAATAATAAGCCAGAAAGCCCTGTTAGGTGCAACAAGAGCACAGGTGACTGACAACAGCTTTTTGTGCCGGTTGGCTCCACAGAAATACTTCTGAGAAAGGGCTGGGTGTCTGAGGCTTTGGTGAGGCCCCTGAACCGGGTTTGATGCCTCTCCCCGCAGCCTCCATGTGGGGACTCTTTGGAGCAGGATAGGAAAGGGGCATGGGGTCTTCCTGTAAACACACAAGCGAACAAATGAATCCTCCGCCCACTTTCTTGCAGCTCTGTCCTGAGATGGTGCCAGCCTGGCCAGCCTGGCCCGGTCACGGTCATGGGTCACGGTCACACCAGCACCGGCTCTGTTAAAGGGGATAATGTGCTCGGCTGTTCAATAGTGTGATTGGCCCAGGCTCATGGAGAGGTGCTAATAGGAAATTCGTAATTGAGAAAAACAATCTTGCACTTGTACTTAGAACTTTAATCCATGCCACCCCCCCTCCCCCTTTTAAACAGTGGACCAGCAGTCCTGAGAGGGAAGGGGTGGTTGGAGAGGGTATCAGCGATCAGAGCCTCAGGCTCAGCTCAGGTCCCCTCCCATTCCCCAGGGAAGAAGTCCCAGGTGACCAACGGGAGGACACTGTTTTCTCATCTCCAAGGAGGTCCATTTCACTGAGAACAAGACAAGCCCACGCCCCCGGCGGACAGATCTCACTGTGCATCACTGCCTGCCTGTCTTGACCGACTGGTCTCCAAGCACCTGCCGAAGTCCCGCTGGCTGCCTCTCCCACCAGGATGCACTGGTCATCTGCTTCCATGGTCTCAGGCAATTTTCTTTGGGCTTTGGGACATTCCTGCTAAAAGCCAGAATCAATGAGAAGCTTCCCCGTGACTGGGAGGGTGGGTAAGAGTCATCCGATTCCAACCACTCCTCTGGGGGAGACTTTTTCAAACAGACTCAACTGGGAATCGTCATCTTCCTGCCAAAAGCCCCAGTGTCCCCGCACGAAACGCAGCTTTTCTCACGGGACTGTGTGGTAGAAAGACGGCGTCTCCCAGCTCAACAGTGGAGGCAGGGACTTGTGGGCACGGTACGCTGGCCGGGAAAGGCCCTTCTTGATTTTCAACCTCAGACAGAACAGTGTGCTCGTTAGAAGCTGCAGAAAGTGGGCCTGCCTGTGCCGTCAACAAGGACTGTCCGCGTAAGTGACGGCCCTGGATGGAACGGTGCCCCCCTAAGAAGATGTGTCCAAGTTCTAACCCCTGTGAGAACTCTGAATGTGCCTTTATGTGGAGATGGGGTCTTTGCAGGTGTGGTGAAGAGAAGGTCATACAGGATTTGGGGGGGGGGGGGTCCTTAACCCAATATGGCTGGTGTCCTTATAGGAAGAAAAGGAGAGACATGGACGCACAAGGATGATGGAGGCAGAGACGAAAGGGATGTGTCTATGGGCCAAGGATGGCCAGGGATTTCTGGTCACACCGAAAGCTGAGAGCGGCAGGGAGCAGGCCTCCCTCACTGCCCTCAGAAGGAACCCGCCTGCCGGCACCTGGAGTTTGGACTTCTGGTCTCCAGACCGTGCGACAGTCCATTTCTGCTGTTTAAGTTGCCTAGTTCGCGTTCCTTTGTTACAGCGGCACCAGGAGACTAACAGGGTGACTCTCCCTGGTGGCAGACAGACAGGCCAAGAGTGCTCTGCCATTCCTAGTTCTGAGTTCAAGGCCAAGCCTCCTCCAACACCCCGTGGAGGGCACTGTGTAAAAGCAGGTGCACAGAGAAGGCTCCCCAGGATCAGCAAGCCCAGACCTCACAGTAGGGAGAGGATCCGGCCAGACCCTGGGGGGCTATTTCCCACGCCCCCGGCAGGCTCGGTGGCACCAGGAAGACAGCGTCAGACGTGGCTAATGTATGCGTGTGGGTTTGTATGTGCGTGCCTGTGTTTAGATGGCCTATGTTACGTTATGTATGTGCCACACACTTTGTAATGCCTTCCCTCGTGGGGTCACACTCAAGTCGTCTTTTGATCGTCATTATGAAGTTTCAAATTTAAATAATTGCTTGAGATGCTGTCAGCAAGGTGACTGGGTCGGAGGACTCAGCCGCCAATGTCAGGGTGACACCCGGGCTAGAGGGCACCTCCACCCTCTTAGAAAATGTGGCTTTCACATCTACGCCTCCTGCGGGGGGCGGGGCTCGTGTTCCACGCCACTCCACGGCTCCATCAGTTGTCGTATGTTCTGAAAACACAAAGTGATTCTAATGTGATCTCACTGCATACCAACTTTAAACAGACGTGTTGTCCATTGCTTAGGCTAATGCATGATGTTGCTCATGGACGATCAATGAACTATTCCAATCAGCTCGTCCACTGGCAGCCAAGGGGATGAATCAGAGGTCAAGGTTCTTCTGTCAGACAGCACCTGCTTATTCACTGCCTACTATGTGCACATCCGAGGTGTCGCCAGGCTTAGGTGCACCAGGTGTACAGGCATCTGCACATTTCGTGTCTTGGGGATTTGGGGTGACATTTGGACAAGGCTTGGTTCCTTTGACACGGGTGGCAAACAGGGTTAGGTGTCTGCTGCCAGACCTGTGCTGACAGCCTGGGGGTGGGCACCCTCTCCCCCTTTCCGTCTCTTTCCTCTGTCACGTGTCACCCCCAGGGAGCCTGCTCTCTGAAGTCAGGTTACTCGTCCTAGGTTTTGTCCATGTGGTTTTTATTCTTGCCCCTCGGGTTCCGCTCCTACACTTCCTTTGGCTTTGGTGCCCTTTCTTTTTCCTATTTTTCTCTTCCAGCTACACCCATCATTCCTTTGAAGAGTTCACCTCTTGTAGGAAGCCTTCCTGGAATCACTCCTTTCTTTGTCTTCCATCTCCGTCAGAATACGTCTGTCTGATTTCGCCAAAACCCTGTGTCGTCTCTATTTCTGAGTCCTCCGTTTCACTGTACACTCCCGGGCCTGCTCCTCCCCCCGCCCCCGCCCCCGACCACACGTGAGCGGGCACTCAACATTCTCTGTGTCTAGTAACACGTGACACGGACCCTCCCTTGCTCTTTCAAAATAAGCTCTGTGACGTTCATGGGTGTTACGGAGAAAATGAACAGAGGACAAATGACAAAGCCACCCGAAGTCGTCACACTGCTTATCACGGGGGCTTCACCCCGTTCCCCCATAATTAGATTATCGGTGACGCAGATCGCTAATTGGCCGCCCCGCCCACCAGGGCACTCCAGCGCGCTCTGTGAACACCCAGGTCTCCCCACTGCAGGACAGATGTCGGGCGTGGCTTGCCTCCCACTCAAACATCTGCCTGCTTCTCTGAGTCAGTCACGCGACTGGCAAGTGAGGGGCTCCCGGGTGCGGTGCGGGGCCTGCTAGGTGTCTGAGCACCAGGCCTGGGGCCTCCCCGCCGCCCACCCCCATCGGCAGTGTCTTCTGTGACTGGCAGAGCCTCTGCAGCTGTGTTTACGAACAAGGCCCCTGGGACTGCTGTTCGCTCATCCCCGTGGCCTTCGCTAAGCTGGGCCTGAGAACCGAATGTCTCTTGATGTTGACACAAACACACCGAGTGATTTTTATTTGGGGTACCCGTGGCTTTTTTTTTTTCTTTCCTGGAACAGGTGAGTGAATGACAGTGAGAATCAAGAGACTGCCACATAGGTAGGGGGCCCCTGGCTCTAGTTACAAATGTCTTTAGGGGTTTACAGGGACACGTGGGGTCCTGATCTGGCTGCCTCCCGGTCCAAGAACTTGCTCCACGGCCCAGCAGGAGGCCTGGCCCAGCCAGAGACTGTGGGTGCAGCCTGTGGTGGTGGGTGATTTTTTTTTTTAAAGTGCATAATAATTTGCAGATGTTGGCAGTAACCAGCAAAGCCAGAAGAACACTCCAAATGCCAAAACCACAAAAACATATCATTTTTACTGTCTGATTCCTGGAAATGAGACAGCGTCAGGGTAAAACAATTCGCAAATATAAATATGCCGGTTCCCTTCAGGCTGCGGAGCTCATGGGCTACGTATCAACTGTGGCACTCACAGAGCCGCTGAGCCATCTGCTTGCTTCTGGCTAGTGGCACAGGGAGGTCACCTGTCTTCTTGACGTGACGCAGCGTCTTTGAAGACCTCTAGCTGCCTGGGGCTTGTGCTGAGAGGGGCCGTACCACCCTCACCCCTCATCTTCAAACCAGCAGGTCCCAGCAGACCCCTTTGGAGCTGGGTGAAGCTCACAGGCCCCTTCTCCGAGTAAGGACTTCAGACGCATGGACTAAATTACACAGGATCACAGAGGAGGCCATTATACTGAAACACGGTTAACGACGTATCACAAAACCCAGAATTGGGCTCTGGGAATTCAAGCACTTCTTTATTAACACATTAAAAATAAGACTGAGCAGTCCGCCTAATAAGCAGCACGACTGGAAGCGGAGCGATGCATGGACGGTGTTGAAGGTGCAGGCAGCAGCTGGAATGCAGCATGAGAGTAGCTGTGGTTTCGACAGTCCCGGGTACACAGCAAGCACCCCGGGCCTTGCTGCCTGCGTTCCTAGCAGAAGGAAATGCTGATGCTGGGAGTGGTCGTTGAAAATAAAAATGGAGTTTTCCCATCCAGGGGCACAGACCGCCCCACATCGAACCCCGGTTAAACCCTGTGTGTTGCGCCCTGGAGGGGTGGGTCGGGGCACACGCTGCAGCTGCCCCAGCCGGCCTGTGTGCACACCCCCACTTGGCCTTGGCAGTCCCAGCGACCCGTGGCTCCTGCCGTGTCTCAGTCCCGCCTCACCTTGTCTAAGGTCCCCTAGTTGAATGGGTCCTTACGATGAGACTAGAAATTGAACCCATTTCAAGGCGTCAAACCAAATGAGCGTGCTGTTTCTTTCTCCATGAGCCTAAGCCCACAGCATGGGCCCACTCCATTCTGAGTGGTTTTTCCAAAGACGCAAGATGCCACGGAACGGAGACCGGTGTTTGGACAAGGCCACCTGGAGGCACCATATGCGTTTCCTGTGGCTGTCACAACCAGGCACCAGGAGCAAGTGGCTCAGAACAGCGGGAATGTATCGCCCGCAGCCGGAGACCAGAAGTCCCAGACCCAGGGGCTGGCAGGGCCGGGTATCTACGGGGCCTCGAGGAGAGGATCCTTCCTGACTCTTCGAGCGCTGGTGGCCCCAGGGGTCCCAGTTTTGTGGCCGTACCACTTTAATCTCTGCCTCCGTCTTTATGTGGTTTCTTGTATGTATTCTTATGTATCTTGTTTTGAGGATGCAATTCAACCCATTAAAACACGGAGTCAGGGAAAAATCAAAAGCAATGACGGCGTGTGGAGACCAGGCAGGGGGAGAAGCCAAGCTTTCTGGAACCTTCGGGGTCTGGAGCCCCCCTTCGCGTGTCTCTCTGTCATCACAGCCACTCGGTGAGTTAGGTCCACTGTGTAAGGTCCACTGTGAGTTAGGTCCACTGTGTTTCCTCTTGTGTGCATGACGCCCATGCCCACCCTGCCCAACGCACTGGGTCACTTCGCACCAGAAAACCGTAACAGCCCTTTGAAAAACATGTGGTCGAATGCAATGGACAGTGGGACTGGGGCAGCATGGCTGAATGGGACTGGCGTGGCCGACGGCCGCAGGTGGGGTGACCTGGCCTCCTGCTTTGCCTGAGACAGCTGTGGTTCACACCAGCGCCGCGTCAGCCCCGAGCCTTGGGATCGGGGGCGACTCACTGCGTCTCCTCAAGTCTCAGTTTCCTTTCCTATAGAGCAGAGGTCACCATATGTGCATGTGCATCCACGTTATGAACAGCAAAAGAGAGTTCAGTTGGGAGCTCTTGGCAAACTGGAAAAAACAATCACACAACAGCGGGTTGTAGTATCGCTAAATCCAGGTGGTGTGAGATTCGGAGGTGCCACTTCCGCTGTGGAATCTGGTCTTTTGCCAAGAGCTGTCCCGCCTCCATGAGACTCCTCCTCCCCTCTGTCCCAAGAGACCCTTCCCCTCTGTTCCCCAGGCCCCAGTTACCTTTTCCGAAAAGCAGAGGGACCAAGAGTCTGGGTTTCTGAGCCACCTCCCAGGGCTGACAGCCTATGATTTCACGATTCCTAGGAATGTTTGGCCTGCTGGTCTTGGTTGGTTGTTTTCTTAAGAAGCGAGCAAGCCAGACAACCTAAACATGAAATACAACCCAGCAGTGAATTACGTGGACTTTGGGGGAAAAAAAAAAGCATCAGGCGGGATGGTTGTGTCTAATATGGAGCCTGCCAGCCTCGCCAGGGCCTGGTAACCGGAGTCGGATGTCTGAACTTGATCTACACCTGCAGGTACGGTCACAGCCTTTAATCCCCAAGCGCTGTTGTTGAAGCCGCTTGAAAGCAGTCAATAACTTTTTTTAAGAGCCACGGGCTCCGCGACTCTTTGTTTTCCCAAGCCGAGTTACCCAGGGTGCCTTGCGGCTGACTCCCGCACCTTGGCCTCGTGTACGGGGCGGGGGGTTTGGGTTGGGGTTTGTTTTGCTTTTGTCGAGTTTCCATGTGCTCTCTGGGGAGGCCTCCTGGCAATTAATTAATGCCGTGTTATGTGTTTGGAGATGGTCTTGGGTTTCTCCCTTGCTTCGGATAATGAGATTACTGGAGGGAGCCTGGGTGGAAGATTAGCAGATGGAATCTGAGGGCGCTGGCTTCCCAGAACCTGGTTTCTGGAGAGAAATAACAGAAATGAGATGAAAGAGAGAGGGAGAGAGACAGGGACAGAGAGAGACAAAGACAGAGAGTCTATCCCCAGGCCGGCCATGACCGACATTAGGGTCTGCCCCTCCGGGAGGACCAGGCCCACCCCAGAGTCTGGCTGCCCCACCTGCATGGCTGCCTTGCTCTGGGACGGGACAGCCATCATTCCCACCCAGAAAACGACGAGAAAGAATCGACAGACTGGAAAACAACCACCGCCTGAGGACTGAGGTCACAGGGCCGACCACTGCCTCCACAACGTGGGAGACAGCAGATGCAGAGAATCTCGACTCGGGAGCCGAAACCCCCCTGGGCACCACTACGGGGGCCCTGTTGCCTGGCTTTCAGTAAGAAGTCACGAGGCGCACCGACAGGCAAGAACAGGAGTTCGAAGACACGGAACAAGCGTTGGAACCTGAGTCAGATACGGCCGAGATGTTGGAGCGGCCAGGCAGGGAATTTAATAAAATGACCACGGTCAGCATGCAGCGGGTGTCAGTGCCCACAGTGAGAGCCCGCAGGCCTGGGCTGCAGGGAGGTGTGGGCTGTGGGCTGGGCAGCCCGTGTGCGGGAGCACGCCACTCTGGGGACACTGTTCTCACCGTTCCAGCAGGACACTCTCCTGTTCTCTGTGCTCACGAGCTGCCGGAGACAGGCCAGGTCTGGGCGCTTCCAGGCCACGGACTCTCGCTGGGGTCCCCGGCCAGCGGCCCGGGCCCAGGTCGGCAGAGATGGCGATGGCGTGAGAGAGGCGCCTGCCGGCCTCTGCGCGTGGTCAGGGCTCAGTGGCCGTCTGGTTCCTGTTTCTGAGGATGGGACTGGGGGGCTTGGTGACCCCAGCATGACAAAGGCAACAGATTCTTTTGTTGGCAAAACAACAGATGTCAGACTGTCCGTCCTTCCTTCCGTCCTTCCTTCCTCCTTTCAGTCACCCATCCCGCGTCACCAGCCGGAGCTAACAGGTCCCCTGTGTCCTCAGTAGTGTGACGAGAACTGCCCACCATTGAAGGCGACAGTAGGAAGTGGAGACCGGGGCCACAGAGGGAGGGGACAGGCTGCTGGAGAGACGAGGGGGTTGGGCAGGAAGAAAGCTCTGGAGAGTCTCGGGGGGGAGTGGAAGGCCCATCCTCTTCCCTTCAGAGGGGAGGTCCCCAGGCGCCTTCCTGCCTCTCCCTGACCGCAGGCCACTTGTCCATGATGGCAGAATTGGGGGCGGTGACACCCCAGGACACAAGGCAGGACAGTCAGCAGCCAGCGGGGCCTCCCCCTGGGTTTCCTCTGCCTGAGTCATCGGCCCCAGCGGTTCCAAGGGGGAACCAAATACAGCCCCGGCCTTGAAGTGACAGCAACTCGAGTGAGGCCCACGGGTGCTTTTCCACGCCTACCATGAGGCCGGTCCTTACGCTTCAGGCTGTGCTGCTCACCACAAAGAGAAGGCGCCACCTGGCCTTGCCACTCTCCCCACTCGGTACAAGGCTAGACTTCCATCAGAAGCCACTTGGAGTCACAGGGGGAAAAAACACCCTTGCAAAGGGTGTGCAGCCACCAAATGCAAGGTGAGGCCCCCCTCCCCCGCAGCTAGTCACCCTCTGTGCTGACCCCTGACCTGGCTGCATTCAGAGAAGTGAGCTTGGCTTTGGGGCCACATGTATCTGCCACTGACTAGACTAGCTCTGTGACCTACAGCAAGTCACATACACTGGATGAGCCTCAGATTCCTCATCTGTGATAAGAAGCCCCAGAATGTCCCCTTCCAGGACTCTTGCAAAGATCAACGGAGCAGCCACTGCTTCTGAAGCCCCCCCCCCATCCCCCGGGCTGCACAAGGCCGAGCGCTCACACCTGCCGGCCCCTCCGGTCCCCACACCTACTCTAGGAGCAGGCCTGGTGACATCCCTTCTTGCTAGAAGTGGAAGGTGAGGCCCGTTCTAGCTGCCTGGCCCAGGGTCACGTGGTTCTAAGTGGGGGAGCCGGGATTTCGTGGGGGCAGCCCAGCTGTGGGCAGATGCATTCACCTCCTTGTCTCGCCCCTTCTGTAAGGTGAGCACGCACTGAGGTCGGCACCGCGTGAGCCGTACCTGCTTCGGAGCTGACAGCCGGCCGTTTTCTCAGCACAGACGGGGACCTCGTGCAGCGCGGAGGCACTAGCGGCTTCTCCCAAGGGTGGCTGATGGCCGCTCTGCCTGGAGTTCCCGCTGTGCGGGCGTCACAGAGTGGGGCCGGGCGGGGAGCCGCTCCCGGGTCCGTGTCCGTGTCCACGTACACGCGTGTGCCTGTGCAACGGGCAGAGGAGCGTCAGCGCCACTGACGAGGTGAGCAAGGACACTCCTCGGGCCAGACGGACGAGGTGACACTGAATGCGGATTCTTCGTTTCTGCTTGAAAGCAGACGCCGCTGACCCAGGCTCACACGGCCGCGGGGACAGATGCTGAGACAGACGCCGAGAGGGTCGAATTGGAGGGTGGAAGAGCGTGGGGCCCAGAAATCCGGGACCAAAGACCTTCCCGGCCTCACGTGCGGGTGACCCCCCGAGAGAGCTGCATGGGGGACATCAGTGTGCACAACCTAAGAGAAAAGCGGCTCCGACAGCGACGCACCTTCTTCTGCTCGGAGGGAGCGGCCTGCTGGGTGCTCTCGTCCACCATGGCCCTGACCAGGGGCCTCCAGCCCTGGACACGTGGCCTGCCTGTGCTCGTGAAGGCCGCCCAGAGGCTCTCTGCCTGGCCCTCCCAGTGAGTCCAAGGGATCCTCGCCCTTGGTTTTGAAGGAAGCATGTGGCGGACGATGGTCCAGAGGGCGGGCCTCGGGCTGCCCGGGATGTTGCTGCTGGCCGTGCAACCTCCCACGGGTCGCTGGACCTCCTGGACCTCAGTCTGCTCATCGGCACAAAGGGGTGGTGACCGTGGCCCCAGCTGACATCACTGGGTTCTATTGGGATAAAAATAATGCGGAGCCCACGATTTTGGTAGACGGCTGGGGACGTTTCAACCACCAGCTCCACTGGGCCCACCTGCGCTCACCGGGCTGGCTCCTTGCTCCAGACAGAGGTGCCTGTCTCCACCTGGCTTCCCTGCGGGGCCCGAGGCCCGAGCCTGCTAAACCACAACAATCGAGAGTGTACGTGGTTTACTAGTTTGTGGGAGGCTCCGATTGCTAACTCGCTCTGCCTGGGCTGTTACAGCGGGGGGAAGCCCGTGGCTGGCTCTCATCGGAGTTTAAAATTCCAGAATCAGCTGTGGCTCGAGTCTCTTCATTAAACACGCGGGGCTGGCCCAGGTGTCCTCAACTTGGCACTGCCGGCGTTCTGGGCTGGCCCGCATTGTCGTGGGGGTTTGTCCTCTCTCCAGGAGAGGTAGCGGGAGCTATCCCTCCTCCAGTGGTGGCCGGAGTGTCCCCAGGGCAGGGCAAAGGCTGGTGAGCCTGGTGCCCAGCACTTGCATGACCTGTGAATGCGGACCTCCTGCATTTTTCTTCTTGTTGGTCCTCGCCTCACCCCGGCCCAGCCCCAGCCCCAGCCCCAGCCCCGGCCAAACGCTCGGTGGGGGGTAAGGCAAAACCACCCCACTGAGCACCACTGGGAGGAGCGGTTGCTGACCCCGTCGGCTGGCAGGAAAGAGGCAGCTGCGGACCTCTGAGGCCACCTCAGTGCCTCTGTGCGCCCTCTGCCCGGGACCGGAACCACCTTCCTGTGGCTCCAGCACACGATGACCTGTCTGGGCCCAGGGATGTGTTGGGACCAGAAAATGCAGGCCAGAGTGCTGGGAACGGTAGCCCCCAGGGCGACCTCACCGGGGCTGCAGGGCTCTGAGGTATGATGAGAACCGTCCTCGGCTCTCGGTCTGGCCACCTTATGGGGGGGGGGGTCCCGGCCCCCCCAGTTCACGAGGACAGACACCTTAGATATGGGGGGCGGGGAGAAACTTCCCTCTGTTTTTCTAAGTTCTTCCGGCTGGTCTAACAATTAAATTGATATGGGGCAGGCTGACAAGAGAAAGTAGCCAAATTTAATTACAAGAGCGTGGGAACCCCACATTTCAACGAGAGGTTCCGGGACAGCGAGGGGGACGAGGTGTGTGTGACGCTCTGAGCTGAGGATGAGCTGAGGGTCCCCCTGGGGTTTCGGGGGGAGGGCAGGCGAGAAGAAGAGCAGATGTTCTGTGATTAGACGTCTGCCCCGACCGTAAAAAGCCATTTCCGGCAGTAACTCTTTCCACGGTCAGGGCCCCGCAGTTAAATTCTTTAAGGGAGAGGTAAACGTTTCTTGTGAGTTTCAGGGTCTCAGTTGCCTTCAGCTCAAAGTAATTCACGTGTCCCGGTGGCACATCTTCTGTTCCCAAGCCCTCAGGGGCCTCTCCCCCTTCTCTCGAAGGGGACAGTTTTCTGTAGAGTGACAGGACATCCCTGGATAGATAAAGACGCCGTGGAACGTCCCCCCCAATTTCAGCACCAAGCCGGAGTCACGGAAACGTGAAGAACAGGTGTCTGCCGCAGGAGAGGTGGTTGTCAGGAGGTCAGGTGCCCGAGAGGAGGTTTCTCTGACCTGAGACATCAGGAGGAGCACCAGGTTCCTTGTTACTGGGGGGACAGATCCCTCCGCCCGCCCTGCGTCCTTAGGCCTGGTCTGCGATTCCTTCCTGCAGGGGAAGGAGAATGATTTTCCCTCTACCCTTCCGGGTTCTCAGCTGGGTCCATCTGTCTCTTTTTTTTTATAAAGATTTTATTTATTTATATTTAGAAAGGGAAGGGAGGGAGAAAGAGAGAGAGAGAAACATCAATGTGCGGTTGCTGGGGGCCGAGGCCTGCAACCCAGGCATGTACCCTGACGGGGAATCGAACCTGCGACACTTTGGTTCACAGCCCGCACTCAATCCACTGAGCTACGCCAGCCAGGGCCTGGTCCATCTGCCTCTTACACGTGCTGCTTACGTCAGCCGATGGCAGGGGTGTGTAGGGACCTCTGCATGCAGAGCCCCACGGCAGCTTTCCTAGGCAGACCGACTCGGAGAGCTGTGCTGGGCACACAGCTGCTGGACTGGTTGTGTTTTTTAATTGTAGGCAAAGAAAATACAACTATAGAGGTGGTAGCCCATGTTGGACTGGCCTTGGTCAATCACACACAAGCCAAACTTTCTTTGGCCTATAAACTCTTTTTCTAGTCCTTCCTAAAAAACTCACTCCAGTTGTACTCAGCAGGCAAATACCCACAAGGCCTTTGTGTCTCAGGGGTTAGGCTCTCTGTTACATTTTCAGCCAGACTCCTACCTACATCCTCTGTGTGGATGGGGAACCAGACAGGCAGGGTGAAAGGAGGGAGGCTAAGGATGATGGAGAAGTTCTCATCATCACAACGAGAGAAAATGTGGACCTGACCTTTTCCTTGGACCCGCTCCTTGGGACAGAACAACACGGATGATCTTTGAGTTCAACCTGCACTAAGAAATCCTCGTTGTGTGTGGCTGAAAAGGTGTAATGGAGATTTTGCAATTTGTGTACTAATCTGATTAGTTTCAGAGACAGGGGTTACTCAAACATATGTAACAGTTTTAAAAAACACCAGCAACACTGCGACTGGAGTGTTTGCAGGGCCTCACCGGCCCCAGTGCAGGGCAGGCTGGGGCCCTGGGCAAAGCTTCTCCGGGCCCCCCAGGTGCCGTGCAGAGACGGTGGATTTGGTGGGAGTCTCAGTGCATGAAACACACAGCTCGGGCCGGTTGCCCGAGATATTTTGAGAGTTTGCCTAGTGTCGCTGGAGCCTGAGCAGCCTGCTTTGGATCGGACATTTGGGCAGGCCTGAACTTCATTTGGGAAGGGATGGGAGTAACGTGGTTTTCCTGGCGGATCTGGGAGAAGACATGAAGCCGGCGTCATGCCCGAGACTCAGCCGGGAAGTCTCCAGGGTGGTGGGATCCCTCGGTCAAGTGCCATTTGCCCATGGTTGACTGTTTCATCCCGTAACTATTGGGCGACCTAAGAAAGTGTCAGCCATGGGGCCTCCTGGACTGTCACCCTAAACATAATGTGCTGTGGGCCCAGTCCCTTCGGCCTCTGGGCCAGCGAGAGCGCTGGCGGGCCTCTCTGGGAGTGGCCACCTTCAGCGTCGGTCGGGGCCACCACACCTCGGGGCTCTCTGTCCCTCAGGACCCTGGCCTCTGCTGCCTGGGGCCGTGACAGCTGATGAAACCGGGGACACCATTCCTGTGTTCAGCACCCACATCTGGGGCTTCCTCCACAGCCCACACCTTCCCTCTCAGCCCGGAGCCTCTCACTGGAAGAGGCCCGCCCTGCCCCCACCCTCCAGGGAGGCCAGCGTCCTCTCTGGACGCCCCCATGATGCCCCACTGTCCCGCTGGGCCAGTGTCCTGGTGCTGCTGGACGAAACAATGCCCGTCTCACAGTTCTGTAGGGAGGAGGCCAGACACAGTGTGTGTGGCTCCACGGGTTCTCCGCCTAGAGGCTCCCGAGTCCCAAATCCAGGCACTGAAAGACCTGTGTCCCCTTTCAGAGACCAGGTTCCTTTCCTGGGGCTGCTGTCGCAAAACGCCACGCACGGGATGGCCGAGAGACCTGTGCTGCCGCGGGCCTGGAGGCCAGAAGTCCGAGCTCAGAGCGCCGGCAGAGCCCTGCCCTCCCGGAGGGTGGGGGTGGGGAGAAGCACCCTTCCTCATCTCCTCCTGCTCCCCGTGGCCCCAGGCAGGCCTTGGCGTGGGGCTGCCTCCCTTCAGTCTCTGCCTCCATCTTCACTCGGCCTCTCCTCTGTGTCTCCCTTTCCGTCTCTTGTGAGAACGCTGGTTGCTGGGGTTACAGCCCGCTCTGGATCTCGGAAGAGCTCATCTTGAGATCCTTACCTTTATCCCATCTGCAAAGACCCTTTCTCTTTGGGGGGTCTGAGGGTTAGAACACAGACATACCTGTTGCGGGGGCCACCAGCCAACCCACCCCCGCGGTCTTGCTTGGGGCTGCTGCTGCTAACGACCCCCCTCCCTACTCAGAGCCACCAGGGGGTTCCTAGGGACACTCGGCACACGTGTTTTAACGTGCATCATGCCTGAAAGCCCTTCGGTGCCTCTTCAGACACCTGACGTGGAACCGTGCTCTGTCCATTTGAAAGTGATTCAGGGTGGAGACGCAAAACCCGGGCTAATCATCACCCGGGTTAACTGGAGCCGCACCTGCTACGGTGTTTGCTTTGGGATGACTCGCATTCGGGGTCTGAGCCTAATTGCTTCTTCAGGTCAGGTGATCAATACAGTGATTGTTTAAGAGAAATACCTGCATGCCCTGACGTTTGGGGAGGAGGAAGGAAGCCCTTTCTCCACGCTGAGCTGTTTCACTTCGATTTTGTTCCGATACACTCTGCACAGCAGACCTCCGGAGACCTTGAGGCGCATTGTCCGCTTGTCCCTGATCATGCTCGGAAAGACAGACGGTCTTTGCGGCAAAGGGAATCGGGTTGCAGGTGTGGTTCCACTACACCTGCCTGGAAGGGAGGGGAAACAGCCTTCCGCCTCCGTCAGCATGTGCAGGGCAGGCGTGTGCACGCAGGGCAGCCACGCGGGTCGAGGCCAATGAGCGACCCACGGCCACTATTTCCACCGGCTCCAGCTGTGGGCCTGCTCCATCCCCGTGTGCCTCCCTGCCAGCAAACAGAGATCGCGGCCTGACCCCAGGACAGCCGGGAATGACACTGCCCCAGCTCCGGGCGCCTGTCAGCACCGGCTCCAGACACAGACGGGACCTCTGTCTCCCACGGGCCACCCCAGGGAGACCTGCTGGCGAGACTCCTGGGGTCCGGAATGTCCACGGAATGAGGCGGAGGTACTCGCCACCTGGAAATCTCGACCGTCTATCAACCACACCCCATCAACGCACGGCGAGGACCCCTCCCCACCGGCACCCCGCCCCCTGCCGCATCAGCCTGCAGCCTCACCATCACCAGGACATTCTCCCCCCTGGCCTCCCGGCTGCCTGCTCCCTGGAGGGAGCCTGGTAGAAGGCACGTCCCACTGCTTGTTCCCTGTGCACAGAGCAGTGGCTGCCGTGTCACGCAGAGCAGAGCCAAAGTGCTCAGGGTGGCCACCGGGCCCTGCGTGGGCCCAGCCCGCCCGCCCATGTGCCCAGCTCCAGCCACGCTGCTCCCCATGCCTGGAGCGGCTGCTCTCCCAATGTGACCTCGGGGGTCTCTGCTCGGATGCCACCTTCCCCCGGTGGTCCCCACTCGACATTGTAGCAGCCTCCACGCCCGCCCCTTCCCAGCCTTCTTTATCTGCCAAACTCAGTCCCCCGGGATATGGTTTCCTAAAGTTTCCACCCTGCCCCCCCGTTGAGTGAACACCCGAAGGGAAGGGGGGTGACCCTTTGGTTGTGCTGTAGGGGCAGCTGCTCCTTCTCCTGCACCCACAGCAGAGCCTGGCGCTCTGGGGTATTTGTGGAGCGAACGAGCGCGTGCCTGAGTGAGTGAATGCAAAGCCGCATTTGCTCAGAGTCCTGTCACCCCGTCTGTTCAGAAGCAGCTCCGTCACTTCTTTCTGAAGTGACTCATCTGCTTCGGGGCCTCATGATTCTTCCTCCCGGCTCACCCACACACTTTTTTTTTTTCCTTCAGTGATGAAAGGCTGGATCATTGGAAATCACTGCGGGGCATGTGCTTTTCTAGCCCCGAGTGTGGCACTGACCTTGTACTTTTCCACGCACTGCTTTGAGAAGCAGTAGATTTCCACCGAGAAAGAGGAAGAAGCTGGCGGCAGAGCCGAGCGTGGTGTTTTACTGGGGAAAACCAGGGATGGCTGGGGCACTATGGTGCTAACACCATAGCCATCCCACGGCGACCTGGGGCAGAGCCTTAATGTAGAAGCAGCCCCCAACTGGCGGGTTCATTACCAGAGACCGCATGTGTCAGTGTGCCCCGCCCCAGGCCTGTTCCTGAGAAAGGCAGCTTTATGTCTCTGAAGCAAATAGCAGCAGCTCTGCCTGGATTCCCGATCTGGAGGGCCGCTGTCCACACTCACCATTTCAAAAGCTGCCTCTGACACACGGGCCACCTACCTGGTCAGGCCCCTGGCTCGGGCTGAAGGGAGAAGACAGCAGCATTTCAGATATCAAAGCCAACGTCCCGAGGTCCCATGAGATCCCCCGATGATGGGCTTCATGGCCTTGGAAAGTTCCCTAGCTTCTCTGAGCCTCCATTCCCTCATCGGTAAGAAGGGACACTTAGTGTCTGTCCCAAAGAACTGAAAACAGGGACTCAGATACTTACAAGTGTCCGTAGCAGCAATCAGTCACAGTAGCCCCAAGGTGGGGGAGAGATAAGTTAACAAAACGTGGTGTTCCATGCAACAGAATATTACTCAGCTGCAAAAAGAAACAAAGTTGCAATATGTGCTACCACATACCAGCCGCCAAAGCATTATGCGACGTGCGTGAGAGGACATAGACACAAAAGGCCACATGTTACACACTCCGTTTATCTGAAATACCTGGAATAGGTTGGTGCATAGAAACAGAAGCAGGTTGGTGGTTGCCGAGGGCTGGGGAGGGAGAGGTGGGGACGGCTGCTCAGTGGCGAGGGGTGTTCTTTTGGGGGTGCAAACGCTGTGGAACTGGGTAGAAGTTCGTTTGCGCAATGCTGTGAACCTGCTGAATGCCACTGACTTGTTCACTCTGAATTGGTGAATTTTATGCTATGTGGACATCACCCCAGTGATTAAAAAAATAGAAAAAAGTCCTGGCTGGCATAGCTCAGTGGATTGAGTGCGGGCTGCGAACCAAAGTGTTGCAGGTTCGATTCCCAGTCAGGGCACATGCCTGGGTTGCAGGCCATGACCCCCAGCAACCGCACATTGATGTTTCTCTATCTCTCTCTTTTTCCCTCCCTTCCCTCTCTAAAAATAAATAAATAAATAACCTTTAAAAAATAGAAAAAAAATAGTGCATTGAATGAAATCTGAGCATTTCCAACTCTCTTCTGGAACCCGGAGAATTCCGGGGAGAGGTCTCGGCCACACTCGCGGGGGGGGGGGGGGCGGCAGGGGGGGCGGGGATTTCACCTGGCCCGGCCCCTCTCCTGCTCCCGCTCCCTGACCACAGCTGTGCTTTGAGCATTCCCTGCCCTGGATTCCACGTCAGGTTTCATGTGAAGAACAGCCTGATCATGATACATTTTTAAGTGATGAAAGGTGAGCTCATCGTTCTGGGGCCTTTTCCAGAGCGAACAATCCGTGATTTCTGTGGGATTGGCCATGTGTCACCGCTCAGCATCACCTGGATTTCTCGGGGCTGTGATGAGCATGCCGAGCCCGTGGGCCTTCCAGAACAGCATGTTCCCTGTCCTCATCTGGTGGATGAAAAGGGCCAGCGCCCCTGGTTCAGTGTCTTCAGAGAGCTTTCGGCCTCGGGCACTGGGAGACACCCCGGAGCCTACGTTCCGACGGGAAGCCTGCAGCCAGGTGGCTGCGGCCAGCTCTTCCCGAGCCGGACAGATGGGGTTGTTTCCTTCAGAGCGTGGTCTGAGCACTGGCGGGCTCCTTGGAGACGCAGCACGGCAGCCCCGCCCCCCCAGTCTGGACCAGAATCGGCCACATCACAGGGTCCTCGAGTGCCTGTCCAGCTGCTGCTAGTGAGGACGGTCCGAAGGCCTCAAGGCCAGTCACCTGACTCCACTCCCAGGGGAGGCGCCCAGACCACCTTGTCCTTGTCCGAGGTGAAGGGGGGACCAGAGCGCCCGGCCTGGTAGAATGCAGAACGGAGCTGGACTGAGCAGCAGATGGCTGAGTACTCAGGTACCACTCTGCGGAACGCTGCTCCTTCCCCTCAGCCTGACCTCCGAGAGGCCTAGGGTGTCACCGGACGTCTGGGCATCGTCCCGGGCCCAAGTTCTCACCCCAACGGGAGCGACCCAGTTCACAGCACCTTCGGAACTGAAACCCCGCCCTTGGACCTGAAGACACTCCGCCGGGCTTGTTCTCAACAAACACGACCCGGGAAATGGGAAGACACACGCACAGACCCACAGATACAGGGCTGTGGAGCGGGTCGGTGTCCTGGACACTCTTTAAAGGGCTCTCCCTGGCCGGGCATCCGCAACACTCCCCGGCGATGCGCCCTACCCGCCCGCCGTAACCCTTGCACAAGACGCGTCCCCACCCCCACCCCCACCCCTGGGTCCAGAACAAAATGACTGCTTCGGTAACGCATGGGGCCTCCAGCCTTTGCAGACGCTGGCTCGAGTAAATGATTCAAGTGGCCAGTGAGCTTTAATAGGACGTGTATACAAAAGTTTTTTTTAAAAACCCGGTGCCAACATATACAGGGAACAGTCTGTATATTTATGCGCTCCAGGGTGGAGTCTCCCTTACTTTTATGGTAAACCCATGAAAACTTGCTCTGCTTAGAAGATTTTCTTTTCCCCCTCCTAACGAGTTTTTCATTAACCAGAGCTTTTATTTGGGCCGAGCCATTCCTGTGGTTTCCCGAAACAGAAATGATAGTTGTATTACCACAAAACATCTTTAGTGCCGACGGCCCCGCTCACACACACACACCAGGGGGTACCCCCGACTGTCCTCGCGTGTTTAAAAGAAAACCGAAGGTAAAAAGAGAAATGCTTCTGAGACCCAAAGCGCAACAGTCTTCTGAGCCGCACTGCATTTTGGGGGTGCAACTAACTGGCTGATTAAAAAATGTTGGTATTGCCCTGGCTGGCGTAGCTCAGTGGATTGAGCGTGGGCTGCGAACCAAATTGTCGCAGGTTCGATTCCCAGTCAGGGCACATGCCTGGGTTGCAGGCCACGGCCCCCAGCAACTGCACATTGATGTTTCTCTCTCTCCCTCCCTTCCCTCTCTAAAAATAAATAAATAAAATCTTTAAAAAAATGTTGGTATTATTTCAATTACGCATTAAAAGATTTTCCCTCAGTGATCCCTAAGCTTCTGATCCCTTGTCCTTTCTGGGTTTTCTCTGCCTTAACTTGTTCCTTATTCCGCCAATGTTTGTCGTGAATGTAATACTATTTATTCTGCAGCTTAGCGAGAATTTCACGGTGTGTGAAACTAAGGGGAATGTCTTCCGCTTGGAAGGTTTTGGATGAATCATTACGGTTAATCCGTTGATAAATTCAAGGAACAGTCTCACGTGCATTTTCTTTCAGTCACTCTTGAGCACGTACGCCGGTCCAGCCCGTCAGCCCTAAATCTTGTGCAAGTTGAAAACACGGAAGTCCCTGCGAGCTTTAGGGACCTTGCAACCTGGAAGCTTTCTCCGAAGCGAAGGAGATGGAACGGGCAATGATGCACCCTGTGCTGCAGGAGCGGTGTGGACGAGGCCCGCCGGGGTTGGGGGGGGGAGTCCGAGCAAGCGCAGGGTGCAGGGCGCCAGGGCTCCGACAAGGAGGCTCCTCCTCAAGCCCCCCAGCCACGCTCGCATCAACAGAGCGTCATTTTTTCTTTCCAGGAGCCAAACTGTACCTTGAGATTCCGGTTGGAGACAGGGTCAGCATTTGGCTCTGTCCGTCCTTCCCTGTCACGTCGAGGAAATGCAAACCCTGGAGTAGAGGGCCTCTCACTCAGTGAATAAAAACAAACTAACAGACCAGTTAGGTCTGAGGAAACCAGGGCTTCACAGAACTGACGGAATGACCGAGACGCATATCGAAATGATCCGCACTGCTTTGGGGGCAAGTGATAGGCACTGTGTTCAGACTGGCTTAAGCAAAAATAAGTAAGTGAGGGGAGGGAGGAAGGAAGGAAGGAAGGAAGGGGCAGGCTTCAGGCCCAGCTAGATCCAGGGTCTCCGGTGATTGTCCCCAGGCTGTTTCTCTGTCATCTCTCAGCTCTCCCTGCCTCTGCTTAACTTCCATCTCAGATTTTCTGCACGTGGTTGCAAGATGGTGCCTAGAAGCTCCTGGACTTATGGACAAAGGGTGACTTGTCACCTTTGGCTCCATGGTAACAGCCCCAAAGGGCTCTGGCTGGGCCCCTTCTGCACTGAGGCTCTCAAATGGGCCCTTTCCTGGGGACATTCCCTGGTCTCATCCCGCCTCTGTCTTCCCTGTTCCTATCTCCTCACTGGAAATCCCGTGTCCCTTCTTTGATAAACACATCCCTGGCCACAGGCAGGAGAGGTCCCACCCCTGCCTCCCTCTCTGGGTCAAAAACATGGGTGCGTCCGATGCAGGTGTAGCAGTAGCTGGTACTGGGTTTAGGGCAGTGGTCTGAATGGGGCAGGGTGTGTGTGTGTGTGTGTGTGTGTGTGTGTGTGTGTGATTTGGCTCCCAGGGGACGTTGGTAATGTCTAGAGACATTTCTGGTTACAGTTGAGTAACACGCACACTGGGGGTTGCTACTGGCATCCAGCAGAGGGAGGGAAGGGATCCTGCTAATTACCCTCCCCTGCGCAGTGTGGCCACCACAGCGGAGACGTGCCCAGCCCGCAGTGTCCACGGGGAGTTCTGGTGTAGGGCGGGGGACTGCCTGAGGGAGCGTGGGGGCGGGGCTGGGTGGGCGGAGGCAAAGGGGGGAAATTCAGATGACGGTAACGGCACAAACAATAAAGTACAGTCTTTAACAAACGAGGAAAGACGTTGTCCAGGAGGGTCCCGCGACAGCCCCTTCTCAGCGAGCAGCCGCAAGCGCTCAGGGCGCTGGGTGTGCTGCTGAGCCCGCAGGCTCCGTCCGTCCGGAGATGTGCGTGCATCCCCACGGGGCCCTGGCGTGAAGTCCTGCCTTCCTTCTCCTTGGGGTGCTGCGCAGGGCGGGGGAGCAGAGGGGGAGAGAGGCTGGACCAGGGCTGCTGTATCTGTCCCTGCTCCTCGGTGGGCGAGAAGGGAGGGAGGAGGAGGCCTACTTTCCCAACCCAAACAGGCCCGGGGCACTCTAATTCCCAGCACTCCCTCCCCCGCCCCAGGAGCCCTTCCCCCACTCTCTGTCCTCCTCCCCCGCCTCTCCCCACCTCCCCACGGTGTGTGCACAACACGCTGAGGCAGGGTGGGCCTGGGGCAGCGCTCTGTCCCTGCCATGCCACCAGGGACTCTCCGGGCCAGGTGCTGCCTCTTCTTCCTGCCCCTGTCCTGCAGGGCTTCCCTGTGAGCCCTGCTCCCCTCCCCTCCCCTCCCCTCCCCTCCCCTCCCCTCCCCTCCCCTCCCCTGTCCCAGGTCCGCCCTCCCCCTTCATCCCTGCTTCATCCCCTCTCAACCGCCCCCCACCCCTGCCCCCAGACAGGGCTAACCCACACCCGTCAACAGGCACAAAAACGAGTCAGGACTCAGACCCGAGACCTCCGCGTCCAGGGTGTGTGCACACACACTCTCTCCAGGTACCGCAGTTCCCGGGGCTGGGAAACACCCGTGTAACATAGAAACAGAGACAGTTTGGACTGCATGCAAAACGGTCAGACTTTAAGATGACTTATTTACTTTTTTTTTTTTAGTAGCGAATACAGTGTCTTTTGTCATGCTGTGACTGAAGGATGATAAAGCATAATAAAATGCTGTGATGAAGAGCTGAATCATAGCCGTGTCAGCTGGGTTCCTTCAGCAGAGCCCATCAGCGGCTGAAATGACGTGCCGCCGTTCTCCTGGAACAGCCAGGGGGCTGGAAACACGGCGTTCCTGAGCCGGAGAATGAGTCTTGCCCAAGGAGGAGTTCTTTAACAGGGAAACTCATTCTCAAGACATGGGCACCCCATGAGTGGGTGAAATGGAAACCAGCCTGAGTGGTAGGAGCACTTCTCCCCGAGCTCGGGGGCACGAAGGTCTCAGGCGTTGGCTTCCGAGCAAAGACAGGGGTGAGCGGCGCCTGTGTGGCGCTGGCGGAGGGCCGGCTGCCGAGGTCACGCATGCACCGGGCCTCCCCGCCCGGGTGGTGGGATGCACCACCTTGCTCCCTAGAGACCCTGGGAATGACCCCCTCGACCTTCGGCACATGGTGCTGATAACGTACCAGTTAGTGACGCATCAGGAAGACTGTTTCTATGCATTAGGTTCTGGGAGAAAGTCTTATTGTCTGAGAACCTGCAGTTGTGTCTCTTCTCTGTCTTCCTGTGGTTTTCAGCGAAGCTGGCTTCACTCCCTTTGTTGAAGCCGGGCGTGTCCACCAGGCGGTGTGCCCACCCTGGCCACCCCGAAGCCCCGGGGAGCGCAACACCAGCGCTGACTTCCCTCCGGCAGACGCGTCCGTCTGAATTGGTGAGTGCGAGTGCCAGGGGGGCCCCGAGAGGAAAGGTCTAGGGCCCCTCGTCGGAGAGGGGAAGAAGGGCCTGATCCTCTGTGCCGCCTCCTGCCCCAGAACCACGGGGTCCACCACCTCCTGTGGCTTCCGGGCGGAGAGGACAGTGGAGGGTGGAGGGAGCCCCTGGGCAGCGACCAGGTGCCCCTGTGGACGCGGGAGGGGAAGCAGGAGAGGGAAAGTTGGAAGTGAGCCCTGGTTTTCTGACTTCGGGGGGGAAAGACGAGATGATGGTGGGGAGTAGGGACTGGCCAGTTCACGTCCTGGGTCCAAGAGAGCACTCTTCCGAGCAGCCAGCGCTAAAGGGAAAAGTCTCCATAGGGGCGTCTGCTCCGTGCCGGGCTCTGTCCTAGGTGCTGGGCACAGTGACGAGGGGGAAAATGCCATCCTCCTGCAGTTCACGGTCTAAGGCAGGCTTTCCCAGTCTCGGCACCACTGACAGTTTGGCTGGGGACTCCTCTGTGGGGCTGTCCTGGGTACGTGGGACGATTAGCAGCATCTCTGGCCTCGACCCACGGCATGCTAGCAGGTCCTCTAGTCTGCCCGACAATCAGAAACGCTCCAGACAGGGCCAACGACCCCCCGTTTGAGAACCACTGGTCTAATAGAAAAGCCAGACGAGAAGGATAAATCAGTAAAAATACGTGTGCTCAGTTATAGACAGCAGTAGAGCAGGGGGGTTGGGGGAGGGGGTCAGGCAGGTCTTGCTGAGCAGTGCGGTTCGAACAGAGCCCCTGAGGAGGCGAGCGAAGAAGCCGTTGTGGGCACACACGCTCTGGGGGAAGGGGCCCTGGGGGAGCGCACGCCCGGCGAGGGCCAGCCCCAGAGGAGGCCGCCTGGCTGGAGGCCAGGGCAGCGGGGGACCCTCTTGGAGAAGAGGCAGAGGCAATGGGGCCGTGCGGCAGGGCAGAGGCTGGGCTGGACTCTGATGGACCAGGGCCTCAGAGGGCTGTCAGCCAGCGCAGGGAGGGGCGGGGTTCATCACCATCATCCGTAGTCTGTGGGTCAGGGGTCCGGGCTGCTCGGTTGGCTTAGCTGGTTTGGGTTCACGGGCTGACTCAAGGTGTCCACTGGCGGGGCCGTCACTGGGGGGCTTGGGGGGAAGCCTGCCTCCAGGTGCACTCAGGTCGTTAGCAGAACCCAGTTCTCTGCAGCTGTGGGGCTGGGGTCCCCAACTCCTTGCGGCCATCAGCTGGGGACGTCCTGAGCTCCCTGAGGCGCCTCTCTGGTCCCTCACGGGGTCCCTGCATCTCAGAGACAGGAAAGGCCCCAAATCCTTCTCATTCTTGGGGTCTTTCTGATTCCCCCTCTTTTGTACCCCTCCTCAGACTCCAGCCTGAGAAAATGCTCTGCTTTCCAGGGCTCACGTGACGAGACGGGGCCACCCCGATCACCCAGGGAACCCTAATCTGTCTTAACATGCAGAACGCTAATTCCATTGGAAGTCTCTTTTTGCCACAGAACACAACAGTTCCTCAGGTCCCAGGGGTCAGGGCATGGATACCTTTGGGGGTCATTCTGCCAGGCACGGATCTGAGGCAAAGAACGTGGCTTCACATGTCGGAGTGTGAGGCTTTGAAGAAGTGCACCCCAAGATCAGCTTGGCTAAGGCCTGACTCCTTGGGCCTGACTAGTCTGTCCACGCTGACTTCCCTCATAGCCCCGTGGGCACGGTGGGTGCGCATGAACCACAGTGCACGGTTATTGGGTGCTCGGGAGGCGCACGGCCAGGCGATGAGGGCTCCCTCGTCGGCCCTAGACCCAGCATCTAATGGGGAAACTGAGGCTCAGAGTGGTGGGCCTCTCTTGTCTGCCCGTGCTCGCAATCCGGTGTCCTCCTGTGAGAGTCCCCTCCCCCAGAGCAGCCCCCACACGTCACCCCTAGCGTTTCATTCATGTCCCCCGAGAGGCAAACAAGAGGAAGCACCAGTCTGTGCTTTTGCAGTGAAAATGTGCTTTGGGGAGAGCCCAGTGAGGCCCCCCGTCCAGGCACGAGAAAACGGTGGAGCCTGCGTAGAGCCCCCACCTCCACCTCCACCTCCACCTCCACCTCTCACCACTATTGGAACAGGAACAAGTATAAAGGACACAGGGACAAAAACTGGGGGGGGGTGGAAATGGGAGGGAGGTGGGGAGGGAGGGGTGGGTGGGCTGGGATGGGAGTAAAGGATAGAAAACTACTTGAACAAAGATTAAAATAAAATTAAAATACATACATTAATATTTAAAAAAAATAAAGGATACATAAATTATAAAAGAAAAAGAAAAGAAACTCATCAGATCTGCATGTAACTGAAGGGGAGGCAATGGATTTAAATAATGAGCCAAGGTCCAGGGCACGTGGAGGAGCCAGAGAGGTGGAAGTGATCTAACCAAAGGGGGGATCTAACCAAAGGGGGGAGGTAATGAAAGGGGGGACGCTGGGAGTCGGAGGCTGGGGATGACAGGCATTGGGAAGCCGGAAGTCTCCAAAAGGGGTCTGAGCTGAGAAGGACACAACGAAGCAAAGGGGACGTGAGCCACTCCGGGGACTCCAGGCAATACGCTGTGTCGTCCATAAAGATGGAGTGGAGCACACAGGCAGGAAGCAGATTGAGAACGGGACGGG
Organism: Phyllostomus discolor; assembly: GCF_004126475.2. Classification (NCBI taxonomy): domain Eukaryota; kingdom Metazoa; phylum Chordata; class Mammalia; order Chiroptera; family Phyllostomidae; genus Phyllostomus; species Phyllostomus discolor. The sequence continues at coordinate 5,820,841 of NC_040904.2, read as the reverse complement.
TGGGCATAGGCGTGGGGCACTCTGGGCAGAACCACGCCGAGTTCTCGGTGCCTGGAGGCTGAGTGCCCTGCCTCCCGTCCCTGCTTCACCCAGACTCGTCTACCTGGAGCCAGCGAGGCCGGTGCGCCTGTCGAGGATGGAGCAGTGGCCTGGATGCCAGTGCCCGCCCAGCCTCTCAGAGCACGGCACACTGCAAACGTACACCAACCACTGCTCCTAGTCCCCTTCGTGTGAGGTTTACATTGGACTCCGTTTACCTGAAGTTCCAGGAGAGGCAGTCAGATCCACAGTGTCAGCTGCTGGGTGGATGCCGAGGGCCAGGGGCAGGGCCGACTGCAAAGACACGGGAGACAACTTTTGGGGGTGACAGGACCATTCTATACGTGTTTATTACATTGATGACATAAGTGTTTGCATTACCCATTGAACTGTACAAGCAAACTGGGTGCGCTTAATTGCATGCACATTACACGTGAATAATGTTGATTCTGAAACAGGAGAGATCGCCACAGCCATTGCTTGGGACCAGGGAGGGTAGCGGGAATGAACTGAATTCGGATCCTGACATTGGCAATGGCGCTGAATCCCAAGCAAGCCGCTGAGCCCCAAGCAAGCCGCTAAGCCTCCACGGTCCTGTGTTTCCATCATCGGGACGAAGCCGCCTGTCAGATCGGCCTCCACCGGGCCGTGCAGATGGGCTCGCCGGCCGTCACGCGGCCCCTAGAACTCATGCCAACTGTGGTGCAAGTGCTGAGTCGCGGGCTTGCTTGTAATGACGGACTTGCCGGGGCAGGTGGCTATTAAGGAGCTCCCCAGGTGAAGATGGCTGATTAGATGCAGCGCCTGCACTTTTATCTGATGCTGGCTGCGTATCCGCACCCCAGTTGTCCTTTGAAGGATGAAACATAAGCAAGCAAAGTCAGGGAAACAGGAGTTTTCTTTTAGACTCCGGTGGTTCGTGCCCTTCCATTAATGAATGGGGTGCTGAGCTACACGGAGGATTTGCTAAGAAGCCCGAGGCATGGTCTTCCCACACACTTTTAACTCTTTGATGCCTGTTTCAGGCGGGGACCTGAACGATGCTCTCGAAGATGTAATCAGAGCCAGTGCCCCATTCAGAGAGACCAAGTTGTGCTGCCACGCAGCAGTAGCTGTGTGAAGACGAGGAATGGCCAACAGCATGATGGCCAGCGTGGGAGGGAGCCCAGAGCCCTGTTGGGGGTCAGCTCAGGGGCTTGGACGCCAGAGGTTGTGTGGGTGCGGGCTGGCCGGAGGAACCCCACAGGAGGCATCAGCTGCCCGTACCTCTCAGCTCTGCAAACTGAGGGCTGTAACTGCACCCCCTTCCCAGGGTCGTGGCGAAGGTGAGAAAAGCCACTGTTTTGGAAGCACCCAGAAGGGTGCCCGGCACACAGCACGTGCTGCATGCACATTTGTTAAGCAAAATAAACGATAAAGGAAGGAATGCGAGTGAAACGCTTTGCACTGGGCCTGGGACTCCGACGCTGGTGTAGGAGCGTGTCTGTTAAGTGTGCAGAGAGGGCACCCTGGGGTCTGTGCTTTGACAGAAGTCGTCGGAACGGGGTTTGGTCCTAACAAGCAGAGTGGCTGTTGCAGTCTGTTCTGAGCATCATCTTTTTTTTTTTTTTAAATATTTTATTTATTTATTTTTAGAGAGGGAAGGGAGGGAGAAAGAGAGAGAGAGAAACATCAATGTGCGGTTGCTGGAGGCCATGGCCTGCAACCCAGGCATATGCCCTGACTGGGAATCGAACCTGCGACACTTTGGTTCGCAGCCCTTGCTCAGTCCACTGAGTGAGCATCATCTTATCTTCTGTTCCTGGGCTTGCAATTTTTTAGGTACGTTTTTTCTTGGGAGGCCGTCCAGATCAACGTGCTCAGTCCTCGCATTTGTATGTAGTGTTCGCAGTACTTTTGAGGACGAGAATGATCAAAAATGGAGATAAATAAGTGCTGATCATAAGTCCTGATGTTTCTGCAAACAAAACCCCACCCCCTCTCTTCATTCACGCGTATGTTTCTCCTCCTCCTGACCGTACCTGTGCATCGGTCCCTCGAGTGAGACAAGGCGTAGCTATACATCCCTCTTGACGCGATGCCAGGGACCGACTCTTACGCGGGGAAAACCAGGATAGTACATTCTCCTTTCTGGGGTCCTTAGCCCCTGATGCCCACCAACCTCTGGGGCCACCTGATTGGTTTGGGTCCTGTCACCCCCTCGGTCCCCCCCACCCCCCACTCCTTGCAGCTGAGGCCCAGGCAGGCAGGGGCTGCGTCTGCCCTGGTGGCCGCTGCCTGCCCTGCGCTGGAACCCCGGGTGCACACGAACCACGGACTGGCCCCTCCCCACACACGTCTAACAACGTGCTGATTTCCTTCTCCGAGACGCCCCCATCCGCCCGAAATGATGGTGCCTCAGAGCGACAAACAGAACCTCATGCCGGTAGCGGGCCAGGGAGGCAGCTGCAGCAATTTCCTTAAATGTCCCCGAGTACTATTTGGATATAAATTTCTGCAAGCCCCAAATGTGCGGGAAATGGCCAGGGCTGATGCACGGCCTGCCCTGGGAGAGGCGTCACGGCACATGTCACTGCAGAGAGGGGGTGACAGCCAATGACTAAGACCCCCGCACCGCAGCCGAGTTCATTAAAGTGCTTTAATAATCTGCGGTGTGTCGCTGAGGGTAATAACGGAGGTGATGCTCAAGTGCAGGGGGTCAGGCAGGAAGCTGCGCGTGGGGTTGCCACGGCAACGGTGTCCCTGGCCAATCCCGGGCGTGGTGCAGGCCTGCCATCCGAAGGAAGCGCTTCCTCTCCAGTCCTCCGCCGTGAGGAGCCGCCACCCACAGGAGCAGACCTTCTCTCTGTGGCAGCGAATTACATGGCATCTATCAGAGAGAGTCAGGGACACAGGGAGCGGTGTGCACAGAGAGAGAGCAGAGGACAGCAGCGGGGGAGACAGGCAGCCAGAGGGGGCGGGGCACCTGGCACTGCTCATGGCGGCATGTGTGAAGAGCACGTTTCTCTCGGGACAGGTCTGCTGGCTGAGCTGGGAGTGGGCTGGTGCGTCTGCCTCCCGGTTCCTCTCCTACGCTGAGCACAGCCCCAGGGCGTTGGAAAAGCCAGCCAGAGTCAGAGCTTCCTCCCGCACCCACTGCACCCTAGGCCGGTGTGCCCGTTCGTCACAGGGCTGTGTGTACAGTTGCACAAGCCGGGCCCTGCACCAGGCACCCGCAGGAGCGTGCCGGGGCCCGAGCCCCGCTCCGTGCACAAGCTGTGAGTCCTGGTGCGCACTGAGTCTGCCCGGAGCAAGGGGAGCCCTTGCCCTTCCTGACGGACGTGGGCGCCCCACGGGCATGGCCTGGTCCCTCTCCCATTCCCCCCTTTGTCCTGAGGGTGGGAAGGCTCTTTCAAGTACACCTCATGCGCCAGGGACCTCCCATCCTCTACCTCCCACCTTTGGAGCAGAGAGTAAACACCAAGCTCCCGGCAGGTAAATAGAAACATGCGGTGATTTGAAGTCGGTCGTGGGACCTGTCGACGTCACGGTGGTGTGTCCTTGCTTGTCCTTCCCGGAGTTGACGGGAGGCTCCAGTGGTTTCTGGGAAGTGGCAAGAACGTGAGCGGTGCATCAGCAGCGCAGCCCTGCCTCTCACGAGCTGATTCCTCAGATAAGGCACGTCACCCCTCGGGGCCTCGGTTTGCTCATCTGCACAGTGGAGGATAATAACACCCGCTCCGTGCGGAGGGGTGCTGGGAGGATTCGGAGATAAAGTGTGTGAAGTGCGTGTGTGTGCGCATGTGTGTGCCTGGCTACACGTGCAGAGCCTGATGTCCCAGGGCCCGTGACCCCTGGAACCCCCTTGTGTGTGGTCAGGGCTGTGTGTGTGCTCACATGTGGGTGTGCATTTGGGACCACAGTGGGCGTGGGGTCCTGACATCATGGAGCTGCCTTCAGGCCGCATCTGGGTCACAGCGGGGGTCACAGGTACTGTCCAGACACCCGAGAGAACCTCCATTTGCTAAGACCCCTGTTCCCCAGGCTGACCAGACCCACGTCTCCAGGAGGGGCCGTTCCCCCTTCCTGCTTCTGGGGGGCTGCAGGGTGCTGGCTGGGGAGGAAACGGTCACGTGCTGTCATGCCCGGAGGTGTCCTTTAGCAGGCGTGGTCAGGATGGGCTTTTCTAGAACCAGCCCCAGGGGTTGCTGGGGAAGACCCTTCCAGGTACGGCTGTGATGCCTGCCTGCCAAGACCCTGGTGGCAGCGGCCTGAGAGCCTCTGGAGGCCAAGAGGGGCTGGACAAGGGTGAGCAAGTCACAGGCTGAGACTCACTCTGGGCAAAGGAAATTGGGGGGCAGAGGCACTTAGGGAGGGGGATGCCCTGGTCTGGTTCCAGTTCTCGAAAGGACCACGGCTACTGCTGTGTGGATGGGGTGGGGGCAGAATATCAACAGAGAACCGCCCGGGAGGCTCTTGGCTGGTGAGCATTCTTTATATATTCTAGACGTGAATCCCATTTCTGCTGCACATGTATCACCTTGTCCGTTCGCTATCTTCGAAGTCCTTTTATGACGAACAGATGCTCTTAATTCTGATGCATTCGTTTAGTATGGTTTATGTCTCTCGTTGCTTAAGAAGTCCTCTGCTCACGTGAAGGCAAATATTCATCTCACTTTTCACCGACCGGCTTGGCCTTTGCAATGTAAGCCTTGGAGCTAGCTGGAGTCGTGGGGACAGTGTGGGGCCGTGGCCCATCTCTCCTTTTCTGTGTGGAAGAGCAATTTTCTCCAGCCTCACTTACCGAGCAATCCCCCTTTCTCATCGGTCTGGGGGGGAGGGATGGCGTGGTGGGCGTGGAGAATGGCTGTGGGTATTTGGGAAGTGTGTGGCATGAGCTTACCAAGTCACACCAGGCGCACACCAAAGAGAAACTCCTGCCCACATCCATCAAAAAACAACCAAACAAAAACCCTGCAGAAGAATCTTTATAATCAGTACTTTTAGGAACAGCCAAACCCTGGAAATAACCCACCGCCCACAGACGGGACTGCGGGCTAACCAGTTGTGGCACAGCCACAGAACGAGACAGCGCCTCACGGTGAGAAAGAATTAACCACAACCATCCACCACCACGTGAGTACATCTTGGCAACGTAAAACACTGAGCGAGAAATACGAATCCCAGAAAATGACATTCAACAGGGTAACCTCTGGCAAAAGTAAAAAACCTTCTGTATCAGAAAATGACGCATGCTTGGGAACTCGGTTATCAGAAAAGAGCAAGGCCAGCCCTGCTTGGTGCGGCCCAGGGGGCTGGGCCTCAGCCTGTGAACCAGAGGGTCACCAGTTTAACCCTGGGTTGCAGGCCAGGCCCCTGGTTGGGCCTGTGTGAGGGGCGACCAACCGATGTTTCTCTTGTTTCTCTCTCTCTCTGTGTCTCCCTCTTGCCCTCTCTCTAAAAATAAATAAATAAAATCTTAAAAACAAGACTAAACATGTTTCAGCATAGGTGTGTGTCTGTGATGGGGGAGGGACACGTGAGGGTTTGTGCACGGTCATTAATAATACCCCGGATCTCGTGTTGCGTGGGGAACCCACCAGGGTTTATTACAGGGGCACACACACATAGGTGTCCCGACAGGGAGGGGCCGGGAACCCTTTTCGGGGCCCCTGAGGAGGGAGGGACGCAGAGAGGTGACGCACCACGTTCCCAGGAAGGAAAGCAAACCCCACGCTGTCCAGAACTCCTGCAGCCAGCGGGAGAGTCGCATGTCTCTGTTGTAAAAAGGAACCCCTGTCTAAGCTCTAGGGGTGAATGTGCGTCTTTGACTGTTTTTCAAGATCTGAAAAATGTCTCCAGCGTTCATTTGCTAAATGCAAGCTGATCCTCAGGGACTGGTAATCACAGAGCACCTTGGAGAGAGAGACAGAAAGACAGAGAGAGGGAGAGGGAGGAGGGAGGGTTGGGGCAGTTTTTCTCCCCAGGGGCCACATCTAAGCTGTCACCTGTGGGAGGCAGAGCCGCCCCCAGTCGCTGGCGAGGAGCATCAGCCCAATCAGAGTTTGGGGGACTGCACCCCGAGGCCCTGCCTGTACGTTGGTGGCAGCAGGACGTAAACAGCAGACCGAAGGTTGCGGTAGAAGTAACAGAGATATGACTGTGACGGACTTGAGGACATGTAGCTCCCAAACCTGCCGCTTCGGCGTGCTCACACGGTGGAGGCGGAGCCCTGGAAAAACAGCAAAGTTACAGAGAGGCTCCGGCTGACCTCCCCACCTAGGTCTGAAGCCGGATCCTCCCAGAGGGACCTCACTGTCATCTGACCCCTTCCCGGGAATGTCACCCACCTGGAAGACCGGCCCTTATCACGGGAGAGAAGGCCCGGAGTCAGCACCACACCCTGATAAACTGTCCCTACCTCCCATCTAATCTCCCGAAGGGCCTCTTTATCTTCCCCCAAAATCACTCACTCCCTCTGGGTTGGGTCCTCCTCCCTCCCTCCCCTCCCCTCCCCTCCCCTCCCCTCCCCTATCACGCCAGTGCCCGAGCTCTCAGATCTCACCCACATCTCTGAGAGTCCCCAGTTTTCCCGGGATGCCCCCCGAACATATTAAAATGAATATGTGTGTGCACCTTTGCTGCCGCTAATCCCTCTGTCGTCGCTCTGATCCACAGACCCAGCTGTCTAGCCTGTAAGGTAGAGGCTGGGTCTCCCCTCCTCTCCGGCTCCAAAAACCTCAAGTGGCCTTGGGGGCCAGGGCGGTTTACCTTGCAGACAAAAGGTAACAGTGAGGGGGAGGGGAAGGAACATTCCCGCGGGCGCTTCGCCCTGGGCCTTGTGCAGGTCATCTCATTTCAACCGCACGACACACCCCATGCACAGGACCTTCCTTGCTGGTGGGCCACTCCTTGCCTCGAGCTCCAGTTCGATTTGTATCGAGTCGTGTGGCTGTTTCACATTCCCTCCTGGGGACTCAGAACAAATGACAAACTGGGGGTGTGTATTCAAACCACGGACGGACGAATGAAAAACAACTAGGGATACACACAACTCACTATGCGCTTTCATTTACCTGAAGCTCAGGGGCAGGCAGAACCAGCCTGCAGTGGCGGAAATTGAGGGCCGTGCTCGCCTCGGAAACACGGACCGGCTGGATAGGCGGGGGATGGGTCTGTTCTGTACCTTGACAGGGCGGGGGCTACATGGGTGTTTACATTTGTCAAAACGTATTGTGCCCTTCGCTGTATAAGGTTTGACCTCACACAAAAAAGTTTAAATCTTAAGGAAATACTTTTTAAAAACCTTGGCAAAGCAAAGCAAAGCAACAGTGCAGGTCCTGAAGACAGACTAGCTGGGCTTACACCCTCTCCCACGGGACCAGGGTCCTGGGGCTGCTGTAACACATGACCGCAAATGTATCCTCTGGCCGTCCTGGAGGCGGGAAATCTGAAGCCAGGGCGTGCTGAAGTGGGGGGGCTGCAGGGCTGGGCTCCCTCCCACCGCCCCAGGGGAGAATCCTGCCCTGGCCTCGTCTGGCCTCTAGGGGCACCGGCATCCCTGAGCTTGGGGTCCCTTCCTGCGTCTTCAAGGACAGCAGGGCGGCATCCTGTGTAAGGGACCAAGTTGCCTTCTCCTCTTCTGTCAGTGTTCAATCTCCCCCTAAGGCACTTGTAAATGTATTTAGGGTGAATCTGGCTAATCCAGGAAAGTCTCCCATTTGAAGAGCTTTAAATTAATCACATCTCCAGAGTCGCTTTGGTGACGACATTCACAGGTTCCAGGAGTTGGGACATGGATATCTTTGGGGTCAACGTTCAGTCCACCACATGCACCTCTCATGAGCTGTGGGCCTGTGGGTGAGTGTCCTCACCTCTCTGTGCTCTCTCAAGAGCCCCGTGTTTACAATGGTGCTCACCGTAGCACCCACATTATAGCCGTGAGGAGTGACTAGTAAGTGCAGAGCACAGGACCTGCACATAGTAAGTGCTCAATAAATCATGGGTATCGTTTTATTGCCATTATCATTCTTATGCCCTTTAAGTGACCCAGGCACGTGCTAAGGGCTTAGAATCCAAGGACGAGAAGACCCAGTTCCTGTCCTTGGGAGTTTATAATCCAGCAGGGACATGGAGATGCAGACAATGTATATTCATCCGCTAGGGCTGCCCTAAGCCAATGCCACGCACTGGACTCAAACAACGGACACGTATTTCCTTGCAGCGCTGGAGGCCAGAAGTCCAAGGTCAGGTGCAGGCAGGGTTGGTTTTCCCCCGGGGCCTCGCTCCTGGGCGTATAAGTGGCCGTCTTCTCCCTGAGCCCTCACCTGGTCGTCCCCCTGTGTGTATCCGTGTCCTGACCTCCTCTTATTAGGACAGCAGTCAGACTGGCCTTCAAGGGTCGGCGATGCAAGAAGGCAGCCACCGTGGGATAGTGTTGCAGCAATTAATCAAAAGGCAAAAGCACAGGATCCGCCCTCCCCCCACGTGATTTAAGCAGTCTCCATTTTCCACGGTAGCAAAATGTCTAGACACATCCCGTAAACCTCCAAGTATCGGACAGGAAGCTCCTATTCAAAGGCAATTTAAGTTAAAATACTCTAAGTAAGACTAATGTTTTTGTCCATTTGCAATGCGTAAATTGTGATATAACGAAGAAAGGACACCGGCCCGACTGGATTGGCACTTTACCCGAACTGCCTCTTGAAAGGCTCTGCCTCAGACCACAGTCACGTTTAGAGGTGCTGGAGGTCAGGACTGCACCATGTGAATGTTGGGGAGACACAGGTCAGCCCAGAGTGAAACGATTCCAAGTGGAACGTTCAATGTCAAAGGGGAGAAATGGAAAAGGAAAGAGGTCTCTTTGGGGACAGGTCTGCTCCACGGACAGCAGTTCGGTGACCCTTTAGCATATGTCTGAGCCACTGGTGGGGGGGGCAAACAGGGAGGCCAAGCGGGCCGTCGGAGGGGGAGGGTCCTGGGGGATGTGGTTCCCGCTGGTAGGGGCAGCAGGGAGGGACAGGTTTTGGGGGCGGTCAGTGAGGCAGGCAGGAGAAGGCCTCCTCTCCCTCACCTTCTTCTCCCACCATGGGAGGGGCTGGGCAGCAGGGCTCGAGCCACACTGATGCCATCAGGGCCACACAAGCCACACTGATGCCACCCAGGGTCGCACAAGCCAGTGGCTCTCAAGCCCTGGAGCCAGACCGTTGCCTAGAAACGCATTATCAACATGGAGTCTGGGGTCCACCCAGACCCGCTGGCTCAGAAACTTTGGGGTTGGCAGCAGGGGGAGCGATGGGTGTTTTAACCAGCCCCCCCAGGAGATTCTGAGGCTTGTGAGGAGTCTGGGCAGCGCTGCTGTGCTGACGCTGAGCTGAAAGGAAATAAACTGAATGGCCCCCGCATGGAGGCTGGGTACGGAGCAGGTTCCAGGGGGACGCTGGGCTGTGGGTGGCCCAGGCTGTAGGCTGTGGGTGACCCCTTGTGTGGAGTTTGGAGCAGAGACCCCCGGCTCAGGTCCCACTCCCAGGCGCTGCACCTGCAGAATGGGAAGCCTGGCCCTCACCGGACATGGGCGTGGACGGGGGCGGGGGTGGGGGGTCTAGGGGCTGCTCCCAGCAGGGGACCAGGCCGGCCCTAGACCCCCACAGGATGCTCATCTTCTTCCCTCCCTCCCTGAGCCCCTCGGAGACAGCGTATGGTACTACTGTGTTTCCAGCCTACTTCAAGGGAACTTGTGGGGAGGGCCGGCCGGGGCATGGACACCCCGTTTCCCCCTGTGGAGCAAGCTAGTCGAACCCCGAGAGGGTGCGGGTGGGTCTTCCTCAGATCTGCGGCCTCAGTCGGGCTTAGGGAGCCGGACAGGCAGAAGAGATGTGCTGAGAAGGAAGCCAGGCAGCAGCTCTTGCACCCAGTGGACCAAAGGGGGCGTTTTAGCCCGACGTGGGGGTCCTGTCGGCCGAGGCTGCTGTGCAGAGCATCCGGGGCAGGAGGCTTAGACCACCGACGTGGACGGCCCCCCAGTCGGGAGGCTGGGCGTCTGGGAGTCTGGAGTCAAGGTGTCGGCAGGGTTGGCTCGCTCTTGGGGGCTCACAGGAAGACCCCTTCCTTCCTTCCTTGTCCGAGTCTCAGGCAGTTGGCAGCCATCCTGGGTCCTCCTGGGCTCACCGAGAGAGAGTCACCGCCGTCACAGGGCACTCGCCCTGTGTCTTCCCGTCGTCCTCCCTCCCTCCGTGCATCTGTGGCCAGACTCCTCTCTTCTTCGAAGGGCGCCAGTCGTTGGATTGGGGCTCATCCGACTCTGCCTTGCCTTAACTCGATCGCCTCTGCAAAGACCCTGTTTCCAAGGGAGGCTGGGTCTCCCAGGGGCTGGGTTAGGGGCTTCGGGGCGTCCTTCTGCGGGACAGAGTTCAGCCCCCCACACTGAGCGCTGACACACAGCAGCACTCGGGCTGCGGGGGCCTGTTGGAGTCACTTTGCTCTGCAACAGCGGGCGGGCGGGTGACCCGCCAGACAGCCGCTGGCTTCCTGGGGAAGGAAGGGGGCTTCGCTCGGGAGCAGTCAGTGGATACTCAGATGCTTAAGAATAACTTCTCAGGACTTTAAAAATAGAGAAAAAGGGAGATGTCTTCGGTTTTCTTCTGGAAGCAGAGACGGCCCATTTGGATTCTTTTAATTGGAAAAAAAAGGAGAAGCAGCGGCTTAGATCTTTATGGCTTTTTTTTTTTTTTGCCCGAAGCCAATTTAATAAAGTGTGTGTGTGGGGGGGGGCAGGAACCATGATGAGGGTGGTCTGAAACCCAGCGCCGTCGCTGTCCCCTGCATCTGGACGGAATGCGCCGGAAGGAAGTCATATATGTTTAACGATGTGTTTGTTAGTATTCCCGCTGCCTGCGACTGTTCGGGGTCCAGTTCTGGAAGAGAAAGCTTTTAAGGAGAAAAAACTCTGCCGGGTCGAGTTGGGGGGGGTTGGAAAACGAGCTGAGCCCAGCTGCCACGAGCACCCTGCACACTGCGCCCCACCATGCTTCGGTCGAAGCGACAGAGACGTGACCTCACTTCCCATAAGCACTGTGTTGCACAACCTCGGAAGGAAGCGTGAGGTCCGGGCTCAGGGATGTTGGGTCTTGGGGTGCCTTTCCGGGGCGTTTCCGGTCCCCGGCGGCTGGAACTCGGCTTGTCGGTTTGCTTCCGGAGAGGCGGGGCCTGCTGGCTCGAGGGGAGGGGCTCAGCCCCCACACGTGGCCCTGGTCGTTTGACCTTTATTCCTTTGATCCAAAGCAGCCTTCAAAAATATAAATATTCCCGGGAGTATCTTCTGGGCAGGCCTTCCCAGCAAGGCCCTCCCTCCCTCCCCCCCACAGGGCATCTGCCACACGCCACTCTCTCTTGGAGCTCTGCGTCACACGCATGGGGTCACATAGGTGGCGTCCCGTGACTGAACCGCTCTGGCCACCACGGAGCGCCAGGTTGGCTGGCGGCCAGTACAACGGTCTGGCCCAGGAACTCTGCCCCAAGGCACGTGGTAGGCTGAGCGATGAATGCCCTTCCCCCCAGAGATGTCCTGATCCCTGGAATCGGCAAAACTGTTACCTCTCATAAAAAGAGGGACTTGGCAAATGAGATGAAGGATCCTGAGATGGGACATGGTCCTGGGCCATCCAGGTGGGCCCGAAGTGCGAGCACAAGTGTCACAGGAGGTGGACGGAGGGAGACTGGACACAGAGAGAAGGCGGTGATGTGGGGGTGGGAGCAGGAGGCTGCTACCCTGCTGGTGTCCAGGTGGAGGAGGGACCACACGCCAGAGGATGTGGATGCTGGAAAGGATGCTGGCTGCTGGAAAGGCCAGGAACAGGCTGTCCCCTGCAGCGGCCGACCTGGCCGTCCGGGGAACCTGATTTTGGACGTCTGGCCTCTGGAGCTGTGAGAGGAGAAATTCCTGTCGTTTTTCGCTCCTGTTGTTACGGCAGCAAGGAGACACGGCTACGCCGTGCTCGGAGGTTTCTCTGGGAAGTCGTCAGGCCCCTGTCCCTGACCGTGATCAGAGACTGGACGGCCCCTCAGAGGGTGTCCCCGGAGGAGAGGGTGGCTCTGGGTCACACGGGAGGGTTTTCGAGCCCCGGAAGCCCGGAGACAGTTGCATTTGTCTGCTGGAGCTGCCGTAGCCAAGCCGCACAGGCCGGGCGGCCCCAACAACGGGAGCCGGCAGGCCGTGTCCTCTGCCGGTGCCCTCCCAGGGTCGTCCCTCTGGGTGGGTCCGAGCCCCAGCCTCTTTTTACCAGGACACCCGTCGGATTAGGTGAAGGCTCACCCCAGTGACCTCACAGTACCTTCAGTTCCTCGTGGAAGCCCGTGTCTCCAAATGCGGTCACACTGCGAGGGGCCGAGGGCTGGGGCTTGAGCACACGAGTGGGGCGGAGGGTGGGACTCAGTTCAGCCCGCGGCCACCTCACTGTGTGCAGTGGTGACTTCGCTGCCGTGTCCATCAAAGTTATTTTTAGACAAATCTCTGCTTTGAACCTGGGAGCACTCTGGCCGTGTATATATAAAAGGGGGGAAACGTCCCGAAGTGAAAACCCACAGTGCCAGGAAGCGCCCCCAGCTTTCAGCCTCCCATCCAGTCAATCTCCGTGGGAGGGACGCTGCTGGGGGCGCTCCCGCTCCCCAGGGGCTCCGCGGGTGGGCCGCCTGCCGCGGGCACGGCCCCGGCCCGTTCGGGGACGTCTCCTGACACACAGCAAACCACCCTCCGCCGTCCGCGGGGCGTTGGGCCTCTGCCAGCCAGCCAGCCTGCCAAGGGGATGGCAGACCCACCCCGCAGACTGAAATAGAAACTCACTCGTTTTCCAGCGTGTGACCAGGGAGGGAGGCACTTAGTTGGGGAGGGAGCGGAGCCAGTCTTCTTGCGGGTCATTTTTTTTTTTGTGACACAGAGCCCTCCCTGGTCACCTCCTCGGGGTGGCCGTGCCTCTCACCCGTCTACTGGCATTTTGGGTGGGGTGAGTCTCTCTCGCCGGGGGGCTGTTCCAGGCCCTGGGGAATGTTGGCCGCGGCACCCCTGCCCCGATGCAGTGGATGCCAGCGGTACCCCCGTCCCGTTCTCGTCAACCCCCAATATCTCCAGACCCAGCAGTGTCCCGTGGGGGTCAAATCACCGCCAGCTGGGAAGGACTGGCCTAACCAAACCATGGGGAAAACCAGAGCGGGGCGGGGTGGGAGTAGGGATGGGCTGGGGGCCTGGCTATGCCATCTTCGTGGAGAACACTGTGAGTGGGCGGTGGCCAGTGGTCCAGCCTTGGAGTGCTGGAGGTGGCAGAGGGCACGCCAGGGCAGGGTGGCGCCTTCGCCAGCAGTGTGTGGGGACGATGGGGTCCCTCCTCACCAGCCGTGGAATCAGACGCTCCCTCCACTGGCCCCCTAGGTGGTCCAGCGCTCCAGGTGACAAGAGAAAGCACCCTCAGAGGTCACTTGGGGACCGTCTCCATGTGAGTGACCCCTCGTGCTCTTTTTCGGGGACCGGACCTCTCTTGTAACTCAGCTGCCTGCACACCCCTCCTTCCTGCGCTCTGGCCCCACGCATGCTCGGTTGCTCCTTGCATGCCCTTGACCCCTACCTCGGGGCCTTTGCCCCTGAGGTGTCTCCCAGGCACACAGCTTTCCTCCTGTGTCTGTGCTTTCCCGGCTGCTGTTCCTCACTGAGGTCTTAGCTCCACCACCCACCCCAAACCACGTCTGTCCTTTTTCTTCCCAGCATGTGTCGTTATTGGCCGTCGGGGAGGTGGAGGGACACGTCTCCACCCCACCCCCACCCTGTCGTTCTGGGCACCAGGGAGGTTTTTCTATAGTTCTCTGGGGTCTGAGTTGGCTTTTTAAAATTTTCTGTGTGCGACTCCAACCACGCCGGCCTTCTGGGTCCTCCGACTGTGAACTCTTCGGGGAGTGTTTGTCCTGAGCCCTGTCCCGGGACCTCAGAAGAAACCGACCCTTTGCTCCGCCCGGACCTTCAAGGGGGGCCTAAGGAGTCGGGGGAAGGCCAGCAGCGTGGAGTCGAAGAGCACCTTGCCCGAGTCACTTTCCCGCCCTGCCCGGGGCTCGTCCTCACGGCCGGCCGGGGCCGCAGGGCACCCAGCCCTGGGCCTCAGGCGGCAGCCCTCCCGCCCGGCCACGCCCCACACCTCTGCCCTGCGGCCGCACCGCAGGGCGGTCGCTCCCCCAGCCCTGGGCAAAAGGAGATCTTCCTGATGCGCATCCTGGACTCGGATGGGAATCGAGTTTCCACCCATCGTTCTCCTTTGCCCGGAGGGCACGCCAGCCGGAGAGAGCTAGACGCAGGAAGGCGACAGGGCGAGACCCACCGTGCCATGCTAGCACCCCTCCAAGGTAGGCCAAGCAGGAAACGGAGAACGCCCTGCCCACGACAAGCAAGCGGCAGACTGTCCGCTTGTGAAGCTCATCTGACAACGTGGTCTCTGTTTGGTCCGATGCCCCACAAGCCTCACCTCTCCAAACTCCATCCGGGCCCATCGTAAATCGGGAAAGGAGGCTGCTTCCGTACAGGGAATGAGGTGTTCGGGGTGGCTCTAGTTAAAAAGGTTGTACCGAACAAGGATTATGTGGGGAATGCCATGACTGGTCCCTCCGCTGGCCGTACAGGTCTGTCACCGTGTGATTCTGCCTTACGGGGCGTGCCTTACGGGGTGCCTTATGGGGGAAGCGCGACAACCCGGGACAGGGGCGTTCCCTGCGTCTGCCACCGTGCCAGGGACTCTTTCAAAAACGAGGTTCTCAAAAGACCTTCCTGGTCTGGGCAGGAATGAAGATCTTTATTTCTTATTTAAACTTCCAACAACAGAAGACGCCTTTTGAGGTTTGTGGTTAGCACAGTTCGTTGTTCTTAATGGTCCCACATGAAGTCTTTTACTGCGTGCAACGTCGCTTTATAGGAGTTATCAAAAATTATCTGACCGTCAAAACGTTTAAACACAGGCTTGCCACGAGGGTGCAAATGGAGCAGAGCCGTCCGCGGCTTAGGGCTGGTTTTATGGCCCAGCGGAGGGAGGGCCGTGTGTCTTTGAGCTCTCAGGGCGTGGCCGCGAATGCCAGGAGAACAAAGGCTTTGCGTGTCACCTTATGAAATGACGACGGTGACTTGAAACGAATCTCAGGGGCCATCAGATTCCTACCGTTGAGACTTTCCAGGGAGGGAGGCTGCACCTGTCCCCCCGCCCGCCCCCCTGCCAAGACCACCCACGAAGGCTGCGGGGAAACCCTCACTGGGCTGGAACAGGAAGCGGTAGGATTCAGATCTGGCCACGTGCTAGCGTCGAAGGAGGAGGACCTCAGTCACTGCTCGAGGAGCAGGGTGGGCAAGGTCAAAAACCAGCCCGCGGAAGCCTCAGGCCTCAAATGTTGTTCCTGGAGAACTTGGGTGCCTGCTCCCGGGGAAAACAATGGTGTGTGTGTGTGTGTTAAAATGCACACGACACAAACTTTACCATTTCAACCATTTTTGTGTACAGTTTGATGGCACTGACCACATTCACAGCTGTCGTAAGAATATTTTCATCTTCCCAAATTCCAGCCGCTGGTACCCACCATCTGTCTCTATGAATCTGACGACTCCAGGGACCTCACCTAAAGGAAGGCACCCAGGACTCGTCCGTTCGTGACCGGCTTATGTCACTCAGCACAGTGTCCTCCAGGTTCCTCCGGGTTGTAACAGGTGCCAGCATTTCACTGCTTTTTAATGCCAGACAGTATTCCATGGAGCATATGTACCACATTTTACTTCTCAGTTCATCAGTCCATGGACATTTGGAGAAAACAGAACTTTCCAAGGTGTTATATGCGAACAAGATTTATTCTAAGGAGTGTTATGCCACTTTACCAAAGAGTTTGCCTAATCTCTTTAATCCAATAGGAAAATAGATGCTGAAAGGTAAGAGTAAGTGGGTAAATAGCCCCTATTTAAATAATACCAAATATGTAAACACCCGTGTCATTCCCCCCTCCCCCACTCCAGTTATTTTTGTTCTGGAAGAATATGCAGAGTACAAAGTCTACATTTCAAAAATAGAATTTATGAGTCTAATCATATTAACTCAACAGGGAGCATAAATGCCAAAATAGCCTCTGTGAGTCATTTCTTGGATTCTGAAAGAAATTCATTTCAGACAGGAGTTTTCTTTGAGGTTTGTTTTAAGAAGTTCCAAGAGCAAACAGTGAAATAACAAAATGCCTGGAGGCAAAGATCTCAAAGCAGCCCTTCAAAATAGCAGCCCCAGTGGCAGAAGTCAGGGGCTGGCTCTGGGCTGGGGGTGGGGGACTCTTGTCCTTGCTCTGCTGGTCCGGGCTTGCCCATCCTCCCCCAGGTCTTGATGGTCCTGCTAAGCCTCTAGCCCATTTGAGAACCTGTGGTAGAGAGATGGGGACTGAGCGGTGGGGGAGGGTGGGCGGGGTTTGGTAGAGATGGGGAGTGTGGGAAAGGAAACCAAAGGTCCTGGGGGCTTTTCCAAGCCATAACCATTTTTGAAATGGGTCGATTTTGTGATTTTTCAGTTTCTAGTGATCACCCAGAATCTGGATAGAGCAAGCTTAAATTTAGGGCTGTCGTATGTGGCTGCAGAATGACACCGTGTATGCCACTGTGTGAGCCAGTGTCAGCTGCCGGGCCTGACTTCCTCGTCCTGGAGGCCCTCGCCCCCCTCTGCCTGTCCCCAAGCATTTGCAGGGGCTGCGCCTCCCCCGGGACTGCCAGGTGACGTGGGTGAGTCTCATTCTACAGCCATCGCTGAATTGTCTTATTGGCTCATTTTACCTACTCGCTTTGCCTGGAGAATAAAGCCTGTTGATCAAGAATAACACAGCCCACGTGTGCACCAGTCAATCCGAGTGGACACGCCGCAGCGGGTTCTCCAGAACCTGCCGACAGCGCAAGGGTGCTTGGGTGGCCTGTGCGTCCCGGGTCCGTGTGGGCCGAGTGAGCTGCTGCCAGCAGCTCCTTCTTTTTCTCTGGCGAAGTGAGTTGAGTGCGCAGGGAAGTCAGGGAAACCCTGGGTTGACCGGTGATAAATCTGCACATTCACTACAGGAATGGTCCGGGATTTCCCGAGTACTGGGAATCTCCAGGAGCTGGGCAGGGGATGGCCCATTGCCAAGTGTATTTAACCATTGAACCATCTTATGGAGGAGCATCTCCCTGGAGCAGTGTCCTATGGATACACTTAAAAAAATCTCAGTGTGGACACCCGGCAAATTCAGTGCTTTAACACAGCGACCACCGCACACTGAGTTATCTGCAAGTGTCAACGCTGCTTCTGGGACCACGGATTCAATGCGCCAATGACCCCAGACTCTTTTTCCCCACCCACGCCCAGGGTCCCCCAACCTGTAATGCCAGCTCTGAGTATAGGGAAGGGGAAAGGGGGGCCAAGGGAGGAAATGGTCGGATTTTCCGTGAAAATCTTCGAGAACCACTGCTGCACAAAGAGGCCGAGGAAAGCGATGGGCAGGGCGTGTCCTGCGAGAGGGCCGAGGGGTTGGGGGCGGAGAGCGAGCGAGACCCTCGAAGGGCTGAGGTGTGAGAGAGGGAGAGGAGGGTGGGGAAGGAAGGGAGGACGACGTTTCACTGTGTGTGAAGAGGGAATCTTTCTTCGGCTTTTTCCAGAGACTTCATTTGCTTTTTGTTTCAGTCTTTGCCTGCTGGGCAGTTTGGTTCTTGGATCAGACACCATGCTGTGGCTGGCTTCGGGGAGCCAGCAAACCGACCCAGCTTCCTGCAGGCTTCCCTGGCGCTGGTTACTATTAGTCTGTCATCATCCTCCCGTATCTGGGTCTTCTCACTTGTTCTGCCCACAGAGGTTATTGGCATTGGAACCGTGGTGCTAGGTACGGACCCTTGGATTTATCAGCCACGCCAGGTGGCTTCACCTTGATTTAGACGAATGTCATCTGAAGATCCCGAATCTGTAAATCGTGGTGCAGAAACTGGCTAAGGAAAGCCAGACGCAGACAATTCAAGGGATTGTCTCTTCCAGGGCCTTGCACTGCGAGGGGAGCACTGGTTTCCAGCAGGGAAGCCTGACAGGCCTCCCCAGGTCTCTGCCCAGGTGTCACCGAGCAGGAGTGCCCCCCGGGGAGTCAGAGCTGGCCTCAACCCCCACTGTTGCCAGCCCCCAGGTTCCCCAAAGGAAAATGATGTCCCGGGCAGACTAGCGCTCAGTCCTGCTTTCGTCCCAATGGAAGTCCATCCACATCAGGGGCCCTGCCCAGCGTTAGGAAACCCAAGGAGTACATTCTCTTCCTTGCTTATGATTTTTCCACAGGTGAAATTAGAGGCCTGCTTTGAAATCTGTCCCCAAAGCACAAGAGGATTCTCTTTGCACCTCTTTCCTTCGAGGCCCCTGTGAATCGAGGACCTGATACAGACGCTGATGATGGAACATAATAAGAGGACCGCCAGGGACAGCTTTTATGTGCTGTGACAGAGAGCCTGGTCGAAGCCTAGAATCTGGTTTTCATTTTTGTTTGTCTCAAGGCCGTCTGCGGAAGACCTAGACTGAAGTCCTGGAAGGACTGGGGTTTGCCGGAAGGTGCTGGGTTTGAGGCGTCTGTCTGTCCTTGGCGAGGCTGCTGAGAATCGTCTAAACCGAGCTGTCCCCCTGCCCCTCTGGGGAGCCTGTGTCATGGCAGCTTCCAAGGACATTTTTGGACATGATGTTTCTTTCAGTATTTTAACTTATTGACAAAACTGGAATGGGTTAAAAAAATTGGAAGGGGTGCAGGAGAAGTCTTGGAGAAAGCGGCCTGACCAGGTCACCCCGGAACACCATTTGCCTTTGGACTTGGTTGGGCGGTGGGCCCTGGGGAGACGGGCAGGTTCCTGTGCTCATCGGCCGGCCGGCATTGACCTTGTACCGGAGCAGCAGGCATTGTCAGACTGTCCCTTCGGTGTTCGTTCATTCACCCCTGTCACGACGTTCCCTGGTGGCTGATGGGCGCTGGGAGGCTGACTCAGCCAGCTCCAACCGGCCACAGGGCTCTTCGAATGTGAACCAGAACTTTCTTTTGTAAGTAAGACGTGGAAAAAAAATCAGCCCGAGTAGGAAGGCTTTGTCACAGAAAGCCAGACTTTCCTGCCCTCCCCATCCCCCCACCCCTCGCCGCCCCCACAGACAGGCCAGCTCCCTGCAAATATCCTCTGGAATGAAAATGTCAGCCCTTTCTGTGTTCAGTCCTGCGGGTAATCCCCGCCAGGTTGCTAAGCAACAGCTGCATATCACTCGAGAAGGGCCCAGTTCTGGCCAGCTTTCCGTCACGGGAAACACAGGTGCTCACCGGTTCTTCCCTCCTGTCGGGACAGGTATGGTGCTATTTTGGTTTCTCCACTGGTTGACTTTGTAAGTTAAACGAATAGATTTGTGGCCTCGTCAAATAGCATCTCTTAAGCCCTCGCTTTGAAAGACGAAGATATCAGGGTCGGGGCCCCTCCCCTCATCGCCTCCCACCCCCTCTTCTGCCCTAAGGGTGACCCTGGCATTGGAGCCCCCGGCTCCCCTCCCTAGAAGCCAGATGTGCCCCCCCGCCCCCGCCCATCTCCCGAAGGGTTAATCAGACGTCACCGCTTCTCCTCCGAACTCCCGCCGCTGGGCCCTTGGAAAGTCCCGGGACATGCTTTCTGGCAGGAGCCGGAGATGCGGCGCCTGGCCGGGAAGACACGCTCTCCATCCTGTAGACCCGGGGACCTGCGTGGCCGTTCCGGCCGGTGCGGTGGCAGCCCTCACAGGGGCGGTTGGAAGTGGGGTTCCAGCTTCACAGGCAGCCCCCCAGGACAGCGTCGAGGGCACTGGCCTCAGAGCGCTCACGAGGAGCTGGCTCTCGTTCCGTCCACAAATATTTACGGAGCTCCATCTTCCTCTGTGCAAGGCTGTTCTTTCATTTTATTGTTTTCGTTTTCCTTTTCAGACGCCTTCACCTATTACTGCTCCGGGGGTGTTTTTTTGTTTTTTTTTTTTCAGTTTACTGTTTCAAGGAAAAGCAGGTCTTCCGAAGCGGGTGCAGCAGGCAGGGGCCTGCACAGGGGAAGGGCCGGCAAGCCCCTCGGGGAGGGGGCGGAGCGCTGGACGGCCGTTTTGTTCTTCCTGCGTCACACAGATGCAGGAGGGGATGGGGCAGGGGCAGCTCCGTTTCCGGGGGTCACGCTTGTTCGCTTAACACGGACGCCTGTATCTACCTTCCTTCCTCCTCCTCCTCCTCCTCCTCCCTTTCCTTTCCTTCCCTCCCCGCCTCTGTTTTCCTCCATCAAATCTGATTTCTAACACAAAGAACGAGAAATCACCCCCTAAAATTCCAGGAACCTTCCAGGTATCTATGTCTTCAGTTAGCTCCAGCAAATACAATAACCTAACCATCGTTTGACTTTCTTCATGGAGTCTTTACGTTTCAGGTCAGTTTAGGTTCACAGCGACACTGGGCGGAAGGCACAGAGGTGCCCTGCACACCCCCGGCCCTCCCCCACGCACAGCTTCCCCCGCTGCCAGCCTCCCCCTGGGAGCGGTGTGGTTGTTACAATCAGTGAATGTATGTTGATGGTCATTGTCACCTAAATCCACAGTTTCCACTAGGGTTCACTCTGCACGGTACATTCTCTGGGTTTGGGCAAAGGTCGAATGACCTGTGCCCACCATCACCGTGTCATCCAGAGTGTTTTCAGTGCCCTAACACTGCTCTGATCTGCCCGCCCGCCCTTCCCTTCCAAAGCCAGGCAATGGGGATCTTCCCCCTGTCTCCCTGGTTTCTCCTTTTCCAGAACGTCATACAGTTGGAATCATGCCTTTCAGATTGGCTTCTTTCACTCAATAATATGTGTGTAAGTTTCCTCCATGTCTTTTCATGGCTTCATAGCTCATTTCTTTTTAGCGCTGAATGATATTCCATTGCCTGGGTGTGCCACAGTTTTATCCACTCACGTACTGAAGGGTGTCTTGGTTGCTTCCAAGTTTGGGCAGTTATGCATACAACTGATATAAATATCTGTGTGCGTTTTTGGTGGGGGCATCAATTTTCAACTCCACTGGGTAAATAACAAGGAGTGTGGTTGCTGGATTCTATGGAAAGAGTGTGTTCAGTTTGGTAAGAACCCACCCAAGTCTTTCGGAGTGGCTGCACCATTCTGCATCGCCACCAGCAGTAACCGGGAGTGCCTGGTGCCCCACGTCCCTGTGTCAGCACTCGGTGCCGTCGGTGTTCTGGGGTTTGGCTGTTTGCACAGGTGTGCCGTGGTATCTTGTTGTTGTTTTCACTCGTGTTTCACCGGTGATGACTTATGACTTGGAGCATCTGTTCGTATGCTTGTCTGTCATCCGGGTACCTTCCTTGATGAGGTCTCTCTTGATGTCCTTGCCCATCTTTTAATCCGGTTGTTTTCTGGTGGAGTGTCCCGAGTTCCTTGTCTATTTTAGGGAACAGCCCCTTTTTCAGATGTTTCTTTGGCACATGTTTTCCCAGTTGGTGGCTTGTCTCCTCATCCTCTTGCCATTGTCCTTCACATGACAGAAACTTTTGAATTTTAGTGAAGTCTACTTTGTCAATTTTTGTTTAAAATGAAAGCGTGTTTTCCAGTTCCAGGGGCCAGGCCTTCTGAAGTCTCGCTGTACAGGGTCTCTCTTGACCGAGGAAGGGGGCCTGCTCCCACACAGGGGCTGGATGTGGGGAGAGGGTGTGCCCAGGCCCAGCCTTCCAGAAACAAACAAACAAGCAAACAAGCAAACAAAGGGAAGGAGGATCTTAGAAGCTCTCTCGCTTGAGAAACCTTTTCTCCTTCCTGCCCCATTAGCATAATGAGAGCCTGGCGCTGGCCAGTCCGTCAGCACGGGGAGCCCCTTTCTCAGATGGAGGAGTCACCGTCGTGTGTGGTGTGTGCGATGCGCCCGAGAGCCCTGCCCGGGGGGGAGGTCTGTCGACACAGTGGTAATGAGTCACTGCTCCGCATGAGAAACGAATGGACCGGTGCCATGCGGCCCTCTGAGGCCCGCCTTCGCCAGTACAGGAGGGCAGGGGCAGCTGCCGCCCGGGCTCTCGGACATGGGAAGTGCAGGCCCACCTGCTCCTCCGATCCCCCTGGGGGACAGGCAGGCAGGAGGCTGGCCAGTGGTGCCCACGCGAGCATGGGATGTCACCTCGAGGTGACCTCATGTCCCCAGCCACCAGCCTCCTTCTTCTCTTACTCTTTCTTTAACCCTTCAACCCCCCGGAGAGCTGGACCCTGCCTGCTGACCTAAGTTGACCTCCTTCCGTGAGACGGCAGGGTGTGCTGGCTGGTCCACCAGGAGCTGACAGCCAAGGCCGTAGCCCCACCTTGCATTCCCCTCCGACCTCACCAGGCGGGGCGGCTCCACTAGTTAGTGTTTGTGAAGTTCTCTGAAGATGCCAAGCGCTCCACGGAAGCTGGCTCTCGCCGTGTGGATCAGGGAAGACGGCGCGCTGGTCTCTCCAGCGGGGCGCGAGCCTTCACGGTCTCCCTCCCTCCCCCGGGTGTGGAGGCCCCACAGGCTCCACCGGGCTCCACAGCTCCTCCTCCGCACGGGGAAATGCTGCTGTGTTGTGCGTGTAGTGTGTGTTGTGTGTGGTGTGTGGTGTGTCTGTGTGCGGTGTGATGTGCATGGTCTGTGCGGTGTGGGGTGTGTCTGTGTGATGACGTGTGTGCTTTGTATTGTGTATGTGGTACGGTGTGTGTGGTGTGAGGTATGTATGGTATGTGTGTTGCAGTGTGTGTGATAAGTGTGGTTTATGTTGTGTGTGTGCTGTGTGTTGGCATGTATGGTGCGTGTGTGGTCTGTGTGGTGTATCTTGTGTATGGGGTGTGTGTGATATATATAATGTATGGTATGCATGGTTTGCATTGTGTGTTGTGTGTGGTATGTGTTGGTGTGTTGCATGTGATATATATGGTATGTGTGCTTTGTGTTATGTATGGTTTATGTTGTGTGTGTTTGATATGTGTTGGTGTATATGGTGCATGTGGTTTGTGGTGTATGTGTGCTGTGGTGTATGTGTTGTGTGTGTGTGTGTTGTGCGTGGTTGGTGGTGTATGTGGTGTATGTGGTGTGTTGCATGTGATTGGTATGGGTGGTGTGTGTGGCGTGTATGGCATGTGTGATATGTACAATGTGTGGTGTGTGTGGTGTGCTGGTATGTGTGTTGTGGTGTGTGTGTGTGTCTGTGTCCGCCTGGGCCCCGGCGTGTACCTGGCGCTGCAGCATGGCTGCGGCCCGAGCCCCCCCACCACCCTGGGGGAGACCAGCCCTTGGCAAGGGCAGGGGCGGAGCTGTCGCTGGAGGTGACTTGGCCGCGGGCGGCCCTGAACTTTTGTTCTGAGAACACCACCTACGCGCCAGGCAGCCTGCCAGGCGCTGCGCCGCCCCCGCGGAGTCAGTCAAGCCGACACGAAAGCCATTAGCTCCCGACTGACAGGGGTTTTTAATTTTTTTTTAAACCATCCCAGATAGCTGCTTCTCTTCTTCTTCACCCTGATTCCTGCGAACCTGGATCGGGGCCCCTCCCTCCCCACCCTGGCTGGGCCCCAGGCTCCACGGCCCCCCTGCTCCTGCCTGGCCCTCCGGAGGGCCTGCTCCCTGCCACCTCCACAGGATGAGCCTGCAGCTGCTGCCCAGGATGCGTCCCAGGGGAGCCGTGGCCTGAGGCCGCTGGGCTGCTCTGCAGACTGGGGACCCAGGGCAGGGGACCCAGATCCCCGCAAGCTCTCGCCCCGTGCACACGCGGGGAGCTGCTATGGGCACAGGGGAGACCCCCACCCCCTCTGAGGCAGAGGTCTGCTGTCCCGTGCCCTGGAGGGTCCTTCCTGGGTCACGGCCACTCGGGGAGGGTCTGCCTGAACAGGGTCCCTCCCTGCCCCTGCCTCACCCTTTGGAGAGCTGGGTTGGTGAGGGGCAGAGGAGAGAATCCGCCCCGACACCCTCATTTCTTCCTCGCTGTCCTCCAGTGGAAAGGTCCCCTGTGGTGTCTTTTAAAAAATTAAGATGTCCAGCCAGGGTACATTCCTGGGTTGCAGGCCATAGCCCCCAGCAACCGCACAATGATGTGTGTTTCTGTCTGTCTCTCTCTCTTTCTCTCTCTCTCTCTCTCTCCCCTCTCTAAAAATAAATAAATAAAATCTTAAAAAAAATTAAGATGTAATTCACATGCTGTAAAACTTGCCCTTTAAGCCATGATAAGGCACCTAATTCAGCGGGGCTGAGTGTACTCTCAACGTTGTGCAGCTGCCACTGCTACCTGATTTCGGAACATTTCACCCCCCCCACCCCCAAGAAACCTCTCGCCAGCAGCAGCCACCCCCACCTCCCTGCAAGCCCCAGTCCCGGCAACGTGCACAACCCGCCACACGAATGAAGAAACCGTGTGCTATGTGGCCTCTTGTGACTGGCTTCTCTCACTTCCCCGCTGCTGCCCGGGTGCCCAGGTGGCAGCCTTCTCGCGGCTGGACGACACTCCACGGTGTGGCCACAGCCGGTGTTCATTCGTCAGCGGACGGGCTGCAGTGGCTTTTAAATGTCCCTACCCCCATCCCATCCAGCGTCTCCTCCTCAAGGGCAGGGGTCCTGGTGCCCAGTGTTGGACTCTTCCGGTAGGCGTGGAGAGCAAATAACCGAAGGGAACCTGGGTGGCCACATCTCGCTCTGCCACACGCAGATCGGGCAACCGGGAGGTCTCTCCGTACATCTCCCCCTCCCCCGCCTCCGTGTCTTCATCTGCGCAATGAAGGGTTTGAGCCGCATGGCCTCCAGCTTCTCTCGGCCTCTCTTTTAGCAAAGCCATGAACAGGCAGCCTTGGGTTGTCGCCTTCGAGAAAGGGAGGGAAAAGCAAGCTGTGGACCAACAGGGTTGGTGCGGCCGTAACTGAACGCATTTGTTAATAATCTGGGTCAGTCTCCAGAAGACACTTGTAACAGGTTCCCAGGTGACAGAAAGTCACTGTGAATGACAGGGGAAGGGGTGACAGGCCAAGGAAAAAGAAGAAGAAATGCAACAGGAACAAACGTGCAGATTAGCTCCCAACCCCTGGATCAGTACTGGCTGGGGGGGGGCGGGAGGGACCAGGCAGTGCCCACTTAGAAAGGGGGGTTTCTTGGCCCCACGTACATCTCCTTTCGAGCCATCATTGGGCTGGGCTCCCAGATCAGCTGCTGTGCCTCCAGATGATATTACTAGGACTAGAGGGGGTGAAACAAGGGAGGTGACACTGGCGAGACCACCCCTGATGTGGCTGCCACATTCTGAGAGGAAGGCCACCGAAAAGAGCCAGCCTGCAGGAAGAGGTCACCGGTAAAGCATTATAGGGAGCCCCAGAGCCCAGGATTCTGGTCTGCGGGGCGAGACGGGGAGAGCGGTTCATGAACACGAAGGCTGATCCCTGGACGCAAGGAGTTGACATCTGCCGTGTGACCCGGAGGGAGGCTGGAGTCGTGAGGTGGTGGACTGTCACCCAGGGCCCGGGAGAATTTCTGTGGCAGCGCAAGCCACTGGGACCTGGAGAGACCAGGTGTAGAGCAGGGAGGTGGGGCGCCCACGTAGCAGGGCCTGTGACTGGGGACTCCCCGGGTTCTTTTCCGTTTGTGGGGTGTAGTGAATTGCACTTAGATAAGCCGGGGCTCCCACTGGGAGCCAGACAAAGCCGGCCTGCTGCCAGGTTGGATTGTGAGCTTAGACGGTATATGCAAATGTATTGTTCTCCTCAGCAGCTGCAACGCCACAGGTGAATTACCTGCTGAGGCAACCGTGGATTCATTCGTGTGAGACAATCAGCCGTCTCAGGTGGGAGACAGACAACCAGCCGTCTCAGATGGGAGATGGACAATCAGCCATCTCGAAGTCCGGGTCAGCCCACAGCGGAATCAGATGGGATGACTCAGCAACCCGAAGTCTGCTCTGGAAGCTGGGTTCTTCCTGAAACTCCTGCCTGGTGTCCTTGACCATCAGGCACGGGGCTGGGCTCGGCCTGGGCTTGGCGAGGCCGTCGGTGGGTTGCCTTTTGCACCTGGAGAACTTCGGGAAGAGGGATGAAAGCCCTACAGCTGCTTCCTGAATCCTGGGTCCGAAAACCATCTAACCTGGAGCAGGTGGCCCTTTCTCCACCGGAGCGGCCGGGGACGCTTCTGCAGGCAGACCGTCGGCCAGTGAGGTGGGCGGCCTGGTTCTTAGCACGCTCGGCCGGTGGCGTTCTCAGGGCCAACTGTCACTTCTTACTGACCCCGATGGATTCGGGGATCCAAAGGCCCGGGTCTGGCCCTGTAAAGCAAATGTTTGGGAGGGAGTGTCTGCTGATACGTAAGTCCAGGCGAGGTGATACTATTAATTGTTTGATTACCGCACTCCTCCCTCCTGCACTCCATGCAAATGAAGGCAGGGCTGGGAGGGCCCGAGGGACACGCTGCTTTGCCTAAGGAGGGCGGCCTGGCTGTGGAAGAGCTGCTCCCCAGGCTCGCCTAGGACGCCTCACCGTCCTGCAGGCCTTGCTTGGGCCTGCCCAGTCCCCACAGTGGAGGCCCTGGCTGGGCTGGAGCTCGGCCACTTGGAGAGACCAGCGTCACACATTCCGAAGTGCTCAGTGGACAAGGACACCCTGAACTTGGGAAACAAAGGACAGGAATGTGAGCCTGTGATCTGCCCCCCTGCTGTGTAGGTCACAGGGCTGCAGGCAAATGCCCAGGCAGGGAGGGCGGGACTAGGCAACGGCGGGGAGGCGCCTGACACCTGGAGCAAGAGAAGACAGACACGTCGGCCTTGTGCTGTGAGCTGTGCACTGTCAGACACGGCCCTGAGTGGGTGCAGCCGAGGCGGGGGTGACTCAGACCCCAGTCCCTTCGTCTGTGGCAGGGAGACCGCAGGCCCGGAGCGTGTGTCCTGGCCATCTCGCTCAGCATTGCAGCTCCCGCTAGCACGGCGAATGCAGCTCTCGCCCTGGCACTGGGGTGGCTTTGGGACACATCCAGGGATGTTCTCGCTCACCGAGGATTCAGGTCTTACCCAGCTAGGACTGCCTGTCTTCAGGGACCCCTACACCAGGTGCCTGAGGACCCCCTGCCCCCAGGGTTGCCCAGCAGCCCTGGAAAGGGGAGAACTGCCCTTGGAAATGTTGGCAGTGCTGACACAATGCCGGCCGCCATGGCCACGTTCGCATCGACACACACGCCAGCAATTTGGGTGCAGGGAGGGAGGGTGTTTCTGAGCCCCCTCCCCTTCCTTTCTCAGGAGCCTCTACCACTTGGCCCGCCTCCATCAACCAGCCCCAGAGACAGTGCCCCCTGCAGGAAAGCAAGAGGGCAGGGGTGCAGACCCAGGCCCAGTGTGCCAACCTCTGCCGCCCCACACACCTCGTTCTCCCTGCCTCATCCCACTTTCAGGCCTTCCTCCCCCCAGCTGCCGAGTCTTGCACCTGCTTCTCTTGGGCCCTTTGGAGTTTGGACTCGGGCACAGGCTGCCTCTCTGTCTCCTGGGGGCTCCCCGTGGCCTGTTATGAGTAGGGGGGCTCAAGAGACTTCCGGTACCAAAACCAGGACGGAAGGGGACAGTCGGTCACCCTCTTTATTCATTACCCCCTTGGGGTCTAGAATAGCAATTCTTAAAATTCTCTGGACGCTGGGTCTTTCTGAGGATCTAAAGGCCCTGACTTTCTCTTCCGTATAGTATATACAGGCCCTTAGGGGTGTATTAGGGCGCTACGATCCCCTGAGCAATTCAAGGGGGGAGTTTGGGGACCCGTGGGCCTGCCCAGAGACCTCAGTAAAAGTGGCAGCGCCTGGGGAGGGCCCGGCGTCACAGTTAACTAACTGCATTAGGTCTGGGGGCCACAGGCCACGGTCCTAGCCTAGCTCTGCCACTTGGCAGCTTCAAGCCCACGTTCCAGCATCTACACCACTCCAGCCTCCCTTTCTACATCTGTGAAATGGGAGTCAGACCCGCTTCACGGGCGGGAAGACTGTTAATACCACCAGGACAGTGGGGAACAGAGTCTCCAGGACAAACGGACTCATCTGTGCACAAGATCAGCGATGGCACAGACACGGGGCTGCTATGTCCCCGCCGAGGACGGTTCTGGGCTGGAGACGCGGCGGGAATACCATGAGGTCCTGGCCTCCCAGCTTAGGTCTGAGTGGGTCGAAGCCAAGGGAAGAGACGCTGCTCTGGTGACTTCCGTGCTTGCCAGCATTCGGCTTCGGAATTCCCCACGGCGCCCACTTTCAGGTCTGCGTCAGCTGGTTACCCATCGGCCTTGTCCTCAGCAGGCGCCAGGGGCGGGGCGCTCCTACGTGGGACAGAAAAGCTCACGTCGCCCCTCCAGGGAGCACGGGCAAGGCCTTATTGCTTCAGGGCCATCGCTGGCTTTCTTAGTGAGACTTCATTTTACTTCTTTCTTACCGATGTTTTATTTCTTACTGATATTTTATTTCTTACCAGTATTTTATTTTATCTCTTACCGATATTTTATTTCTTACCGCTATTTTATTTCTTACCAGTATTTTATTTTATCTCTTACCAATATTTTATTTCTTTTTTACCAATATTTTATTTTATTTCTTACCCATCTTTTACTTTATTTCTTACTGATATGTCCTCTTTTACTCACTGATATTTGAAGGAAGCCAGTTTGACTCCCCTATCCTCACACTCCTAATGAGAAACTTTTTCACTTCTTCTTTCCAACAGATGATTAGCTCTCTGAGCTCTTGCCAACCTAATTTCATGAGCAAACTCTCCTTGTTCCTTTGGAATGGGCCAGGAGCCCCAGCAGGGGGCCCAGGCGGGCGGGCGGGCAGGCGAGGCTGGCGCGCGGGCAGGCCGGCACACTGGCAGGGCGGCGGCTGACGTGGGAGCCCCCGGGGCGGGCGCTGACTGGGCCGGCTCTTTACTACATTGTTTTTTAACAGCCTCCCTTCCAGGAAGAGCTGAGAACACGCACGACACCCTCATTTACAGCACCCGGCGTGTCACCAGGGCGTCATGCGGGCCAAGAAAGGGAGAGTCCAGGAGAGATGAGATTAGTTGGCAGGCGGGCGTGTCACCTGATGCGCAGAGAGAGCCCGGGGGACCAGAGGGCCGCAGTGGCGCTGCCCGGGGACACACGGCGGGCTGCGCTCGGGAACGGCCGGCGTGGGCCGAATTTCTTCCTGAAAAAGTCCCAGGAGTCAAGGGGATCTTGGTCTGGGGAAAAGAGCTGGTCTCGGGCTGGCGGACTGCCAGAGTGACGTGGACAAACCATGTCTCCTCTCTGAGCCTCAGTTTCCCTCCTGGTACGATCAGGGTGTTCAGTCATGCTTCCTTAGTGGGGGGGGGGGCAGCACAGGGCAGTTAGGTGTGGGGGCCCCTGGCGCCAGCCCTTCGTCCCCCTGGCTGTGGCACTACCTGGCGTAGAGGCAAGCAGTGTCCCCACGTTCACCAGAGACATCGGTCACCTGTGGTCTCCCTGCGCCGCTGCGAGGGTCCTGAGTGATAAAGCTTCCGTAACTCCTAGCAGAGCGGCAGCAGCCCAGCCCGGTGGGCGCCCAGTCCCCAGGCGCTCTGGTCAATGTTGGCGCCACGAGTGAGCGCCTGCGTGGGGGACTGTGAGGGTGGTGAGCGCCGACACTCGGCCCAGCGGGCGCGCCCCGTCTCCTGTGACGCGGCCCAAGGCCGCAGGCTCCCTTCCTCTGCTGGTGGAAGTCACCAATACGTCCGCTTCCATTGCACTACGGCTCCTCAAACGCGGTCGCTTTTCATTTAAAACCGTTTCCCTAAGGCAAAGGTTAAGCTGCCCACTGGGGGGTGAAGGATAGAAAAGGAATAATGATAACAACAACAAGGAGAAGAACAGCAGCAACTTCCTCTACTCGGCTCTGGAGACTGGACAGAGCGCGTTCAAGGGCATCATCTCCCTGGATGCTCCCGACAGCCCCGCGAGGAGGGAGGACAGGCTGGTCTGGGGGCTGCAGGTGAGGAAACGGGGTCCGAGGCTGTCCAAGGTGGCATGACCGGGAAGGGCTGGCGACGGGACTAGAAGTCACGTCCTCTGGCCCCACATCTAATGTCTGTCTGAGGCAAAACAGGATGGCAGTTGGCTGTCCAGGATCTGAAAAAAACACACACAGGGTTTCCGCTGTGTCTTTTCACCTTTGCGCATAGTATGACCGGTTGTTGGAACGGCGGGGACCCCCACAGTCTACACGTGCTGTCCGGGGCCTGTGTGGACCACCACCCCATGTACGGGCTCCATGTACGGGGTCGCCCTTCACACATGCCCGCCCCTGGGAAGAGCCTCCCCCAGCCTGAGGCAAAGGGGTCCTGCTTCCAAGTCAACATTTCGCGCCCCGCCCCCCACCCCCGCCCCCGCCAAGCCGGGTGAGCCCTTGAGAAGACAAGGAATCCGTGTCGATGCTGAGGAATGAGCCGATGCAGTTCTCACAGGGGCAGGGGAGATCTCACAGCTCAGCAAACGGGGAGCTTGATTCGGTTACTAGAGACATTAGCGATGAGCGGGGTGCACCTTTACAACAGCACAAACAGCAAGTGTCAACTGGAAATCACCCAGCACGAAAGGCTGGGCAGAGACCCCGGGAGAGGGCTGCCGGCAGCAGCGTGCAGGGCTTTGCTGGGTGAGACCCCACTCCCCATCCCGCAGACCCGGGGCCTCGGGAGGGAGCAGGCCGCTGCCGGGCGAGTCTCATCAGGCCGCTGGCCCCTTCCCGTACGTATGTGGCTGGCAGCCTGGGACAGACGCTCCTCCTCCCTCTCACGTAGGCAGCTTATCTCAGGTCTTGTTGGGGCTTAGGAACCCTTTAATCTCCCAGATCGTTTTTTAACGGATCAGCCTCTATTTTTACTCCTGGATGGCGGCGTGAATCAGAGCCGCGGCTGACTCCACCGGACATGTGGAGGCCTGTCCCCAGCCCTGAATTCCTGGCAGCTCCCGGCGGCAAGTTACGGACAGGGCCGGGAGACCGAAATGAAAATACCGGCAAGACGGGGCCTGTTCTTGGCCACGCCGTCGGATGCCCTGTGGCGTCCAGCAAGGAGCTGCCGAGGATAAACACCCGGGACCCTGCTGTCCAGGAGCTCTCCGTCCTCACCCCGCAGTGTGTGGATCGCAAGGCGATGCAGCCAGCAGCATGTTTTCTGCATGGATGAGCCCGGTGCCTATTTTCCCGAAGCAAAATGTTTGCGGATGTGGCAACGCGCACAGGAGTTTCTGAGCTTGGCGCGAGCTGGCAGGCCTTCGTGTTCTTTTCCTACGTGTGGTCACTGTGTTCACCCTCCACACTCCCCCTAAGGGGACCCCGGGGGTGTGTGGGTGTTCTGTGGAGCCCGTGGCTCCTTTGGGTGCTTATTGAACTCCACCCTGGAACCTTGCAGAAAGGGGATTTGGGCCGTTCCGGGTGTCCCAGTCTGGGAGCCAGGGAGTTACCGGGGCGCAGTGGCGGGGTTGTTTTGTAGTGGTGCTGCTCTGGGTTGAGCTGTCAACACGCTCAGCAAACTGGAGACTGGAGAATTAGACTTTGGGGGGGTGGGGAGCAGGGACAACGCGTTCCCAGTGGGGCTGGAGACTCAGAGTCTAGGGCCCTGGGCATTTGGGGCAATGTCGTGAGCTTGCCGTAGCCCAGAGGTTCTGGGGAGAATGGTCTGAAAGGGGGGCCGGCCACAGCCGTGGTCACACGCAGAAGCCCGCCCGTGCCCCTGTCGGACTCACAGAGCCGTGCGGATTGGACCGGGGCCATGACTCACACACCTGCCGGGGCTGCCCCTTCTGAAGGCAGCTGCTCAGCCCACAGCTGACCTGAGGGAACACCTCTATCCTGCTCCTTATTCACAGGTGACCTTGTCCGGATGGGACAGGACTTCCCAGAGAAGCGAACTACAGAGGCTGAGAAGGCCCCAGATGTGCGGCTGGCAAGCCAGAGACCTGGGGGAGCCGAGCTGTGGTCTGAGTCTCAGGGCTGGAAAAGACCAGCGCCGTAGCTCCCACGGCCAGGCAGGCGGAGTTCCCTCTGAGTCCGGCGTTCTGGTCCAACCAGGGCTCCAGCTGACTGGGCGAGGCCCACCCACAGGACGGAGGGCCCTGCGCTTTACCCGGTCTACTGAGTTAAATGTTAATCTCATCCAGAAATGCCCTTACAGAAACATTCCAAATGTTTGGACCCACATCTGGGCACCCCGTGGCCCAGTCAAGGGGACACATGAAATGAACCATCCTAAGGCCCCATGTCACAATTCCTGTCTTTGGAGACCTCGGGCCTGCTGGGGGGTCCTGCCCAAAGCCAGGGCGGCCATGCGGTGAGTAGCGGTGAGTGGTGACTTCTGAGGGCTGCAGGGTAAGAGCCCTAAGCAAGGAGCGTCGCAGCTAGCAAGGACGGCCCTGGTCTCTCTCCTGGAGCCATGGTGGAATCAGTCTGTTGGTACCGGAAGGAGAAGCGAGGAGACAGCGAGAGAGAAGCAGAGACTGACTGGCCGTAGGGAACCCCTGCCCATGGGATTCCCGCAGTGAGGATCCAGGACAGTGTGGGACTCAGGGACACCTGAGCGACCCCCCAGGTTCACCCTCATGGGGCAGGCAACACACCCAGAGACTATCCCACCCACGTTTCTTCTTACCAGCCGCAGGATTTGTGGCAGAGGGAAAGCTGGGGTCAAGGGCTGCTTTCCAAGCGGTTCTCCCCGGCGGGTGCTGTCAGGGGCTTCCCAGACCCCCCAGCTCGCTCATCGGGTCTCTGACGGGTCTCAGGTGCTTTAGGAGGTGTCTGCGAGGTAGGCAAAGACCCCTCCCGTGAGGCACTTACGCTGCAGCAAGGGCAGCAGGCGAAACCCCCGACATATATGATAAGATAATGATAGAACAAATAAGTATAATACAATACGGTAATAAAGATAGCATATCACATAAGCAAATGTCACAGTTTGTTGAAGGTGCTGAGTGTACTGGAAGGGAAGGAAACGGAACAGGGAGGAGAACCTAGAACTAGACAGATGGCAGTTCTATCTAGGGGTGGTCAAGGTCAGCCCCGCTGAGAAGACAATCTTTATGGAAAGGCCTTCAAGAGGTGAAGGAGCTAGCCACGGGGGCATCTGGGGAGAGTGTTCAGGCAGATGGAGCAGCCACCGCCAAGGTCCTGGGGCAGGGGCATCAGGCACGTTCAAGAATAACAGGAGGCCAGTGTGGCTGAACCTGGAGCGGGGGGAGAGAAATGGGGAAGGGCTGGGGCAAGGTCACACAGGGTGCTGGGGAGACAGAGAGGAATCAAGTGTGGCCTTGGGCCTGAGCATATGGGTGTTTGATTAGTTTGATCCCTGATCGGATTCTTCTGGTGGGGGAGGGGAGACATGTACTGTGACCCGCACCGCCCACCCCCAGGAGGTCTCCACGCAGCTCCCCTCTGTAGAGCACCACTGTGTTCTGGGGGCGTCAGTTCCGACGGGCAAGGGGGCAGCGGTCTACATACCGTGTTCCTCCCACATTAGTTAGGCGGGGGAAAGGCCGGGAAACCAACGTTGCCAGCACATAGAAATGAGCAAACATCTACTATCGCCTACTATGTGCAAACTCTCTCCTAAGGCAAGTCTTTTTATGTATCATTTATATACATTCCAGCTAGGTATCTCGGCCTGAAGTACACTAGGCAACGAGGTACAATTTTTTAAAGGCTCTTGCGGCTGTGGGGGAGGCAGGGGGAGGGGCGGTATCTGAACGGAGCAGCTCCGTGTTTCGGTAGAGCTTCCCGTGCTCGTCTCAGATTGCAGGACCTGGGCCCGCTTCCTCCGGTTTGGGTGGGGCCCGCCTCTGAGGAGCGGCGACTCTCTGACCAGTCACTATCTTAATTCGTGTGGTTTCATTCCCCAGGAAGCGAGAGGACTGTCATCTTACACATGGTATAAAACATCCTCTATGGCTTCACGTGATGTGGTTCACAGCCTATCCTGCACAGTAATTGCAGTTTTGGATTTTAACCTCCCCTCTTTGGATTGTTCGCAGGCTGCTGTGGGGGTTCCTGGGTGGTGAGTTTTAGTCTCTCCGAGGCCCCGGTTTGAGCCTCAGGTCCCGCAGGGATGGCCCCCAGAGGGGGTCCCTGCTTCTACCCGACACCTGGCTTCATCGTGGCTTCGCCATCCAGTGCACGTCCTGACCTTCTCACGGGGCAGCGTGGTCACTTTTTGGTGACATTACGTTCTATGGTGACAGTAACAAATGCTATGGACTGAGGGCTGTATCCCACCAGAATTACTATGATGACGCCCTAACCCCCAACGTGATGGCAGCAGGCAGTGGGGCCTTTGGGAGGCAATTAGGGTTAGATGAAGTCCAGACGGTGTGGCCCCCGTGATGGGATTAGTGTCCTTATAAGAACACAGAGGGACCCTAAAGCTTCCTCCCTCCTCCCGGTGAGCACGCAGCAGGAAGGTGGCCATCTGCAAGCCAGGAGAAAACCCTCACCAGCAACTGATTCTGTTGGCACCTTGACCTTGGATTTCCCAGCCTCTGGAACTGTGAGAAACAGTGTCTGTTGTTCAAAGCGCCCAGACTGTGGTGTTTTGCCCTTGCAGCAGGAGCTACCTGTGACAACGGATGTAAGGGGTTTGGTCTTCCTGGTGATGCAAACTCATGAAGGTTGTAAATATTTACTATTTCCATTTTTACCTTTCTGAGTATTTAAAAAAATGTGGTCTAATTTAAGTACAATGAAAGGCACAGCTCTTGAGTTCAGGACATTTGGACAAGGGGACGCCTGTGTGACCATGACCTCCAGCGAGAGCTGGGGCGTATCCACCTCTCTGTCCCTTCCCAGTTAGTGATTGGCCCGCCCTCCCAACCCTGGAGGCCGCAACTCTCTGACTTCCGTCACTGTAGATTAACTCGGTGTGTTCTGGAGTTTCAAATACACGGGTTCTTCCAGTGCGTGCTTTTTCTGCATCTGACTTGGGTCACTCACTATGATGTTTTGAGATATGTGGTTGAGCCTATCGAGAATTTGTTCCTCTTTATTGCTGAGTGGTATTCCACGTATGAACATGCCACTGTTTGTTCATCTGTCCTCCAGTTGACGGATATTTATTTTTTGTGGCTATTGTATTTCGGCTGTAAACGTTCTTGCGTCCGTCTTTCTGTAGACAGGTTTTCGTTGTTCTTGGGTATGTATGTGGCAGTGGAATTGCTGGGTCATGGAGGAGACACGGATTTAACCGGGAAGGAGCTGCCAAACCGATCTCTAGTGTGGCTGGACCGTTCCCCTCCCTCCCAGAGATGTGCACTTGCTCTGCACCTGGCCAGCACCTGTGCCGCCGATCACGTTGTGTTTTAGCTATTGTAGTGGGTGCGAAGTGGCACCTTGCTGGAGTTTTAATTTCTATTTCCCTGGTGGCAAATTCTGTAGAGCAACTGTCCGTGCTTACTGGCCTTCCTGTGTCTTCTTTGGTGAAGTGTCTGTCCAAGGTTTTGGCCCATGTTTAAAATGAAGTTATTTGATGTTTTATGTTCATTTGTAGGTGCTCTGTTTATTTTCGTACTTGTCTTTTCTCCCTTTTATGCTCCAAATTCCTTGAGGTACTTTATCAATTCTGTCTACAGTGCCCAGCACAATTCTGTGTAAACAGCAGGCACTTAATAAATATTTACTAGAGTATGAGCAAGTATTAGGCTCCGTCTGGACAGTGGCATAGCCTGTTGATTTTATTAAAAGAATTCAGTCAAGTTTATGCGCTTCATTTTTTAATTGACGGTATATATGAAATTATTCTTTTCCAGTGTGTCTACCATTTACAAATATTCAGGCAATTCCCAAATGTTTTAGGCCAGTTTGACATATACTACTTGAGTTGGAAAACTCTACTAAACTTCACATTTCATTTTTATGAGACTTAGGAAGATCTGCGTTTGCATGATAGGTGGTCTCTTCTAGACGTTAAAATATTTATAGCCTTTGCAAAAATAGAACACTGTGTACTATCCTCTTATGTTTTTCTCCTCTTCTGAAGTTTATAAGACGTTTCTTAACCAAGAACCAAGGCCCGAGGGGCAGAAAGAAGCAACATAAATACGTCTACTTGAAGATAACGATGGTGAGCAGACACAGAGAGAATACATCAGAGGTTTTTAAAATCTTGTCTCCCTTCCAGCGTTGGCCGCCAAAGCACCGCGAGTCCGGTTCTGCTGTGAAGGAACACCTGCAGTGACGTCATCTCCGTACCCTTCGCTTCACCCCCGGGCAGACTGGCCGGCGCAGGAGAGCCAGGGAAATATTTCCACGCTTGTCCACTTGACCCTTGTCCCAGACCCTCTGCCCCTGCCTGGGAATGATCCCTGCGTTTCACAGGTCCTCTCATCTCCGTGCGATTCACGGCACCGTGATCGGGAATCTTGAAGATTATAAGTAGCCAACACGTGTGTTACTTTTCAGTTGATCAGTTTTAAATGCAAGGCAACTGCATAAATGAATTGTTTTCGCACTTCAAAAGGAATATTTGTTTGTTGTAGGTCATGGAGCATAGCAGTATAGAGAAAATGAAAATGAACTGATAATCCATCTCACAAAAAATAATTACTATTAACATCTCTTAGGCTTACTTGCAATTTTTTTTTTACTTTGGGGGGACTAGTATATAATTTCTATTCTATAAAAAAGAATCGTGAATATACTCTATGAATCTGCTTTTTGTTTATTCCGTGCTGCTTTTTCCAGGATGATTTCCACACATCATGATGGAATTTTAATGGCTGTGTAACATTTCATCATTATGCGTTTGTGTTGCTATCAGTCAGGTTTTGTTCTTTTCTTCATCTTTAATAAAAATGGAATCTTTCCTGCCCATGAGCATTTATTTTCTGTCTCCTTCCTGCTGGTATATGAAAAAGCTATTGACTGTTATACATTTGTGTTTTTTTTAAACCTGGCCATGTTACTAAGCTTTCTTTTGAATTCTAAGTGTTTCAAGAGTTGATTCCCTTAGTGTTTAGGCTATGCAGTCCTACTGTTGGTATACAGTAAACTTTTCGTTTTGTCCTTTCCAATGGTTAATAGTTGGTATTGCCCTTTCAGACCTTATTCCATGAGTCATGCCTCCTTACGCAACGTGAAATGGAAACGCTGGAAGCAGACCCAGCTGTCCTGCTTCTGATCTGAATGGGCATAGCTTCACCGTTTCACTGTGAAGATGTTGGCCATTTGTGAATATACTTATTATGTGAAAGATATATCTTTTAGTTCTAATTTTCCTGAATGTTTTTATTAAAATTGGGGACTATGTGTTGTGTGTTATTGAATGCCCTATAAGCCACTATTAAAAGTGAGGTTTACTCTGGCTGGCGTAGCTCAGTGGATTGAGCGCAGTCTGCAAACCAAAGTGTCGCAAGTTCGATTCCCAGTCAGGGCACATGCCTGGGTTGCAGGCCACAGCCCCCAGCAACTGCACATTGATGTTTCTCTCTCTCTTTCTCCTTCCCTTCCCTCTCTAAAAATGAATAAATAAAATCTTTTCTAAAAAGTAAGGTCTACTAACGTAAAAGTATTAAAATGTCCGATTTGCTGGTAGCGAGCCCTCTTCCAGGCCCAAGGTAAGATAAGC
Organism: Phyllostomus discolor; assembly: GCF_004126475.2. Classification (NCBI taxonomy): domain Eukaryota; kingdom Metazoa; phylum Chordata; class Mammalia; order Chiroptera; family Phyllostomidae; genus Phyllostomus; species Phyllostomus discolor. The sequence continues at coordinate 5,783,230 of NC_040904.2, read as the reverse complement.
CTTCCTGGATCGAGGGTAGAAAGTTCTTTTAAGATACTATTGCTTTGGCAGCTATTTCATTTAGGGTTTAAAATGACACCCAAGTCACAATGGCTTACAGCTCTCTTTCTTTTGCATCATCCTTGTTAGGGGCTGGGATCAGGGTTAATGTGGCTTCATGGAATAGATTGTGTCATGGAACTTCATGGAACTCTCCATCTTCGTCCATGCTTTGGCATTGTCTTGATATACTGTAATTGTTAAAAGTTGGGGAGAAAGTTTTGAGATAAGTTCATTGTATTTCTTTCATGGTCAGTCATCTATTGACATTTAAAATGTCTTTTTATGCCAATTTTGATCATATGCCCAGAAAATTGCCCCCCATTCTTTACATGGAATGGAGTAAAATGTCATAATTTCTTATCACCTTTGTTATCACTTCAGTTTAATTTTTTAAAAAATTTTTAAAAGATTTTATTTATTTATTTTTAGAGAGGGAAGGGAGGGGGGAGAGAGAGAGAGAGAAACATCAATGTGCAGTTGCTGGGGGTCATGGCCTGCAACCCAGGCATGTGCCCTGATGGGGAATCGAACCTATGACACTCACTTCAGTTTAATTTTTAAAATCTTATTATATAGGGTTCAAGAGACTAGAACAATGTACTCCTGTTCTTATCCTCTGGCTTCAATACTCGTCACCTGATGGACACCTTTTTCTGTCTACGCATCACTCATGTGCTCACTCACTGCCCGCCTCCACGCTTCTGTAACAACAGGAGACTGAACAATCCCACCAGCGTAATTTCATCTATCAATATTTCAGCGTATATAGCGACAATACAGGACTGTAAAAATAATACAAATGCCGCTACCTATCTAAAACGTTAACAATTCCTTATGGTCATCCAATGTCTGTTTAGTGTTCACATTACACCAGCCATCATCTCCGTGTTTACAGGTTGATTAAGTTCATACATTACCATCATCTGACACGTCTCCTATATTTCTTTGATTGTGTTTCTCCCTTGAGCCATTTTTTCCTTGAGCTTTCTCATTTCCAAATTCTCATTTGCTTGTTTTTTCTTGATTGTATTTGTCAGAAATGGATCTGTTTTATCCCTTTCTCATTTCAGTATTTGTTCATTTTCTCCTACTTTGTTGATTGTATTTTCCTAGAGTTTATCTATTATATTTTTTAAAGAATCAAGTATTTCATCACATCAAACCTAACAATGTCCTCTTTGCCTCCCTGAAAACATATTTCTGTTGTTGCGATTTTAGTTTCCTTAGAATCCTTCCTTATCTCATCTACCCTGTTTACCCATTTTATAGTCTTGGGTCCTCTTTTTTTTTTTCTTTTAAAGAAACTGATGTTTCTTTTCTTTTTTTTTAAGATTTTTATTTATTTATTTTTAGAGAGGGAAGGGAGGGAGAAAGAGAGAGAGAAGCATCAATGTGCGGTTGCTGGGGGTCATGGCCTGCAACCCAGGCATGTACCCTGACTGGGAATCGAACCTACGACACTTTGGTTTGCAGCCCGAGCTCAATCCACTGAGCTACGCCAGCCAGGGCTATGAATTCTTAATCCCAGTTGGTACCCTATTGATTTTTTTCTTTTAGAAATGAAATATTCCAAGAACAGATATTTATTTAGACTTGAGGATGGCCTCAGAAAAATATATTAACCCTTTCACTGTTGATGAGACGCTGGTTATATTGGTCAAGGCTCATAGTGGCAGATAACAGAAGGCACCTAGTTAGTTTAAAACCAAAGTGATGTATCCTTTCTAATGAGAGGATTAGGAAGCTTACAGCATCCCAGTGAGACCCAGGACATGAGACTCAGTGGCTACACCACCAGAAACAATGGCAACCGAGGGAAATGCCCCAAAGTGCACGAACTCTTCCAGTGGAAACCCCACTGTCGGCACCACTTACTGCTCGGAACCAGAGTTACTAGGAACCAGAGTTCAGAGGTGCTGCCCCAGGAGAACCAATGTGTCTGTTGCCTTGACAGCTCCCTCCACTTGGCCACCTCCTCATGTTGCTAACATCCTCCCAGCCTCCTGTGGACACCTGCTTGTCAGAATCTAAGTCACATGTGGTCTCTAAGCATGCAAAAAGGTGTTCAACGTCCCTAGTCCTTCAACTAATGCAAATCAAGACTATAGCTTAACGCACTTCACACCCATGAAGAAGACTAAAATTTATTTTTAAAAAAGACAGAAAATGACCTGTTTTGGCAAGGATGTGGAGAAGCTGGGAGCCTCATTCACAGATGGCAGTATTTTAAAATTCTTCAGTGCAAAAGTAGAAAATAAACATATGTACAAATGAACAAAGGTAAGAATGACCATGAACTTCTTGTCAGAAACGATGCAGGCCATAGGGAAGGAAATGTTAATGGGAGATAGATAGGTTGATGGTAGATAAATAGAGAGAGAGAGATCATAGATCTTGTCGACCTATAATTCTATACTGGGGAAACGAATCCTTTGAGAAATGGAAGTGCAATAAAGTCTTTTCAGACAAACACAAGCTGCAAGAATGCGCTTCCAGGTGATCGGCTTCCCAGTGAATAGAGGCCAAGTTCATTAACCCAGAGGAATATGGAACCTGTGACCTCATGGAAACCTGGGTGCATGCAAAGAACCGGAGAGTGCCGAAGATTGGTGAGTACGTGGTAAAAATAAATTGGTTGCCTCGTTAAAATTCCTTTAAAAGATCGTTGAACATTAGAGTGACATGTACACATGTATTGTGGGTCTAAATATGAGAAATAAAATGTGACAAGAACAAAGGAGCACCCACAACAGGGGGAACGTGGAAACAAAAAGTTCTGAGCATCGTACATTGTGCACGAAGTGGCGCGGTGTCATTTCCATACGGCCCTTGGTAAGTGTGTGCTGAGTATTATAAAAAGCACTTTCAAAATGATAAAGCAAGAAGTACAGCTTATCAGCCAGTAGTGTAGGTAAGCAGAGTAGTAAAAATATGTACGTATATAGGTAATCCAAAAGAAAGTAGGACAAGAGGAAAATAAGGGAGGGGTGGGTCAAAGAGGAAAATGCAGCGAGGTGATAAGTTCAGACGCGTGTAATAGTCTACATTCCCAACAAAACACAGAGCTTCTAAGATAAAAAAAAGACACACAGAAGTACGTGTGATTCACAAAAGAAACCCTACTTTACAAAAGTGATGACAAAAACATGGAAAAGTAAAAAGATGGAAATAGACGCACCATGCAATCTATAAGCAAAATACAGAGAGGCTTTGTGAATGTGAGAAAAAATAGACTTCAGAAAAAGAAATGTTAACACAGTTAAAGAAGCATATTTTATAGTGATAGTGGCCAATTTACCAAAGTTACAACAATCTGAAACGTGTACACACAGAATAAACGAAGCAAAAACTGGCAGACCTGAGAGATGAGACAAATTAACTATTATAATGGAAAATTTTAGCCCTGGCTGGTGTAGCTCAGTGGATTGAACTCGGGCTGCGAACCAAAGCATTGCAGGTTCGATTCCAGTCAGGGCACATGCCTGGGTTGCAGGCCATGGCCCCCAGCAACTGCCCATTGGTGTTTCGCTCTCTCTCTCTCTCTCTCTTTCTCCCTCCCTTCCCTCTCTAAAAATGAATAAATAAAATCTTAAAAAAAGAAAAATTTAGCACTATTTCTTAATAATTTATAAAGCAAGTGAACAGAAACTCATCAGGATAATACTATTCATCAACTGGACCCAACTGCCCCCCAGATCCACCTACCACCCGCAGAATAGCCATGTCTTTCAAGGTCGCGTGGAGCACACACAAAGATAAGCCACATGCTGAGTCACAGAATAAGCCTTGACAAGTTTAAAGAGACTGAACTTGTACAAACTTTATGCTTGGCTCAACACCAGAATTTAATAAGAAAACAACAGAAGAATATCTGAAAACATCTCTAAACATTAAAAAAAGTAAGCGACATCCCCCTAAGTAACACGCAGGCCAAAGAAGAAATCCTAAGGGGGATTAAGAAGAGCTGAATGTGAATAAAAGCACAACAGGCAAGATGTGTGGGTGTAAGTTAACGAAAATGATCCACACTTCCCACTTAAAATGCAGGGAAAAAAAATAAAGCAAATGAAGCCAAAAAACAAGAAGAAAGTAATAAACATAAAAGTGGAAATCAAAGCCCTGGCTGGAGTAGCTCAGTGGATTGAGCGCGGGCTGCGAACCAAAGTGTCGCAGGTTCGATTCCCAGCCAGGGTACATGCCTGGGTTGCAGGCCATGACCCTCAGCAACCACACATTGATGTTTCTCTCTCTCTATCTCCCTCCCCTCTCTAAAAATAAATAAATAAAATCTTAAAAAGAAAGAGTTGGTATAAATGAAACATTATTTAAAAAAGGTGGAAATCAATGGAATAAAAAGGCAAACAAAAAATAACATGAATGAAACCCACAATGGTTCTTTGAAAAAAAAAAACCCCGCAATGACACTGACAAATCTCTAACTAGACTTATTCAGAAAGACAGAAGACACAGAGGACCACAGGACCACATCCGGAGTGAAGCGGAAGCATCGCTACAGACCCTGGGGACTCGGAAAGGATAACGAGGAGATGCTGTGGGCAGTGTTACTCCAATCACATCAATCACTGAGGTGCAATAAGTTCTTTTTCGTGCTGTTACTTTGGTTGCATGAAAGAATGCCCGTGTTCTCGGGAGACACAGGCAGACAAGCCTCTTTCGGATGGTTCGGCAGAAGTTTCCCAGTCTGTGCGTCTGAGTGCTGGGTAAACCACCGTCCACCGGGCTCTTTTCCTTCCCTGCGCATTTGAGCGCGTTCACCAGGCAAAGCTGGGAGAACAAATCAGGCACAGCACACGCTCTTGCCTTTTGAGAGGCTCTTACTCCTGGCTTGTCATTTGAAACTGGCCGATGATGACAAGAACAGCGTCCTGACCCCGCCCCAGGGCAGGGTCGTGACCTTTCCCCTTTGTCAGGATGAAGCTTCTAGGTGCTGCTGGTGACCTGGGAGTTCCTCAGGAAGAAAACACGGAGAGGAAGGGCGAGATCCCCGGGCAGGTCTTGCCCCTTCCAGCAGCAGCAAGGGGGCGGCCCAGGAGGGGGGCTGAGCAGCTCCGTGTGGTGTGGACTGGCAGCTCCTAACAGCTTGTAAGTTGGGGGGGTTGGGGGGGGCAGTCAGCGTGGGGCTTTGCTTTGTAAACAGAGGCCTGACCTACTTAGTTCTTCCCAGAGGTTGGGACTGGGAGGCCTTGACTCACAAAGACACGAAACCTTTGACCTAATTGGATACTAATGACTCGTCACAGCTTTGTTTACTCAAACATTAACCCCAGCTCCCTGTGAGATTTGAGCACGTTTACAAAGAAGCAGAACGGCTGCCAGGAAAAAGACACAGAATGTCCTCCCCCCCTGCCCCACCCCCCACAGAAAAGATGTTGCTAATTGCACAAGAATAAATAAAACACGGGTTGACAAATGCCACCTCCAGGGCTTTATCTAGAGAACAGCGTTCCCGCATTCCTCAGGAGGGTGGGTGGGGCGGCTGGTAAAACTGGAAGGCGGAGACTTGGCCCTCTGAGGCCACGCTGGAGGAGAGACACCCAGAAGCTCCCCTGCTGTGATATCTCCCTGTGATTCGAGTGTCTGTAAAGGAAACAAACTGTGTTTACCGATTTTAATGCAGGACAAGGAAGAGTGGCTGATGACGGGAGAGCCCTTCTGGCCTTGGGTCCTGGTGGAGCGGAGACTTGAGAGGGAGTGGGAGGTAGCAAGAGCGTCCAAACGTCTTGCCAAGATGTGATCAACCCCCTGGGCACTTGCCTTCTCGCGACGCCTCTGTCGAACCAAGGGGGGGCCTCTCCATCACTCGGTGCCGTTGCTATCCATGCTAGGTACAGTGGCAAAAATAGACAAGATGGATTGTGGTGTTTATGCAGCGGATGTTACGGACCATTGGGTAAAATCAACATTATTTAAAGAAGGGGGAAAGATGTGAGGGAGATGTTGGACTTAGAAAATGTGGGTTTCCGTCCCAGCTTTGCAGCTGCTGGTTGGAGACGCTGTGTGATGAGTCCTCTGACCTACGTCGAGACCTGGAGGTCACTCACCCTTCCTGGGCAGGACGTTGACCAGACCTCCAATAACAGCCCACCCAGCCCGAACTTCCTAAGAGAGGATCTGAGCGGGGTCCAGGGGAGAAGACCGTGGGTTGTGCGGTGAAGTGTTTTTTCGTTGGTCGGTCATCGGATCTCTGATCCTGGTGGTCAAGTCATTTCCGCAGTCTGAGCTTCCGTCTCCAAACAGAGTGAGGTCCCGCTGTTTGCTCCCGCGAGGTGCCATAGACCGGGGGTGTCAAACTCATTTTTCACCGGGGGCCACAACAGCCTCGCGGTGGCCTTCAAAGGGCCGAATGTAGTTTTAGAACTGTATAAAAGTAACTACTCAAGCCCTGGCTGGCGTAGCTCAGAGGATTGAGCGCGGGCTGGGAACCAAAGTGTCGCAGGTTCGATTCCCAGTCAGGGCACATGCCTGGGTTGCAGGCCACGGCCCCCAGCAACCACACATTGATGTTTCTCTCTCTTTCTCTTTCTTCCTCCCTTCCCTCTCTACAAATAAATAAATAAAATCTTAAAAGAAAAAATCTTTTAAAAAAAGTAACTACTCCTTGATAGCTGACTGAGAGCTCAGCGCTGCCACCGGGTAGAAACAAAGTGCTGGGCCCGATAAAACAAGGTGGAGGGCTGGATTCCATCCAAGGGCCTTGTGTTTGCCACCTGTGCCATAGACGGTAGCCCCCTCTGCTCCTGGCATGCCATCAGACCTCCCTCAGGAGCTTATGCATGACACACAAAAAGAAGGTTTTGTAATGCAAAGACCATGAGCGTTTCGCTAGTTAAGCAACCAAGAAATGAGGCAATTGGCCCTCGATCACGTGGTCAGCTGACGCATAACCTAACTTCGACCCTGTGGCGTCTGAGAGACCAGACCAGCTCCTTCAAGTGGAACAAGTCCTGGTGGCCCCTGTGTCCACCGTCCACACTCAGCGTTTGGGAAAGGCGTCCATTTGAACCATCAGGACCATTTCCCACGCCGCCTGTCCCGGCTCCCTGGCTGCTGTGTGGGTCCTCGTGCCGGGGGCCAGGCTCCCTGTGACGACAGTGTCTCATCCCTGAGGGGCCTCGAGGTGGTGGGGACACCTTGCCCAGGAGGGTCTGACTTAGAGCCACTTTTGCGCTCGCCGCCGAGAGCGGAGGAGTGCGTGGGAGGGGACTCTGTGCGACAGAACCTCCGAGGCTCCTTGGGACACACCTTTCTGGGAACCAGACGGAAGCTGGTGGCTGGAGGAGTGCTGTGGGTGTGCACCTCCCCAGCTTTCCTTCCCGCCCAGCCTGTGGCCGGGACCTGCCTTCCGCCCAGCAAACACGTGTGGAATTCGTTTCTGCCTGACATTCGCAGCATTACACCCGGGTGCAGACTGTGAACCGTTGTCCCCGGTCAAGTTCAGGAGGAACTGGTGTCCGTCCCAGGACGTCCCCAGAAGGCCACTTGTAACGTAACCATCTAAGAGAAGGAGCCTCATCTTCCTGTGTTGTCTGTCTCGCTACCCCTGTTTCCTGAAAACTAAGGGAAGTGGCGGTCAGACACGAGCACGTGCCCCCCAAACGCTCTTCCCCGAGCCCGTGTGTGTGTGTCTCTCAGGAAGTTGGTTGACAGAACCTGGCACTCACTTTGCCCGGGAGGAAAAAAAATGTATTTTTTAATCTCCAGCCTGTCTTTTATAAATCCTCATAGATGAGATGATGGCTGCCCAATCTTCTCACCCCGTTCCGCGCGTCCACAGGTGGGTAGAGACGGGATTTCAGCTCCGAGGTCCGGGCTGATGCCTGAGAGGAGGGAGGTACTCGGGAGGCGTGGGAACAGAATCGCCGTGCGCATCGGTCTTGCCATTCTTCTAGTCTATCAGGTTTCACTCATCCCGACCTTGTGATTCAGACTCGAAATTTCATCAGCAGTGGGAGCAGGAGAGCATATTCAAGTGTAATGCCAGTCTCACGCCGGCGGTCACTGAGGCTGATGATAACGTTGCACCGGTTGCCTAGTTGGCAGGATCCGTCGGTGAGCAGCACCTGGGAGAAGCGGCCAAGAGAAGGTGCTTTAGGGCCCACATGGGCTCTGAGGGTCGGTTGAATTAGGAGCCTCTCTTTCTGGCATCATTAATAACTTCCGGCGGGGGGTGGGGGTCTGACAATGGGGGTTCCCATCAGGACCGACTTCTGCGTCTTCCCTCCTGGCTGCGCAGGGGCCGCGTGAGCGAGGGGGGAAGGCAGTTGGGCAGGTGTGCGCCCTGTGTGGGCAGCCCCTGCCTGGCCTCAGCTCTGGGAAGCCCAGGGGAGGCCTGGCCTCAGGGCTGGGCTGGGGGAAATTCAGGAATAACCCTCAGCAGGAACCCAGGCAGTGCACTGTGTCATCATCAGTAGGGACAGGAAAGCCTGGGTCTTGTCTCCCGGGGCCTTTTCCTCCCCCAGGGAGGCGGCAGCCCCTGCCCAGAAGCTCACCCTGGAGGGAGGTTCCCCCGGGCACACCCAGGAGCTCGGAGTGCCCAGCCAAGGGCCTGGCAGGTCAGGGGTCAGGGCCGAGCCCTCACTTTGTGGTGTCTGCTGGGTCCCCTGGGAGAATCCCACGTCCCCAGGCCCCGCAATGAGCATGCACCACAAGGAAGAGTGGGAGACACCAGGGGGAGTGGCCCAGTACATGAGCAAATGGGGACACTTGATTCTGCTCTTGTGCTCGGAAGGTCTGAGCCCAGGTGTGGCCAACTGCACCCGTGAGCAGTCTCACCTTGGCTGTTCTCATGGACTCTGTGACCCTGGACAAAGCGTTCTACTTCACACGGGGTTTGCTCATGGGAAGAATCATTATAAAATATAACCAATAAGATTCTTTCACATGCAAGTGGCAGCAACTTTGTTCAAACTGGCTTAGGCCCCAAAGGGGACTCATTGGCTTAGGTCGTTTATGAGACCGGGAGTGAGCCTTCAGGAACGGCTGGATCCAGGGTCCAGCTCTCAGGATTCTGTTTCTCAATGTCTTCGGGCTCTCCTGCTTTCTCTGCGACAGCTTAGTTCTCAGACAGGACACCTCCACAGGGGGCCAGACGGCCATGGGTGCGCCAGGACTGCGGAACTCTTGGTGCTTATGGTTTCAGAAGGCGACAAGGGCCCTCCCTCTTAGTGTCTGTGTTCATCTGTGAAAGGGCAGGGCCTGGGGGGCCTCATGCCCCAGCCTGTACTGAGAGGTTGGCGGTCCCCCCCCCCCGCCCCGCCCAGTGGAGGGGAGCAGTTCCCAGAAGGCAAGAGAAGAGGACAGAGAGGTGGGTCAGGCCGGACCGCAGCTCTCACTACCCGACATGGAGAGCGGGCAACCTTCCAGCGGGCTCGGGCACCCGGCGAGCTGGAAGAGGAATACATGGGTAGTAGGTGCGGGGGTGGGGGCTCTAAAAACCCCTCCACACGGACAACCTCTCAACTCTGAAAACTCGAAAGTGCTCCCTAAATAACCACAATAAAGCTGGCTGGTCCCTCGGCACCCAGCTACGGCGGGTCTGGCGTCCCAGAGTGTTCCACCCACAGGTTTCCCCCGGGAGACCTGAGTGTCTCTGAACTCCACGTTCAGGGAATTACGCGAATGCTCCGGACACACCCCCGCCGCGGAGACGCTGTCACTTAGCCTTGGCGTCCGGGAGAACTGCGAGAGGGGAAGGAAGCCAGGCGCAGACCATGGCCATCCATCGACACCCTCGCTGGGGTCCCCAGCTCACAGCGAGGGGTGCGTTCGTCCCTACCCGGACCCCTGCTGCCCCAGGCCTGCCAGTCACTGCGGAACCCCGAGAAAGTCCTCAGGGTCCACAAATGAACTTGGGTGGGAGAAAACGGCTTTTCAATGTTCACTGGCGCCCAGCTAGAGGTGGCCTCGTCTTCGGTTGCTGCACGGCGGCAACCGACGGCGGCAGGGCCGGCCGCACCTAGGGTTCACCGGCCAGTCCAAGTCACAGGTCCCCCTGTCCTGGGGCTACGGGGGCAGAACCCCAGAACGCCACTGCTGTGCGTCACGACGTTGCAGTTACAGCAGTTACGAGACCCGCCGAGGGCCGTGCTGCGTGATAGTGAAGCGCAGGTGCTACCCTCGCAGCGGTGAGTCCACAGGCGCTGCAGGGGAGTCGGTTCCCTCCTAACTGCGATGTCCCGCATTAGATAGAACTAGGGGTCTGAGGAGGGCTGCACAGGCTTCCCAGGCCTGCCAAACAGGGCCCCGGCTCTCCCCACGGCCAGCTGGGAGCTGCACGCGTGTTGTTAAGGGAACCCCCACCGCCACACTGTCTCCCCTTGGGCCGAGGAAAAGACTGAGAGGCTCACAGAGTGGACACATCCCCCAAGGACACAAAGCCAGGACGTGGCAGCGCTGGAATTCAAATCCAGAACAGTCTCCCGTGCCCCCTGGGCTCCCAGGTGAACCTTGTGGTCTGGTCAGCAAAAGAGCTGGTGCCTCCTCCCCCAGGGAGGTTCAGAGAAGGCTGTGAACTAGTGGGCACCCTGGAAGGCACCCTGGAGAGGGAGGTGACAGGCAAGAAGGGGCGTCTGCCTTGGGCCAGGCCCAGGGACCGCTGGATTTTCCGAGCACGCTCCTTGCACGGGTCTTTCCCAGACTTAGTGTCTGTGGTCCCTTAATGGACATGTGACATAGCCTTTGAGAACCGGTTTCCGGTAAGTTTTACTCTTTCACAGCAGCCACCAGCCAACGTCCTGGGTCGGCGGTGACACGCTGCGTTTCTGGTGACATGCTGAAAGGGTGACAGTGAGAGGGGCGGTGTTTTCCCGAGAGCCCTCCGTCCGTGCTGGTGACAGAAGCCTGGAGCCATCCTGGGGGTTTCTTTCGTTTATGTTTACACTGGAAAAGCCCAGCTCAGGGGTAAAGCTCATAGCAACCGGCAGTGGATAAATGCATACGTCCTCAAAGAGGGTGTACGTCCAAAATGGGTCCAGAAATCCGGGAAGCGATTTCTCCCGGAAGAAGGCTTTTCTCTCCCAAAGGGTTGCAGAGAGGATGCCCCGAGTCTGAGTCCGTTCATCCTGGGGAGGCTACATTTCCCCTCTTCCCCCCCTCCCCTCCCCTTCTGTACCCTCACCACCCCCCCCCCCAGCAGGGCCCCTTCCCCCGAGGCTGCACGTGCGTTAGCTGGGTGTCCTGGAAACCACGGACTGAACACCGCACGGAAGGGGAAACGGAGAGAGAGGAGTCACGTGTTCAGCTCACTTTGCTTTTTTTTTTTCCTGGAAACCCCCAGCACAGCCCCCTTCCGTGTGGTTCAGGGCCGTGTTTACCAGCTGTCTCCGAGTGCTCAGTATCTGCAAAGTGCCCCCTCTGTGCGGGACTGGGGTGGGGTGGGGTGGTGGGGGTCGGGCAGCAACCTGGGTTGAGGTGGGAGCAGCAGGTGAAGAAGAGAAAGGAGGGGGGAAACTGGTCAAAGGAAAGGGGAGGAAGAGGCAGGAAGGAGGAAGAATGAGAGAGGTGGGGGGCAAATGGAGACAAAGACTATAAGTGTGGGCCAAGGGGGGGAAGGAAGCAGCGGGGACCAGGCTCCCTGCAGACGTGGGCTCAGATCCCGCTCTGGCCTCAGGGGCAGCGTGAGCCGGACCCTCGGTTTCTCCGCTGGAGACGGGGCCTCGCACGGACCTCGGAGAGTCGGCAGGAGCGTGGCCGACTCTGGCGTGGACACGGGCAGGGCAGGGCTCAGCCTCGGCGGGCGCCCAGTCCACGGGCACAGACGACGTGGGCCTGACGTGGCCTGGCGCCACGAGCCGCTGCTCACCGGGGCTTCGAGGAGAGAACTTGGTTCAGGGATTCGTCTCAGGCCCACGTGCTGACACTGGAAACTACACCGGCTCCTCCCCCTGCTCTTGGCTCTGAGCCCATCGAGACGGCTCTGGAGCAGGGGCCGCTGGAGGCCCCGGCGGCAAGGACCTGCCGCGCAGGGTGCAGGGAAGGTGCGGTGTCCCGAGAGCACGCAGGACCGCCCGGCAGCGAGCCAGCTCTTTCCCTCCCGGACATCGCTTGGCCCCAGTCCCGAGGAACCGACTCGGGGGTGTCGGTGCCCAGAGCCCCGTCATTCCGTCTCGGTCCGTACACCCTCTCAGGCCGTGTCCAGTGACGCGGCCATCTGGAGGGAGCCCAGGTTTCTGCCCTGGCCGCCCCTTCTGTCCCTGGGCTCGAGGCCACGGCTGGGGTCTCACGTTTCACGGGCAGCACGTCCTTACAAAATAAACCCATCCCCCTCTGTCCCTAGCTGTCTCTTCCCAGCATCCTCGCTGGCACAGCTGAGAGACGATAAATAAAAGGTCCCCTTTCCCAAACATCCTTTGAGGAACTCTGAGTGGCCCTGGAAACGGGGCCGTGGGCCTCCCAGACAGAGCGTTTGTCCAAGTTGCCACCTCGGTCAACAACCAGCGGCTGGGCTGGACACGAGTTCCTTGACCTGGCGTGTGACTGTCCTCTGAGTCCCATGCTGGCTTGTCCTTGGGTGTGAGAGTGTGTGTGATTGTGTGAGTGTGCACATGTGTGTGAGTATGCGCATGCGTGCGTGTGTGTGAAGGGAAACCCATTGCCACAGGGTCAGGAGGGAAGGCACGTGGTCCCCCAGACCAGGAGCCTGGGAGAGGATCTTTCCTGGGTGACTCACCCAGGTTCTTGTGGCTCCTGACAAGCTAAGAGGCAGGTGGGGAGGGTCCGGTGGGGGGGGCTTCACTCGGGCACGGCTCAGGGTTGAGCTGTGACGCAGCCTGGGCACACGGCATACACTTGCTCTGCTTTCTGGGCCTTCCCTCCTGGCTTTGAGTTTCTGGGCTTCAGGAGGGGACTTCTACACACCCGCCTGCTCACGCCAGGCCTCGGGTGCCCTTGCACTTTTGCCTATGCTGTGTCTGCGGCCAGAGATGCCCCTCTGCCCTGCAACGGCCCCCTCCTTCCCCATAATCATCCAAAGTTCTTGCCTATTAAACTTCCGGTTCCAGCGTGGACATCGCTTGGGAGCAAAGCAGGGTCTCCGACCCTCCGCAGACCTGATGAATCGGGCTGCTTTGTGGCAAAATCTCCAAGGGACTCCTGCGCCCCTTCCAGTGTGAACCGCAATGTGGACAACTCCTACGCATCCTTCAGTCTTCAGCTCAGAGGCCACCTCCTCCAGAGAGCCCTCCCAGACCTCCCACCCCACCCCCGGCGGCCGCAGGGACAGTCAGAGAGCCGGGCGTGGCGCCAGCAGTGAGGCACACGCCCCGTTCGTGGGTGCCTCTGGTGCACGAGTCTTGCTCTTGCCCCGACCCTGCGCTCTGCCGGCGTGAACCCGTCGTTCCTGCCCGCGTCCCCGCCAGCAGCGGCATGTGAGCTCGACTCGGGCAGTACATGCCTCACACTTGGAAATCCTCTCCTTGCTGCACGTGAACCCCCTCTGAACCTGCCCTTGCAGGCCCTGGGGTGAGAGTGCCTACAAGGCGGAATCACCTGACTCAGGGGGCCTTCGGGTGTTGGAGAAGCCACGTGGACGCCCAGACGGACGCACGTCACTCCACGGCCTCTCCCTGAGAAGAGCAGGATTTCGGTGGAGGGGGTGCACCTGTGTCCTGCTGGTTTTGTGCAGGGGCCCCTGCAGAGCTTTTGCTGAGAGCAACAGCAGGGCTCTGAGAAAGGGCCTGGAGTCATCCCTCCCTCCTTTCTCCGGCCCTCAGGCACCGGAGCCCAGCTCCATGTCCTCCTCCGACTCCGCGATGACCACCCTCACCCGAACTGTCCCCTACGTGTCCTCACCCGACCTGACCCTTCTTCCACAGCCACGGAGATCTGCGCAGAGTACACACCCACCACATCCCAACCCCTGCCCGTCCCCGAGGTGTACACCCGTCCCCGGCATCGGGGCACTGCACCAAGGAGTCCGGTGTGTGGGAGCCAGCTCCCCGTCCCCCCACTTCCCAGTCAGCTCAGCCCCCACTTCCCTGCCCCAGAAGCCAGGGCTCAGGCTGTGTACTCTCTGTCCTCTCTGCCTGGAGTATGTGGCCCCTTGATCTTCCCGGCTAGCTCCTCTCCCCTTTAATCTCACCATAAATGTCACCTCCCGGGGTCACCCCATCAGCCCCGTTACTCATCACCTGGTTGGAAGAGCCTGTAGGGCAGATGGTGTCACCCTTGATTACCAGGCCTTCCCTTCCTAGATCGTAGGCGCTGGGTGCCCAGGCTCCCTGGGCGGTTCCCTCCATCCCTGGGTCCCGATCACCCAGGGGAAGCCTGGGGTCAGTGGGGAAGCTCCGGACGCAGTGACTGAATGAATGAACGGGTCTGGGCGAGGCCACAGAGCCCACGCACACTTCGGATCAAGCAGAGTCTGGGGTCATTGTCAAGGGCTTCAGGCCCTTTTCGGGCCTGCCCTGTGCCGAGGCTGACCCCAGCCTGCGCTCCCCAGGCCCAGGGCTGGAGAATGCTTCCCTCTTGCGGGCCCCTGGCCCCACCTTGGCCCCTCCCTCAGCCCTGTCACTCTGGGTCATGGCCTTCGTCCCAGTGTCTTCTCCAGCCACGATCGTGAGCTGTTCCCAGTGGGACCTTGTCAGGTGCACGGGCAGCCCTGCTCCTGTGTGAGTGTGAGAGTGCGGGTGGTCTCTCTGTGCACAAACGACAGGCAGGCCGCTGTGTCCGTCTGCAGACTGGTTTATTGACGATCCTTACTCAATTTGCTACAGTATCTTTAATTTTTACTGAGAGTGAGAACAACTAAGAGGAACTTGTATCTTCATGTTATGGGTGTGAGTGCGTGTGTGAAAGAACGTGAGTGTGTGTGTGTGTGTGATGCCATCCAGAGAAACCTTTTTGTTTGAGTGCACAGAATGTAGAGGTGCTAGATGAGAAATACTATCTTAAATAGGGAATAAGAAAAAACTATAAAGCAGGAAAGAAATCTGAACATTTCTAATCGATAAGTTTAGAGCTTAAACTAGTCTATGAATTTAGGCTAAACTATCCTATGATTAAGACTAAACTGGGCTGGGTGGGTGGGTTGGGATGGGAGTAAAAGATGGAAAATTGTGCTGCAACAACAATTTAAATAAAACTAAAGACTAAACTAGGCACTTAGGACTAAAGTAATGAACATACTATGTAGTTTGATGTGGTTGTTGCTTTGTTCAAGTTCTGCTTTTTTTTTTTTGCATTGTTTTTAAAACCAACCGACATTTTATGGGCACACAGGAAGTTACGTCTAAGGGCCTGGGACAACAGCCCGAGCACCACCGTGGGCTTGGTTGAAACAACCACGTCACACTGAGGTGACGGTGTAGGCCCCAGTGAGGGGTCGCTCACTCTAAATGCAGCACTGAGAACCAGCAGGTAACCCTAAAGGGCCCCTGGGGACTCTGCCCTCAGGAGGATCCCACTAGTGGGTCCCTGTGGAGGTGGCATCGCTGTTGGGGAACAGAGCTTGCACTGCTAAGGGCAATGGTGGCATCACTGTGGTGAGAGCGGCCTCACTAATGAGACATGGGTCAGAGTCACTGGAACAGAAACCCAGGCGGGTGTTGTGTCCTGGGTGTGGGGGCTCAGGGCCCCGCTGCTGCGGGAGCCCAGTCAGATCTGCAGGTGCGCCTGCATTCCTGAGCTCTTCCCGCGAGACCCGGCTCCTTCCTGGGGCCTGGTGACATGGCCCAGGGGACGGCCTGGCCCTTCTGGGCCTCTGTGGGCTGCGGGTGGAGCAACAGGAGCAGCAGCGGGAGCAGCAGGGCCACCTGGGAAAGGCCGGAAGGTGGCCGTGGCCTTGGCCTTGGCCAGCACCTGCCTGCTGTGATCGATCTCTCTCCGTAGCTCCTGGACCTTCCTCTCCATGTGCGCGGCTGCCGTCTGGGCCCCTCGAGCTCTCTCCTGCTGGTGTCGGATCTCGTTTTCGTAGCAGCACGTGCTCCTTCGTAGGTCCTGGCTCATGTCCTGGGTCATCTTCCTGTACATGTTCAGCATCTGGAGGGTGGCGTTCACGGTTCTCCAGTTGTTGAAGTGTTCCTTCTCCATCGCTAGGCAGCGCATTTCTGCCTCCAGCACCTGCTGGTGGAGCCGCGTCAGACAGTCCTCCTGTGCGTCAGCCCGAGCTCGGAGCTTCAGCTTCAGCTGCTGGACCTCGGCTTTGAGGTTTAAATTTTCACAACTCAGAGACGCTTTCTCGGTTCGCAGGCTCCTTATTTCTGCTGCCAGCCCGTCATTTACTTGCTTTTGCTCCCACAGTTGTCTGGCTGTTGCCCTATTTTCCTGGTCAGCACGTGGAAGGTGCACGTTGAGGTCAGCGTCACGAGGGGCACCCTTGAGATCGCCTTCCGACCCATGGACGAAGGGATCCCCAATTTCTGCTTCGCTCTGTCGCTCAGCCTGGGACTTGACATGAGCCAAGGGACCTCTGAGGACCTCGGGCCCGGGCCTGGTCTGCGGGGGGGCTCCCCCCACAGTCAGGGACTGGCTGACCGTACGCTGCAGGTCCCGCTCCATGGGTGCCGCCGACAGCTCCAGCCCTTGTTTCTCCTCCTCCTTGTCTCCGATGTCCTGCTTTTGTCCCCCGATTTCGTCTTGGCGCAGCTCTGGGCTTTCGGGATGACGAGCGTTTTTGTTCAAGTCACCCGGCACGTACTCCTGAAGTTGTTCTCGGTCAGTCCCTGGTGCTTTGGTGACGGGCTTCTTATCGGTCACGTGGGCACATCTAGGAGGCTGGATCCTGCGCACTGTTCTCACTAAGTCAGCCAGGTCCTGGAGTGACGACATCCTGCTCAGGTGCTCGTTCAGGGCCTTCACGCACAAGGTCTGTAACCAGAGAGGACTGGCCTCTACCCCAGGTGGCTTGGGGGTGTCATCAGCTTCTGTCATCGGTCCAGTATTCTCACCTCGTCTTGTACAGACTTCGTCACGGGCAGGACTCCTTTTGTCCGGCACCTTCACACTTCCTGACGTGAGTCGTCTGTTCACCGTCAGAGACACCACCGCCACCAGAGCACCCAGGAGGATCACAGAGAGGACCGCAGGGAGAGCTGGGTCCTGTCTCAAGTCCTCAGAAACCAGCAGCAGAATGGCGCACAGGTGCTCCAGGATCAGCTGGAAGGTGGACGGGGTGGCTGTGGCTGTGGCAGGCACCAGGCCCTCCATGGCTAGCAGGGCTCACAGCTCTGCCACCGACTGCCAGTGTCCTGTGGGCACAAGTAACTGCTCAGAACCCCGAGGTGTGTTCTGTCTCTATGGTGATCGGGTGCCTAGCAACCAGGGCTGGTCAGTGGGTGGGGGGAGGGGCGGCCAGTAGGTCTGGAAAACAGTCCCTCCCTTTGCTCTGAAACAGGAAGTGGTGGCATTCTGGGGGCCCTGGGCCGAGGACAGTGCTGAGGGCAGCGGGAGATGGGTCCCTCCAGGCCAACCCAGCTCCGCAGCACGCCCAGGGGATCAGAGCGGGGCCAGGCCACGTCCCTTTCTGTGCACAGGAGCCAGTCACGGCCCTGGCCGGTGTGGCTCAGTTGGTTGGGCGTCATCCAGCAAACCAAAAATATTGTGGGTTTGATTCCCGGTCAGGGCACATGCCTGGGTTGTGGGTTTGGTCCCCAGTCAGGGCGCATATGGAAGGTGAGCAATCAATATCCTCCATGGAAGTGTCTCTCCCTCCCTTTCTCCTTCCCTCCCTCCCTCCCTTCCGAGAGAGAGAGAGAGAGAGAGAGAGAGAGAGAGAGAGAGAGAGAGAAATTTGGGGAACACTGCTGTGAACAAGACAAGTCCGAGCTTGAAAGAGCTGACCTTGACCAAGAGGCAGGTAGTAACTGAGGCCCCACAGTGGGTGGAGGTCCCTGCCCAGATCCTTCTCTGGTTCAGTTTCCTGAGAATTATAAACAAGATGGCAAACCCTCAGGGAGCTGGGAGACTGGCTGCACTCACAGGGCGGGGCGGCAGGAGGGAGCACCTACCACATTGTTGACGGTTCCCCGGGACAGATGGGGCAAGACCAGGGCGACCATCCGTGAGAGGCTGTCCAGCCCCTCTGCGGCAGCGGCGGCGGCGGCGGCGGCGGCAGCTCCCAGCCATCGCTCCAGGCGACCGAGCCCTCTGCTGCCCCACGCCGGAGTCCAAACCTCACGCACAGCGCGTCAAAGGCCACCGATAGGACCTGGTGGGTCCCCTCTGTTTCAATACAGGGTTTCAGCCTCGCCAAGCCCCAGTGCTCACTCCTGTACAATGAGCACAGCGACCCCGAGCTCCCGGGGTCACGGCGAGGTGACAGATGCAAGTGAGCCCTCGCAATGCTGCCGGATTTCACCCCTATTCATTCATTACGTATTTGCATTTCGGTAAGTGTAGTTGGGTGGCGTTGGGAAGCACATGGCAAAGGTGTTTCTCACAGGTTTCCGTGGAGAGGGACCACAGCTGACACCTGATCTTCTTTGCTCATCCCCCCTCCCCCGGCTCACTGCCACCCGCGCTCCACTCTCCAGCCAGCCGGGCCACGGGCTCCCGCGGATCAGCATGTCTGGCTCCGCGCCACACCAACACACACGTGCGTGCTGAGCCCTGCTTCGGCACGCAGCGTGCGAAGCCACACAGAGAAACAGCTGGCGGGGACCGATTTGGCAATCCCGGGCTGTTTTGCCATCTGAACATGACTTTGGGAGACAAGGAGGGGCCGTTACTCATAGCACGTGGACGGAGGCCCCGTCGGCTCCCGTTGCGAAGGTGTCCTCACACCAGCTATGACCGAAAATGGCCTTCCCCAGACGTTCGGCGCCAGGCGGCGTCGCACGCCCAAACCCTGCCCGGGAGTTACAGCAGAGTCACACAGGAGGGGCTCCCCCTTCGCGGCTGCGAGTCACACCCTTCTGCTCTGCTCTTGACAGATCGCCATCTGGCCCAGATGCTGGGATCCTTGCATCTGCTCCGACTATACCAGCTGCCGCCAGCTGCGGCGCATGGGAGGGCCGTGAGTTCTTTGGGTCACGTGGGAGGACCGTGAGTTCTTTGGGTGGGAGGTTCACGGATCATTTAAAAGTCAAACCATGGGCTGTGGAAGGGGGAACTGGGAGCTCAGGGGAGCCCCTGGGCAGCGGCGGCAATGACAAGGACAACGTGGCGTGGTTGTCGTGGCCGGAGAACAACATCGGGAAGCTGGGGACCTGGGGTCGAGTCCCGGTGGCCTTGAGTACCAGCTTCGTCCACCTGGGTTTCTTCTTCTGATGAAAAAGGAGCCGAGATTGTTGGGAGCGGACCCCCTGCTGGGACGCTTGGCTTGCGAATTCACAGCAGCCCCCAGACCACCGGCTTCCCGCAGTCTAACACCTAAGACTCATCCACCCACTACTACCCAGTGACCCCGCTGTCTGTTGAGTCACGTGCCCAAGGTCACACTGCAGCACAAGATAGTGACAACCTAAGGTCTGGCTCCAAAGCACAGGAAAGCCCTACTGCCGACCTCGCCCGTGTTCCGGAAGCGGGAGGAACCGGGTGCCACCTCACCCTGTCACTGTCCCCTCTCCACCTTCCCGGGCCCCACTTTCTACGCCTCAGACACACAACCGAGCAGCCCGCCCCCCTCCTCCATTCACAGGTGGTCTCAGGCCCTCCAGGAGGGAGAACCAGGACGTGGGGCAGGGGGGAGGGGCGGGGGGCAGGGGCAGGGGACTAAAGGCAATTCAATCTCACGCCTACCGTGTGGAAACACTGCAAGACAGGCCAGGTGGACCTCATCCTATGCTGAGTATGTCAAGAAAAATGATGTTTTTTTTTAAAATTAATTCATTTATTTATTTAGGTGTGTGGGGGGGAGAGAGAGAGAGAGAGAGAAACATCAATGTGTGGTTGCTGGGGGCCGTGGCCTGCAACCCAGGCATGTACCCTGGCTGGGAATCGAACCTGGGACACTTTGGTTCGCAGCCCACGCTCAATCCACTGAGCTACACCAGCCAGGGTTTTTTTTTTTTTTTTAAATGTGGTAAAAGATACACTGTATCCTAGGTTTTAAACATTTTGGAGTGAAGATAAAAGAACACAGACAGAGTGACGGGTGGAAGAGGACTTTGAGAGAGTCCAGTTTCCCTTTCAGAAGTGAAATTCATCACGCAGAACATCAGACGGTGATGTTGCTGTAAATTAAAAAAAAAAAAGCTTCTTGACTGACTGTGAAAAGACTGGAAGCAGAGACACTGGAAGAGAGAGGAAAACAGAAAATGCCCCCCCCCCCCCCCCCCACCGGGCCTCTCTTTCTGGAACATTCTCCAGTGCAGTCCCCAGACAGCTGGGCATTCCAACAGCCTTTCAGGGGGACCCTCAAGCTGAGAACAATGTCTGTGATAACAGGGACACTTTTGCCTTTGGCTGTGTTGGCATTTGCGCTGATGGGCGTGAAAAAACGCAAGGGCGGGAGAGACCGCCGGGGCCCGGACCCCGAACAGCGCCAGGGCGGTCCCTGAGGCCGTCGCCACCTTGAACTTGCGGGGGCAATACCAGAACCCCGGTGAGGATGTCCTGTGTGGGGTGGTGACGATGTCCCCCGTGGAGTGGCGAGGGTGAACTTTTTCTGACTTAGTGAACACACACCTTTTTCATTTCGGGGTCATAAAGTGGACAGCGCACATAAGGCACTTCTGCTGCTGGAGGGGATCGTCAGTGACACTGTGACCGCACGTGGCGTCCGGTGGGCCCGAGACTTGTCCGGGCGACCCCGGGGTGAGCTGTATGAATGCCCAACCACTAGGCTGTCCACCCGAAACTGAGATAATATAGCGTGTCCACTGCCACTGGAAAGTAAAAAATGAGAAATAATGCTTTTATATTTAATATTTTAAAGTTGATATATAAAACAAATATTTATACCATCTTCAAAAAGTTGAGTTGTACCCTGGCTGGCGTAGCTCAGTGGATTGAGCGCGGGCTGCAAACCAAAGTGTCACAGGTTTGATTCCCAGTCAGGGCACATACATGCCTGGGTTGCAGGCCATGACCCCCAGCAACCGCACATTGATGTTTCTCTCTCTCTCTCTCTCTCTCTCCCTCCCTCCCTTCCCTCTCTAAAAATAAATAAGTAAAATCTTTAAAAGCTTTATATAAAAAAAGTTGAGTTGTAAGCCGAACTACCTACTTTATTCACGGACACCGTTTTTATGGAAAGAACAACTTGGCAACTTACGTTGATTCAGACTTGGGTACTTGACAGGGATTTCCTCAAAAGTACTAAATGCGATGGGGCTATCACTTCCAGGAAAATCTGGTGTTTTTTTGCTGATAAAATTGGAGCCTGTGAGTAAAAATTTGAATTTTTGGGAATTTGTATCTGCCCCTGTGAGCTTGACAGCTTCCCGGTGCTTTGCTGATGAAATCGGTGGTAATAGTAACTAGCGCAACTGCGTGGTGTTGTGCAGTGAAATGTGCCAACACGCTGAAGCAACATTTTCCATGTGACTAATGCACAATGTCACAGGATCCCACAGGGGTAGAGATGTATTCCAAGTGCAAGACAGGCCCGTGGGATTTACTGTCACCGTAGGAAAGTTTGTAGGTATGGTTTCATATTCCAAAGGCGACGAACCTTCAAGCAACTTGCCAGTGAGGGTGTCGTATAAAGCAATATCCACAGTTTATCTGAAAGTTACTACCTTCCCCTCCCTCTTCCAAGTTACGTATCTCTGTGAGGCCTAATTTTCTTCAAAATGCATCACAACATCTGAAGGCAGCAGTGGGAGAATCCAGGCCCCTTCTAAGAAGCCAGACATCAAAAAGATGGGGCACTTGTAAAATGCCGTTCTTGTCTTCTTATAAAAAGTTTTCTCATAAAAATGTTAATGGTGGTGGCTGGAATGGGAGTAAAAGAGAGAAAACTATACTTGAACAATGATTAAAAGAAAAAAGAAAAAGGAAAAAAAAAACCCCAAACCCGTTCATGTTATTTTAAAAATGAATCACTTTCAAGTGTGCGAATTTCTCACGTGGTAAACACTGCTGACCAGGCAGTGGTGTGCTGGTCAATGTTTAACCACCAGCCCCTGCAAGGGAGGGTGGGGGGAGGTGCCCCTCTCAGCTGTACCGTTTGCTGATTTCGAGGTGTAAACACTCCCATCACGGCCAAGTTCAAACTGCCAGCTCGGCCCTGAAGCAGCCTTGGAGAGCCCAGGGAGTGCCGTGAGAGTTCTGGGGCATCCTCACTCCTGCAGAGTGGGGAGGAGCCGTGAGGAGGAGTGTGAGGGTGCCCGTGTCCCAGGTCCACCACCCTCCTGTCTGCTTAAGGTGTGTTGGCCAGGTCAGGAGTCCAGGAGAGTCTCGGCCTCGATTGCCAAAGTCCTTGAACCTCAAAGCCTCATGCTCTTAAATGTAAACACCCCCGAATCTCATCTGTAGGTAGGTCTGCCACCTCCCCCTGCCCCGGCAGACAGAACCCAAATCTTCCCATTCCAAAGGCTTCTTAAAAGAACTTTCGGTGGTCAGGGACGCTTTGGGGGAATTCCTGGAGGGAGGGCGCACAGCTGGCCCCAGCCTGGTCACCCTTTACTTAGGTGGCTGTGTGCAAAATCGGTGACACAGAGACGTGACTCAGGGCTGACAGCCGCGGAGTGGGGTGGCCCTGGGCTCAGCGCCCTCCCTCCCCGCTCCGTGTGGGGGTGGGGACGAAGAATGACTCCGACGAGGAGGAGTTTATATAAACAAAATAGTTTTATTATTTGGGAAAGAAACAGCCACATCGCAAGACTTTCCTGCTTCAGGTCTGCCCGTCGCTGCGCTGGAGGTTGACAAAGGGACTTCAGTGTCCGTCACTCTTGGGTCAGGCGGCATGACGCTGCCAACTCGGTCAGGAAAAAAAAAGTTAAACATTGGCTCCGTGCGGCTCGACCCCAAACGAAGCGAGCGGCGGCTGAGATCCGTGTTGGCAGCAGCGTGTTCCCAGTCACACGTCTGTGGATGTCACCGACAGACAGACCGACATCCGAGCGGTCCACAGATGCCGGCCTGAGAGACGTCCTGTTCCGAGACACCGGGAACCGCCCCGCGTGGCTCTTCTGGAGGCAGCACTGCCCTCCTCAGCTCCTCTCTCTCTCGCCGAGCACGAGGGGTCGGCACAGGGACGGCTCCAGGTGTCCCCTCGCGCTGCTCAGGGCCACCTGTCTGACTTGCCAACCCTCGGGGGCCAGATGGTTCACGAAGGCCAGGAACACGCGCTGGCCAGGGGGCACCTTAGAATCAGCCGCACGTCTCCAAGGTGCTCGCTCGGAACATCTTCCTCCTGCGAACAGGTTTGATGCATCCTCTCCAGCCATGCTTGCTTACAAGAACAAACCTACGTCGCCGTGGCCGCCACGGAGAAAGGAGCGGCGTGGTGTCCAGACGGCCCAGGATGCGGACCGGATGGCGGGCTGCGTTCCTGCGGCGTCCCCTCCCCCCCCGACCTTCAGCCCCGCACGGCGGGTAACTCTGTGTGCAGCTGAGACACAAAACGGAGCGTTCTTACGTTTTCCTCCCAGTGCATTACTTTTACGGTAAAAATAGCTGCTACGTAAATCCCTCCTGCTCTCTGAAAAGGAGTCGCGTCTTTCCAACATTAGTTTTCTTAGTTTAATCCTCCAGCGTCATCTGGGGCTCGGGAGCGGGGCACAGGGTTGGCCGTGGCCGGTCGGGGAGGGGAGTTGTGGGGGAAACACAATGGGATCGGGAAATAAAACTCCGTGCGTCCACTGAGTTGAAGGCATGCGTAGAAATGGAGAACATATGGCATTTGTCAAGAAAAATACTGCTTTATAGCTTTTACATGACAATTAGAGGAGGAACCAGAGGCCAGGCGTGCCCCCAGATAATAACATTAAGTTTCTTATAAAAATTCCCAAATGTACAAAGTCCTTGCCAGATACAACCCGGGCAAAACAAAACAAAAAACACCAGGGATGAACCCTCTCAGACCTCCGTCCTGCAGGCCAAGTCAATGTATGTAATACACGTCTTGCACATCCTTAGCCCGCTGCGGCAGAGTCGACGTTTGCAAAACGCCGCCTGGGCTCTCGAAGAGTGGAATAAACATGGCATCCCTATTTCACATACAGTAATATAATTATTTTAAATTACAATATACAATATCTGTTAAATAGACCTGTTAGAGGATTCTGGTAACAATGAGAAGATTACAATCGTATATACAAACCCACTTCTGAAATGGCACTTTGCTTCCCGGCCCCTCCTGCCCTCTGAAATAGAGGCCGCTTTTGCTTCTGTGATTCCTGGTTGCCAAAGGCCAGAGAAAGTAAAAAAAAAAAAAAGGTGTGTGTCCACGACGTGTTTGCTCCTCGGAGAATGTCCGACAGCCTGGCCGGAGTGGCAGGGCCATGCAGCCCGCCCGGAGCTCGCCCCCGTGGGGGCCGCGGTCACGTGACTGCGTCATAAATAGCTTTCCCCACCCGCAGGCTTCAGAAGCGACACGCCGGGCTGCTCTGGGCGAAGAGCTGCGGTTTCCGACGAAGTTAAGGCCACTGCTTCTCGGCGACTTCCCTGGAGTGTTCCATCATCGGCCTGGCAGGGGCCCGGGGACAGTCGGTCAGGAGGCCCCCGTGGGCGGCCCCCCTGGGGCCTCAGTCCTCCGTGTCCGGCTGGACGCCCAGGATGGCGTGCAGCTCCTCGGGCGTGAAGCCCAGCAGGTTCTGCAGGTCGCACACGAAGCGGTACACGTAGCGTTTGCCCGACGTCTTGTGGATGATGTTCTTGTCGTAGTAATAGCGCAGACCTCGGCTCAGCTTCTCGTAGTTCATCTTGGGCTTGTTTTTCCTCTTTCCCCACCGGCGGGCCACCTGCAGAGGGCACGGGTGGAGGTAAGTTCAATTCCACGGGGCACGTAAGGACACGGGAATGACGTCCCCCCGATGACGACGCCACTGCGTGCTCCCAGGGGGAACCTGCCCACTAAAAGACCCCGAAGGTGCCACCCATTTTAGGATGGAAGGATGAGAGTGACAGGGCACTGTGTCCCTCGGCTGGTTCTTGGGGGACAGAGGGAGGGGCGGAGCACAGTGCGGTGCCCCACCCACAGCTCGCTCTGATACAGGACTCCAAGTCTCCTGCTCAAGAAAACCGCCCGGAAGCCGAGGGTTCCGAACGGGGGCCGGGGGAGGGGGGTGTTCTGCGACTAGGGAGGAGCTGCGTCCCCTCCCTCTACCTCCTGGGTTCTGAGTCCCACACTCGGACAACTGCCGAGTGGGGTTCTGAGCCATGGGACATGACCCCACCCTCAGTGCTTCTGTCTCCCAGGGGACAGGAGGTGACAGACTGCACCGGACCAGTCAGAGACCCAGAGCTTCTCTAATGCTGTCCCGATGGGCGGCTCTGGACCTGCCCTTGGCTTTCTCCTCCAGACTGGACTGGGAGGCTCGGCCGAGCTCAGCTGAGGGACACAGCAAAGCCCAGCAGGGTGCATACGTTGGGGTACAAGGCTCGCTTCCCCCGACAGAAGGAAGCAAGTTTCCTAAAGGTGTTTTTCACATGGCCAAGAGAGAGCCTCAGTTTACTGCTTGCACCCTTTTATTCAATGACGAGGCAAGACGGCGAACTCTGGCTGACACGGGCGCACCTGCCCAGAGACACGGCACACCTGTCCACAGGGCCAGGGCCGCACTCAGGTTCCCCCGCCCCCGCCAGGAGAGCTCCCCTTTCTCCCAGGGAACTCAATTTGCGAACCCAAAGGGATGAAAATAGGGTGGAAAGTCCTAAGGCCTCCCGGGCTCCGGCCATACCTCATCGGGGTCAGCGAGCTTAAACTCCCATCCGTCGCCGGTCCAGCTGATAAACGACTGGCAGGACTTGTCGGAGAGTAACTCCAGGAGAAACTGCCACAGCTGGATGGGCCCGCTTCCTGCAGAGAGGGCCGGGTTACAGGCTTTTATAGACTCGGAACACGGCAAGGCTTCGGCCGCCCTAGTGAAACCAGCAGGCTGAGGGACTCGCACCCCCTTCCCGGGTGCCGGTGGGAAGGGCCACCCAGGTGCTGGTGACAGTCCTGGAGGCTGGCGCGGTGAGGCTGGACACCAAACGGGGGTCTTCGTCCATGCCTCCTGCTCCCAGAAAAGAGGTCAGTGGGCCCCTGAACGCTGGGCTTAGTTTATCTGGGAAAAGACTCCAGACTACCGACACTCGGCCTCAAGATTCGTCACGCCGCGTCACTGTCCCTTCTGTGCAGTGCGTGTTTCTACAGACGCTGGGTCAGGACGGGCGGTTGAGGGCGGGGCACTGAACCATACAAGGAGGCGCGTTACTCGTGGAATCCTGCGCTGTGGCTTTCTGCCCACGTGACGGTGGCTAAAGGGCTTCATCCAGGACTCGGATGTGTCCAGAGCCGCCTGGGCATCTGGAGCGGCACCCACAGCCTCACCACCTGTGTGCTGGGGCCTGTGCTCGGCAAAGTGCCCTTAATGGGCCCTTTCCTCATTAGTATTGAGAACCAGCGCCTTGTGAAGAAGCACCTTCCAAATACGAGGTATAAGACACAGCTCCGAGGCCAGGTGCCGCCCCAGATCACACGCCCATCCAAGACCTGTCCCCTAAGACACAGAGGCCGCCGGCTGAGAGGCTGGGCTGGGAGGCTCCAGGAGTTCTGGAACCAGACAGAACTGGTTGCCTGTGTCACCAGACAGCTGTGTCACCTGAGCGCATTTCCCCATCTGTAAAGTGGGTCAGCGCCCCGCCCACGGTGGGCTGTCCTACCGATCACATGTCTGGCTGCCCACACGGAGCAGGCAGGTAACGAACAATGAAATGAAAACCCCCAACCCCACGGCTGTTTATTTTCCTGTCTGGCCCTGACCCCCGGGAGAGAAATCTACGACACTTCTCACTCACGCCTTGGGTATTTTTAACACGTTTCCACGGCGGTTTCTTTCACAGGGCAGGAAGAAATGGATGAGGCCTGCCCGTTCTTATTTTAACCTGTGAGATTCTTGTGAGGAGGTATTTCTTACAGCCCCAGCGGCTCTCTATATAGTCAACATAGCTCATTTAAGGACATATGAAGCAATTGGGAAAAAAAATCTCTATTTTCGCTCAAGTGCTGGAAATATTTGTTTCCAAAAACAGCTTTGGTATTTGACCCTTGCCTAGAATAGCTCTTACCCAAACCTTACAAACAAGATGGGTTTTAGGAGCAAGGAAAGGTGAACAGTCCCGTGTTCTTTGAGGCCGGCTGGCTGCCCCTCCCCGAGCTGGTTTACATTCTTTGACATTCCCGGGGAGGGTGAGTCAGCGCTCAAGCCTCCTCTGGCCCCAGTCCCCTCCTCTCGGGACGGCTGAGTGCATCCCAGGTGGCCGGAGCAGCCGTGGCCTCCAACCGCACCGCTGGGCTGAGCACACAGCATTCCCGTAAGGCTGGCCTTCTTGGGGTTCAGACACAGCTTGTCTAGAGTCGGGATTATACCCCCCGGAACCCATGCACGGGGGTGCAGAGCCAATGAGCTCCGACCAGGAACACCCTCGCTAAACATGGCCGTGCTGGGCGGGGCAGGGCATGGGGCGGGGACGGACTCCCGGCGCGGCACACTCCCTCACCTGTGAAGCCGGCCAGCACGGCCGCAGGTATGACTGGTTTGCCCTGCTCCACCGGGTCGCTCCTCTCCTGGATGTAATCCTTGAAAGACATGGTCGGCTTGCTGAGGCCCAGGGCCTGGCTGCACTCATCCTCGCAGCTCTCGAAGGACGGCACCCGCTGCTCCAGCAGCGACGACTGGCTGTTCCAGGACTGCAGCAGCGAGTCCGAGCTCTCGAAGCTGCTGTCCCTGCCGTTCTCGGGGGCGTCCGGGTCTCCGGCCTTCCCTGGCGGGGACAAGCAGGCACACACTCAACCACGCACCCAGCCGCACTGCTGACGGGGCACTGGGCTCTCTCCGCCCCAACGGCGGCATCGCTACCAACCACCCCCGCTCCACGACCTTCCCTGCTGGTGCAGAATCGTTCAGACGCCCTAATGCTCTTAAACCAAGGGGCTTGCTCCTTAGAAGTATGCAGTACAACCACATCTCCCACCAACAATCGAATCCATCCATTGAGCGTAGCCTCATCGGATGGAATCCGATACAGCAGCAACAAAGGAGTAGCGTGACCCCACTTAAAACCTGGAAAAATGATGCCGATCATTCCGCTTGGGGCGGGGAGGATACTGACAATGGGGAACGGGCAGGAGGGAGCCTTCTGAGATGCCGCAACCCCATCTGCACCGGGGTGGTTGCTATACAAGGTGTGTGTTTGTAAAAACCCCAGCAGCTGCATCCCCGGGAGCTTGCGCGCCTTGCGCGCACACATGTCCGCAAAAAGAAATGTTAGATTCCTACGCTGTCCCCCAAATATCCCATGGGGCGGAGGGATCTGTCCAGGACAGCGGGCGCTCCCTGCGTCTGGTTTACCCAATGCCCTCCCGCCCCACAGCCTGAAACACGTCGGGGACACGCCTGCTGAGTGAGTCAGCCGTCTGTGGCAGTGACCCATGTCCCTGAGAAGGACGCGTGTCCTTGGCTTCCTCCAATGGCTGAACATGGGACGGTGGGTGGAGGAGCCCATGTCCCCGTCTGACTGTGGCTCCCGGGTTCGGACCCAGGGCCCGCTGAATGGAGGGATCAGCGGGCAGCCCCTTCTTACCGGCGCCGTTGGGGATCAGGCTCAAGCCGCCACCCGCGAAGTCTTGACTGACGGGGCAGTAGCTGACGCTGACGGCGCTGAGCCGCGACTTGGGGAACATCTGAAACTCCTGCTCGGCACCGAGGCCGCCGGGCGCCGCCGCGGAGGGACACAGGTTGTCCAGGAGCCCGCCTTTGGGGAAACTCGGCGTCTGCATCCCATACGGCGTCTGCTCCACGCCAAACCCTGGAACAGAGCCATGTGACCGCGCAGCCATTAGGTGGCCGTACGGGACGACCAGGACCCTCTACACCTCTCATCTAATGGAATGCAAGCCGTTCGTTCTACAGGACCCCCGGCCTTCGCCAGCCCTCGGTGAACACGTGGGCTTTGATGGGTGGGTTTTGCACAGAGTCCTCCTTTTTCAAACCATTCATCCTCCCAGCCTCACACGCCCTTTTCCAAAGCGCCCGCTGCCTCGGGCCCAGGGTGCCGAGCCCCCGGAGTTCACGCTGCTACGTTTCTCGCTCACCAAGTGCTCTCCCGCTTCCCTCGGAATGACAGGGGTCACTGGCGCTTTTAGCCTCCAGTGCCACTGAGGCTCAGACAAAGTGATATGCCCCTGTACGTGACTCCCAAGTGGCATCTCCAGCCCCCTGTCCCCCGTAACCTATGCTCTTCACCATGTCAGCGACCAGAGGGCAGACCTGAAGTCCATGACCCCTTTTTCAACCCCAAAGGTCAGAGCACACGTGATCTTGCTGACCACCCATGGCCCGCGCCAGCCACCTCTCACCCCTTATACTAGACTCACCCCAGCCATCAGCTCACTACATCCTGCCCCTCCCTCTGGGCGTGGCCTGGACCGGCATCGGCCATGAGGCAATGGTCAAGTTTCTAGCAGCCCCGTTTAAGGTGTAAAAAGAAACGGGAAACTTGAACATTTTACGTGACCTAAGATATCAGTGATCATTTCAGCAGGTAATCATAGTAATTTTCAAATTAGGAAGGAGCTATTTTCCATTCTTCGTCTCGTACTGAGGCTTCTGGATCTGGGGTGCACGATGCTCTTAGCACACACCTCAGTGCGGACCAGCCACGTTGCACGCCCCAGTAGCTCCACAGCCACTCGAGGCCACCACACGGGTCAGCGCAGGCCTAGGCAGTGCCTTCGGGCCGCCCGTGAACTAGCAGGACGACTTAACACCAAGATCTTAGGGGCGGGGCGCAGACTGACCTAGTGAATTGCTGTTGATCCAGTGAGGGACGGAGTTGAGGTGGGAATCCTCTTCATACTGCTCTTCTGCCTTCTCCTGGTTTTCTAAGGAACGGGAGAGAGGGCGGTGGCAGATCAGGAGCAGAACAACACACGGAAAGACAGCGACCTTCCGAAGTCCTGCGTGTGGTTAGGTCAGAACGACTCCACGCGGTCAGTGGTGCACGTTTGATCCGACAGTGTCCCAGGCCGTCCCGTCCACTAGAACACCTGAGACAGCCACGCGTTTTCGACAAGAAGAGGAAGTTTTCCAACATGAACGCCGTCACAGGCGAAGTTAAGTTTTCTACTGCGTTGTCTGAAAGACCTTGTGCCAGCGAAGAGTGGCATGCTGGTGGAGTGTCACCTGCCCCAGGTGGGGGCTGGGGACAGCTGGTGAGTTGGGCAGACTCCCTTCCCGCCTCCTTCTGAAAGATGCCTGTCCCCCTCCCCCGCCCCCAAGGGTGCAGTGAGCGCTACACAAAAAGTGGGCCACAGGGGGACGCCTGTGCCCAGGAACTTGGAAAGGGGAAAAGTGTGTGGCTGTGTGTACGTCGGCCCCCTACAAACACAGGGAGCCACACACCCACCCACACACCCACACACCCAGTCCCAGACTCACACCCGAGGAATGGTAAACCGGCCCAACTTGCTACACACAGATGTCCCCAGAGCTCTGTCGGGTCAGACTTGTCCCAGTTCAAGGAGCATTTGGGGGTCTTTAAAAATACGTTTCCCTGGCCCTCCGGAGCCATAACTAGAAAGAGCTGGCGGTTGACCCTGAGGTGGCTTTCAAATTCTGAGTGGACAGATGTTGAAACTCAGTGCCCACCGAGATTACGCCTGTTTGTCTGAACTCTACAAAGGGCTCGTTTTCTTCAAGTTTGCACTTACGTGATCCCTCGCTACAATTTTTTTTTTCTTTTTTAACTCTGTCTTTTTTAACAATGATCTCCATGCTCTTATAAGGTCTGATTCGAGACTTTCTCTCTACATGATAAGAGTTCTTTGTTCGGTGGCCAGTTTTTGTGTAATATATCAGTGTGGAAAAACCTATCAGTTTATTTAAAAACCTAAAACCAAAAAAAAATATGTATTTGTTGGACTCCATTTGGACTTGGGAAAATCTACTGTAGAATTCACGGAGTTTGTCTGAATAGAGGCTCCCTCCTGCTGAAGCTGGCTCATTTCTTCTGGTTCTGGAAGGGGAGCCTCGCACCAGGGGGACTCTTTGAGGGCCCCCGGATCTAAGCCACCACGCCGTCCCCTCTGATGAATGCCATCCGGCAACAACGGACAAGTCAGCGACGGAGACGATCGCCTCGAGGCGGCACTCGGGGCCGCACGTGCGCCCTGAGGTGGGTCCAGACCTACCGCCGCACGCCTGACCCTCGCCCGTGGCACTTGCAGGCCCCTTCCATCACTTGAACCTCTCACCCCACGGCTGTATGCCCTCCCCTCCCGTGGCTGGTACCTTTGATCATCTGCTCCAGGTGCTCCCACAGAATGTCGCCCACGAAGTCCGGTGCCAGCTCCAGGAAACGCTCCTTGCCCAGGTTACACAGCACCTGGCCGTTCATGCCGAACCTCTGCAGGTTGACGTTCACCAGGCTGAACTCGTTGGTCGCCCAGAGCAGCCACTGGCAGACCTGCTGCTCCGTCCACAGCCAGGGGTCTGCGGGGAGGGGAGGGGAGGGAAGACAGAGCACGGGAGGGGTAAATGGAAGGAGGCAGTAAAGCCACAGGAGTCACTGCTGATTTACCCACCGAGCCCACTTGTGCACCAGAGGCCAAGGGCACGAGCGTCTGAGACCCCCAGGTACACTCTGACATGGGACCACCAGTCCTAGCCGAAGCCCTGGGCGGACTGGGTTGAAACCAACACTGGCTCAGGTGAACCCCATCTCTGCCACTCTTGGCGAGATGCATTATACAAAAGCTCAAAAAAAAAAACCCCATCTCAAGGAACGGTGGTCAGGTCTGCCCGCCCAGCACAGAGCAGACTCTGGAAAGCAGCCCCGGGAAGAGGCACTTACTCTTGGGGATGCCCAGCCGGCGCTGCTCCTTCTTGAAGCCGCTGAAGGTGGCTTTCAAGGCCTGACTCATCACAGCCTTGCTGCAGGGGGTGAGCAGGGGCAACTCACAGCTGGCCGCATCTGGAAAGAAACCCCGGGGTGACGTTAGGGTCCCACAGCGGGCCGTGTCGCAGGGAGAAATCCTACTCTTCAGAAAAGAACAGCTCTGACCTCCAACCCTGACATCATTCCGTAAAGGGCTATGAATATCGACAGAATATTTTTGGATGAAAATTGAAAAAAAAACACTATCAGACATCTCCTAACAACACTGATTAAAAACAATCTACCGTGTTATGCCCAGGGAACATGTGTAGTGGAGGCTATTTGAAAGTTTTAGACAATGAGAGAAAATGCAGGATTTTTGGCCCAAAGGCTTGGGGGATTGTAAATACATCACTTGGAAGCCAACTCCATTACGCTAAGCAGCAGGCAGAGACTCGGGGCCCGGTGCAAACACACAGGCCTCCGTGCCCATGAGCTTGGCGCGCTTCCAACTCGTATTGAGAAACAGTCTTCTCTGGACTCCCTCTGCAATTTCAGGAATGATAAATGACTGTCGCACGATGGCACGCTGACGCAAGCACATGTGTTTTAATTAATTTTCTGGACTCTATTTTCCAGCACCTACTTCATAGGACAAAGTCATCTCTGGAATGTCTCCAACTAATAACTCTCCCGTAGTAACTGCAGAGGCGTTCCTCGACGTGCCAGCCCCTTCCGAAGGGTAAACATGGCACGGGGAACTACACTACAGAAGTAAAAACAGATGGGTGAAGATTAGCGGGCGTGATCGGCTGCCCCCAGCCTCCAGGGGATGATCTGTGAACCCAGGAGAAAAAAGTTGGGGTGCATTTTAACGTGCCCCCTCTGTGCTCTGCTGAGTGACCCTGGGTGCTGAGGGCTGGAGACACCCCGATGGAGACCTCAGGGTCCTCCGCAGGGTTGCCCGCAGCAGGACACCAGCCCTCCCTGGGGCGCGTCTGGCAGGGGAGATGTCGGAATCCCCACACGTACGGGAGAGGAAAACGGTCTTGTCCCAGGGCCTCCCTCTGGCTTTTTACACCGAAGACCCAAGACACCGCCACTCCTGGCTCCTCAACTGTCATCTCTTTACTAAGGGAGCTGCTCTGGGCAATCACGCACGACACGCCCACCCGGGCAGCAGGGTTACCGTGAGAGATGGAGTCCAAGCCCGTGGGCACCTCTTGGAGCGCTTGCTTCTCGTTCAGGGAAGGGAAGATGGCAAACAGGGACCCGTCCAGGGTGTCAAAGGCTGGCTGGCGCTGCAAAAACAGGTGGAAAGAACATATAATATTTACCTACTTAATGAGCTGTTTTCAAAGGGGTCCTGGGGCAAGCTGACCGATGCACCCTGACCACATGGGCCACGGTAAAGCCTCGCCTGGAAGGGACCGGCAGGACTCAAGCGGCTTTCTAGGACGGCCCATGGGGTCAAAAGGAGTCCTCGTCACTCCAGGGCACCGAATCACCCTTGCAAAGCCGGGACAACCGGGAGTTCATTTCCAATGGCCTCCTCCGCTTAAATGAATAAAGTAGGTAAACAATCCTAAAAACACCAGAATCCCAGAGCAGTGCTGGGACGGGACTCGGAGCCCAGCTGGTCCGAGCACCTGGCCCTTCTGTGGCATCATGGGAGAGGAATCCAGTCAGGCCGCGGGCAGGAGAAAAACGACCTTTTGCAAAGCCGTCTCAGGTCACCGTGTTTAACACGAAAGGCCGATGGCTGAACGAAAACCGAGAATCACACGATGACATAAAAGAGCTGCGGATGCGCTTCTTTTGAAATGTTCACAATGAAACACTTTCACTGAAAGCAGGTGTTTCCCCCATCCTCTCCAGTGGTTCAGAAGACAGTAAAACAGGTGAGAAAGTTCCTTAAGGTGCATTTTTACAAAAGCAAAGCATGTTAAAAAGAACCTCCCTTCCCCCGCCCCACAACCACCTGTGGGTGAAGGATTATTTCCAAAGGACACAGACTGTCGAGTGAGAACCATCTACCGATCAGGGGAAGGGAGGGCAGGGGGTGCCCAGAGACGAAACCCCACGCGGGGTGCCGCTCTCATCCCAGCGTTTGTCAACAAAACAGCCTTTAGTGTGGGACTCGCTCCCGAGTGACAGAGGAGGCCCTGAGTCACCACTGCCCGGCTCGTTAAGGAAAAAAAAAATGTGAAGAAAGATTACACTTTTCCAACATAAGCTGGAAATCCCAGGTCCTGTGTAATCCAATGACACGTGCTGAGTCATCCCAAAGAGAATGGGTCACACATTTACAAACACAATGGGTCCGTGTGCTTTCGTTTTAGAAATGCAGAAGGAGGGGTCACAGATTACACAAGAGGGCTGGCACGGGCCCAGATGCTCCGGACGATGAGTCCCAGGACCCGCCCGGCCCTCTAGGACCCATGGCGTCGAGGGAAAAACCAAACAGGCATGTTCGAAATGCTCATCTAGATTATATAAACGGATCCATCACGTTGGGCTAACTCGGGGGGAAAAAGACCCACTCGACCTTTCACCTTCCCACTAGCACTGCCCAAGTGACTAAGAAACGTCTTTCCTTCACTGACCGTAAATTCTTCTTTTTTAAAAATCAGGAAGTCAAAAGACAATACCCACTCGTGCTGGGTATTTCAACACACCAATTCCAGGGACCGCTCTCCCCCCCACATCCAGAAATCGCACGGACAACACCAACTCATCTTTTAATTTGCGGGAGGATTTTTCTGCCTAGGGGTGTGGTTTCAAAGTTGGTACCATCATAGCCCGTCCAGTTCCCACTGCGCTGAAAATGCCTGACAAGAAAGCGCCCTAACCTGAAGCTGGACGACCTACAGAATCCTCCAGAAAGGCCTGAGCCCATTTTTTTGGGGGGGGGTCTTTGGGTCCCAGCAGACCAATAACCTCACAGTGATCTCCAGAGTAAAACAGAGCATGCCAGAGGCACCTATTTATACCAAACCTGGAGCTCGGAGGAGGCCCACCGAAAACCACTGCTTCTGAGATGCGTTGACAACACGCAGCTAAAAACAAGGAGAAGGCAGGCGGGGAATCACCGGTTGGCGTCGCTGCGGCACGCTCCCACGGAGAATTAAGACAGAAGCCCCATGAGCTGCGTGTGCAGCAGAAGGGCCTTTCATCTCTCCTCTGTTTGCTGGCTCCCACGCACACAGCTGCCCCGCGGGCTCGGCCACGTCAGCCGGGAGCAGCGGCGAGGCCTGCCCGCCTGCCCTAGGCAGTTCCATTGCACTTCTGAAACAGCCTTCCTGCGGTCCGAGGGAACTCCTGCTCTGGCCGACTGAGAACCACAGGCCTTTTTACCTAGTAGGGCTCTCAGAAGCAAATGACCAAGGCCTCAACTCGTACAGGTTAAATGGGTTTGTATCCTGGAGGACAAACAGTATCCGTATCAGGACGCCCATTTTACAGACCAGGAAACTGAGGACCACAGAGAGAAGCCAACAGCTCAGAGCCACACAGCCAGGGAATTGAAAACTGGGGCTAGAACCCGCTGTCTGGGGCCCAGCCCAGCCAGTTTTGTTCCGTTTTGTTTTCTGCCGAGAGACCAAGCTATCTAAATTGTATAAAAGAACTTTTCACTGGGACTTCACTCACCTTGAGGGTCCCTCTGTAGCTGTTAGACACAGGGGCCACCTGGTCCATGTTCTTGATTCCAAAATCATTCATCTTGAAGACAAAAAAAAAGGAAGAGGAAAATGAAGAGTCAGAGGCAACAAGTCAAGTATTACATTTCTAAGGCGTCTTCAGGGGTTGCCCGGCTACACGGGCACTGACTTCTGGGGAGTCTGTCAGGTTCTACCCATTAATGGTCATTCAGAACCAAATGCCAGGAATTCTTATTTAAAAGCCCTTCTCACAAAGGCTCTGCAATTGAAGTAGTTAAGTAATAATACGCTAATTCCCACTGAATGCCACTTAGATCAAATCGCTTTCTGTGGCTGCTCAGAGCCTCCCTAAGGCAGCCTGTGGGCTTCTGGGACAGGAGGGGGGAGGGCCTGGGGAGGTGCCACCTCCTGTCTGCCAGGGGGCAGTGGCTCCGCCCAGGAGCCTCAGGGGCACCGAAGAGGGCCCACCCCAGGCAGCTCCGGATAGGTCCAGATCCAGGGAAGCAGGCACAGGAGCCTCGAGGTGCTCCCCACTCCACATTGGAGGGGCCCCCAGCCCAGGAAGATCAGAGCCAGGACCCTTGCTTCCGACCAAACCCTCTTCCTCGTCCCGTGTGAAGCACATAAGCTCCAAACACGGCTGCTTTGTGTCACCCAGCTGTGCATTTCCTCAAGAGGCCACTCCAACCCCAGGTCTGCCTGGCTCGCCCTGATAGCATCTGGGCTCCCACGGGACCTGTGACCTGCACTGCCCAACCGGTGGCCACCAGCTGCGTGTGTGGCTGCTGGGCACCTGGCACATGGCCAGGATGCGGGTAACACACACACACGTGATTTCAAAGATCTCGCGGAAAAAAGTAAAAAAATCTCAGTAATAACATTATAGTCACTGCATGTTTGCATAACATTTTGGATATATTTGGTGAATGGAAATACGCTGAAATGAAGCTCACCTACTTTATATATTTAACGTGGCTATCAGAAAACTTATAGTTACATATGTGGCTTGCAGTTGGGCCAGGCTGCAACAGACCAAGAACTGATCTGGGGCCTTAAAACATAATTGTTCTGCCAGGTAAATGACATATTAGTAAGTGAGACAGGTACGTAGATAAGGCCACCAGCGTTAGATAAAAGACCAGACAAACTAGAACTCATTTTCAAATGACCTGGGTGAGTTCCTGGCCACGGAACTGAAGGCCCACAAGGCAACTTGATGGGGCCGGCTAACTGTCCCCCCATCTCCCCTGGGTGCTCCCACCTGTTACAACTAAGACCTTCGGGTAATTAACATGCTGTGCAATTGGCAGCGCTCACTGGAGGTGGCCAATGGCATATTTTGCTGTAACGAATTGGGCTTCTTGGTGCTTTCTTGATTTTTCTTCATGATCAATCTGTGGCTGAACCAAACTCCCCAAACAACTCAGCACGTGCGTGCACATGCACACACGCACAGACACATGCACACACTCACAAGCACCTACACGCTGCTCCCCCCCCCCCGAAAGGCGGGGGGGGGGGTGAGTGTCTGTCTCAGGGGAGGCCAGAGATGCTGCGCAGGGCTGTTAAAACCCTCGGAGTGCAGGTAACTGCCCTGGTGGCCAGGGGGGCTGGAGAGCGCCGGGGTGCAGTTATAGAGCTACTCGGGGAGGGCAGGGGAGGTCCCGGGCTTGTCGTGGACCAAAAGTGGTCACTTTTGCTCAGAATCTCCACTTTGTGGGCCACTCGCCCTCAAGAATCAACATTCACTACTGGTGCTGGCTGCTATGACCGATTCCTCCTCCTTAAGGGCTGAGTCTGCGCTGGGGACCGTCCCTCCTTCCCACCTCACTGAATCTCCCAGACATCCCTGAGAAGTCGGCGTGCCCGGGTGAGGCCCAGAGACCTCCGGGAACCTGTCCAGGGTCACACAGCTACGACCAGGGCTTTCAAGGGGCACAGTGCAGATCACACGGCCGTCCAGGGTGGCTCAGACCCGAGCACCCCTGTGTGCCGGGACAACCTGGTGGGCCTGGGTCTCGTCCCGCCGCACCCCACAGACCCCAGACAGCACGCAGATACCAGACCGGACCCCTGCGGGCTACGCGTCAGGGTGTGAAAGGCTCCCTTAGCTTAGAGCTTTCTGGCGTGCATCTGAATGGACCAAGTCCTGTTAACCTGTGGATTACATACACAAGCCTCAAACCGAAGACCAAAATGCAGAGCCCAACTCCTTTTCCACGTCTGGTTTGCAGAAGCTGGGTGACTCGGGAAACGGACAATACTGTCCCACCTTCACAGAGAGCGAGAACGGACACGGCAGGTGATAGAACAGCTTCCGGGGGGGGGGGGGGGGGGGGGGGCCGGAGGGGGTTTGTGTACAAATACTTGGGAGAAAAGGCAGCCTACCCCGCCCACATAAACAGTGGTAATTACTCACTACAGAACAGAACTCTTCTGCGGCCCAGCTTTTAACTCGTTTTGTAAGAACCACACAGAACCAAAGTGGTTTCAGGCAGACACAGGACTGACCGAATTGGAGCTCATTCACTTATTGCACTCAACATGGCTCCTGAAGGTGGCCGACAGGCCACGTTTCTCCATGTAAATCAGTTTTAAATTTGGGTCCTTTTGGATTGCTGCTTGTGAACACATTTTTTTTTTTAAATAGAAAAAAAAAGGAAAATGGCAGAAATCTAAGTGCTGAGGATGGTTAAACTTTTACACAGAACTTGCCTGACAGCCACGGCCTTCGTGGAACAAATGATCACTTATGTGAGATCAGGCCACAGGCTTGTATGTAGGGAAATTGGAAAAAAGAAAAAAAAGAAAAAGTTGAAACCAACAGGTACCCCCAACCGCCCAATATACTTTTCAAAGGTTGGTGTGCTTTTTCCCCCCTTGA
The DNA here is from genome assembly GCF_004126475.2 of Phyllostomus discolor. Lineage (NCBI taxonomy): Eukaryota > Metazoa > Chordata > Mammalia > Chiroptera > Phyllostomidae > Phyllostomus > Phyllostomus discolor. Next base: position 5,744,716 of record NC_040904.2, on the reverse strand, counting down.
AAGTTACCACGTTAGCGAGAGGAATGACTAATCCCAACAATGAGTGTCTGATATTTCCCTGCAGAACTGCCGGTGCTAACATTTACTGTACCATGATATTACTCAGAATTTTAATAAACCTTAACTTGGAGATTTATCTCCCTGATGGGTGGTGGTGTGGGCAGGCAGATGGCGCACAGGCGCTGCCATTGTCCGGAACAAACATAGTCTCTCAGTGGTGAATTAAAATAAATTACCCTTATCTCCACGGGGGACTGCTCACTTCTTTACTTTCTAAGTAAGTAGCACGTCAACTACTATTTTTAGCTACCTTAAATTGAATACAGGCCAATATAAAAAGTCGCCTGTGCTTTAAAAAAAAAAAAAAACACCTCAATGCACAAATGCTCACTGATATCCCTTCATTAAAAATGCTTAAAGAACGAGAAAATAAAAGCAGCCCTTCGCACCCCCCTCCCCATTTCCGATAGGCTCCCGCTGCTCGACTTGCAGGGCCCAAGGGCCCTGCCTGATCCACTCCTGGGCGCCCGGCAGGGGTCTCGTCCTAGAGGCAGGACGCGCGGCCCGCCCCGGGCGGGCCCTGGACGTGGCCGAGCAGGTGACCAGGGGCCCAACGTTTTCGGGGAGCCGCAGTCTCCCAGGTATTTGAGGTGGTAGGCGCCCCAGGTCCTCCCTGGCCCGGCGCGCTGCGGTAAGTCACCCGCAAACCCGGGCGCCCTGGAGCCCCCTCCGACAATCTTTCCTGCGTACTCCCTGCCCCTTCGCGAAATCAGGTTCCCCGGGGTGCCCAAAGGCAGGAACCTCCACCAGGGCCTCGACATTCTTTTTAGAAACAATAACAAGCGAAACAAACCGGCGCGCACGCCCGCCCCAGCCGGCTCGGCGACCCTGGGGGCCGCGGCCCAAGTTCGCCTCCCGCTCCGCACGTCACGACCGGGTCCGTCACCAGCCCTACCCTGGGCCCCACGTCCGGACCGTCCTCAAAGCCACCGGGCCACCCGCAACACGAGCCCGGAGAGGCACGGAACCCAGACGCGCGACCCCCGAATCCTAGGAGTAGCCACCACCCAGCTTGGATCCCGGCGTACGGACCTCGGCGCTACTCAGGTCCCCAGCCCGGCTTCTAGGTCCCCGGGGAGAGGAGCGGGCGCCGGAGGGCGCTGTGTACGGACCCCCCAGCCCGCGCCGGGCCGGACCGCCCACCCAGGACCCAGCTCTTACCGCGCCGCTTCTGGCAGGGCCGGCGCGCGGTCGGGCGGCAGCTGCTCGGGCCCGGGCTTCTCGGTGCGATCGCGGCTGGGCCGGGGCCGAGGCGCGGGTGGGGCGCTCCGGGAGGCCGGGGCGAGGGCAGGCGGGCGGTCAGGCGGGCGGGCAGTCGAGCAGGCGAACGGGAGGCTCCGAGCGCTCGGGGTTGCGGCTGCCCTGCGCTCCGCACCGCCGCTGGAGGAAGTAACCCGCCCAGTCCCTTCGCAGCGAGCTCTTCTGGATCGGTGAGAGGGGGGCGGAGGGAGGGGAGACTACAGGGTCGGGAGGAGGGGCATCTAGAGGGGAGGGGAGAGAGAAGGGGAGGGCAGAAGGATGGGGGGAGGAGAGGAGGCGAGGGTGGGGAGGAAGAGGAGGGAGGGCAACGGGGGTGGGGTAGGGGCGGAGCCGGCTTTTTCCGGCCCGGACCTCGCTGCGCCCCACGGCCGCCGGCCTCCGTCACTCCCTCGCGTGCGCCCGGGAGCTCAGGCGGAGAGTCTCCCCAAGTCGCGAGGCTTGAACCTCCAATACTGGTGCTGGTGGCCCCGAGCGGCCGCAGGGCTTGGGTAATAAGAGGCCCCATTCTGGGACATCTTCCTAGGGCTTTGATTTCTTATCATTCTTATTGTGAAAAGACTGTGAATGAGATGATACACGTGCGCACGGGGCCCTGTGCTGGGGGGCTGGGTCCACCCTGCCCCAGGCAGTCCGGTTCCCACAGCCTCCGTGTGGGTAGCGCCCCCTAGAGTTGAGCGATGCCTCAGCTGTAACCAACCTGAGCTTCTCCGATCTAAGGCGCACGATAATTCTGCAAGGCCTTCTTGTTCCCCCTTTAAATATGAGGGAATTGAACCTCGGGGTAAATAACTTGCCGGGTCATAAAACGTGTAATTACCACCCACGGTCCAAACCATTGCCCATATTCTGCCAAGTTTCCATTTTTAGCAGAAAGCACTTGAGTCGGTGGCCAGAAGCGTGTGTGCACTCCCTGTGCAAATTCACGTCAGATTCTCAGGATTTGGGAGGAAAATATAGATTCCCGAAGGTGGATATAAAATAAAGTCGCCCAGCTTAGGCAAGGCCACGGGACTAAAAATTGGCGCATCTCAGGGACCCAGTGCTGTGAAACCGGAGGAACTACCTCCCTTCTCTGTTACCAGGGCTCCAGGTTTCCATGGCAACCCTAAATCTAGAGTTACTCAGATAATTGAGATACCACCGGTACCTTAGTGTTTGCAGGTACCCGAGGGTCGCCAGGTATCATCATTGCACAGGTCAACGGCGGGGTCTGCAAGGCTGGGACAAGCCAGTACAGCGGGCACTGATATTTCCAGGGCACTGAATTCATTCTGTTGGCTCCTCAGTGTGTATTTGGGTCCCCAGTCACAAGCCATACATAGGTCAACAAAGAGTGTCATAAACGGAACACAGATCCATAGTAAGTTACCATGGAGACATGAAGAGTCTGCTACTTTTTAACGGTAGCAGAAAAGACAGACTCCTCTGAGCTGCAGTTTTATCTGATAGAGGATTTCTCCCCCAGGCTACGCACCACAGCCCTTGATAGTGTCTGACAAGCTGGGTGCCCACAGCCATGAGGTCAGGTTCATTTGCTCAAAATGGGACTGCCTGCCCACCGCACCTTCTCTGGCACCCATGGGGGTTCAGTGTGGGATGCCCGGGTCTGAGTCATTGAAGTCCAGTGACTCCTTGGGAAGACGTCATTTCTCCACCAGGGGCCGGTGCAGGCTGGGGTGGGCGGTGGCGGGCCCTTTGCTTACGCTGGGTCACTTCCGACATATCTGAGCAGAAAGGTGTCAGAAGGAGCTCCGCGGTTTGCAGGCAATGCATTCCTGACAGCCGGTGTTTCTTCTGCTGTAACTCCTCAAACTGTGGGCTCCTTCTCACCTCTGCAGAAGAAGAGGTGATTCTGGAAACGTTGTCATCAGGCTGGGACGAACAGGCAACACAGAACCAAATGGGTCAGGAATGTATCAGTGTTGCGCACGTGGCAGAGAGGCTTAAAATGACATAACTATTACGTTTCTTTTTCCAAACTCCCCTCTGAAAGCATCTTATGAAAGGGACCCTTTGAAAAAAAAAACATCGTGTACACGAAAAACCGTCATCCCTACCCACTCAGTGGTAAGTGTGTGAAACCCTATTGAAAATGCTCTGGCCAGCCCTAGCAGGTGGGGCTCCGTTGGTCGGAGTGTTGTCCCGTAAGCCAAAAGGTTACAGGTTCAATTCCTGTTCAGGGCACATGCCTAGGTTGTGGGTTTGGTCTCTAGGCCAGGTGCTTGCGAGAGGCAACTAACCAGTGCTCCCCTCTTGCATTGATGTTTCTCTCTCTCTCTGTCTCTCTCTCTCTCCCCCCTCCCCCCTCCCCCCGCCCCCGCCTCTCCAAAATCAATAAGCATGTCCTTGGGTGAAGATAAAAAGCAGAAAATGATCTGGCCAGAGCACAGATGCCAGCACTGGAAGAGGTACAGGAGGCAGGGGGAGGGAGCTGCAGTCAGAAGCCGGCTGGGACCCTTGACTCCCACCCAGGCCCCTATCACTCCCTGCCTCCCTTTCTGAGGAGGTCTGGGCTCCTCCAGGCAGCGCCCTTGCCCCGCCTGGGTCCTACACTGTGGCCAACCCCAACCCTGTGTGCCTGGGTGGTCGCCCGGTCATAATGAGACGGCTTATCCTGGTTCTGGGGCAATATCAGCCTTCCTAGAATTTTTTTTTTAACCTTCCTGCTATTCGTCGTTTCCTAGTTACTCAGCTGAACCAAGACCTTGGCCCCGGCTGAAGCCTGTGATTACTCATTGACGATTATGGCTTGATTCACAAGGAGCGCTGCACTTCACAGTAAATTAAGCCTAATAAAAGCACAGCCCCTGCGCTTCGGGATCAAAAGTCGAAGGCGTGAGAAGGAAATTAACAGGAGCCACCCGGGATGGAATGATCCGATGGCCCGCGTCAACCGCCGTCTCTTTTCCCCGAAGAGAGAGAGAGAGGCCCCTGGACCAGGCCAGAGGGGACACTGCCCAGGATACGAATGTGTCATATTTCCATACCAAATGTCCTGGGGGCAAATTACAGAGAAGGAGTTCTTTGGGCGGCCAGATGTAATTATTAAAAGTGATTAGCTTACCAAGTCACCCTTTGAAAAATGAGCAAAAAACGTGTCCTTACACACACGCCTGTGTTTCCCTGGAAATCCAGATCGATAGCCCACACACAGTTCCAGGCAGTCCCTCCAGGGCCAGCTGGAGGCGTCATCTGCCCTGAGCTCGATTATTTCTTCATTCAGCAAACAGTGTCACCCGCCAAAAAGACAGAGGTGAGGAAGGCTCCACCCCTGCCCTTGAGGTGCCCAGCACAGTGAAAATCACACGCAGGTATGAGACACTGGCAATCCTGATGGGGGAGGGGGGCGGGGGGTGGGGGGCGGTGCGGGAGAGAAGGACACACTGAGAAGCAGCAAGAATGTAATTCGCGCACACTGGCACCTGTGTTTCCTTTCCTGCTCGTGCACCCTGGCTCACTGGGTGGGGCTCAGAAGGAGCCGGTATTCCTCGGATACATGTGGGGTCCTGGAAGGGATCGAGTCAGGCTTTAGACCACCCCCAACCCCACCACCCCTTCACCCCATCCCCACCTCCCGCCTCCAGGTGTCCACACAACACGGATAATATCCGTCTGGCCCTCTGCTCTTGCCCAGCGGGCGGCCCCCACAGGGACCAGGCATCCCTTGCTGCCCTGGGGTCGCCTAGCAGCCTCCCCATCTCCCCAAAACAGTGGTCCCCAGAGCTGCTTGTGTCTACCCTCCTCTTTTAAATTCCTGGCGGCGGCGGCAGCAGCCACAGGACTTTCCTAGAAGTCAAAGCCGTTTCCAAAGGGCCTGTTGTCATTCTTTTCTGCTTGTGGGCGGCCTCACGCATCCCCTGGGCCCTCTGTGGGCACGAAAGCATAATAACTGGATGGAGCGGAGGTCTCTCCCTCCGCAGGGCAGCCCGTGGGATCAGATACCCTGGTGTCCAGTCCTGGCTCCGCCCTTCACTAGCCCTCCAGCTGCGAACCCCTGGGCAAGCTCCTGAGCCTCTCTGGGCCTCCGTCTCCTTGTCTGTCAAACGTGCCTGACCACAGGACCCCTCTGCCAGGGCTGCCTGAGGATGAAGTGAGTTACTGTTTCTGAAGCACTCAGAACAATGCCCGGCTCATAGTCCATGCGTGTGATAAGTGAGAGTTCTCTGGACAGCGGGGGGGGGGGGGGGGGGGTCAATCTGCCTTCCCAGCAGCCTCTCTGATCACGGCTGTGCTGTACGCGCTAAGGCAGGATTTCAGGTCACGGCAAGGAATGAGGTCAAGACCAAGGCTGTCACTAGCGGCCCTGCCTTCTTTCACTGTCATCCTCTTGCCGTGGGTGGTAAAGTACCCGGGCCTGAACACTGGGTTTTCCAACAACTGGAAAACACTTTAGAGCAGGGGTCCCCCAAGCTCTGGGCCATGGGCCAGTACCGGTCTGGGCCTGTTAGGAGCCAGGCTGTACAGCCGGTGAGCTTGAACATAATGTGCTTGAATCATCCCCAAACCATCCACCTCCCCGCCCTCTGCCCCCCCACCGTCTGGGAAAAAATGATCTTCCACAAACCGGTCCCTGGTGCCAAAAAGGTTCGGGACCACTGCTTTAGAGAGTTGATAAGCGAGACCAGCTCCTGTTTTTTTAAGGAAACTGAGGCCCAAGGGGGATCCATTCCTTCCCACAGTCATGTGGCTGCTTTCTGGCAGGGCTGGGACCACAGACTCCTGCCCCACGGTCATTTTCCCTTATAAGGCAGCGCTCTGTATATAAACCACCTTCCCCATCCACCACGGCATTAAAGGACACGATGACGTGCCTAAGGCAAGCCCGAACAGCAGAAATAGTGAGAGGACCTGCTGCATTCTGTAGCATTGATAACCCCTAAATAAACGGGTTGGAGGGTGAGTCAGACCCGCACAGACACATGGTTTGGTCACCCGAGTGTTTGTTCTGCGGCCAGCGGGGTTCCCACAGCGAGCTCCGGAATGGAGAGTGCCCAGCGCGCCGACCTCATCGTGAACCGGCACACTCTGCCCCTGGTCTTCGCACCTGCCAAGGGCCAGTCACCACTGTGCTGGTCCGTCTAGCAGAGGACTGTCATTTAATTCACCTGCCACTGCTGGTGACAAAGTAAGACCCGGATGAACGTTTTAAAGCTAAACAATGCTGCAGACTCAAGCAGGCACATTTGTGAGTCACTGAGACGCTGGGTTGTCTACGCCGCGCCCACGCTTTGGAGGAACGGCTCTCGGCCAGGGGCTGCGAGGCTCCCCCACCCCTCTCCATCCCATTCATGAACTTTGGTGTCTGTGTCTCTTTCAGACCCGCGGAGCTATCAGCACCTCCTGTTTATAGCTGCTGTAAATCACCTCTCCTTGGGGCTGGGCTCCGAGTTAATGCTTTCATTACCTCTGAGTGCCGGGCTGGGCCACCTGACCGTGCCCCTCGGTCCGCCACCCTTTCCTCCTGGCAGGAAGACCCGAGGAGGCCCTCCCATCTGACCTTGAGTGCCTGTGTTTCTGGGTAGCAAGAGGAACCTTGGACTGTCCTCAGTGAGTTGTGCCTTCTTGTCTCTCTCTTTTTTTTAAAGTTGAAAATCGCTGTTAAATAAATTTTTATTTATTTATTTTAGAGACGCAAGGGAGGGAGAAAGAGAGAGAAACATCAATGTGTGGTTGCTGGGTGCCATGGCCTGCAACCCAGGCACGTGCCCTGGCTGGGAATCGAACCTACGATACCTGGTTCGCAGCCTGCGCTCAATCCACTGAGCTATGCCAGCCAGGGCTTTCTTGTCTCCTTATTTTCCCCTGCATGTGAGTGTTTGTGTAGAAAAACGGGGAGATTATTTCCTGCAAGAACCACTTGCTCTAGTTTAGGAAAAAAGTAACCATCTGACCTTTTATTCAACCAATCAGTCAATCAGTCAGTCAATCAACCATTCACTCCAGTTTTCCTGAGAAGTAATTGACCTTGTTTGACGTGTTCACAGTGATTTTTCCGTGTGAATGAGAATGCTTGTACTCATTTCTGAACACTCGTAGACATAGTTCATTCTCAGGACAGCCGCCAGAGGGGTCTGGTGAAAACGTGGGTTGGGTCCGTTCTTCCTCAGCTAACAACCCTTCGGCGGACCCCGTGTGGCTCAAAGGAAAAGCCCACGTCCCCCCAGGCCTGGTGACCTGGCTGCCCTCCATCTCTGCGATCTCCCCTCTCTCCTGGATCCCGGGCCCCTCCCGGGCACCAGCCCGTGGGTCCCCAGACACCAGGCAGGTCCTTCCTCACGTCCTGCTGTCCCCTCTCCTGGGGATGCCCCTCCCAGAGGCCGCCTGGCTCCTTCCCTCGCTTCTTCAGACCTTCCCTAAATTGTCACCTTCGCTGAAAGCTTCCCTGGCCACCCCAGCTAAAATTTCAACCACCCCCACCACCACCCAGCAGGCTCTCGTTTCCCCTTAAGCCGTATCACTATTTAACATCCTTTATGTCTGACTTGTTTGTCCTGCACATTCTGTATCTCCCCGCACGGGTTCTGCTGCTGTGGCGGCACAGGGTGCATGCCTGCTTTTCTGCGAAGCGCAGAGCAGCTCCCGACGCACCACACTCGGTGTCGGCTGAGCGAGTGCCGGACATGTCGAATGTCGGTGCGGGCCCCAGGGACTGGAGTCTAGAGAGACGCAGCTTCCCAGGAAAGTGAGGGGTCTTAGCACGAGTAAGAAAGTGCCGAGTACATTTTAAAAATCAGGTAACAAAATAAAAAGTTAGATTAGAGCCCTGGCTGGTACGCCTGCTCAGTGGATTGAGCTCGGGCTGTGAACCAAAGTGTCGCAGGTTCGATTCCCAGCCAGGGCACATGCCTGGGTTGCAGGCCACGGCCCCCAGCAACCACACATTGATGTTTCTCTCTCTCTCTCTCTCTCTCTCTCTCTCCCTCCTTCTCTTCCCTCTCTAAAAATAAATAAAATCTTTTTAAAAAAAAGTTAGATTAGGCAGTGACTGGGATCTCTGACATCCTGTACAAGAAAAAGAGAAAAGGGGGTTATGAAATCGCTCTCCAGCTATCGGGGGCAACGTGCATTTACGGTGGCAAGAACGTGGAACATTCAGTACAGTCTGGAGGGTGAGTCACCATCTACAGTTACGGTGAAAGGTGTCATAAAAAAAAAGAACTTTCGATGTAGGTCAATTCCATGTTAACGGTGGTGCGGAGCGGTTGGTGACCAGAAGACCAGAAGGAACCCGAAGGTCAGCTTGGGCTGTCCTTGTCCCTGCTCATTTCTAGGGGTCCCAGTCGGTCTCTCAGGGCCCCTCCACTTTGGATCTGACTCACCCCTGTTCCTGAGTCGGTCAGAACACTGGGCTGGCCTTGTGGACTCCTAGGCAGGAACCGAAAGTATACCAACAGCCAGCTGCACAGCGTGGTGGGGACTGGACCGTCTCCTGGCCAGCCCAGGGTCACTGCTGGGTCCTGGGAGCCCCGTGGTCCCTGCCCTGCTGTGCGCGAGAGAACCCCGCCCCCTGCCCCGCCACCTCTGGTGTCCCAGATGGAGCTCCTGCCTCGGTCTCATTTCTTCAGCTCCAACTTCCTCCCCTGCCTGGTGTCCTCTGTCCCCTCCCTGGTCAGAAGCATGTCCAAGTTCTGTCATCTCAGGACAGTTCACAGAGTGACCCCCGGTCCCCCTGTTCTCTGTGCATGAACCACACTGAGGTTTCCTTCCAACCCACCTGCTACCTGCCACCTGCTAGCACGTGGGAGCGTTCACGTGGAGCCCTTACTGCTGATCTCCACAGACGCCATCCTTGACCGTGGGGACGGGGCGGGTGGCAGCAGGAAGCCGGCCACGTGACTGCAGCGGGAACAAAGGTAGGGAACAGGGGTGGCTTGGACCCCCGAGTTCATGGTGGAGATGAGGAGAAGGGGTCCTCTTTGAGGCAGCAGCACCATCCCTCACCAGCTGCTCAGGTCACGATCCCAGGAGCCGCCCTTGACTTTTCCTCCTCCCTCGGCCCCACAAAGCATCAGCAGATCCCGTGGGCTCTACCTCCATAGCCCGTCTCAAATCTGTTCGTGTCTCCCTTCGTCTGCTGCTGTCCTCTCGTCGCTGGTTCGCTCCCCTTGACGTTCAGGCGTCACTGCCTGACTGGTGAGCACCCCCCTGCCCCAGCCCTCCTGCGATGCCCCCTCCACACAGCAGCCGATACGGTCTCTGAAAAAATCAATTCGGTGATGCTGCCTCTCTCCTCAGAGTCCCCTAAAAGCGTCTCCTTCCACATAACATAGAACCCCAACTCCTTTCAAAGCTCCAGAAGACCGGGGCTCACTCCTCTCCGCCCTCTCTTCTCCTCGCTCACTGTCCTCCGGCGCACCAGCCTCTGGCTGCTCCCGCATCACCGCTCCTGCCTCAGGGCCTTTGCCCTGCGATTCTCTGGAAGGCTCTGCCCCGGTGTCTGCAGGGCTGCTCCTTGTCATCCCCCACGACAAGTGTCCCTGGGTCAGGGCTGTGCATTCTGGCCCCCCCCCCCAATCAGAAGGTGGCTCACCTTTCTACCACTATCACGTTGTGCTGACAATGCCCTTCCTAGCATTTATCACGGCATGGCTTTCTCACTAATTTATCTTTTATCTGATTTTGCTGGCCTGTTCTCTGGTATGCTAAAATGCAAGTTTAGTGTGAGTGGAACCCTTGTCCATCTTGTTCGTTGCTGTGACCCAGCGCCATCAACGGCATCTGGCCTGTTCTAGATGCTCATATAATATGTTCAGTGAATGAATGAATGAGTTTCGCCAGCTTCAATGCATTATTCCAGTCTTTCAGATCTTTATGACTCCCGAGTTTTGTTCTCCAAAGTGTCTCCCATTACTAAGTGCTTTGATCACCGATGAACTTGATAAACGAGTCATTGAACAAACAGTGACTAAGGCGAAGCCCGTATGTGGTATGTCCCTAGAACCCTCCCTCGGGGGGCAGTAACCCCGGGATGAATAACTCTCTTTGCATAACTAACACAAAGATATAAGACATTGTGGGAAATATCCTGCTGAAGAACAAACAAAGGCATCTGTCACATTCACTTTATCTGCTTTTCCAGTAAACCTGTGGGGCCACACGATACCACTTGTTTCCACGAAATGCTGGTGACTCCGAGGCCTCCGCTGTCGGGTGTGTGTCCTGACCCGGTCCTGCCAGAGCAGGTGTGAGGTGCCCATTGCTGCCCAGATATGTGCTGTGGAACCAGATGGCCCCTGCCCTGAGCTGGCATGAGCCTCGGGTACCTAGCAGGTGCTTTTCATACGACTCACGGATGCAGACCCTATGGGCGGAGTTTGGGGACTCTGACAGCCTTTGGTGCAGAGATTCGGTCTCTCAACCTCCCAGTCACTTAAAATACAGCAAAAGCAAGCAGATCTGCCCTCCACAGAGAACAGCAATTGAACACAACATGTCAGTAACAAAGACACCACAGACATGGAGGCTTAAATGACATAGAAGTTTATTGTTCTCCAGAATAACACTCGAGGAAGGTGGTCTGAGGCTGGTTTGGTGGCCAGTGATGTTGGGACCTAGGCTCCTCCCATCTTGTTATGCCCTCGTCTGCCTGGCTGAAGATGGACATACCATGTCCATGTTTCACCCTGGGGAAGGATGGAAGAGAAGCAGAGGCCTTTCCCAGTGAGGGCACCATTCAGAATTGCACAGGGCAGTCTTGCACATTCCCGTTGGGTGGGATTTAGTCACATGACTTCATGTAGCTGCAAGAGAGTCTGGGCAATGTAGTCTTTAGCTGGAAGAGCCTGTGCTGAGGATGAATCCAGCAGGCTCAGCCACACCCATCCCTGACAATGCACATCATCTGGGTTATCTCCCAGCTGACCAGGGGTAATCCCCAGACTTTTCTTTTGCCCACTCCAAATAATCCTGACCCAGGGCCTGTAAATCCAAGGTCCTAAATTTCTTTAATAATCAATTTCTTAGGTCTCATAGGCACAACAGCACCTGGCAGTCACTTTCCTATCAGGGGCCCTCCCTGATAGCCTATACCGGCAGCCAGACACGCTCCCTCATCCATTGCTCGGATGATGCTGTTCCCCTGCTTAGACACGTTCAGCGCCTGTGCACTGCTCTTAAGATGAAATCCAAATTGCTTGGCATGACCTTCATCTGCATTACCAGCCTCCTCTCCCATTCCCCATCACCAGCTACCCCAAGATGCAGCCCAGGGAAGGCAAGACAGTGAGGAGAAAAGAGAACAGAAGTTTACTGAGCATGTTTCGTAATCGTGGCTATGGTCTGAAAGTTTGCATGGCCCCCAAGCTCATATATTGAAAGGCAACCCCTCATATGATGGTATTTGGAAGTGGGGGTCTTTGGGAAGTGATTGGGCCGTGAAGAAAGAGCCTTCAAGAAAGAGATTGCTGTCCTTATAATAGCAGGCCCAGGAAGCTCCCTTGAGCCCTTCCACCATGTCAGGACACAGCTAGAAGACGGTCATGTATGAACCGGAACTGGGTCTTCACCAGACACCGAATCTGCTGGCACCTTGATCTCAGACTCCCAGCCTCTGGAACCGTGAGAAACGGATGCCTGTCGCGGTTAAGCCGCCCAGTCTACTGCATTCTGGGATTGCAGCCCAAACAGATGGAGACTGCCGTCATTGCAGTTTATCGGGTGCCCCCTGGGGACCAGGCCCTGTTTTGTACATTATTATCCTCCCAGTAACCTCGCTGGCTCTCTGAGCTGACTCCTGGGGCCTAACTCCTGGGCTGTAATGGCTGGTCTTGCCTGACTGTTTCTTCATAGAGATGCGCAGCTTCCTGAAGGCCCAGAAGATCCCCCTTTTGCCAAGGCCTGGAGCGTCTCTGGCAGGAGCACCAGGATCTTTTAGAGGAGGTGGCGGGCGGTTACTTGCAGGCTGCAGAGGCTGGGATGGAAATGGGCTCCACCAGCTCCGTGCCTGCGAGGGCCCTGGCTGGCTGAGGGCAGCGCCGCCTCTTTGTTCCTGGAGATGCCCAGAGCAGGCGGCAAGGCCTGGTCTGTGACCGTGGCTCCCTGACCGGGGACTGACGAAGAGCAAAAGCAGAGGGCGCACCTGGCATAGCTCAAAACACTCCAGAAGTGGTCGACGGGGCCTGAGCTGTGTCACCAGATCTCATTCAGAGACTCCCAGCTGACTGCAAGGCCTGCATCTGGTCTCACACCCAGAGCTCTCCCCCCACCCCCCTGCCGTGGGGCTGAGCCTTCCTGCTAAGCTCCTCCCAAGGGCTCTGAGGTCATTTACCAGCAACCTGTGCATGGGCAAGCGGTGTCCCCACACCTCTTGGGGCTGACTGGACACAGGCTCCCTGCTAATACCAACTGCAGGGACTCAGATACTCCGGGGCTCTGCTGGAGAAGGGGATGCCTTCTGGGGTCGGATAACAGAGTCATGTGACCACGGAGGGGACTTCTGGCTTTGCCACCTACTGTGTGATCTAGCGAGGGGCTCTTCATTTCTGATGCCTCAGTTTCCCCCCTAAAACAGAGATAGTGCAACCTGCCCTGAAGATGAAACAGGTACTGGGAGAACTAAATCCTGTAACCTTCCCCCCTCCCCTCTTCCGTGAACAATGTTTACCACGGGCCTGCTCTGTGCCACCCGGTTCCTGGCAGCCCGGGATACACGGATGCACCAGACCGGTGCCTCGGTCCATGGGACTTGACGTGGGAGCGGGGGAGTACGCGCAGTAAGTAGTGAGAGTAAGCAATAAGTAGAGTCTTAGTTATTAAAGTGGCAGTGAGTATGCAATGGGGAAGAAGAGAAGCAATGACAAGCAGGCAAGGGAAGTTCAAGTTCCAGAATGACAAAGGGCCCCAAAGCTGACCTCATGCTGTGGGTACCGAACGTTCTGGTCTCAGGACTCTTTTGCATTCTTAAAATGTCTTGCTTACATGGAACCTATCCATTTTTACCATATTAGAAATGACACCATCCAAACACTGAAAATATTTATTCATCTAAAAATAATGACTGTAGCCGTGGCTGGTGTGGTTCAATGGGTTGGTGCGTCGTCCCGTGCACTGAAAGGTTGGATGGGGGTTCGATTCCTGGTCCGGGCACATGCCTGGGCTGGGGGTTAGATCCCGTCTGGAGTGCACGTGGGAGGCACCCGATCGGTGTTTCTGTCTTAGGTTGTTGATGTTTTTCTCTCTCTCTCTTCCTCTCTCTCAGAAATCAATAAACATTAAAAAAATAATGACAATAACCCTATCCCATGTTCACAGGAATACCATTTTTAAATGAAAAAGTAAATCCATGTTCTAAAATGAGAAAATGTTAGTGTGAAGCATGGCATGGTGTACATTTTTGTAATTCTCCTTAAACTGTGGCTCAGCAGAAATCCGGGTTCTCATATCTGCCCCCGAATTCTAGCCTTTGTCATCTCACATGTCACGGAGCCGCTGGAAATGCCGCTGTGCCCCTGGTGAGAGAGCGGGGGTGAAAAAGGCAAACACCACCTACGACAGTCATTTGGGCCTCGAGAGTAGACCGAGGCTCAGGGACCCCTAGGGCTCCTGGCCCATACTTTGAGAACCGCTGCTCCGATGTATCCAATCTCCTCACTCTTCAGATGAGAAAACGGACGTGCCCCATGGGACAGCATGGGTTTCAGAGGTGTCTCCGCTGGTCAGCCCAATGGACTGAGAACCACACCCGTGACTTCTCGTCTTGTAGCCCAGGGACCTCTCCCCAGCATAATGTTTATTCGTGGCTTGATTTTTAAACACCCAGCAAAGGCCCCCACATTGAATTATGCTCATAATGAAGTCTCAGCTTGTGAAATGAATATGGTCCCCGCTCGATGGCCACGCACAGCCAAGGGTAAGTGGTGCGGCCCGAGGGGCACGGCTGTAAATGGTGTGTTTGTCCGTCCGTTTCCCAGGGCGGCGGCTGGCACAGTGCTCCTTTGTGCTCTCTGAAAGGCCGTGTGTTTTGGGAGCAGCCGTGATACACTGACGGGAGTAATTACACTCACGGTGAACGTTGCCTTTGATGAATGGAACAAAGGTGATTGAAACTCGGCTTCAGTCTCTTTACCGGAGCAGCAGGTATGAAGCTGCTCTGGGCCAGAGGTCACCGTCAAACAAACATCACACCTTCTGAACAGGTGAATTTGACACCCCGTAGCCTCCAGCTCCAGAAGGCGCGGAGACAGGCTCAGTTACAGCCAACCAGTGTGAACAGGGCCACCCCGCTGATTCCGGGACCAGAGGGCCGGAGCTGCCAGGGGTCACCAACAACTTTTGGCTTCTGTTCCAGGAAGGGACAGAATACATTTAGAGTGAGTCTGGTCTGAGCAAACAGCACCTTCGCCCCGCTCCCCAGGTGTCGTGGGCATGAGTCATCTAGATGGTATCAAGATGTAGAAAGTTCTGACAGGGTCTGGGGTGAGTCACTTGTCCCCATCAAAGGCCGGAGAGACAAACAGAAACACAGCAGAAAAATCAACACGGTTCATTCACTTCACTCCATGAGCCTGGCGGGGGGTTAAGCAAGAAAAGCCTTCGGCACAAGGAAGGCAGTGTGTTTGGGGGGGGGCAGCTGGATCTCTGCACGGGGCTTGTGGGGGGGGCGTCTCGAAGCCCCGCCCAGGACTTGTCTTGTAGTCCTCCACTCATTCGCCAGCCCTCAGGGTGGTCGCCGGGGGTGGGGGCGGGGGGGGGGAAACAGGAGTGAGGATAAGGCTGAGGGGCTTCTGGTGGGTGGAAAAGGGGAGGGGACGCCCTTGCTAGAGAAGCAACCAGGTTGCTCTTGGAAATAGGAAGCCAGTTCCGGAGCGGATAATGTTTATTCTTTGAACAAATAGCTTTAACTGCAAACACTTATTTTAAGGTTTCAGTTCCTCATTTTTAGACATTTAAAAAAAAAAACAATATGCCCTGGCTGGTGTGGCTCAGTGGATTGACCGTCAGCCTGTGAACCCAAATAATACTAATTAAATACGTACTATATGACAGGCATTTACTTAGATAGTTGAGATGCACATTAGTGAATAAATCTAGACATTTTTGATATCACAGAGTAAGTGGGTTGACAAGGCTTTACGGCCATTGAAGATTTGAATTATTAAATATTTACCATGTTTCTTAAAACTCTGGAGTAAGTTTAAGATGCTTAATGTACTATATTCTAAACAATAAAAAATTTATTTTCACATCTCCTTCTTCAAATTTTCAACTCTAATCGATTCCGGTTATCGAGCAACACTATAATTAAGCACACGTGGAAAAGCCTGGGCCCGGACACACTGTCTCATGATAAGGCTCAATACAAATGCCAGTTTAAAAGTCAGTGCTTTAAAATCTAGAGAAATTATACAAACAGAAATTAGAATATGCAAATGATTTTACACCATATTTAATGCCAACATTAAATCGTTTAACAGGACTACAGGCTTATTTCTATTGAAATGACAGTTGAACACCCTTATGTCCCTCAGAACAAGAATTTGACCTTCTTTCTAGTGTCATTCGCTTGTCTGGTATCAGGTGTGGTTAAGAGCATCCAGTAATCTAATGTACTGGTTCTACACTGGTTTTACTCTGCCCTGGGTCCGCATTGTGGATGTGGGCAAGACGAGAAGCTTTGCTTCTGATTCCAGCTCACCAAGCTCCTGTCCATCCTCCCATGCATCAGAGGACCTGGACCCCTTCCTCAGTTTGCTGCAGTCGTAAGACCGTGCTGGCTCCACCGGAGTCAGACACACTGTGTTTCTCCTGCCAGTGTAATACAGTAAGTGAGAAAGTACAGGGGCTTCTCAACGATGCACATTCCTGTTCTCCTTCACGTCTCTTCCCTCGGCAGGTAGTAGGTGCTCAATAAACAGGAACAGCTGGCGGAGGAAAAGTAAAATTTATTACGATGCCCTTAAACCATACATTTTATGAGAAAATCCCCATCTTGAGAGAGAACACTCTTTTTAGTGGTCGCTTTGTGGTGGTCTCGGACTTACCAGGGCACACAGGGGTCTCAGGAGGGAGCTAAAGGAAGTCAGGCAGCTGACCTGCCTGCAGACATGGGGGCTGAAAGCCAGCAGGGCTCACAGGCTCAGCCTGGCCATCTCGGAAGGTCCCAGAAATGCCCTGGAAGCCCCATCGCCAGCCTCCTCAAGGGTGTCGGTGACCACTGAACTCCAGCAGCTCCTGGTGGTGTGGAAGTGAGTCTCCAGGCTCCAGGTGGAGCTGCTGCTGCCAGGGTGTCGCGTCCGCCAAGCAGGGCCGATGATGGCTGACTTGCACGGCCCTGTCTTACACGTTGTGCCCGACCAGAGCCCCGGTCCGTCCAGGCAGCCAGCCCCCAGACACAGGCCGACCCCTAGCTTTGCACTTGCTTCCTGTTTTTTACTTTTTATTTTTTAATCCTCACCAGAAGATATGTGTATTGATATCAGAGAGAAAGGAAGGACGAGAGAGGGGGAGAAACATCCATCAGCTGCCTCCCGCACGAACCCAGACCGGGATCAAACCTGTCCCCAAGGCCTGTGTCCTGACAGGGGTGGAACCTACCACGTTCTGCTGCAGGGGGTGGTGCCCAGCTCACTGAGCCGCCCGGCCAGGGCCCATTTTTTTTTCTTTTTAACCCTGGGAAAGCTTCCTGCCTTCTCCCCCATTTTGCTGCTCTCTGAACGGCAATCGTCTGCTTCCTGACGTGCTCAATGCCACTTATATCATCCAAACGGTCTTCTTTAATAATTTTTAACTGTCTCTTTGGGGCCCGTTAAAAGATAAACCCAGGCATGTAAAATTTTTAAGAGTTTGTTTGAGTAAAAATTCGTTGGAATTTGGCAGCACCAAACCAGAAGGGGTCAGGGGCGCCCCCCGGGCAGGCCCCCGGGGAAGAGACCAGGAGGGAGAAAGTGCAGAGGCAGAGAAAGGAACTGCATGACTGGCTGTCGTTGAAGCCTGGCTGGCTGCCTGTCACTGGTCGTCCTTAGCATTCTGACTTCCTAACCTTGGGGTATTATTTATAGGCCTGAATTTTGGTTTGCTGACGCAGGCCCCCAGGACAGGAAGGTCACCCAGTCTGCTGTCCTTCTTGTTTAGCTAATTTAACAGGCCTGAGCTCCCACATTTGGAGTTAGAAACCTATACAAATTTTTATTTATTTATTTTTATTTATTTTTAGAGAGGGAAAGGAGGGAGACAGAGGGAGAGAGAGAAGCATCAATGTGCGGTTGCTGGGGGCCGTGGCCTGCAACCCAGGCATGTACCCTGACTGGGAATCGAACCTGTGACACTTTGGTTCTCAGTCCATACTCAATCCACTGAGCTACACCAGCCAGGGCAGAAACCTATACAAATTTAATCGTAGGACCCCAACCTTAAAAGAAATAGTTGGCCAAAGAGCAGCCCCATTTGAACAAATATACAGTATGCAGGTCTATTTTTTTCTTTTTACATTTTTCCTACTGGCTGTTTTAGTGTGTGTTATATACTAGTGTGTCAGCTCAGTGTCAGCCTAGTGGAGGTGAAGTGCTCACACTATACAAAGTGTGCGTTCGGTGTCGGATGTATTTCGAAGGCCGCCAGGTAGCGCGGGTCCTGGCGAGGGTCAGGTCTGGGCTCTGTTGTTCACTTGCTGTGTGACCTTCAGTAGGTGCCAAGCCTCTCTGGGCCTTGGCTGTAGCAGGGGTATCGCAGCACATGCCACAGTGATGTTGTGAGGGTGAGTAGCCACCTGGGCATCCTGTCTGTCTGTCGGTCTGTCGGTCCGTCTAGTGTCTCTTTCACCATCTGTTGACAAGGCTGCATACACTATGTTTTGGCACAGTCTGTGCCGGAAACATGAACACTACCATTGGCTACACCACATCCAAAACTAGTCGCATCTTATGCTTTTGTACGAAGTCGGACTGTTTACCTCCCTGCTACGAGAACCTGGTAGGAGGTGAGAGTTGGAGAGTCCAGTACGATGTAGTAAAAACGGGAAACTGAGGAGAAACGGAAGGCATCACTTTCT
Organism: Phyllostomus discolor; assembly: GCF_004126475.2. Lineage (NCBI taxonomy): Eukaryota > Metazoa > Chordata > Mammalia > Chiroptera > Phyllostomidae > Phyllostomus > Phyllostomus discolor. Next base: position 5,726,412 of record NC_040904.2, on the reverse strand, counting down.
CGCCTTCCTTCTTTCCCGCTGCTTTGCAATGGGATATAAGGGACCTTTCACAGTTCAGTTTTGTTATATCGGACGATGGACTGAATCGACCTGCTCCGGTGAGAGCGTGCGGCCTTGTCTGTGCATCGCCCAATAAGCGCGCATCCTGCTTCTCGCTCGGTAAGACGGAACTCCTGCTCCGAACCTCCCTGTAGGGCTGCGAGGGGGTTAGAGGCGAGGTCTGCTCAGAGCCAGGCGGGAGGCAATCCTGGCTGCGAAGCCTGTCTCTTCCTTCTCCGAAGACCTTCTGGAGGTTGTGTCGATATGGGCAGATCTCCTCTTACTACTATGCTTTGCTTTCTTGTGCTTCCCAGGAATTTTTTACAAATTGAAGGTGAGACCCTCCACCAGCCAAAAGGTTACAACTGGCTGAAGGCTCAGATGATGGTTAGCGTTTTTTAGGAATAAAGTATTTTTTCTTAAGATTTTATTTATTTTTATTTTTTAGAGAGGGAAGGGAGGGAGAGAGAGAGAGAGAGAAAGAGAGAGAAACATCAATGTGTGGTTGCTGGGGGCCGTGGCCTGCAACCCAGGCATGTGCCCCAACTGGGAATTGAACCTGCGATGCTTTGGTTCACAGCCCGCGTTCAATCCACTGAGCTATACCAGCCAGGGCTTGGAATAAAGTATTTTTTAACTAAGGTATGCACATTGTTTTTTTAGACCTCATGCAATGGCACACTTAATAAACTACAGTATAGTGTCAACAAAATACTTATGGGCACGGGGAGACCAAAATACTCGTGTGACTCACCCCGTTACACCATTCGCCCCACTGCGATGCTGTGGAGCCCAACCACCCGCAATAGCTCAGAAGTTTGCCTGTGGAACCATGATTTTGATTTAAGTAGAACCTGATGCTTGGTTAATGGTGAGTGATTTTTTCTGGCAAGCCCAGAGTGAAACTAAATTGCAGTCCTGAGAGCCTTGCCCTTCCATAAGGACTCCATCGGCATGACAGTCCTCCTGAGAGGGGGTTCTCTCCTTTGCCCAAACAGAACTGTATCTGACGGATGCACACAGATCTGGAATGCCAAAGTAACCCCTTACATTGAAGATGCTTCTAGCTGCGATTTCAAGACTTAACATCGGAGACCAGGCTCCCGCAGCCATTCGGGTTCTGTAACGCCTAGGTTCTGGGTGAGGGTTTCTCTTTCTGGCCGGGATCCCTTCTCCACATCTCAGTCTCAGTGTCGCCTTACAAGGAAGGCCCGGCTAACCTCAGGTCAGGTTCCGTTCAGAGCACAGCAACCCAGGAAGGCTTGGGGAGGCGGTGTGAGGGAACGGATGCCCAGGGCACGCTTCAGTAGCAGAAAGGAACTTTTGCAGAGTTCAAGGTCAGCCCCACACTCTCCCCACCACCCCCCACCTCCAACATAAGTGCCACAGAGACTTTCTGCAGACCTTGTCACAGCTCCTACAGGCAGGTTCGTCACTGCTGCTTTTCCCCCAGATGCATGAGTGACACCGCTGGATCCGGCCCCTTCGCACTGAGCTCTGGCTTCTGCTACCCCCCAGCGCCTTACTTCTGGTTACCAGGAGAGTGGCCGGACCTATAGAGAATTTTATAAAAACGTATTGCAGCCAAACAGGACATGCCTGGGAGCAAGATCTCAACAGGCTGAGAAAAATGCTTCCTAGAATGAGAGTTTGCAACTTGTTTTGCACACTTGCAGGTAAAAGGGAACTTAAGGAAGATTACATGGAGGTGGGAGAAAGCGAGGCCAGGGCGAGATTACAGGATAGTTAACAGAATGTGCTCTCTTGCGGGTAGTTTTGCTTCTGCCAGGTCTGAAAAGAGGCCTTTGAAAGGTGTGTTAACCTAGATGCACGGATGGGATGAACCGGGCCTCCTGAGTGAGGCAAAGATAAACCTTTTATTACAGGAGTTACATGCCCGGGGTGTGACTCCTCCCCATGACCTGTCCAGTTAGGAATTTATGGTCAGATCGCCCTGTGAGGCTGCTACCCACAGAGCCCCTTCTTCGCCCACAGACAATGTCGGGTTATGAGATTCAGGAAGGCAGACCCGAAACCCCGCACTTCACATGGCGCCTCGTTCCCGATCAGAGACGTTCACCTCGGACGGCCACGGGCACTGGGCCAGCGCCAGGATCCTGTTCATCTCACCGTGGATGAGCACCCGCTTTTGCCTCTGGAGTTCATCTGACTGTACACTCACCACAGCAAACCGGGGTCTTAACCATTGTCTCCTGAGGAGGTGACAGAAGACATAGAGGTGGGGGCTGGGCTCGGGGTGGTGGGTCAGGGTGGCAACGGGTGTGGATTTGCATTCTAGAAACATCTCTCAGGCCGTGTGGAGAACGGAGGAGGCGGGAAGCCTGAGAGCACACAGTGCAGGTAGGAGAGGGCTGCGCGGTCAGGGCGGCAGAGGTGGGACGGAGCTCCGCCGTGTCCGTGTCCGTGTCCGGGGCAGGTTCCGTGTTGTGGGAGTTCATGGGAAGGAGCCGTTCACTGAGAAGCAGCAGACCGCACTCCAGGTTAAGACGCGGCTGAAGAAGACGGTGGCTGAGGTCACCCGACAGCTGAACGCAGGGACATAGAAGAGGCTCCACCTCCTCCTGGTGTCTCTTGGGCGCGTGTTCGTAACGGTTTCTAGTCCCCCATCTTACTATTGGGAGGACGGGAAGGATCCCCCCCTCCACAAGTGAAACAAGGAGTCACCGCAGGAACGGGCGACTCTGCTCCCAGTCGTGTACCCACAATGTGTGGGTGCCCAAGAAAGTGTGTGCCCACAGAGACTTGCCCCTGGGTGCTCCCAGAGCACCGGTCATGACAGTCAGCAGTTTGGAACAGCCCACATGCCTGCCAACAGGTGGATGGGTAAACGGGTCGAGGTGTACACGCACAGTGGAACATCATCCCGTCATAGAAAAGCAATCGAGAGCTACCGCCTGGATGAGTGTCGAACACACCGGGCCGCGTGAGGAAGGCCGTCACGGAAGACCAGCCGTGGTAGGACTCCACTGACCGGAGATGACCGGAGTAGGCACATCTACAGATGTGGAAGGTGGATTCGTGGTTGCTCAGGGCTGGGGGGACGGCAGGGATAATGGGGTGATCGCTAATGAGAATGGGGTTGCTTTTGAGGTGATAAAAATACTTTAAAAAAACAGACACAAAAGGGCACAGAGTGTATGATTCCGTTTCCATGAAACGTCTACAGGAGGAAAACCCAGAGACACAGAAAGCAGACGAGTGGCACTGGGGGAAGGGGGAGGGGAGAATGAGGGGTTGGTGGGTACCGGGCACTTTTCGGGGGTGAGAGGAAGACTTACAACCAGACAGGGGCACCCCCGCATGGCACGGGGAAGGTGCCGCATGCCACTGAACCATGTGCTGATTGTATGTTATGCAGACTTCACCTCCATCACAAAAACCACAAAAAGAACCTGTCGCACATGATGAGTGTGCAGGGACTGACCGCCGCTGTTGTCCCTTGTCCTCAGGGCTGCCGGCTACACTGCCACTCTTTCACCCCGTGGCTCACCGGCCCCCCCAGGCCTGCTGGAGGCCCCCTCACTCTCAGAAGCACCACAGTTCATTCCATTGCGTTAGTAAAATGCCTCCACGTCACATCTTAAATATCTTTTCTAAATGCAGAATAACTTGATAGGAGTTTTTAAAAAATAACATTGCGTTCAACACTAGTTGGCTACCAGGCGCTGATCTAATCTATTGTGCCTACCGGAGAATTCGGAATTCTGGTGAATGGAGGAAATCAAGCCCACAGATTGTCTTCTCACGTCGTGCAATTTGCACATATTCAGAATCCAATGATTAATGAATTAACACAGCGTTCTAGTTTGTACACACTCCATGACACAATTTCGATGTCATCACTTTCCTTCCTCATCGAGACTTGCCCACATTTTCTCACGCCCCTCGAAACGTTACGAGCCGAAAGCAGCCGCAGATACATCAGCCCCGCAGCACGTGCCCTGCTGGTTTCTGTGGTGGTGTTTGCAAATAATCTCAGCAGAAGACAGAGTCCAAGCGGCGTTCTCCAGGTGCAGAGCCAAGCCGAGATGTTCACACGGTTTCCAGGGTGTGGCCCATCTTCCCGTGTGGGAGGAAGCTCCCGGGGACTGGGTAGGGGCCTGGTGTAATGATTCAGGAGAAGTGCGGGCAGCGAGGTGTGGGGCGTTGAGGCAGGACTCTCGAACGTGTCCGGGAGAAGAAACAATCCCGGTTACTATCTAATGAACAGTGGAATCGTCTGGAGTTTATTTAAGTGGGTTTTCCCGAGAAGATCCTGTGATTACCAGTCAAGTGAGTAACTTCTGTTGTTCTGGACAAGGGTTTCTTAGAATGGTAAAGCTGTGGATGAGCCCAGTGGGAAGGCGCAGGCGTGGGAAGGGAGGCGGCTTGAGAGTGAAGTCACGTCAACGGAGACAGGAAAGTGTGGGTGTCGATGGCTTCTGCTACTCAAGGTGACCTGAGACCACGTCACGGAGGACTTGAATACTGTTTGCAGGAATGTGCATTGTATTTGGGTGAAAAAGGCGCAACTGGAGCTTGTATTGGAACATGCACTTGGCAGCAGACCAAAGACCTGGGGGCCAATGAGGTGGGTGTTGAAGTAGGACGGGCGAGAGGGGGTGAGGACTTCGACTGGAAAGATTGCAGCATTTACTGCTCATGGGTTTGTTCACCCGGACAGCTCCCTGCTGGGTGTCGTCTGAATGGCAGGCACTGTTCTCCGTGCTGGGACACTTGGGGACCAGGACAGGCCAGGGCCTGTTTGTGTGATGCTTACCTACTACAGCTCACACAATGCACACGTGTGGGATGAGTGACTTCATGCCTCTGCCCAAAATCTCACCAGCCTCCAATTGGAAGTCCTCTGTGTTAGTGTCCTAGGGCTGCCCTGACAAGTGACCACAAACGTAGTGGCTGAAAATGATACAGTTTATTCTCTTACAGTTCTGGAGGGTGGAAGTCATAGTACCACGGTGTCAGCAGGGCTGCGCCTCTCGCGGAGTCTCTAGGGGAGGACCTGGTTCTTGGCCTCTTCCCGTTTCCATGGGCCCCTGCATTCCTTGGCTAATGGTCTCGCCTGTGTCTTCAAGGCATAGCGTCGTGCACAGCATCTTGAAATCCTCCCCCCATCTCTCTCTGACCTCAGCTCCCATCCTGATGTCTCCCTTTCTGAGTCAGACACCCCTGCCTCCCTCTGACAAAGATTCTCGTGCTCACAGTTAAGGTCCACCGGGGCAATCCACGAACATCTCCCCGTCTCCAGGTCCTCAACTTAGTCACACGCACAAAGTCTCCTTTGCCATATAGGGTCACGTTCACAGGTTAGGGGTCTCAGACTTAAACATCCATGGGGGGGCATTATTCTCCCCACACACCTCCACGACTAGGTCTCTCTCTTCTTCTCCTTGACCCCTTTCCCCCTCTATTTCCCCCCACGGAAGTTTCCACTCCAACCAGGCTGGGTTTCTCACCGTCTTGCCCCACACTCATCCTGGCTCCCAGAATCCTCTCCTGATATCCTAACCCCTCTCTCAACTCTTCCAAATTCTCACCACCTTGGAGGGCCTCTCAAAGCCCACCTCCTCCGGGAAGCCCCCCTTGAAGCCTGCAGCTCACTACTTCCTCCAAATCAGACTCTTCTCACTCACTGTAAACAGAGTGAGGTCCTGTCAGCCTGCGTGTGTTTCCGTCCTCTGCCTTTGAGGGCAGAGCCCGCGCCTCAGCCATGGCTGTTCGAATCAAAAGCATTCCAGAGCCATGCGTTATTTTACCTAGGCAGCCAAGAGCGATGCAAGCTTCGTGCGATGTCAGTAACCAAATGAATGAAGCCACGCAGAGTGGAAACCGTGAGTGGCAGCCTGGTGCCTCGTCGGACAGGAGGGGTGGGGACAAGAGGAGGTGTGTCAGTGTGCTGGGACGAGCACTCAGAACGCACCCCTAGTCCCCGAGCTCTCTGAGTCACCGAATTACAAGGGTGGGCTGTGGAGTGTCATGCGTGGCTTAGGATTGGGGCACAGACTAGCCCCCCAGGATGCAGCCATGCTTGGAGGCAGGGAATGAACCCAATGGCCCTTTCGGCTTCCTTTGGCTCTGGGAGTCTACAGTGAATGGGGTCTGGGGCCAGTATCACCACATCCTTCCCATCCTGCTTCTCCTTCTCTTCCCAACTGCGGTCCTTTGGGACCGATTTTCAGCTCCACGCCCGATCAGGAAAATGCCCCAAAATAAGTTCTCGAAAGCACCCTGCTCAGTGGCATCTATCTGTACTTCCCAGAAACTAGATGCATAGTCAGGATACTAAATGCTGACAAACAATCTTCCAATCTCAGTGTCTTATAAGGAAGACCCGCTTTTCCCTCCTCCATGGTCTGATGCAGCCTGGGCAGTTCCTGTGGCCTCTCCTCTAAGTGGGAACTCAGGGATCCAGTCTGTTTGTATCCTGTGAGGCCACCGTCTTCACGTCTGACCTTCAGAACCACAGAGGAAGAGGAGGAGGAGGAGGAAGAGGAAGAGAGTGCACCAAAGACCCCGCAGGGACCTTTATGGCCAGGCCCACAAGTAGCTCCCACCCCTTCTGCCCATTTTCCATCAGCCTGGACCCAGTGAAATGACCAGCTAACCGCAAGGAAGGCTGGGAGATACATCCTCCTGTGTGCCCGGGCAGAGGACAGGAGGCTGTGAACGTCTTACGTTGCCCATCTCAGCTTCACCATGTTCAGACATACCAACCTTCGCCGGTGGCCTCATCCAAATGTTTGATTAATACAGCGTTTCATCCTAATACTCATAGATATCTGGAAACATGGAGACAAAACCTTCAGGTTGTTTGATTACAGTATCGTGTCAAGTGGGTCAGAGACTGCTTTTGCAGCTCCTGATGGCTTGCCCTGCCGGTGCGCACGATAGCGTGACAGTCTCGGATAAACAAGACCCCTGAGGATGACATGCATCCTGCAGTGACCTGTGACTGGGGTTAGGGTTAGTTTTGACTTTCTTTTCTGATAGTTTGAGAAAGAACCAAGGCTCCAGATCATCTGGCTTCAGATGGAAGGGAAGGCGGGCTTTTCCACCGTAAACCTCAGCCGGCACATATGTCCACCTTTGTAAGAGGCCAGCAAACCGGCCACATCCTCGCAGACAAGGGCACCTCTCCCCACCCCCATGCCTGTCGTGGGGCGGGGCGTGCCCTGGCTGGATGGGGAGGGAACCACCGAAGACTCCTGGGTCCGTTCCCCAGCCTGTTTCACCCTCCCGCACTCCCACCCCAACCCAGTCCTCAGCGCCCCCTAAGCAGCTGCAGCATCTGACGGGGGAGGGCTCAGCCCAAGGACAGCGGTCATGGCCGTGCCCTCCGGCAGGAAGGGACGACCTGCTCTGACAGGGCCTGGTCGAATTTTTCTACCATATAAAGGGAAGTACGGTCCAATACGTCCCTGTCTGCCTTCTCAGACTCCTTTTAGGTCTGACATTCTTTGCTCTCGCATGCGGCAAGGGGACGTATGTGAAAGCGCGTCCCGGTGCCTGCCGCGCAAACAATGCCGCTCGCTCTATTTATAAATGACCTTCCTGCCTGGTTCCAGTTTCCTTGGTAATCTCTCCGAGATGTCCCCTCCCACTGAGATGCAGACTTGTTTATCGTCTTTCCGATCTCAGGTCCTTGCGCAGACAGAAGGAGGAGCAGGGCCGTTGCGCGGAGGACTCTGGTCCCGCGGCCTGCCCCCGCTGCAGAACCTTGCAGGCTCCCAACTTCTCCTCCCACGGATGGCAGAGCGGCCAACCTCCAAATTCCAGGGACTTGTTTCCTGGCGCCTCCCACTTGGAACTCTCCGAGAACTATTCTGAGGCAGTCTGAGGACTGGATCTTCTGGAATGTTCTTCAGTAAATCAACGGACAGCATGAGAATATCTGTGGGAAGGACGTATCACAACCCAGGCCAGCGGACGCTGCTCTGTCCGGGCTGTTCGCACACCCGCTGTCCACGGCGCAGCGTGCTTTTCAATCGGGAGACAGAATGTCCCCTCCGCTACCCCTCACTGTCATAGCCCAGAGAAGATGCACCTATTGGGAGAGAGATGACAGCCAAGATGCCTTTGAACTGAACTGTTTTATGTGTTTTTGTAACATTTTGGTCTGGGCCATCTGTCTTTGCTTAAGAGCACATCTATTTATATCAACAAGTGTTTACATTGGGTCCTTGGAGACAGATTCACACAGATGTTGCCTGTGTGGGCTTTTAACCTGAAAAAAAATTCAGCATTTATTTCTACCCTACTCCTTCCCCCATAAAGTTAAATCCCAGGAATTTATAAACCTGGCGTTCTGTGTATGCAGAAGACAGCCTTTCGGCTTTTGCACAACACGTGACTCATGTTACTGTTGTGAGGGCTGAGGACTGAGTCACCTTCGTGCTAGGAGGTCTGGAGGGCTGCGGGCCTGGGGAGCCGGCTGGGCTAGGAGGCTCCTCATGAGATTACTCACTCACACAGAGACCCCGCTGGAGGCTGGGAGTGTGTGCCCAGATGTTGATAAGCCATTGCCTTGGCGTGGAGCACCGGGCAGGGGCAGAGTGGGAGAGGGCGGGAGAGCCTGGGCGTGGTGGCCTGGAGCGCAGCGATGCCAGGGAGCAGACACTGATGGACAACAGGGGGAGGAGAAGCGGGGGGCGAAACCCTAGTCCACCGAATTATCCGCTCCTCTGTCCAGCCCACTCACCAGAGGCACACAGAAAACTTCGTTCCATTCAACATGCATTTGTCTTTACTTGGGCCTAAACAGAGTTGATTGTGGTGGACTATCATTTTTTAAAAATTTATTTTAATTATTGTTCAAGTACAGTTTTCTCCCTTTTACTCCCATTCCAGCCCACCCACCCAACCCTCCCCACTTCCCTCCCATTACCACCCTCCCCCTAGCTTTTGACCATGAGTCCTTTAAATTTGTTCCTGTAAACCCTTTCCGTTCTCCCCTGAAATTCCCTCTTCTCTCCCCTGTGGTCACTGTCAGCCTGTCCTCTATTTCAGTGTCTTTGGTTATATTTTGCTTGTTTCTTTGTTTTGTTGTTTAAAGGTGAGATCATATGGTATTTCTCTTTCACTGCCTGGCTTGTTTCACTTAGCATAATGCTTTCCAGCTCCATCCACGCTATTGCAAAGGGTAGGAGTTCCTTCTTTCTTTCTGCTGCATAGAATTCCATTGTGTAAATGTACCATAGTTTGGGTTTAATCTCCAAAATATATAAAGAACTTACAAGACTGCACTCTAAGAAGACAAGGAATCCATTTAAAAAATGGGCAAAGGACTTGAACAGACACTTCTCCAAGGAGGACATACAGAGGATCCAAAGACACTTGAAATGATGCTCAATATCGCTAGCCATCAGAGAGATGCAAATGAAAACCACAATGAGATACCACTTCATACCAGTCAGAATGGCCATCATAAACAAAGCAACAAACAACAAGTGCTGGCGAGGCTGTGGAGAAAAGGGGACCCTAGTGCACTGCTGGTGGGATTGCAGACTGGTACAACCATTATGGAAAGCAGTATGGAGCTTCCTCAGGAAACTAAAAATGGATCTGGACTATCATTCTGAAGCCATTTTTTTCCTCATTCTGTGAACTGACATCCGTAAGTTATGTACACAGGGCCCTCTTTCCTTGGAGACACTGTGACGGAATCAAGGCCAGTTAAAGTGAACTCACTTCAGCTGGGGAACTCGAGTTCTCAGAACTGGTGAGGGGGGAGGACGTGTGACAGCTGGAACACCATCTCGAAAAACAAAACTAAAATAATGAAACAAACAACGTTGGCTTTTTATGAATAAATTGCAGGTTCTAGTTGCAACACCGGGCCTCACTGCACACTGACCAACTTCAATAGTTCTTCAATCACATTCTCTAGCTTCACGGAACCTTGTATCCTCGGCAGGATTCCAAGTTTCACTTGGTCACGAGCGGGCATTGTCTTTGCACAGCATTTCCAGGTGGTTCCAATCTCTGCCTGTTGATGAGGCTGGTGTAGACTCGAACCCAGGATCTGGGATCCAGGCGGGTGCTGGGTGTGGAGGGGTTTGAGCGTCGTGGTTTCTCTGAGGGGTCGATTCATTAGAGAATATTTAAGAAGCACGGTCACTTTGGCTTTGCTATGCAATATTGTCATAGTTCTAACTTTAGGGGAAATACTGTGGTAAAAAGGCCCCTCCTTAATATCTATCGCTATTTATGAAGGGCAAGACGCTTTATCTCCATTAGCTCATTTGAACCTCATGATGACCCAGTAATTAAAGTATGACTGTCCGGTTTTGTAGGCGTGGAAGTCAGAGGCTCAGAGAGGTTAAGTAACATGCCTGAAGTCACACAGTGGATCGTGGAGGCCGGCCTGCTTTCGAAGCCTTTGACCCTAATAACCTGTCTGCGTACCTCGCCCAAGGCAGCTGTGCTGGGTGGCTAAATATCTAAAGGTCAGATTGCCCCACCCACGGTGAGCAGCCCTCAAATTCCCAGACCTCTGAACCGCTGGCTTCGACTAAAAGGAATCCCTCTCAATTCCACGGAAATGTAAGGTCAACACATAGGAGCTCGGTTCGGTTCGGTTATAATTTAAATCCTGGACGCCTCTATTACAGTCCAGAGCCAGCCCTCCGCCACCGCTCCTGTGCATCTTCCTCTGTCCCTCAGCGCATCAGAAACATATTCCTGCAGGGAATACTCTTCCTCACCCCCAGACAGAAACCCTGCCTTGCAAAGATGGTCTTTCCAGGTCACATGTGTTTTGCTACTGGATTGGAACCGAGTTGATGTCTGAGTCAAAGACGCTGCAAGAAAGCCACAGATGTTACTGTTTGTGGACAAATCTTCCATATTTGCAGCTTCTTTGCTGTCAACCCACGGATTAGGCAGTGTGCACACCAGGACAGTCCTTATCAGTTCTTACTGTGTTCTGTGAGTGACTCCTGCAAGAATGTCAGATCTTCATGGGTGCTGAGTGTACCACTTCGGAGCGGCAGGTGGAGGCGCGTGGGTGGAGGGAGCTGAGTTCCCCGTGTTTCTTATGGCAGCCCCTGATTGGCTGCTGGGCCGGGTTGCCCCGCCCATGAAGAGTGACGCACAGTGACGTGATGGTTTGGACCAAGGAAACCAGATCTCCCGGTCCCTCCTCACGTGCAGGTCACTCCTCAGCCCAGCCCTTCGAGGTCTCCTGCCGGCCACATCGTCTTTTCAAGTTGGGCTTGCTCATTTCTCATGTGCAGAAATAGCAGCGCCGAGCTCGGGTGGCATTGGGGAATCTGGTGCAGTCTCACCGGATAGAATACTGAGTGTTGACGCCTGCAATAAAAAGCTGGTATCTAGGGCACAGAAGTAAAATTTCCCCCGTTAGTGCTTCTTTCATGATAAGATCATGCTGCTGTATTAGAAGACACTTTTTTTGAAGAAGAAGAAGAAGACATCTGGACATACAAACCCGAAAGTAACTCCAAGCCCGCACAGTCCGATTCCGTGCTGGAAGGAAGCAAACATTTTGTGAACTTGACGACCTCTCTGAGGGTCTAACGAGAGGCGCTAGACTGTCCTAAATGACTCGAATCAACAACCCTGTCTGCCAACAATCCCGTCTGCCATCGTTATCGGAAAACTAATTTACACGGTGTGTGTGCGTTTGACATTCCTGATCATCCCACGGCAAACTCCTGCTTAGGGCCCCCGAACCCCAAGACCTGTGACTCATGCGTGCGTATTTGGACGTGACTATCTGTAATTAGGCTTCATTAAAGCCACCCACCTAGAGCATGCTGCAAGACCAGCATGCAAAAATAGGAGCTGGATAATTAGGGTCATTAATAGGAGCTGATTATTGAGTTTACGATCGCTTCACAACCAAATAGGGGTCAGCAGTTTTCTTGTTTCTAAATGAAAATGGGGGGGGGGGGCAGAGCAAAGCTGACTGGAAAGGAACCCCTGACTACATGTCCAGGATTGGCTGTGAGTGTCAGGGTGCTGAAAGTCGCTCCTGTGCCCTGGAGGGGGTGGGGGAGCGCAAGGAAAGCCCCTCCCTGGGCGGAACAAGCAGCCCGCCTCCCCAGACCCCTGGGCTGTCAAGTGCAGCCTGAACAGCCGCAGGTGGCCCGTGACCCTCGTCCGCCCCGCACAGGCCTCCTGCACCGAAGTCCGCATCATTACTGGTGCTGTGGTTTCTGCACGGATGTTTCTAGGGCCACAGGTACGTTCTCGCTGAAACTCTGGGCTCCCCCACAGCCTGCCGCTACCTGCTGTGAATAAACAGTTCGAGTACACAAAGCCACACTGCAGGTGTCCCACGTTCTTCCGCCCCGCTGGTGGGCTTAAAGAGCTTCCTCCGCACAGAGAGAGACAATGGGGACATTCAAAGCAGGTGCCAGGCAGCGAGACGTGCCAGCCCTCCCAGTGGCCTACTGACCTCAGGAATCCACAGTCCACACAGCTGGTGCCTGGGTGGGTCGGGGTGGGCAGGTGACTTGTTCGAGGCAAGCGGGGCGCCCTAGCCTCATGGTTATTGGCTGGTACCCAGTGAGAAAAGGAAAGATGTTTTCTGGCTGTGATTTCCACCCCCTAGATTTCAGCTGGATTTCATTCACAGAAGTCAAGAAGGAGTGTGTGTGTCTTACTAGGCAACTAACCACGTGAGAGGGTAAGTTTCTATTCCTTCCTAACCTTGTGCTGCAGGCTCGGAGAGTCACCTTCAAGCTGGGAGCAGGTCTGTGGTGAGGTGAACGATACCCAGATTAGTTGCAGGAGAAAGAGCCCTCATCCTCCAGTGTCTGGGGTCCCACCTCGCCTGCCCAGAAGCTCTGTTCCCTGGTGGGAGTCCTGCTGTTTATGCCGGCCCCACAGTTCTGCAGCTGAAGTCAATCCCACTCAAATGTTTACTCCTTTTTGTTTTAGTTTGTGGGCGGGGCAAGCAGGGCAGTGACTTTGGATGGGTTTGGATGCGCAGGAAGAGGACGTGACTCTGTGTTTCTGGTGTGTTATGAAGTTGATTAAACAGGATTTCTCACCCACTGTAAAACAAGGGCGAGTCTTTCAGGGGCCATATACCACGGGGCCTCTCGGCTTCGGCGGGCTGATGTTTCGGCTCGGACCGTCTCTCGCTGCGAGGGGCTGTCCTGTGCGGTTCGGGGTGTTCAGCGGTGTCCCTGGTCCCTCCCCACCCACACTGGCAGCACCCACCCTGGTCCCTCCCCACCCACACTGGCAGCACCCACCCTGGTCCCTCCCCACCCACGCTGGCAGCACCCACCCTGGTCCCTCCCCACCCACGCTGGCAGCACCCACCCTGGTCCCTCCCCACCCACGCTGGCAGCACCCACCCTGGTCCCTCCCCACCCACGCTGGCAGCACCCACCCTGGCTGTCCCAATCAAAGATGTTTGCAGACGCTGCCACGTGCCCCCCTGGGGGTGGGCGCAGTTGCAAACCCAATATAACATGATCAATCAGAGTGGGGAAATTAATCCCGCCCGTCTCAGCGCCTAGAATACCCCAAACAAATTTTGTGTTTCTGAGGCACTCAGGGAATTACTGAGTCCCACGGTTGGTTATCCTCGTGAAGGAGGTAAACTCTACTTTCTCAATCACTTTTTTTTCTTTTTTTTCTTTGTGATTTACCTGCAAAATGTTTAAGATTCAGGAATTAAATTGTACCCTGGCCACCTTGCACTTTATACGTGAGGTCTGTTTTTAACCCGACTCGAGATAGAAATGTGTCGATCCCCTGGCTCTTCAGCTCCTTTCTCCCCTGTCAACGTTTCTGACTGTGACGTCGGCCCTTGCGGGGGCTTCCCTGGCGACCACCTTCTCCCCCAGAGGAAGACAGACTTCACACAGTCATGGTGACAAGCCTCGGCTTTAAAACTGGCTGGTGGGTTTCTCCACTTCTCTCTTTCTCTCTCTCTTTAAAATCCTCACCGGGGGTATGTTTATTGATTTGAGAGACAGAGAGAGAGAGAGAGACAGAGAGAGAGAGAGAGAGAGAGAGAGAGAGAGAGGGAAACATCGAACAGTTGCCTCACACACACACCCTGAGGAGGGATCGAACCCGCACCCCAGGTGCGTGCCCTGACCAGGGATCGAACTCACAAACTCCCAGCCTTTGGGTGCACAGGATGACGCTCTAACCCAGCCACTCGGCCAACACTCCTCTTCCCTCGATCTCCTTAAAGTCTACTGCTCTCCAGACTTCGTGGACTCGGCCAAATCAGTGTGCTGCGGGGCGAACCCCGAGAGAGCCCGTACCTCCTCGGGGCACATTGTGAATGTAGAATTGCCATCTGTGCGACCAGGCGACGGGGTTGCCGGGTACGGGACGTACAGCAACTCTCTGAGGTGGCGCCCTGTCCGTGGGAAGGGGACCCTGATGGTGTGGGAAGAGGACCCTGACGTGCCAGCGAGTGAGAAAGCAAGTCACCGAGCGCCGTGGCTTTAAAACACCACGACACAAACCCCAGGGGCGGGAGGGCCTGTCCGCACGAGCAGGGGCGAGGTCTCGGCTGCGTGTGTCCGCACACGCTGGAGCCAGGCGCTGCCCTGCAGTCTGCACGTGGAGGAAGGTCGGGGTGAGGCGGAGGCTGGGGTGCTTCTAGTTTCACTGCATGCGCTTTCATCGAGTTACAGTTTCCTGAACCAGCCTGACCGCCTTTAGGACCTGAATCAGGGGAACTCGGTTTCCCCTTGGCTCAGTGTGTCACCAGGTGAGTGACCTCACGTCTCCCCTGCTGTCCTTCCAGCTGGGACGCTGGCTTCCATTTTCGGTTTGGATGAGGGCGTCCGTCCCACCTGCTCTGGCTCTGTGTCAAGTGACACCGGCAGCAGTTTCGCCTCGACCCAGCTCGCTCGGGCTGTGCTGCCCCACTTCGGGGGCGGGGAGAGGGGGTGGCGGAACACGGCATTCTTTTCCAAATACGTCCAACGTCCCTGCTCTGGGGCGCTGGGCAGAGCAGAACGGGCTGGGCTTCCCCGAGATCTCTGAGTTGGAGAGCCTGCCAAGAACGGGCAGACAGAGGGAACTGTCAGAAAACAAGGCTTCAGCAAATTGGGCCCTGACCTGCGTTGGCTCAGTGGGTTGGGCGCCACCCTGCAAAGCAAAGGGTTGCAGGTTCCATTCCCGGTCAGGGCACATGCCTGGGTTGCAGGTTCAGTCCCCCGTTGGGGTGCGTACATTCAAGAGGCAACCAATCGGTGTTTCTCTCACACGTCGGTGGTTCTCTCCCTCTCCTCCTCCCTCCCTTCCCTTCTGTCTACAAATAAATACATAAAATCTTTTAAAAAAAGAGTTAAGCAAACCGGGGAGGTGAATGCTGACAGAGAGAGGATGCTCACCATTGACTGGGCCTGCAAGCAGTTACTTTGAATAAGATAAATCAGAATCAGGACAGGGCCTGCCCCTGCAACCCAGCGGCGTCTGAGGGTCCTGGGGCCACCGAAACGAAGTCCCCCAGGCTGGGGCCTTAAGCACCAGACAGCGACTCCCCCACAGCTGTGGAGGCGGGGGTCTGAAATCCAGGTGCTGGAGGGGCTGCACTCCCTCTGACACCTGCAGGAGGACCTCTCCTTGCTCCTTCCAGCTTCCGGCGGCTCCCAGCGATTCCTGGAGCCCCTTGGCTTACAGACAGATCACTCTGGTCTCCGCCTCCATCCTCACCCAGCCTGCTCGAGTCCCTGTCTCTGACCCTCCTTTCTCTCCTCATGCGCACACCAGTCACACCAGATCGGAGGTCTGCCCTAATCCGGTATGACCTCTTCTTCATTGAGCTAACTGTGGCTGCGAGTAATCCAAATAATTCCAGGGTGACAAGGGTGAGGACTTGCCCATGTCATGTTGGGGACATAATTCACCCCATAACAGTCCTCTTCAGGCCTTGTTACCCCGTTGTGGTCATCCCTGCATCTTCCTGGCTGGGCCTGGGCGCGGAGGTTGCAGCACAGGTGGATGGCGGTGCTGGGCCTGGCCAGTCTTCAGGGAGCCAAACCCCACACCTGCAGAAAGAGCCCAATTCGCACCATGAAACACTGATGGTTCAGACTCAGTACCTCTGGTCATGGGAGTTTCCATCACGTGGGCTGGCGGGCACAGGAAAGGATGCCCAGGACCTCATTACCGTAGCCGTCAGGGAGGGGTAAGTCAAACCCGCGTGATACACCCCTGTTCATGGCAGCACCATTTACAGTACCCAGAAGGGGAGAGCAACTGAGTGTCTATCGATGGGTGAGTGGTAGACAACGTGTGGCCTGCACATGCGATAGAAGATGAGCCAGCCTGAAAAAGGAATGACGTTCTGACACCGCTACAACATGCATGAGCCTTGAACACACTGTGCCAAGTGAAACAAGGCAGACACAAAAGAACAAACACTGTACGATTCCTTTTATGGGACGTTCTCAGAACAGCCAGATTCACAGAGACAGAAGACAGAATGGTGGTGACCAGGGGCTGGGGAGGGGGGCGGGGGGTGAGTGTTTAATGGGGACACAGCAGTTCCAGGTTGAGAAGGTGAAAAAGTTCTGGAGGCGGATGGTGGTGATGGGGGTACAGCAGTGTGAATGCACTTCACGCCACTAAACCGTGCCCTTAAACTTGGTTAAAATAGTACCACTTCACACCCACTGGGATGGTTTCAACGAGGACAGGTAATGGCAAGTGTTGGAGAGGAAGCCGAGATATCAGGACCTTCTCACACCACCAGTGAGAATGTCAAATGCTGCAGCTGCCTGGGAAAATAGTCTGGCGGTTCCTAACGTGGTTAAACAGACAGCCACCACCCGACGCAGCAAGTCCACCCCAGGTGTCTGCCCAGGAGAACTGAAAACACGTGTCCACACACAAACTTGTCCGTGAATATTCACTGCAGCATTATTCATACTAGCTAGAAGTAGAATAATCCAAATGTTCACCAGCTCTTTAATAGGTGAATAGAATGTGGTCTAGCCATACTATGGCATGTTCTTCAGTCATAATGAGGAATGAAGCTGTGACCCGCGTTCTGACGTGGATGAACCTTAAAACGTTATGCTGAGTGAGAGAAGCCAGATGCAAAGGCCACGCAGTCCATGATCCTCATGTACGAAAGGGCCAGAACAGACAGCTCTGTAAAGACGAAAAGCAGATGAATGGTTGCCCACCTCGGTGGATGTACTTAAAAAACCACTGAACTGTCTGCTTTGAAAGGGTCTGTAGACCATATCGTAATAATTTGTTAAGCCTGGAGGAAAGAGAGGCTATGCCTACATGAACGTCTTCTGCAAGATGAGTTGTTTTTTTTTAGAAATCTAAAAAATTAAAAATCTGAATAAAGAACAGGATACTATACAAAAGCCACAATGTGAAAACAGCAATAACCCACTGTGCTCTGGGAAAATAACAACATAATAGCAGGATGGAAAGATCCAACAGAAGGATGTGAAGGTATGCTCAGAAATATCTATCCGAAAATAGGGGAGAAATGAAGAGAGAAGGAAGAGGAGAAAAATGTAAGAAACTGGAGACCCAGTGCAGGAGGTGTGGGGTGCACATAATAGGAGCTCCAGGAGGAGAGAGCAGAGATGAAAAAGTGTTTCAAACACAATTTCAAGAACAATTTCAAGTCTTTCAAGAACAACTTTTTCAGAAATGAAAGATATTGTTTGCAGGTCAAAAGGGCCCAGTAATACAATGGATAGAAATGACCCACCCTGAAGCATATTGTTGTGAAATTTCAGAACAACCAGGGCAAAAAGAAGATTCTACAAGCTTCCAGAAAGGAAAAAAAGAAGACAACATATAAAGAATCCGGACTGAGAATGGCATTACCTTTCCTAGCGGCAACCCTGGGCACTCGTAGGTCATGGAGCATTCTGGAGGAGGGTGATTGTCAACCTGGAGTTTTATACCCACAGAAACTATCATTCAAGGGCAAAGGCAGAATAAAAACATTTTCAGAAATTCAGGGCAGCAATGTCAAGGAAGAGGTTAAATATTTATCCTGCAACAAGGTTTGAGCTCCAAAACAGTCCTGAAGGAAAAGAGTCAGAAGAAACATAAGGAGATAAAAAAAAAAACCCGCCAGTTACAAGGGCTCACACAAAACACAGTACACATTCTGCAGGTGGCCGACAAACACGAGGCCTGGCGTGGAGGGGGCGGAGAGGAAGAGCAGAGAGAGAGCAAATGCGGGGGAAAGGGAAGCGGGTGGGAGGAAGGAGGAGAAGCAGATGGCAGAGGGGACCAGGCCGTTGTGCCTCCCACCGCAGTCATCTCTGGAAAGGACACGGATTCTGCACAGCCCGAAGAGCTTCCGTGGAGATGGCAGAGGCTGTGTTCTGGCTCCAGGGACCGTGAGGAGTTGGTGTCGTAGTCAGTGCGGGCGCCACAGCACAGCACGACAGAGTGCGTGGCTTGGACAGTAGAAACGGGCTTTCTCAGCATCTAGAGACTGGGAGTCCAGGACCCAGCTGTCGGGCGGTTTGGTTTCCGCCGAGGCTTCTCCTGGTCTTGTGGGTGGTTGTCTTCTCTCTCCGCCCTCACGTCACGTTCCGTTTGTGCCTCTCTGTGTCCGAACCTCCTCATCTTCAGACACCAGTCACAGGGGATTAGGGCCCACCCCAATGGCCTCATTTTACCCTATTCACACCTTCACAAGCCAAATCTGCAAATAAGACCACATCCTGAGGCCAGAATATCAGCACATGAATGTTGGGGGGTATACAAGAAGGCCCGTATCCACTGGTCATAACCTTCAGAGATTTGGTTTCCTCACCTTAGTGTACAAAATAACCACTCCAGGGTCTCAGTGGTGTTCGGGGATCGGCTGGAGAGAGTACGGGAGAGCATCCTGGCCAGCGGCAGAGCCCCGGACACTCCCTGGGGAGTGGTCCACGTCTGTGGTCCAGGGCCCGACCTGCTGCTCAGGCCTCCACATCATGCGCTGCTTGGTCTGATGAAAGCAGCTCGTTGCTGGGCCTGCCCCCCCCCACTTTTCATCAGACACCACATGAGCAGGGCCTTATCTCCCAGTGTTTTCCATCCTGTCATCTGCGGGTTTGCCGCTTTGATCTGATACAGCCGGGCCACCCGGTCAGCAGTTTTATCTGTTGTGCGCGGCTGCAGGCCTGGCCAGGTCGGGTCAGAGGAGCAGAAGGTGAGAAGCAGACGCTCCTCCCTGCGGTTCCTGGTCCTAGCTACCTACGTGGGGGTGCCTTTATCCAAAGAAAACTGGGGTTTTTGTTTACTATACACAGAAGCACATACACAACTTTGAGCTTTTTTTTGCAGGTTTGAAATGAAGGGTCCTAATTCTATTTTTGCCAAGCTGGGCATTTTTGTGTGGAACATGGGAGGGGTCCCCCTCTTTTTAGATGTGAGGTGCCCTCCCTGCAGGGCCTCCAGGGCCTCCCCCAGGTAGCACGGCGTCTAATGAGGACTTACGTATGGGAGGGAGCCGCGGTGGTGGGACTGCGTGGGCGTGCCAGATGCAGAGTTGGCCGGCAAGATGAGTGGGCGCCGTGTTTGCACGCAGACCTGAAGCCCAGCCAAGCAAGTGGAGCGAAGCCCCCCAGGCATGCATTGTCATCTTGCAGCGCCGCCTCCAGCAAATAGCCCCAGATGAGCATGAACTGCTGTTCGCAAACTAGTGTCTGCCCAGACACCACTGACCGGGTAGACAGAGGCTGGCAAAGGGGCAGGGGGCACCTCCAGACAATTTGAGAAACTTCCAGAAATTCCTGGTGGCTCACATTGAATGAACAGAGATATCCCGAAAAGACTCTTCGGTTCGACGAAACTGTGTCAGCAACACACGGGTGCTGCGTTAGGCCTCAGAGGTGAGGGAGACACCGTCTCCGTGGCCAGAGGGTGACTCTGTGTGTGTGCAGAGGATCAGGAAGACAGGACGGTCAAGGGGGCTTTTCTGACCGTAACACAAGGCAGGGGTATGTCTTTCTGCTCAGGAGTATCTCCCCCACTCCCCTCCCCCGCTCCTGGTCAGTCTTTACCCTGCATCCTGCCTGGCTTCCCTTCGGTGCATAGCAGACGTCAAGCCGCACTGCGCATCCATTGGGTTATCACGCTGGCTGTTCGTGTGCCCGTCAGGTAGGTTCCACCAGGGCACGGCTTCCCTTCGCTCCCTGCCCCGGCGGCATGCCTGGCATGTGCCGGCACCACAGCCGGGTGTTAAGTGAACAAACAGTTACTAGAAGAACCAGCACAAGGGTGAGAGCCCGAGAGGGAGGGGGTGAGTGTCCTGGAAGGCAGGGGACACATTTTCCAGCACCCCACACCTCAAAGGGGGAGGGGACTGGGGAACCTAGTCCACCAAATGGTGGAAGGTCCAGGCTGGCAAAATTAATGGGGCTGGGGGGGGCCTTTCCTTCACATCAGGATAGAGAAACTATTGTCTTATCCAAGATTGTCTCCACGTCTTCATGAAGTAAGCGACACAGGCCCACAGACAACCGTGGGAGTGGGTGTGGGCATGAACCAAAGGGTGCAAGTGGTACCTTGTTTATGAGAAATAGTCCCACAGCCATGGAAGAAATGGAAATCGAAGGGAAAACCAGCTTTTACCTGTGACATTTATAAGAAAAACAAAACACATCATGCTATGCCCCCACACTGGCAGAACGTAGCAGGTAAAATGTTGAAAAGAGAGATATTCAAGTATTCATGGTGGCTTCTTCACGATGGTGGAGTTATGGGTGATGTTTCTCTTTGCTTGGCCTTTTAAAATCGTTTCATTTTCCACACACCTGCCCACAGTCACAAGCACGTAGGACATGGGACTGGACTGCGGCGGGGCGAGGGGCCCGCTGCCCACACCGGAGGACATGCGTGGTTTGAGGACATATGTGGGCGTGCCAACTTCTGAGAACTTCCTGACTCCTTTACTCCTCCTCTGAAAAAATGTGCTCATGAACTTGACACCCACGAAGAGAGACGTCATCACGTCCTCCACAAAGAGACCACAGAGGATGCCCCCACCACCAACGCCTGGCGTGGGGAAAGCAGCGTCATGCCCGTTAGCGCGGACAGCGTGGTTTGAGAGGACCAGCTCCCAGGACATGGGTTAGCTGAGGGAAAGAACAACCAGCTATGATGATCCTTTTCTTTACAGACACTTCCTTTTGTGCACTGCACCGAAAAGCAAGGCGAGAGAGAAAATGTTTCCGACACGCCTTCACATCTCACCTGGTCCAAGGAAAAGGCAGTGCTCCTGGAAGGTGGCACTGCAGCGTGTTAGGGGATTTTGGTCACGTCGGGTCAGGCTGGAAGACAGAAGGAGAGCATTCTGGGAGTCACTGAATCCGCACTGTGTGAGTCCGCTTCTCACCCACGGTGGACGTCTGCGTGCGATCACATCTACACGGGGTTTACTCGCGTGCGGGATCGTCTGCAAACCCCAGGAAAGAGCATGCTCCTATTGCAACATTGGGGACGGTAGCCCACAGCGACCACCTGGCTGAAGGGTGTGGGCGGGGCGATGCAGAGGCCTCCTGTGATCACAGCCCCAAGACCCGTGGGTTGTCGTAACAGACTTCTGTCAGAAGTGCCTGAATGTGAGTGTCGCCTTCAAAGGGTGTTTGCAGAGAATCCTGTGGGGTAGGTAGATAAGCTAGTATCACCCCATTCGCCACACAAGAAAACCAGGACTCGGGGAGCTATCGTGGGTTCACTCCGGGTACAAAGGTGGTGATAGGATCGAGCCTTCAGCATTTCAACCCAGCACCTTCCCCCTGATGCCAGAAGTTCTCACTCCCTCCTCCGAGTCCATCCTCAGGGTTCCCGGCCCCCCAACAGGGATGAACCAGAAACTCAGCCAGTTACACCACCATTTCAACAGGCATGCATTTATTGCATGTGATCAAAGACAAAATCTGGTAACACTGTAAGGAATTGACAGTGCCTTTTGCCATGACAGTGCTCAGGTAATGATGTGGCTCCACAGGTGTGTGGGGAGCACCTACGATGTGTCCGATGCTTTTCTAGAAGCTGGAGGTACGGGAGTGAACGAAACAGAACCCGTCCCTGTTGTCTTCTCGGAGCTGACTTTCTTGCCAGCAGAGAAAGACAACGCGTGAGTCAGGTGCTAACATAGCTGGGAGAGAATGAAGTGCAGTGAAAAAAATGCAGCAACTCCAGGGAGAGTGTGAGCGAGGTGGGACAGAGGCTGCGGGGCGGGGCGGGGGGGGGGGGGCGCGACCCGGCTGCCCCAGAGGACTGAGCATGCCCGTAGTGGAGCCCCGCCCACCGCGGAGCCCCGCCCACCGCACCTACGGTGCAGAAAGAGGACTTGATAAAAGCCACCATCCATTCACGCGAGGCTGGACCCCCACCGGTGCTGGATGGCGGGAGGGGGGCGGGGGTGTCACCGGGGAAGTGGTCTTGTTCATGGACGGCAGTAAGAAAGGTCATGACGAAGCATTTCGTCTCCGTGGCTGAGCTGGAGGGCCTGACGGGTTGGAGACGCGTGTTTCAGGGGACCGGGGCAGCTCCTGGGATAATATTATCGCGGCGCTTTCAAAGCACAGGCTGTTCTCCGGATGAACCTCGGCGCTGTTCAAGAGCACCGGTACTGGAGACAATATGTCATCGTTCTAAATTTAAGGCTCTGGGTGTGCTCTCAGGAAGAAAACCGACTTCGCCAAATGTCAACACTTAAAAATATTCGACTTTCTGGCCCAGGAAACTCTCCCACTTCCCCATATCACCGTGATTCTTTGCGCGGCGCCCAACTCGGCAGGACTCTGGCAGCCGGTGTTAGAGGAACCGCCTGCTGCCGAGACATTATCGGCAAAGCAGATCCATTTTGATTTTGTAGAAGAACAACAGGGCTTCTTGGCTTATGCTGAAGAGCTCACCTCGCCAGAATTTTCTCCAGTTGCATAACGAGGGTTGGATGTCTCCTGCTGGAGATTGCTTCCACATTTGCTTCACAGGCTATAGCTTTGTCTTCCGAACGTAAAGCACATTCGGTTGTAAATTGAAGGCGAGGGAACAGAATGTTCCGTGGCCTTGCGGGCTCTGTGTGCTGCGCCTTCTGCTCATTTTTAAAAAGAAAAATATTGCGGAGCTTGTCTAAACAAATGTAGCCCAGTCTTCAGCCAATCTTAGTTAAGACAAAGAGATGATACGCTGAGCATCACCTTGAAGAGACGGAGAGAGAGAGGAGGGAGAGAGAGGGGGGTGGGGAGGAAAAAGATGGGATACCACATTTTCAGCGAGAACCAATTGATTTTCCCGCCCCACCAACATTTGCATGAATTGTCCGCTGTGGAAAAGGCAAAGATGGGTCACAGTCACTGTTTTCAGAAGAAGCAGTGCGCTGTTTTGGGAGCAGTGTGCCTCCTGCTCCCCAGTGTGGCCACCTCGCCTCTCTCCTCCGCTAACCACCACTTGCTTGCTGCCCTTGCCGATTGCACGCACCATCAGCCTTTTTGAAAACAAAGTGAATTTACTTTTCCCAGAGACAGAAGCAGTGGAATTGTTCTATGAATTATGGAGTCCACCGTGGCCCACTGCCTGTTCAGAGTTGGGTGTGGTTTTTCGTTGTTTTTTTTTTTTTTTTTTTTTTTTTTTGGCTCAGGAGGCCAAGTTGTCACTGGGGCTGCTGAGAAAGTGCGCCCCCTCCTGGGGGAGGTGGGGATTTCTCCAGACCGGACCTACCTGGCCTACCTCATCTGCCCTGGGGAATCGGGCCTTCCTGGGGTGACAGCAGGGACACAGAGGAGACAATCCCAGGGATAAGGTGACTCATCGCAGGTGAAGTGCATCACATGTGAGAGGTCCAGCCTGTGTGGAGGGTTGACTTGTGTTTCTCAGGAGATCCTGGCGATGACATGGGAAGAAACCAAGGTGCTCAGAAGGAAATTGGCCCCCAGACTGGGGGGGGGGGGGTCCTGTGGAGGCCATGTGAGTGCAGAGCCCCCAGGTCACTTATGTGTCTGATGTTCTAGGTTCTAGGTGAGGGCCCCCTCTCCTCTCCTAGGGGAAGGGCACCCCCCACCCAGTGCTCAGCCATGGAAGCTGCTGGAAAACACAAGTTCTTACCCTCCATGCCATCCCTAAACACCACTCCTCTAGCTTACGGGGCTCTGGGGTGGCTCCCCTGGGCAGCCTTCCCTCCAAATGGGAGAGAAACGCAAACCACATGCAACTCTATTCTCACCAGGTTGGCAGTGTCAAACATCAAAGCTTCACCCAAGCATCATTTCCAAAGATGGTTCAGTGGGGTGGGGAAGCATCATTCTGCTGAAGTGTGGGGACAGCTCAGGGCAGAAAGCAGTGAAAAACACAGAGCAGACAGAAACGAACAAACTGTTGAGGCCAAGTGCAAGGCCAGCTCCCGCCGGCACCCTGAGCCCTGCTCTGGGTGGGCCGGGCCCTGGGAGGGTGCTGCTGCCTTGCAGTCGCTTCGTGCCGGCGTCCTGAGGGGAGGACTGGGGGCACCGACTCTCGTGTCCGGGGGGGTGGGTTGTCCTCCGTCTGACACGCGTGTCTGTGGTTGCCCCGATCACGGCTCCAGGGAGAGTAAGACAAGGGCTCTTTGCAGGAGGAGCGGGGAGAATGGGTGCGAGGGTGTGGCCGAGAGGCGCTGCGTTTGGGGCCGCTGCGAGGGGTGGGCCGGACTGCAGAGGGCCCAGGGGACACGCAGGATCAGAGCAGGGAAGAGAGAGACGGAGGGAAGGAGACACTGGAAAGAAGTGACGTCGAAGGAGTGGTGGTCGAGGAGACGTACGCAGAGGGTTTCAGGAATCTGATGAAAGGAAGACCACAGGCCCAGAAAGAGGTGGAGGAAACAGAGGAGAGAGAACGGGCAGATCCTTGAAAAGGTCAAACAGAGCAAAGCTGCCCTTAGCTTGGTAATGTCGCCTCATTCTTACGTGTCCGGACGCCCCCCGCTCGCGGCAGGGGTGGAAGCTGCCCGCTCCCGGGCCTGCAGCTCCGGGCACGCGCCCTTGAGCTCGCAGTGACAGCTTCATGGCTCACGGCTTCCTTTGAGGCCCCGTCCTGAATGGTCCTGAGTCTTTCCGGAGGTCCACTCAGCACTCCGGAAGCAGGAGTCTTTGTTTCCCATTTCCTGCTGCGCGACGCACCCACAGTGGCTCGTGCGTCAAGTCCTCCGCGTTTGCTCAGGCCACAACTGGCACTTCCCCTCTGTGACGGACTGCACGGTGTCCCCCCCAAGCTCACACGTTGAAGCCCTAGCCCCTGGGACTTCCAAATGTGACTGCACTTGGTGACTGGGTCTTCATGACGGTGGCCCCTGATCCAATCGAACTGATGTCCTTATCGCAAGAGGAGATCAGGACACAGACACACGCAGAGGGACGCCCAGGCGAGGGCATGGGGAGAACTCGGCCACCTATGAGCCAAGCAGAGAGGCCTCAGGAGGAACTAGCCCTGCTGACACCTTGATCTTGGATTTCCAGCCTCCAGACTGCGAGAACTTTCATTGCTCAAGCTGCCCGGTCTGGGGAACTTGGTCCTGGCAGGCCTCACAAACTAACACGCCTTAACCCTCGTTTCGCTCCAGCTGCCCTGGCTCCTCGGCCGTTGCTCAGATGCAGGGTCCTGCTCCTGCCTCGGGACCTTGGCCTTGGCTCTTCCGCAGACTTCTCATAGCTCACGTCCCCACCTGCTTCAGCTCTTTGCACACACGCCACCTCCCACGACCACTCTAACTAAAACTGGGAGCCCCCCATGCTCCTGACCCCTCGCCCCAGCTTACTTTTTCCCTTAACGCTTGTCCTGCCTGCAACCTGCCTCCCGGTGTGGGGTGGGGGTGAGCTCCTGAGGCAGGAGTTCTTGGCTGGGGTTTATCTGCTGCTGTGCTCAGTGCCTGGAACAGGGCCTAACGTGTGGCTGCCGCCGCACAACCTTTGCAGGGAAGCACTGTGGGGAGCCCTCTCCACGTGCCACGTGTCAGCTCCGTCCTCACCGACACCTCCCAGAAGAAGGGGTTGCTGTCCTCACCAGGGCTAAGTAACCCCCTGAGGTCACATTTCACGCTGGACGCAGAGTGGAATTTAACCCAGGGAGCCGGCTCCAGGGTCTTGGCCTTGAACCCTTTTGGCCTTGGACAGTGGTACCCGAGCCCATAGACTGCCTCTCCCAGAAGCACAGCAGGGGTGGTTCCAGGCGTGGGGCTGCGGGGGCCCATCCAGGCCTGGGGGTCTTGCCTAGGACCGTCTGTGAATGGTTCTGGGTTCTCCTTTCCCTAAAGAGGATGCCCCTGCCCATGTCAAATCACTCATTTTAAAATGCAGCCACATCTCACCCCAAACACATAGGTACTAGGCTATAAAATAACTTGAAAGAATTTTTATATATTTGTTTTAAAACGGAGTTGTTTTTGCCCCGGCCAGTATGGCTTAGTTGGTTGGAGCATCGTCTTGTACATGTGTGTTCCTCTTTCCCTAAATTTTGAGTATCTTTTGTGGTCCTGTGAGAAGCTTGCGGCCTGGGCCCAACGGCGAGGTTGACACCGCGGGGCAGCCCCGCCTGCCTGCCTGTGGGAGAAGCCGGCAGGTTCTGCAAACAGACCACCCGAGTCTGAATCCTGCTCCACTGCTGTCTCGTGACCTGAACAACGGCCACGCTCTCTCTCTGTGCAAAGTTTCTTCTGCAAGACAGCAGTGGTGCTGATGTCACGCCCTGGTGGGGCTGGTGCGGGCGAGGAGGGGTTGGAGGTAAGCGTGCGCTGGAAGAACGTTAGCCCTCGCGGTGGAACAGAAAGTGTGAGGACAGCCTGGGAGCGCCCAGGAGGCGGGGCTGGGGAGGAAGAGGACACAGAGCGATGGGAAATCACGCCGGAGCCGGGGTGAGGAAGCGGGTGGCTTCTGGAGTTGCAAGCCAGCCCCAGGCACCTTGGCAGGCGAGCAGCAGCAGCAGCAGCAGCAGCAGCAGCGTGGGAGGGGTTGGCGCTCGCGCAGCACGGCGCTCCCCGGGGCGGGACGAACGCTCTGCGCCTGCGCCGACCCCCAGGGGACCTGGCGTTTGCACGCTCCCGGGAGACCGTAAAAACGACCACCAACTGCGCAAAGCCGTCTTAATCATCAATGGGAAGAAATGCGATTGCTCAGAGAACTCTAATACATTTTGTCAAAGCACAAGAGCTGTCTTGGCGTCGGTGTCACATGCGCAGAGAAAGTTTACAAACGTAAGCTAACGTTTACCTCCTGTACCGCAACTTAAACAGGCGACCCATGGAGAACCAGCGTTTGCGTTGTTTGAAAGACCGCGTCGGAGTCGATTGAATATGGTCGCATCCTTCTCCGCCTCCTGTACCTTGCCCGCCCGAGCGAGCGTCTTTCCTGTGTCCGGCAGCCTGCCCTACTCTCTCCACCCTTCAAGTTTCGATCCGCTTTCAGTGCGTTATCCTTCGGGTTCTCAACGTCGTGAAGGGTGCGTGGGAGCTCCGACCATGCGAAGCTCGTTGCCGGCATCACTGCCTCCGGGACATTGTGACCCTTCATGTCATAGCCACTGCCCTCGCTTGGGTTGCCGGGTGGCCTTCGCCCTGCCCCCGGCTCGTATCTGGAAGTCTCCGGGACAGCTTTGGCGCCGACATCCCCATGACCAGCGCAATCATCCGTAAGTCCAGGTATAGTTGATTCAAATTTCACTTGCAACGTTATCAATTTTTCCTTTGGGGGCACGGTTTTATTTTGGTTTTTTTTTTTTTTTTTTTGGATAACTTCCTCTTTCCGTTATCCATTTCTGTAAATGTTGTGTGGGTTTATCCCTGGGGTACGAGGCAGCTGCTCCGCCACCTGCTTTGCGCATGAGGGCTGTGAGCTTCGGCGTCCTGATGCTGATGACAGGCTCCGTGCCCCCACGTTTTGACCCATGTCGGTGAACCTGGTTCCCCAGGGCTGCTTCCTTCCCACCCACTGGAGAAGCGACCCTGCTTCCTGTCCCAGGCTTCTGGAGTGAGGGCTTCGGGTGCGGGCCTGGCCACCCGCTGGCCGGGTGATTCTGGCGTGCTCTCCAAACCCGTGGTGCCTCAATCTCCTTTCCTGTACCAGGGAGGGTGAACTCGGAATGCCTCCTCACCCGGCACTCACGAGGGTGAGATAAGGCCATGTACATAAAGCGCTGACACCGGAGTCGGGCCCAGAGCAGGAGCCGCGGTCGTGCGGACTTCTGTTTTTATTCTCTGAGACGGCGAACGAGGGACATTTCCCGGGTGCTGGGCCGTGCTGAGCAAACTGCCGGCGTCGCCTTATCTGGTCCCCACAACGGTCTTCGAAGATGGCTCTATGATCCCCATTTTACAGATGAGGAGACCGAGGTGTGGATAGTTCACGCTCCCTTGGCTGCACTGGGCTCGCGTCTGTCTGACTCCCAAAGCGAAGCTTTTAATCACTTTGTGGTGTTTCTCTAACGACCAAATTCCGAGGATGTCTTTTCCGTGCCTACCGATGAGCACGCATCAGGTCGACATTGTGCCTAAACTGTTTGTTGTACCACGTGTCCGGCCACACCCATCCTTGTCCGTGTGTCATTGCCGCAGTCACCAGAACCGCTCTGTCCCCGCCCTGCAGACTCCCACCCTGTGGCCAGCCCTTTACGGTGCGTACAAAGGCAGGCGCTAGAACAGACGTACTTATCACGAAATCGTCCGCGCACCACCTCCCCAGGATGGAAATTACGGAGCGCTGTAATAATTTCCGGCGGCCTCAGATTGAATTTCTTTCCCTCGGCTGAGGTGTAGCCGTGCCTCCTGGCGGATCGCGGGGCTCGGGTTTCTAATTCGATTTGGAAGGAGAGGAAGTGGGGTGCCTGCTTCGTGCGGAGCCAGGCGCTTCAGTGCATTGGGGAGATCGTCAGATATGTGTGTAGGTGTTTTTAATAAGTTCGCCTAATTGTATTTCCTCTCCACTGAAAAAGAAATGCCCTACCCTATTGGGCTTGCTCTCTCTAAATTATTTTCTGGTTTTAATTGTGCTGTTTCCCGCAAGAACCTAATTTAATTATAAGATTGTAATGTTCTTTCTGTGAGAAGCCTGCCCGCCCGGTAGGAAGGCTGGGTTCAGATGCGTGGGGGCGGGGGGCATGTTCTTTCACTTTCTCGGGAGTGAGCAGGAAAACGCCCGAATGCGTACCTGGGTCAGTCGGGTCTTTGGGGGCGTGGAATGGGAGGAGCTGAGCGGGACCCCGGTCCTGTCTCCTGTCCTGGGACGGGCCCAGAGGGAGCTGAAGCCCCGTGAAGCTTGGGACCCATCATCCACCGGCAGGAAATGACTTCTCTTCCAAACCCATTCGCTTTGCCTGGAGAGGCAGCAAAGCTGTGGGCCAGGAACCCAGCAGTGGGTTCGGGGCATGTGTGTTCCCCCGGACGGTGGGCGTCCCGGCGTGACAGGCCCAACGGTCCCTTTTGGAACAGCTCTGAAGGACGTTGTGCCACCCGCCAAGGAAAGGGAGTGGCCGGAGGACTGGGAAGCACATTTTTGCCTGCGAGGGGGGAGGGGTCTCTTCAGGGCAGCAGGGTTTCAGCAGCAGGAGCCTCTCTCCCTCTGAGGCTGAGACCGCCAGCCCCGGAGAGGCCACCTTGGCCCTGTGTGTGCATGTCTGTCCCTGCCCAGCTTCGTCTCTGCGCCAGGGCAGCGGGGTCCAGAGGCGACCGACCTCCTTACCCATTGATGGCAAGCTTGAAACAAGCGCTGAAGCTGCTCAGAGTAGTTCAAGGGTCCAGACCCACCTGAGGCATCAGAGCAGGTGCTTCCCAGGTGTCAGGGGTGGCACCTGGGGCAACGCCGGGGACGGGGAGCAGCGGGAGGCTTGCGCAGGGGGACAGACACTAGGCCCCTTACAGGTTCTGCCTCCACAGCCCCGGGGGCTTGGGCCGGAGGAGTGGCAGCTGGAGCCACGCACTCCGGAGCCTTTTCTGTTTTCTTGGTAAAACGTCGGTGATGCCGTGGGGAGGGAAAGAAGGAAGGCTCATCCGTAAGCGTAGCGAGCGGGTCACAGTGCTTAGCGGGGCGATGGAGGCCCTCGGAGCTGAGCCCAGGATGGAGCCGAGCGCTGATTCGAACCGAGTTCTGAGCCCCAAGCCCGCGCTCCACCGGGCCATGGATGGAGACTCTCACGGGCTGAGTCTTTCTTGTCTTCCCCCGAGTTTCTGGGTCGAGGCCCCACACCCCGGGGCAGCCATGTTTGGGATGGGGCCTTGAAGGGGGTCACGCAGGTCAAATGAAGTCCTAAGGGTGGGGCCCTCGTCCAACAGGGCCGGTGTCCTTACGGAAAGAAGGGATCGGAGAGCTCTCTCCCTGCGCCCACACAGGGAAGGCTGCGGGAGGAGTTTGCTGGCACCTGGATCTTGGACTCCAGCCTCCAGGACTGTGAGAGAATAAAGGTCTGCAGTTTAAGCCCCCGTCTGGGCGGGGGGCGGGTGGCATCTGGTCCCCGCCGCCCAAGCAGACCAGCACGGTGCCGTAGGCTGAGGTGTCCACAGCACCTCGGAGGGGGGGAGGGGGCAGCCCCACCTCGCTCTGAAGGTGACCCAGCAACCGGCGCTCCCCGCTCCTGAGCTGGAGGATGGGCTCTCGAGGGACCTGCCCCAAGGGACGGCACGCGTCTTAAACAAGCTAGCGTTTGTGAAGAACTTAAACCAACGTGTTCCTGCACTGACATAAAATTAAAGGAAATATAAAATAGACGGGAACTAGCATCCATTGAACATCCACTGGGGCAGGCATGACCCTGAGCACTTCAGACACAACGTCTCGCGCCGGGGTGCTGGGGAGCAGCATGGGGGTCCCCGTGGGGATCTGCGGCCAGTGCCTGGGGACGCGCAGGGAGGGCCACCTTTAACGCACACGACGTGAGCTGGAGTAGGAGCAAGGGTCGTGCAGGGCTTTCTGCACAGCCCGAGGCGAGAAGGTGCTGATGGGACACATCCTGATTAAGTATCAAGTCCAGTAATAAAATGTATCAATTGCATTTATTTAAATAAGTTCTATTCTGTGAATAGAATAAAAGTCATTCTATGACTTTTGGTGTCATGGAATGAAGAAAAAAGAAACCGACAATGTACATTTTGTTTTTCTAGGCAGTACAATTTAGTCATCAAATCTCCAAGAAGGAAAATCAAGAGGGTTTGTTTACTGGGCATGGATATTTTAAAATTACCCTTCAGCCTCTTCCCACGCCTGTGACTCAGGGACCCCCAGGGCACTTTCAGGGAGGCAGAGGGCTTGGTTTCATAGGGGAGATTACTGACAATTTAGCTACTTCTGCAGAGCTGAATTATCTTTCCAGTGGCACAAAATCTTGGTATAGGGTCCTGCCTCCTCACTTCCTTAGTAATGGTGTTGTTTTTTTAGATGTATTTTTAGTCTGACTTGCCTGCAGCCCTCCAGACCCAGCTGTGTATCCGGGACGTGTCATTGTGCCAGGGAGGTGGCTTCATGCTGCAAGGGGGTGGGGCACGGCCAGGCCGCCGCGGTGCCTGGGCTCCTTGGAAGGAGGCAGGGCGTGTGTGTGGAGAGCACGGGGAGCCCGGCCCAGCCTGTGCCAGAGAGACAGACTGACCCACAGCGCTGCTCCGTGGAGAGCAGTGCCCCCCTGCAGCCCCCGTCTTCCGTCAGCGCCCACACTGCCACCAGTCGGAACGGATGCTGCGATGTCCTGGAAGTGGGGTTCTGAAGGCCAGATGGGGCTGGGATGTCCCGGGGGAGGGGCTGGGGTGGCTCAGCAGCAGGGGTGGGACCCTTACCAACCAACTAGCGTGGTGGATATTGAGCGTGTTAGCTCTAGGGACAGCTGGACGCCATCCTGGGTACACCCTGGAGGTTCCTGTCTCCCTCCCCCACCGAGGGCTCAGCTGCCCTCCCCTCAGCTTCTGCTGCTGCCTCACTGACTCCTGTTCACACCTGGCTCCCTGCCCTGTGACCAGGGGTCTCTACTGCACTTTGCCGATCCATTCAAACTCTCCAGGGGACAGCGGGCATTGCGTAAGGCTGTCCAGGGCCCAGGTAGGTAGGCAGCTCATGCCAGCCTGATTTAGTGTCCCTCCAACCCCCACCCGAGTGTTCCCCACAGGCAGTGACCCCTCTGTGCCCTGTGGTAGCCCGGGGTACTCATGCATCGGAGTCATGTAGGGCTGGCCCGGGAAGAAGTCTGTGGGCATCTCGGGCACGCTGGGCTCCTTGGAGGGGCAGGAAATAGCTGATGGGTGGGTCCCCCTCATGGCTCTTCCAGGGTGTATCGGAACGCTTGACGTGGAAAATAAATAGCCAAGAAAGAAGACCAGAAGAAAGAAACACACCAAAACAACCTTAGCTGTAGGGGGATTACCAATTTTTTCTTTTCTGCATTTTCTAAATCTAAAATAATGTTTAACGATGATGGACATGCATCATTGTGTGTGTGCATGCATGTGTGCGTGTGTGTGTGTGTGTGTGTGTGTGAGAGAGAGAGAGAGAGAGAGAGAGAGAGAGAGAGAGAGACAAAGAGAGAGACAAGTTCCCCAGGAGAAAAAAGTCCAAGATGCAATGATGGGCTCCGGGCTCTTCCACAGCAGGTGGTCTTCCACATCATAGTTCCAGTGTTCGTTTTCCTAAAGCACGGTTCTTTATTTTTTATTATTATTATTTTTGACCCTCACCTAAGGATGTGTTTGTTGATTTGAGAGAGAGAGCCAGAGAGACAGACACAGACAGACATCAGTCAGTTGCTTCCCATGCTCACCCCGACAGGGATAGAGCCCACAACCTAGGCATGTGTCTAGACGGGGGATCGAACCCGCCATGTTTTGGTGCATGGGATGACGCTCTAACCGACTGGGCCACCCGGCCAGGGCTACAGCAATGTTCTTTAGAAGCGTTCCTAAACAGCCTGTCGTTTAGAACAATAGTCTCAGGGTGTATTCCGGGAAAAGAATTATTTCAGGGTTAGACGAGTTTGGGAAATGGCCATCTGTCAGTGAATCCTTTGTTTGTTTATGTAATAAACATTGAGACTCGACCACGTTTGAGACAACGCTCAAGACACGGGATGGTTAAGAAGACACGGTCTTTGCCTTCCTGGCGTGTTGTGCTCTCGGTGTAGACGGGAAAGCAGAGCACACAGAGGCGGGGCCACTGTGGGCACCACAGTGACACGCGGACCGCCACCCTCTGCAGTGACAGAGCAAGGGCTCTGAGACATCCTGTGGTCAAGAGATTGGCTTAACCTCTCTCCGTCCCACATTGCCAAACCTTTCCATGCAACACGTTCTGACATCTTGCCAAGCAGCCCCAGTCCGCACTTGGCGAAACACTGCCCTTTAGCCAACCCGACAGCGCGGTCAAGGTTGACCATCAGCTTCCCTAACGCTATTGCCAGGAAGCCCTAGTCATGGGGGGGGGGTTTGGGAGCACATTGGTCTTTTGCATACATGAGGCAGGGCCGCTGGGAAAACTCCCCATTTCCCCTTCCTTCCCCTTTCATCCTCATGTGGTTGGTACGTTGAATTTACACGGCAGAGGTCACACCCTCCTGTGCCAGCTGCAGCGAAAGGTCGGACTTGGAGAATGAGGGGCGGATGAAGCTGGGAGCCAGACTGGGACCCACAGGAGGTGCCAGTGAAAGACGACAAGTGACCAAGTGACGCGGAGAGGGGTCGCGTGTAGGGAAAAGGAGGAGGGGCCTGGATATCGCAGGGAATGCCCGCATCGCAGCACGGCGCCCCCTCGCACGCACGGGGCTGCTGTCTGCACTCAGAACAAAGCCCACACTCGCCGCCTGGCGGCCTGGGCCCCGCAGGGGTGGGTCTGCCTAACCTTGGGTGTCATCTTGGGTTCTGTCCCACTAGGCTCCGGCCACACTTGCCTTTCTAGTCTGGGACCCGCCGGGCTCCCTGGGGCGGCGGCCACACCCACTTGGCCCAGTGTCTGCTCCTTCTTCAACTCACCCCAGGTCGCCCCTTTCCTGTCCCCTCCCTCGAGGCACCGCCCGGTCACTGACGCTCAGGACACTGCCCTTCCCTCCTTGGAGCCGTCGGAGTGTGCTGGCACTCTCGTCTCCTGCCTGCTCCCTGCTCCGCCGCCTGGGGGGCGGGGCTGAGTTCTGTTCTGTCCCCTTTGGAGAGTCGGGCTCTGCGGTGCCGGCCTGGCGACAAACAGGCAGTGAAACACCGGCTGGGCGAAGGAGCGGTTGGTTGGCTCGCACTGGGCTGCCAGGAGGCTTAAGTGGTTGGGACAGAATAGGTGATTATGGAATACCTGTCCCTTCGTTCCCAGATCTCCATTACTTGTGGGCTCATGTTAGGTGCCCCCCTCTGTCGCCAGGGGCTCCAAGGAGATGCTGAAAACCCAGAGGAGGGTCAGGGCTGCTGGCGGCCTGTGACTCAGAGCCCGGTCTCTCAGGGGAGATGCGGTGGGCGGGCTGGAGGGGGCTCGAGGGAAGCCCTGAGCGGAGGCGTCTGGGGAGACTGGAACAATCTGGAAAGGAGACTCGGTGGGTCAGGCAGCCTCTCCAGGCTCCCGACATCCTGTTGTTCTAGCACCACAGCGTGAGAGCCAGGCGCCGTGGGCAGGCACTTTGGTTCAATCCATCTCCTTCAGACAGGGAATTAATTCGAGGCCTGAGAGGTGAAGGGCCTTCCTCCTCACCACTTGGACAGGACCAAGGACACCCCCCAGCCCTGACATCCACGTCTGGGCAGCCCACAAGACCCCCTTCATTGCTCGGCGTCTAGAGACATCTCCTAAGTGCCCTTCCCTGGAACCAGCCGTGCTCACAAGCATTGCATCATTTACCGTTGCCCCCTAAAAGAAAAAGAAAGGTCCCCTTGCATCTCACCACAGCCCCTTCGAGCTGCAGGGCAGGGATACCTCACAACACATCTGCGGCCTCACGGGCGGACGCCTGTACGCGGACCGCTGACCGAGAGAAGGAAGTGGTTCTATTTTTACACTTCCCGTAAGGCTGGGAGACAAAAGCCACCCTGGGGTGTAGTTTTAAAGGCTACAAGGAAGTCAATTTCGAGGGAAAGAAAGCGTCTCTGGTTGATGCAAGTGGAATGGACTCCAATGATTTCATTTCAGAAATCACTGTATTCTGCAGGGTGCGGGTCGGGCCCGGTAACTGGGGTCAGCGCACAGGCACAGGGGACGAGGAGAGCCGGGGAGGCTGCGACCACGACAGGGCCTGTCAGAGCCACCGAGGCCACAGCCTGCCTTCAGGTGTGCTCGCGTGCTCACCCTCCCGAGTTCACCGCCGGAACTCCCCTCCGCCCCTCTGAAAGGAGGCTCTGCCCGGGGCGGACGCTGGATGGTCCAACGTATCCCGACGGCCTGTTTTCTGGGGTCCCAACGTCTGCAGACTCTTTTTAAAACCCCAGACTCTTGGCCTGAGCAGACATTTCGAAAGGGTTTGCCAAAGGCTTTTAAATGTTAGCATTGTGGCTAACGCAAAGCCAGGAAATAGTTGTTGAATGATAACACTGGAACATCATTTAATGGAGGTGAGCCCTCTCAGCCTCTGAAAGGACCTGCTGTGTGCCGTGACCTTGGCCTCTGTGACCTGCCCTGTGCTGCGACCTTGGCCCAGCCTTTTCCCGCCTTTTTTTTTTTTTTTAAGATGTAGGGGTACTTCACTTAAGACATTAAGTTGAATGTATTTTTAAATGCAGAAGACATGTCTTTCTTTCCATTTTCATGCTTGAATTCTTAACCCTGATTCTCAGAGAAGATACAAAATGAAGGCAATTTTGGAATTTTATGGAGCTCTCTGGTTCTTAAGTAAGAGGAAGTTGGGCCCCTTCCCCGCTCAGGGGGTCATTTTGTTCCCCGAGTGATCATTTCCAGATCGAAGTTGCAGAAAAATATCCCCAAATATCCCCAACTTAGTGATGCCTTTAAAAGTACATTTCTTTTCCTAATATAGTCATTATGTCTTCTGTCTGTTTAGAAGGGAAATCCGGATTTGTATTACTAAAAGTCACTTCCAAGAAAATAGTTGAAAGAAACAATACTGTAGAAACAATAGGATTTGCTTTGTTTGTTGAAACAAAGCAAATCCTATAAATGTAGTATTTTACAGGTACTATTTTGGGTTGTATAAAGTCTAAAACTACAGTACATATGAAGAATGTATTCTGATGTAAGCACCATACTTTGTCAAATTAGTTGACAAAATTAAATTTTAAGAAAATGATGATTTTTCCGATTTCAATGTGATGTATGCACGAAGAGGCAGTGTGGTCTGATGGGTAGGGGCGCTCCGGGGTCAGAAATCTCCCTCAGATCCCTGGACCCCCCACTGACAGCGGTGGAGCCACGAGTGGGTTGCTTATTCTCACTCTCCCTTGTTCTTCCCATCCGTAAAATGGGAACACTTGCCATCTAAGTAAAATGGCTGTTGTGAGGAGCAGATGAATTCATACACATTAAACACTTGGAGCTGTGCTTTGCACAAAGTAAGTGCCCGATGAACTCTGTGGACGTTTGGCAAGTTGGAAAGGCAAGAAAGAGAAAGGAAAAGCCTCTCATTTCCACCTCTCACAGAAACCGCTCAGAGGGTTTTAGCATTTTATTTTCAGTCTTTCTCTATCTGTTATACAATGTGTTTGAGGGTGTACTATTTATAAAAATGCTGTTTAAATTATTTGTAAATGTTCTACGACCCTTCCCTAATTTTAACTGTTTCCCTGTTGTTGGATGCTTAGGTGGTTTCCAAAAACGTCAAAAGACATTTATTTAACTAATTTTTTAATTCTCACCCAAAGACATGCTTATTGATTTTAGAGAGGGGGACGGGAAGGAGAGAAACATTGATGTGAGAGAAACATTGATGAGAGAAACATCGATTGGTTGCCTCTCATATATGCCCCAACTGGGGACAAACCTAGGTACGTGCCCTGACTGGGAACAGAACCTGTGACCTTTCGGTTTTCAAGAGGACACCCGAGCGAGGGTAACATCAACACACTTTTAAAGACCACTTCGAGCCCTGGCTGGCGTAGCTCAGTGGATTGAGCGCGGGCTGCAAACCAAAGTGTCGCAGGTTCGATTCCCAGTCAGGGCACATGCCTGGGTTGCAGGCCATGACCCCCAGCAACTGCACATTGATGTTTCTTTCTCTCTCTCTCTTTCTCCCTCCCTTCCCTCTCTAAAAATAAATAAATAAAATCTTAAAAAAAGAACACTTTGTTCTATCCTAATTATATGGAGCTCTCTTTGGACCATAGAGCTATTTTGCCCTCTCTGCTAGTAAAGTAACATGCATTTTGGGAAAGCTTCTAGAACACGACAAATTAGATACAGGACGTTTAAAACATGATGGGAATGAAGTTTTTTTTGTCTGCGTGTTGGGAAAAAAAGCGATAAGGTATGAGAAATAATAACAGTGATAGAATACATTCAGCATTTACATGTTCTTAGGGCGAACCTCAATGACTTTAACTCAGACTTCACACCAACTCAAAAGGTAGTTCTAGTATCGTCTCCGTTTAACAGATGAGAACACTGAGCTCAGGAAGGTTAATGGCTTTTCCATTCCCCACAGTCGCCGCCCTTGTAGTTTGCAGGGACGGGATCGGAACACAGGAGAACTACCTCCAGTAACGGTGTTGTCAGCCACTGCATTTACACTGTGCTGTCACGCAGGGTGTTTGTGCTGGGTGTGCAATCGCGAATGTTCTATCACTGCTTTCCTCCCCTTATTCTTCATCAGGAAGACAACAGAACAAGTCCATTTTGGTAAACTGATACCTTTTTTCTGAATATGATGGCCACCCCTGAGACGGGCTTGCACGTACGGAACCATGTGGGCATCGGGTGCCTGCACTCCAGCTTTGAACTGGGCCAGCATATCAGTGGGTTCCTACCTTTTTTTTTAAAATATTTTTTTATTTATTCACTTTTAGAGAGGGAAGGGAGGGAGGGAGAGAGAGAGAGAGAGAGGGAGAGAAACATCAATGTGCGGTTGCTGGGGGTTATGACCTGCAACCCAGGCATGTACCCTGACTGGGAATCGAACCTGCGACACTTTGGTTCGCAGCCCGTGCTCAATCCACTAAGCTACGCCAGCCGGGGCTGGGTTCCTACCTTTTTAAAGCTGGGATTGTGGTGTAACTTTGGAGAGAATGACTACATTGTTTTTCAAATAGGCTTCTTTTTTTTTTTTTTTTTTTTTTTGACTTTATAGGCCAGGACTGTTTCATAGTTTACATCTGTTGTGAAGAATGCCCACAGCTGGAAAAAAATGGAGCTTCGGCTGTTTTTTCTGAGTAGGTGTTTCC
Source organism: Phyllostomus discolor (assembly GCF_004126475.2). Classification (NCBI taxonomy): domain Eukaryota; kingdom Metazoa; phylum Chordata; class Mammalia; order Chiroptera; family Phyllostomidae; genus Phyllostomus; species Phyllostomus discolor. Next base: position 5,688,140 of record NC_040904.2, on the reverse strand, counting down.
CCAATCCACTACTCGAGGACACATTCGAGCATCAATCACACTTCCCGTGTTCCTGCCCTTCTCCAAATCACGCCAGGAATGGATGTCCACCCAGCATCCCCAACACCCTCCCGGGGGGCTGTAGGAGAGGTGCTTGAGGCAAGAGAATCCCCTGCGCAGACATGGAAAGGGAGTTTTCCTGGCGGGGGAAAGAGCCTCAGTTTTTCATTTACAGAACTTGGCTCCTCCCAGACTAGAAATCCCTGGAGTGTCAGAAAACAAAGACACAGAATTTCCCGGGTGCTGGTATGACGCGGCGCGTGGGAGGACCAGGCTCTCTCCTTCCTCAGAGCCTGTCTTGAGCTTGAGCGTTGCAGGCAGAGGGAGGCCCGATTCTGCTCCCCGAGTTTCGGGGCTCAGCCCCCTGAAAAGTGGATCTTGCCCTGGAGAACTGGCCTTTCCTCTTTCGTTCTTCCTTGTAGCACCATATCGAGTCCCAGTCCTTTCCTTCCCCAAATTTTCAAGGAACTGAGTGAGGTTTTTATGATGATGACTCCAGTTAGAGGTCACTTACAAGTTGGAAATGAATACCCACACGTGAACAACCTGAGATGGTCTATTTAATTCTTATGACAGGCAAGGGTGCCGAATATGCTTTGTTTTGTTGAAAAGCCTAGGTATTTGTCTTTAAGTTTCCAGGTCTCAGGAACATTCTGTTTTAACAGTCTTCGCCTGAAAAATACGCAGACTCAAGCAAAATGCCCAGAGCCTGGCTTTTAGAACTTCCTTCCGTAAATTAAACTTTTGCCTACATTGCCCTATTTTATTTTTTCAGGTCTATTTAAACAGAGGCGATAAGTACCTGGATTTAAACTGTGATCCGAAGGACAGGAGATCTTTTTACTTGCAAAAGGCAATCCCGGTTTTGTAAAGTAATAAAGACTCCGGGGAAAACAATCACCTTCGATTCATTTACATACGAATGGAGACCGAGTGTAACTTGGAAAGGACTCCCACTAAATCTCATCAGCAGAAATGAGGGTAAAGCTTAAAATGTTGAGTCTTAATAAGATTAGGATTTGTTTGTTCCTGTGGACGCGGCTCCCTTCCAGGCGTTTAGGCCACCAACGCCGCGGGCTGCTGGCTGGGCCGGGATGCGCCGCGTGCACGTGGACCCGCCAAGGGCCCTCTGCGGCTCCCAGCGCCGGGCTGGCCTTGGCGCCTGCCGTGGAGACACAGTTCTTTCCTCACGCGCAGTTTCTCTCTCTGCAGCCCGCCCGAGGCTGCGAGAGGCGCGGGTCTCCGTCTGCTGCCCAGGCTTTTGCTCGTGTCCCCCCTCCGACGGACGGTGCTGTGGGAGCTCAGGGTCCGCGCTTGCCGGGACAAGGTAGCGGCACCATTTGCCTCGAGCGCCACCACCTGGTCGGAACGGGAACACCTACGCCCGTCGCTGAGGATTGTCTTGAAAACGGCGGAGGCGAAATTTCTGGATCTTGTACAATCCCCACGCTTATCCATTTCCTGGGAAGAGTGTTTTCGCTCCTTAGTGCAGGTAGCTTTCCTCTGAGTAACTACACATTTGTCTTGCACTAATTTGGGTTTAGAGATAGTGACGTGAGAACCATTCTGTACTCTCCACTAAAAATCACATAAATTGTCTTCTTTATAAACGAGCTGGATAGGATGTGCTTTGGTGACAGAAAAATAGAGTAACAGCCAGGCAGGAAATATTCTTTTCTTATTTTCTCAGCATCCTGTCTATGGTGGAGTTGGTCTGCAGTGGGAATGGCTGAGCCCTCCCACTGCTCCCTGACCCACCTGCCAGTGGATTCGCTGGACTGATTCCGTAGACCCAGGCTCCCGTCGGACTGGTCTGGGAGGTTCTGAAAAGTGTGCGTCCACCTCAGGGCTCCTGCGTGGGGCTGTGCGTGCACGGGCTCTGTGAGCTAACAGCTCCCAGGTACTGAATGCCCAGAAAATATTGGCATTCTATTTCTAGTTAGTTTTAACCAACATTTATATTTTTATAATGCACAAGAAACGTGTTACAGCAGTTGTGTATCATCTACAAACCGGCACTTCAAAAGCTAGTAAGATGTGTTCGGCTGATAGAAGTTTGTGACCGAAACTCCCATGTCTAAAGGTCCAGGAAACCCAGGCTCCTCTCAACACGGTCCCAGCTGCCAGGGCAAGGCCTGGTGACAGGGAGCCCGGGCTTAGCCAGCCTCTGTGCCAGGTGGGAGACCAGACTGGGGTTAGGCTCAGAAAGGGCTGTGGGCTGCAACCTGGGACAATAGTTTCACATTGGGGAGGCTCTCTGTTTCTGAACAAACGCAGAAAGAGCGTCAGCTGAGTGTCGGACACCAGGTGGGCTGGGCACGTGGAGGGTAATAGGCAAACAGCAGCGTGAGCTCCCCTCACGGAGTTCACAGTCAAGTGTAGCTTTCATTTGCTCCGAGAGATTATAGGACGGCTCAAAATAAACAAGGAACGAGATTAAAAGGGAAAGATTTCAAATACCTAAAAGAGACCCCTGATTCTCTTGAAGACCCTGCCTTCGCTTGCCCTTTCAATAGATGATCCTTATCAATTAAAATGTTAGGAACTTGTGTCATAAATTGGCATTGTATCTCTTTGAATATATCTTTTTCCAAAGTGGATGGAGAACACACAATCATTCAAGGGCTAAATTGCTATTTTTTAAAGACCATTTTGATATGTCTTTAGACAAAGAAACTAAAAGCTCCAAGTTCTAAAAAAGGGGTGAGGGGGAATATTTGAAATGCAGCCCTGGCTTAAGAATAGTGATGTAAATTGCTATTCAAGTGACAGCTTTTTTAAAAAAAGATTTTATTTATTTAGTTTTAGAGAGGGAAGGGAAGGAGAAAGAGAGAGAGAGAAACATCAATGTGCAGTTGCTGGGGGCCATGGCCTGCAACCCAGGCATGTGCCCTGACTGGGAATCGAACCTGCGATGCTTTGGTTCGCACCCCGAGCTCAATCCACTGAGCTACGCCAGCCAGGGCCAAGTGACAGCTTTGACTGAAACCTAAACCCAGGCACCGTCCCACTGATGTGACCCGAGTCACTGCGGAGGACAGAAATCTCGCCTGGCTTTAAGAGCAAGGCGAAAGACAAAGGCTGGTGCTTCTGGTTTACCCAGGACTCGCTGACAGCTGTCAAGGTCATTGTTTTTATTTTAGGCTTAAACACAGAGGTTTTCCTTTGAACAGCTGGAGGCCAGAACATTTTTCACTGGTGTGGGATCGTGTCTGTGGTGAATGGCAAATTCCTCATCGCATGGTCGTGTGGTGGCTGCGTGGGTGAGAAAAATCATAATTTGACCGTGATTTGGAGATGTTCTGGCAGGTTCCAAGGGGTGCAGCTTCTGGAATCCCTGAAGACATGGCAGATAGTCTTGGCTCTGAAACGGAGTCTGTGGGTGGCCGGGACGGGGTGGGGGGTGGAGAAGGGGTGTCCCAGGCTGGGGGATCTCTGCTAGGGGGGTGTCACCTGGTTCTTGGTCTATCTTCTATTTCTGAGGAAATGCTATTTGTTATTTCCACCTGGTTTGTCATGAATCTTGGACCAAGACCCAGCAGATCTGGGCCTTTTTTTCCCCCTCACCTGTAAAATCAGAGTTTGGGTGCACCGGGAGGGCAGCAGGACTGAACTCTGGGGCCCCATCTCCCCTGGGGGGTGAATGGTAGCCAAAGCTCTGTCGGGAGCACCATTTGGAGGCATGAGTCACTGGCCTTATTAGCCACATGCATGCTCTCGGACCCCACAGTCCTGCCCTGCAAACTGGTCCAGCGATGGAGACGGATTTAGGTGCATGCTCATTTACTCTGAAATTTTTTTTTGACAAGCTAAATGTCTAAAAGGGTAAGGGCATTGCTAAATAAATCAAGGCCATTGGTTTAATGGAATATTGTGTAGATGTTACAGATTATGTTTTCAAAGAATATTAGCACAACACATGTTCATGATGTATTATTAAGACTGTAAAAAGTAAGACAGAATGTTGAACTGCGTGATACTAATTTCACGTCGAATAGCTGAGACACACATTTGCATGAAGAAAAGTCTGGAATGAAAGCCACGCCATGTGAACAGTGCCCCTGGGTGACTCCTATAAGGAAAGTCCCTCCCACAGCACCTGTGGTGGCCTCGCTCCCCTCCTTGAGCCCCACCTCCCCGGGCCGGTCCCAGAGCTGCATTATCCGGCCTCCTCCTTTACCACAACTCAGCCGTGTCCCCGGGGCCTTATTCTGCCTCTTCACTGCCCAGTAGCTCAATACCCAACCCTTTAAGGTTTCTGCCTTTCCCGAAAGGTCCTCGTCCCCTGTCCCTTGAATAGGCGCTTGCTCCCTGTGTCCTACAGTTTGTTCAACCAGGATAATACAAGGCAGGAGATTCCTGAAGGTTCCTGGCTCATTTTATCCTGCTGCATTCATTCATTCATTCATTCGTCCGTTCATTCGTTCCAGCAGGACCCCTGGATGCAGTGACAGCCTGGAGCAGTCACTCTCATCGCGCATGCCGGGCCCTGCGACAGGCACCGGAGAGCCACGAGGAGGGCAGGGGTGGCCTCGTACCTGAGGGGGAAGTGGCTTCCGGTTCCTCCCTCACTGGGCTGGACCAGGAGTGTGCCCCCTCTCACGCTTCTCTGCCCAAATGCTAGTGGGTGGATTTACACGGTTGTTCACGGCCAACCATAAAGCAAGCCCCAACGCCTCTCTCCACTTCCTGTGGAATAAGAGAAATTGTGGCGACTCACCCGGCGGAAGGAGGCGCTGCGTGTTTCCGAACAACCAGAGTGTGCTTACTTGTTGGTGAGTAAAGTGAGCTGTGCAGGTGGACAGGAATCACTCCAGTAAATCACTAAGCAGGTGGATCCACAAAGCCACGTCCAGGGGTTCCTGAGAGAAGCGTCGCTCCCTGGATGCCAACCCCGGGAAAAGGTCACAGCCTTTCAAAGAGATGGTTGGAGGGGACCCGGAGGGGACCCAGTCCTTTAGACCTTTTGGGTCCTTTAGAGGTTAAACCCTGGTGTTTAAAATACGATAATACTGGCCCAGGTTCCCGCAAGCCTAAGACCCCTGTTGTAGGTTTATTCACAGATACTATCGATTAGAAATGATTACTGGGCATTTCTCTAGCTCGGAGTGATGCCTCCTCCACTTCTGAACAGCACGCTGTCTCAGAGGAGACGGGCCGGCCCGCCCGGAGGGAAGGAACGAGAGGATACGATCAACAGACGCGCCCACGCCGAACTAAGAAAGGATGCTTCGTCAGACTGGGGGAGTGACTTACGGCTTTGCTGGCTCTGGCTCACCTCTCCGGCCAGGCTGATTACAGGCAGCTAAGCTTAATCAATATGTCAATGGGAGTCCATCAGCAAAAAGGAAAATCCCCAAAGCCGGTATGGAATGGGCTTTGCAGGCACGAAATAGCCAAATGTTGGCGATGTCATAGGGTTAGCCTAACGCTCCCCCACCAGTCTCCTGCCAGCGTCTCCCCAGCCACCCCAGCTGGAGCGCGCTGACAGGGGCGCCCGGCTGCAGAGCTGGGGGACGACGGGGTGGAGGAGGGAGGGGAGAGGAGCAGGCGCTCGCTGGCCGGCCGAGGGGCCACTCGGAGGCGGGGGACTTAGAAGTCACATCCAGGCATCACCGCCCGATGCAAAAGGCAGGCCCCCAACCTGGGGAAAGGGCCGCCGCAGGGAGATTCCTTTACCCGTGAGTGTGATCTTACGTGGAAACGGGGTTTCTGCAGTTACAGCCGTGCTGACGTGAGGCTGTGCTGCTGGCTCACGGTGAGCCCTAACCCAGCACCTCGTGTCCTTACGAGAAGAGGGAGAGTGGGACACAGAGACACAGACACGCAGGAGGTGCCACGTGACCCGAGAGGCAGCGATGGGAGTGAGGGGTCTACACACCGAGGGACATCAAGGGCTGCCGGCCACCACCGGAAGCTGGAAGAGGCAGGAAGGACCCCCCCCCCCCCCGCTGACCCTCCAGAGCCTTCGGAGGGAGCAGGGCCCTGCAGACACCTCCATCTCAGACCTGGGGGGGATACGTTTCTGTTGTTATAAGCCCCCAAGTTCATGGTGACTTGTTACGGCAGCCCCGGGAAACGGAGACAGGAGGTTCCGTGAAAAGCTCACACAGGTGGCTGTCTGAAAGAACTGAGGCTTGCCCCTCGACTTCCAGAAACATCTCCCTACCCCTCTTTTCCAGAACCAGCCATGTCTGAAACAAGTGTCAATAATGCGGCTTCCTCCATTCCAGAGTGCGGATGGAAGGCGGTCCAGGCCAAGTGTGATGGAAAAACGTCACAGGGTATTTCAAAGAAAGAAAAGGAAGAAAATATTTATTTCCTTCCTTCCCTTCCTTCCTCTTTCCCTCTCTCTCTCCCTTCCTAAATTTTCCTCGCGGTCCTGCTCGCTACCTGCACGTGACTTGTTCCCAGGTGTGTTTGACAGACCGTAGGAAGCAAGTACGTCCGGCTCTCGTTTGGATCCTGGAACAGTCACTGGGTCGTGGCATCTGTGCCTTCGGGGAGGGGGGGGTGGGCAGGGGGCACGTGGCGATCCCTTTTCCTTCCCCTCAGGACGTGTCTCTGTTGCTTCATGACAGAATGTTCTGGCGGGGCCGGGCTGGTTTTATGCCCCTTTCAACACTGTGCAGAGAAGGCGTGAAGAATGGATTCGAACCGGGTCCCAGCTGTTGTGAATTACCGGCTCGTTCGCTCTTTCCTTCAGAAAGCGATTGTTGGACGTTCTTACAAAAAGCAACACTTAGATCTTTCTATACGTCTCTGTCATCTGTGTGAGCCCCTCGAGGGGCAATGGGCTGGGTTGAGGGCAAAGTCTTTGCAAAGGACCTCAAGCAGGGAGGGAGCAGTTGGGGGCGAGGCTGACAGGATGGCCTGGAGTAGACCCTGCCTGGTCACAGAATTTCTTCAGGGGCCCCTGGGCACGCTGGGGGAGACAATCCGTAGTCATTCAGAACCGTCCCCAGCGTGGCCCCAGCCCCCAAGCATTCTGACAACTAATGCCCACCCCTCCGCACCACTTACCTCTGAAAGTTGCTTGTCGCCCATGCGGCTGGAGGTCCTTGGCCGCCCCCTGTGACACAGAAGGCTGCGTCCTGTGCACACCCGAGACCTTCCGCCTGCGGGCGTGTGGCCCTCAGACCCCCCCCCGGCGGCTGGGAGGGCTGCGGGTGTCCCCTGGTGACTGTGGGTGGTGGTGAGTCCTCCAGCCCCTCACCCTCGGTCGGGGCAACGTGGCCCCGTGCCAGTCCATGTGACGTCCATTGACAGGGGTGCAAGGGGGCACGGTGGCTATTGTACTTCACGAACGTAGCGTCCTGTGTGATGGATGCTGCAGAAGCAGTTTCCAAACTCGCCCTCCCTTGAGACAAGCTAAGAAGGCATGGGTGCTCGTCATTGCAAGCCAGGTCCTCGGAGTTCCGCTGGGGAGCGTGCCCGGTCCCCAGCCCCACGGTCTTGGCCCAGGAGCGCGTGGCCCCAGCGAGACCTCATCCGCCTTAACGCAGAGCGCACTCACGACAAGTCGCTTTCCTTGTGCCGGCGATGGTGAGGAGGGTGGTGACTCACAGTGAGGGACTTCCGCAAGAGAAATGTCACGAGGTCGGCAATGGCAGAACGTCCGATGTTGATGCGGAGACTCGTCAACCCCCGGGGAACCCGTAGAGGCTCACGTGCTTCCCCAGGCATAAACAAACACCCGGAAACGGGGGTCCCCCGGGTCCCTCCTGGCACGGGTGATGATAGTGTGCGTCTCAGATTCGCCGGGTGTGGCCGTGGGCGTCCAGTTACTCCTCCCTCTGAAATGCCTCAGTCGGGTCAGCTGCACACCCACGCGGCATTTCTTGGGCTTCATTTCTCCTAGCCGCGTCCCCCTCTGGAGAAGGGGGCCATGCTCGGCTCCGGAGTGTTTTCCGGGGTCCCCACTCCCCCATTAGCGCCTTTAGGTCCCTCGTGGTGTTTCCCCATCTGCATTTTAGGTGAGAGGTTGAGCCAGTTGCTTTCTCGAGCTGCCTTCTTTGAAAAAACAAAACAAAACAAAACAAATCAGAAATGGCTTTTCGCCTAGCCTCTCAATAGCCCGAGGGCCCCGGGGAGGGGTGTACAAGGGGTGCGTGTGTTGGTGCACGCACTTTTGGTTGACTGTGTGAATGCCCATGGAACAGTTACCAGTAAGGACTTAAAGTTTCTACAGACTTTGCTTTTTTAAAAAAAAATTTTTCCAGTTACAGTTGGCACTCGATACTATTTTGTACTGGTTTCAGGTGCACAGTGTGGCAGCTAGGCGATCAGCTGCTTCCCGCAGTGCCCCCCGATATTTCCAGCACCCACCTGGCCCCACACACAGTTATGACGATGCTGTTGACCACGTGCCGTGTGCTGTACTTCCCATCCCTGTGTCTGCTCAGCAGCTGCTGATGGGTGCTTCTCAGGCCCTTCACCTTTTCTGCCCCTCCCCCACCCTTCCCCCCCAGCAACCCTCAGTCTGTTCTCTGTATCTACGAGTCTGTTTCTGGGTCTTTTTGTTCAGTTATATTGTTCTTTAGATTCCACATACCTGTGAAATTGTGTGGTGTTTGTCTTTCTCTGACTAATTTCCTTCACTTAACGTAATACCCTGTAGGTCCATCCATGCTGTTGCAAATGGTAAGAGTTCATCCTTTTTTATGGCCGAGTAATATTCCCCTGCATATATGTGCCACCACCTATTTTTAAAATCCCCTAGTCTATTGATGGGCACGTGCACTTTTTACCACGCCCCTTGCTCCCAACAAACACCACTTCGGGGCGGAAAGGGCTCTGCTCTCGGAGCTGGAAGAGGGAGGGCTTGCAGAGGTAGGCACTGTCTTTGGGCTCCACCTGGGGGGTGGGGGGGAGCAGGTGGCAAAGTGGGAGGGTAGGTCGTGTGGCTCTCATTTGCTTTCTGTGTTTCGATCTTTAGGTTGGTTGTGCATAGGACACGTAAGTGCGGCATTGTCTTTTTTTGGGGGGGGTTATTTCTTGGCCAATTCTCACGCAGCCCAGGCGGGAAGAGCTGTGTCGTTGAACACAATGCCACAGCGAACTTTGGGAGGAGGGGTCTGGGGACTGGGAGCGTGTCGGGCTGTGGAGTTTCAGTTTTTAAAATGAAAAAAAAATGACCAGGGGATCCCTCGGACCAGTTTTCAGTTTCAGCGTTTTAGCATTCTCTGGCAGGGACCCCTCCTCCACGGTTCTCAGACTCTCCTCCTTCCTCACTCGGGGGACAGCCAGGCGAGTGAGGGGCGCCCGGCACGTGGGAGCGGCCAGCACTGTGAGCGGGGACAGACACTGCCCTCTGTGTTCAGTGTCACATCCCAATCTCTGACTGCACCCGTCCGTGAACTTGGCCACCGCTGAGAAATGGAGTCACCGGCACCTGGGCACACAGGTATCGATCAATGACTAATGCTTTTCTCGCCTCCGTCTGTGCCCCGCGTCACCGAAGAGGAAGCAGGGAAGGAACGCGCATTTGGGAAGGGTGATGCTTTTCTCAAGCAGGCTTTGCTTCGTTTATTTAAAGCTCACACACATATTTTGCGTGGTTTTTATGCTGTGACGACGTTCGGGGAAGGAAGGAAGGAAGCTGGAACGGTGGAAGAACGACTTGGCAGAGTTCACGGTGCAAGGGAGGGGCTGTTTCGAAATCGGGAGAGATCCTGCTCCGTGAGCCAGAATCACGGGGACGAGACGGGTGGCCCTGTGCCTGCATTTTGGGACTTCTTTAAGGAGTCACGAGGTGTGTGCACGCACACACACACCCCCTCCCCCGAACAGTGCAGGGCGGCAGGGCTCATCCAAGGAGAGGTTGAGAACGGTCTTTGCAGACACGAATTGCTTCCCCTGGTAGGGGCGCGGGGAAGAGTGGTGGGAAGGGGTTATTCCCACCACTACCGAGGGGCTGAGTGGTGAGCCCCCCAGCCCCGGGACTCCGCCTCCGCCGTCTTGCCTCAGCGAGAGGCGCGGGGAATCCTCAGGGGCCACGGAAGGGACAGCCTGAGGTCGAAAGGCAGGGGTGAACTCTGGGGAGGGTGGGTGACAGGTCAGTCAGCCCTAGGTGTTTGTATTTCTTCCACCCCCTGCAGTAAACGAACCGAAAGTGGAGACTAACCATTCCGTGTCCCAATACGGAGATTTCGGGCGGAGGAGCTGCCTAGGTTGGTAGCAGCCAGCGCCCGCGGTCCAGCCAGTGTCCACGTGGCCGGCTCTCCTTCTCACTAACAGGACCTTCCACGCCCAGCTGGAGAGAGGAGTCCCCCAGGGTCCCCGGCCGCGGAGGAAGCCACGGGCAGGCGGAGCGCAGGGCCTGGAGAGGTGCCTGCTGGTCTCAGGATGGGTGGGCCCCCTGAGTCGCCTGGTTACGCTTTTCTCTTTCTCCAGCTGGATGGAGGTCATGAGAACCGGGGCACAGCAGCCAGCTTGTAAGAAGCGTGTTTCATGGGAGACACCTGCCAAAGGCTCTGTGCTATCCCGGATTGCCGAAGGAGCCGTGGTTTCAGTGAGTCACAGGGTCCTGGGGAGGCTGCCTCGAAGGCCAGCCGTTGGTCTGTGACCCCGCTGCCCCTCGTGTGCGGTCCACCTTGGCAGCGTGGGCTCAGGTGATGACCAGGCATTCTATTTATGTAGTGGTAGTTCTCATTCTTCCGATGGCTACCAGACGGCAGGCTGGCACATTACCACTGGGCAGAGCTTGTAGTGGAGACGCACAAAAGGCAAGAGCACAGCTGTCAGGTAATCCACGACCATTTCAAGCCCCTTCATTCCCACCCACCCCCATTATACAGGCGGGAGAAATGATCTTTGTGGCCTCATTTGTGGCCAGGGTGGCCATGTGGGTCCCAGTTCTGGCTGCTGACACAGAAGCTGAAATCATTGTGGGGTTCTTGGAGGGGACAGATATAATCGCCTTGTACTCCTTTCCTCCCTGCCGTGAATAAGGATGTGATGGTGGGTCTGAGGCAGCCACCTTGCCACCAGGAGTGCGAGGCCACGAGATTTGCAGAAACACTTGTCACGGACACTATTGAGCTGCGGAACGGACACTTAACATCAAGTTCTGTAGGCTTCTTAAAAAACTCTCTTTGTTTCCAGCCTCGTAAGTCAGATTCTTTTGCTTGCTTGCAGCTCAAAGCATTCCTGACTAATACAATGTGCAAAACAAGACACAGAAATGTCTAGTGGGATATGAAAAAAAATTCAGCTTTCATAATAATCAAAGGAATAAAATGTGGCAAAGATTTTGAAACAGTGACCCCACTCAGTGCTTGGGGGCTGCGGCGAGGGAGCTGGCATTAGCCCCCCTGCCCCCCCCCCCCCCCCCCCCGCCCCGGGGCACTACAACCCAGCACCGACTTCCTCAAGGACGTGGGCGAATGTGTGAGAGCTTCGAAGACTCACCCCCCTTGGCCAACTAATTTCCCTCTTGGGAACCTAGCTAAAGGAAATGGCAACAGGAATATAGATTTCCACGTGTGGTGAACCAAACACTGTAAAAAAAAGTGTATCTTCATAGATGTAAGTGGCTAGGAAATAATGCAAAAATACTAAGGAATGTTCTCTCCTGTTTGGAGTGACACTTTGTGTTTCCTTTTTCAAATTCTTTAAAAAGATCCTCTATTCACTTGTAAATTAGGGAAAAGTTACAAAAGCCTCGTGAAAGAATACTAACCGCTGAATGCCAAAGTCTCTGTCCTGGGGATCTACTGCTTTTGTGGAAACGAGAGTGAAGCATCCTCACGGTCTCTGGTTACAGGTCCGCCTTGCACGTATTTATTTATTTGTATTTTTTAAAAGATTTTATTTATTTATTTTTAGAGAGGGAAGGGAGGGAGAGAGAGAGAGAGAGAGAGAGAGAGAAACATCAATGTGTGATTGCTGGGGTCTGTGGCCTGCAACCCAGGCATGTGCTCTGACTGGGAATTGAACCTGCGACACTTCGGTTAGCAGCCCGCGCTCAATCCACTGAGCTATGCCAGCCAGGGCTCTCATGAATTTATTTTTTCATTTGGTACCGAGAGATGGAGTTCGCCCCCCAGCAGAGCCACCAGGTGAAACTCTGCACACAGTGGCATGTCCTGTTCTACTCAACCTGACGACATGTCTGCAAGATACTCGAGGGTGTGACTGTCCCCATGTTACTGTCAGGAAAGAGAAGGGAAGGAACCGAGTGTCTTCGGGAAGGTCGGTGCCTGGGAGCGGCGGAGTCCGGGCCTGGGGGCTCTGATCCTCAGCCCTGAGCTCCTACCTCAACTCCAGCACTCATGTGCAGCTGAAACACACACCTAGTGGAGTGACTTCCCCGTCAGATCCCTGTCGTGGGAAAGAGACCGAGGGGAGAAGCTGGCTTTATGTCCAGACAGGAGGGCGGCGGGGGTGGGGTGGGGTGGGGTGGTGTGGCGTGGGGGGAGTCAAGGACGAGCTGCATCAATCATACACATTCTGCTGCCTGTTTACACAAACCCCGGGACCCGCCATCCACCCGCATCTGCAACGGAACCCATGTGCAGACCAGAACATCTATTGTGGAGCTAAGTGCCAAAGCATCTCTGTTGATAACTAACAACACAGACACTAAGGTGTCCAGGTCTCTGTGAGGGAGAGGGTTTCCAAGAGTCTGGGAACCAAAGCTGTGTGTGATGCGGGCGGCGTGCAGGACCGCGTTTGTGTGAATGGTGAACACAGGTGAGTCAGGTGGCTGTGTTCACGTCTGCTTCTACCCTCTCCACGTATCTACGGTGCCGAGGTCACACTTTTAATCCTGGACACCGACGTCCCTGAGAGATGGGCACGGCTGTGGGTCAGAGTCTTCTCAAACAGCTCGGACAGGAGAGAGATGGTTAAACTGTCCTCGGTAACGACACAATGTTACCCGGTTTCTAGGGGAAGTGAGAACCGGTGCTACAATGCAGAGCAGGAACAATACAGTCATCGCTGATGATGCGCCACAGTTAACAGGATGCTCTTCACCCGAGCTGTGCTTCCCAGGAGCCGACAGATTCCTTCTGAAAGCGACTGGTGCAACCAAAGGACGCCCTGCGTGCCAGGGGCTCGGTGTGCCACAGCCCACTTCACGCACTGCCCAGCCCAGCCGGGCGGGGACGGGCCCGGGCTCCTGGACCCCACTCTCGCCCGGGGGGGCAGCCCGTGCAAAGCCGCCCCAGACGGATTAGGAGTAAGAGGGTGAGCCTATCACATTTCTTCGTGGACGGCTGCCCGATTTCCACTAAAGCTCATTCAGATTTATTTCACACCCCGGGCACCTGAATCAGTGCTTATTTCTAAGTCGTCAAGGGGTCATTTCAGAAACGAAAATATATGGCGTCTCTGTTTCTGTAGGCCTTTGGGTTGTCTGCTCACGCTTCCCATCGGAGTTCCTGCCCCTGCGCCCCCACCCCCGCCCCGGTTCTTAATTTATTACTTTTTACGTATCCGTTAAGTAGCAGATGTTTAAACACTTTTTAATCCGGGAAACTGCTAAGTGTAACGGCCGGGCTTGGCAGGCGGCGGGCGGCCCCGGAGCGCCTGGCCGGGTGAGGCGTGTGTCTGCATGCGATGCCACCTCCCGGCAGAGGTCCCGGCCCCCCGGCACCCCTCCAGACGTCCTCCGTCAGGCCTGGGGGAGCTCTTCAGTCCATCGGCCGATCTGGCTTGAACTAACGGGCGTGGCAGGGAAACACCCACTCCTACCGTCCCTAGGGTAAAATGTGTCGTCTGCAGGGAGCTGCCGAATTAAATCAAAGACTTGCATTCCGGATGGAAGAGAGCGGAGGAGGCTAAAGAGTGTGTTTGTCGCCTGGCTCAACCGGGGAAGCGGAGAAGGGGTCGGTTAAGCCGCAGCAGCCGCGCGTCCGTCTGTCAGCTGGGAGGTGGGCTGTGCGTATGTCCTGTCACTGGGAGAGAGGCAGCACGTCCAGTCCTGGTGCTGCTGCTGCGCACCGCTCTGTGACGGGGGCGAGTCTGGTTCCACACTGAGCACGAGCACAATGTGTCGTTGGCTGTGAAGGTCAGAAGGGAGGGGGGACGTCGAGGGCTGGCGGGTAGAAGAGGCGCCTCTCCTTCCTCTCCCCCCGCCCCCTCCCCCCAAACAGAGACTCTCCAGTTTCTGTCGGCAAAGGATGAAGCGATAAACGAATCAGGGTGGGAGGGGCGTGCTTTGAGGTCACGGGTGCTGCCAGCATGGCGTGGAGCTGAACGTTCCAGAAAACGAGCATCAGCTGAGAGTCCCGCTGTGTGTGTGTGTCCCCCCGGGCGGCCTGGGTGGACGTGGCATGGCCTTGGCGGGAGTGACCGGGCAACTGCTCCGGGGGTCGCTGCACCCCCGGCGCCTCCCACACCCACCGCATCATGTTGGTCTCTCAATCCCACTCCCCCTTTTCACCAATGACTACTTATTATATCCCCCTTAAAAACAGCATTTCATTGATTTTTTTCTTTTCTCAAAAATAAGTTACGTTCATGGGGGCAATTTGGGAAGGCACAGGCAAGTGGAGGTGAAAATCTCAAAGTCACGTCTGTGTTAACCTTCTGTCTGCTCGCTGCCTCTCCGCCCCGGGTTCAATAGGTAACTCTTTGTTCTTTTTCTGTTACTACTTTGCTGAACACGGGCCTACTTTTCTGAGACTTGGATTCCCATGATGCCTATGATTCCCACGGGCTGGCTACCCTCGAGCAGCCCCCGGCCCGGTGCTGCCCAGTGCTGCCCGGTGCTGACCAGTGGCCCGTCCCGTCCACACCACCTCCTCCACCTCTGTCCCTCTTCATGTTCAGCTCTGCCACCGTCTGTTCAGGCTGCCACCGCACGTGCCAGGACTGTGCCAGAGGCCCAGCCGCCCTCCTTGCCTCCATCCCTAGTTCCTCCAGTTCCTGCCCTGCGCTGAAGCCACTGACCCCTTTAACAGACAAACCTCATCCCATTCCTGGGCTGCCAAATCCTCCTGTTGTGCCCCTTGGCCATAGGTGAAATTCAAAGTCACGGCCCTGCCTCCCCTGCAACCCTGACTCTCTCCTCTGGGACCCCACGTGTCAGCTGCGGCCGCTCTGGGCTTCTCCCCAGACCTCGCACTCTGCTGCCTTTGCCTGGAACACACCTCCTCTCCCCCCCCACCGCCCCCCCCCCCCCACCGAGGCATGGCCTCATCATCCTCCAGGTCTCAGGGTGAGTGCCACTTCCGTGATCTCCATGGGGTGATGTTGGGGGCTGCCGCCCTGCACCCCAACTCCCCAAGTCCCCACCCCCCGATGTAATAAGTTAATGTCCGTTCTGCATCTGCCCTCACTTCTGTGTGTGGGGTCTCTGGTCTGAAGTTCAGAGCCACCGCCAGCGCTGAAAGGGGGCTGGAGGCCCCCTCCTGCCTTTGACCTCTAAGCATCAGCGTGCCTGGGACCACGTTCAGAGGCCTCTTGTCTTCCCGCCAGCCCCCAGGTGATAGTATCCTTCCCGCCAGCGCTCTTTCCCCAGGTGATAGCATTCTTTCCCATGCCTTTAAATGTCATCCGGGTCCCCAACTGTCGGGGTTTGCTCGGGACCGAGAGCTTTCCTGGGATGTGGGGTTTTGCTGAAATCAGAAAAGTCCCAAGCAAACTGGGGTGACCCTAACTGCTACCCAGTGCTGGCCATCCCACCACATTATACCTGCAGCCCCAGCTGCCCCCTGAGCCACAGACACGGGATGTGACGTCTGGCTGGCGTTCCCATTCCGATGTGTCACCAGTGTCTCAAAGCTGGAGCGGCCCAGACAAGGTCGGGCCCCCTCACCCCAACCCCTGGGTCCGCCTGTCCTCGAGCACAGCCACCTGCTTCCCTCCTGAGGACCTTGGCGCCTGCCGTTTCTTCCGCGGGGCGCCCCCTTCCCTCCTCTTCCCCGCTGGCCACTGCCCTCCCAGCCTCAGAATTACCTCCTCGGGGAGAGGCCTCCCCACACCTCCCGCAGCCGCCTCCCCTGCTTTTGCTCTCCGTTGTGTGCTTCTTTGGTCTCTCGCGGCACCGGCTGCAACCGGGAACCACCTTAGGGACTTAGGGACGGCACTGTTTGTCTGAGGCCCTTCTGTCTCCCTCCGCCCGCCCTCCCTGGCTGTGTGTGCAGTCTCTCCGCCCGAATCCTAGACAGGGCCCCGAGCGAGCTATCAAGCTGTGGAAAGGCGCAGAGGAGGCATGATTCACGGTAACTAAGGGAAACAAGCGTCGTCCCTCACCCCTGGCGCGGCACTTGGCCCTGAACATCTCCCTCCCGTGGCTTTGGGGCCAGGCCAGCTTCTCTGGCTCTCTCAGGGTCTGCCAGCGGCTGGAGGACCCCAAGGTGCCCCAGGGAGTCAGAATGGATGAAGGTGCATATGTCAGTTAGGCCAGAGCCCTGCACAGGGGGTCTGGACGTTGACCGTCAGCGTCTCCAGGTTCCCGAGGTGGACCAAGCCCCTGCGCGGTGCCCCTCCACAGGCTCGGAGCCCGCCGCGCTGAGACAGAGGGGGGAGTGGCTGCCTGGGGAGGGCCGACCGGTGCTCCCACTCCGGGGAGTGCGTGGGGGGCAGGGCAGGGCCCCCTCTTCCTGTGGGGGACACTGGAGAGAAATCTCCTCTCTCACTGTTCAGTTCTTGGAACCGAGGGGTCGCCAGAGCTGCAGTGCAGCTACCCCTGAGTGCCAGGCTCTGTGACGACGCCGGCTGGCATGCGGCGGGGCACCAGGGCTCTCTGGGGCTCAGGCACCGTCCTACGCGGGGGACCTCCTGCTGGTTAAAGTGCGTGTGCCAAGAGCACTGGCATCTATAAGGGTCTATTTTGCAAAGAAAGAAAAAAAAGGACTTTGTAAGTGCCTTTCTCTGGTATTCCCACGAGACGGCAAGGCCTTGTCTGATCTGAGCAGTGCAGGGTAACTCCTCGTTTGAAATGACGAGGCGTGCAGGGGAACGCTGTCCGTCTGACTCTCTCAAAACTTGGCTTTCCAAGTGTTTAGGGCTCACCTCTGCCAACTGGCTTGCCTGCCCAGAGTCTCCTCCCAGAACTGGGTGGGGGGGGGCGGGATTCCTCCCTCGTTCCCATTTGTCTGGGTGTGGGAACCTGGTGAGCGGGCCGGCGGGTCCTGTTCACCCCGAGAGCGGGCTCTCTCAGCGAGCCAGCCACGGGGTCCAGCCCAGAGGAGCGTCTGGATGGGTGAAGTGTGGTTTATTTTAAAAAATATTTTATTTATTTATTTTTAGAGAGAGGGGAAAGGAGGGAGAAAGAGAGGGAGAGAATCACCAATGTGTGAGAGCTGCATTGATCAGTTGTTGCCTCTTGCCCTTAGCTAGGGACCTGGCCCACCACGCAAGCATGTTCCCCGACTGGGAATTGAACCGGCGACCTTTCAGTTCGTAGGCCAGCACTCAATCCAGTCACACCAGCCAGGGCCAAATCATGTATTATTCACCCTCAGTGACACGTGATGGTCATTTGGTGCTGCAAACGGGAGCAGACAGACAAGCAGCCCTTCCGGAAAGGTGTTTTTATGCAGCTCAGAATCGCCTCAGGTGTCCTGAATTACTTTCTAGGCAAGCAATAGCGTATTGGATGTAGAGAGGCCATTTTTTTCTTTCTTAGACTTCCAGCAGCAGACTGTTGCCCTAGATGTATTTTTTAAATCACGCAGAAAGAGAAGCATCCTTTCATGCTCATCGATGATGGTTTAATGCGAACAGATTTGAAGCTTCCTGGATTTTTGATACCTCATCGCCTCATAGGGAAGTGGGGCGATGTCCCCAGTGGGGCAGCCCACTCGTCACTCTTCGTAGGTGAGCAATCCTCTCACGCATTAGCCAAACACCTCCTATGCACAGGGCTTGCTGCTAAGAAAAGGAAGAATAGAGCAAAATCCAATGGGACCCTGGCTGGGTAGCTCGGTTGGTTAGAGTGTTGTCCCAAGACGCCAGGGATGCTGGTTCGATTCCCGGTAAGGGCACATGTAGGAGTCAACCAATGAATGTATACATAAGGGAACAACAAAAAAAATCGCTATTTCTAATCAATAAATTAAAAAAAAATCAATTGGGATCCCAGAGGCACCAGGATGGGTTCTGTTGAAAGCCGGAAAGGCTTCCTAGAGGAGGTGACTTTTGCACTGGGTCTCGAAGGAGGCAGCGAGGTGCAGCAGCAGCACCTGATGTAGGGCTGAGGGTCGCTTGCTGCAGAAACACCCCACCCAGCCTCTCCGAGAGTTTCCTGAGTGAGAGTCTTCTCAACACGTGAGCTCGGTATTCTCCCGCGTGCAGCGGAGAGCACGACATGGGAGAGCGTGCCCCGTCCACTCCCCACGCCCTGTGCGGGTGGCCAGGACTGGTCTTCAGCTCCTGACGCTCGCCTGAGACCGCTCTGCCTTCCTGGAGAGACCAAGTAGGTCGCACTCGTCAATTCATACTTTCTAGGCAGGACAGGTACTGTTTTATTTTCTCCTTTTCATTGTTTCACTTCGAATTTTTGAAGGATGAATACTGAGCCGTCAGGATGCCCAAAGGAAGGACGCGTCTTTATAAAGCACACGGAAGCCACACGCACAGCCGCCCCTTTGACGGGGTTTCAAAGCCGTCATCGCACGGAAGTCGTCCCCGGGTGGGGGGAGGGTCCGGGTGGGTCCTGGGGGAAAGCCAGTCCTGGGAGCGGGGAGCCATCGCCGTCAGGGTTCTGAGCAGAGCAGGGTCTTGTCCCTAGTGGCGGTTGGAGAGGAATGGGAGGCGGGGCCGGGAAGGGGTCTCCTCCTGTGGTGCAGGTGGGAGGTGGGGGTACGGGGGGCAGGGTGTTTTACAGGCGAGGTTGCAGGATGTGCTGACAGACGGGCTCCGGAACATGGGGGCGGGGAGAAGCAAAGGGACAAGGTCTCGGTCTCCACCATCCCTGGTGCCATCCATCGTGAGGAGGAGGGTGGAGAGGTCACAGGAAGTCGGGGGAGGGGTCCGTCAATTGCTCGGTGTGGCGGGTGGGTGGGAAATGCCTCTCTTAGGTTGGGTTTCCTAGAAGCAGAGCCTGCGAGGGGGGTCCGCACAGGTGAGTGTAGCGCGGTGGGGGGGGGGGGGTCTCTCAGGAGAAAGTGATGTGGGTGCTGACCAGGGCAGGGGGCTAAGCTGGGCAGGGGGCTGGCTGCAGCCAGAGCCCCATCTGAGCCTGAGCCGCGAGGCAAGTCTGGGGCATGAATGTCACTGTGGAGTCATCCCCGCTTGAGGCACAGGGGCTGGGCTTTTGTATCAGACAGTCCTAACAGCCAGTCATGGGCTAGGGCGCCTGCTTACCCCTTCAAGGGCATGTGTGAGCTTCCCAGTACCTCTGGGTGAGGTGTCTTCGTCAGCCGGGGCATCTCACTCCGCTGAGGCAACGCCTCCGAAAAGGTCCAGCTGGGAGTGATCGGCAGCCAGCAGCCCCTGGGTGAGGGACGCGCTGGCCGGAGAGGGGTAGTTCGATGTCTGTTAGACCACCGAGCAGAAAGGAAGAACAGGAGGGGGCGGGGCTCGGGAGGGCAGCCGGGCTGGGAGTGCGAAGCCTGGGAGATCGGCGGTGTGTGTGGGAGGGTGGCCGAGAATCAGTTGGAGGCAACGTGGGTGAGCAGGATGACCATGGCCCTCGGTGGTGGGGGCTGGGAAGAGGAAGAAGAGCCCACCAAGGACAAGGAGGCTGCTGTGGAGAGGCCGCTGAGGCAGGAGGGGTTGGGACAGTAAGACGTTCCTCACCACGTGGGGAACATGTCCCTGGAAGGCGGGTGGCCGAGAAAGAGGGGGCTGAGAACGGCCCACCACCTGGGTGGAAGGGAGGTTACGGGCGACCCCGTGAGAACATTCTGAGCGGGTTGGGGGGGTGGGGTGGGGGGACCAAAGCCTGGTCCGAGGGGGCTCCACGGAGAAGCACCGACGGCAGAACCAGCGGCAAGAACCGCAGACCACGGGCTCTTGCTGGAACGTGGTGCGACGGGGAGACAGGGAGAGGCCGTGGAGACGGTGGAGGCCGGGGGGAGGCGACGGCCAGCTGGCTCAGCGAGGACCTTGAACCCGTGTCCAAGCGCTGGGATCGGAGGCCGTGGGAAGCAGCCACCGTGGGAACTGGAAGAAGAGAGTAACTGGGGCGGGATTTCCGTCTCGGCCTGGAGCTGTTTCATGCCTCGCGTGCAGGATTGTGTGCCTGCACCCCTGTCGCCGCTGACGTGTGGGGCCAGCCTGTGTCTCCTCACCCGCGGTCTCCCTGCCCTGGCCCGCCACGGAGGAGGGGGCTCCCCCTTCCCAGTCTTCAGGCACCTTGGACGTTCACTTTCAATTTCCTTCAGCCCTTTTTTTTTCTTTTGAGCAAATGATGCTAGAAAACGATGCAGAAATGCGGAAGTGGGAAAACGATTAAAGATGTACCCCACGGTAGGCAGCCCGTCCCGTCTGTTCTGTCCCCGCGGCCCCCACAGGCCAGCATCGGTCCTTCCCTCTCCATCCTGCTCATTAACAGTGGCCGACAGGTACAGTCGTGTTAAGTCATGTGAGTGAATGAGTGAATCATTTCTGCACAAGTGTAGTGAGTGCATGTTTTCCTGGGAGGTGTTTGTGTATCCTGTAAAGAAGCAAAGCGTAACTGAGCCAATGCGTTGGTTAAATTGTATGTTTTTGGTCTACATAGACATTTTATGTTTGCTTCCACTGAACTCTGGTTGGAATGCTCTCCTTTTTACTCAGGCTAAAAAAAGTGGGAACTTTTTCAGAGGGGAACATGTGAAGTCTTATTTTTATTTAAATTAAAAAATATCAGTTGCCTGATAAAAATCTTAGGTTCTGCTTGATCTTAGGAAGAAACCACGTATTTCTATGCCTACTATAGTTACACTTTCTGTAACTTTGGTTTCTCTGAATTTGCTTACTGAGACCAATAAAAAAAATGGGAAAACTCCAAAAGAAAATGTATCCTATGAGCTCGAACGTTCTCATCAGCATTTTCCCCCTGACGCGTCCAAGGAAATCAATCCTGCTCTGCAAAACGGGCCCAGCGCCGCTGTCAGGTTGCCCCAAGAGTCTGACATGGACAATTTTACCCACACTCGGGCCAGCCGAGTTTAAAACAAGCACCATCGTTTCCTGGAAACATCTGGTTCTCTAACCACCCTCTGGCACGGTCTCGGTACGCCCTCACTGTTGTTTTTGTGCCACTTTATCAGCTTTTATTTATGTTACATTATTCCTTCACCTTGGAAAGGAGTCCTGAATGCTTCTCAGAACACACTTCTCTCTGGTCTCCTTCCTTGTCGGAACCCTAGAGCGTGCTCTTCCTTGTGTTCTAAAAAAGCAACAAAAACATTTCATACTTGAGCTCTCAGGCCTGTGCCGACTCGGTGGAGAGGGGGTTTCTTCAGTGTAGAGATTTGTTGCCCGAGGGGGCATTTGAGTCTTTTCTTTTTTAAAAAAATATTTTATTTATTTTTAGAGAGTGAAGGGAGGAAGAGAAGGAGAGAGAGAGAGAGAAACATCAATGTGTGGTTGCTGGGGGCCGTGGCCTGCAACCCAGGCATGTGCCCTGACTGGGAATCGAACCTGCGACACTTTGGTTCGCAGCCCAAGCTCAATCCACTGAGCCACACCAGCCAGGGCTGTTTTTTCTTTAGCAAACCTGACTGGCTCTCTGACTGCTGGTGGAAACGTAAATCCACACACCACTCTGGCAGAGCCCACAAGACCTGACAACTCTCGAACCCTGTGACCTGGGGGTTCCGTTCCCGGGCGTGTGGCACACAGGAACCCGTGCACGTGTTCACAGAAAGACAAGGGCAGGACCGTGTGTCGAGGCACTAGCCACACTGGCCCCGAGCAGGAGCCCACCCAAATGCTTTCAACAGTGGAACAGGTAAGGTGGTTGTGGTACATGCAAAGAATGGAATGTTATATGGCAGTAAGAATGAATAAAATGCAACCATAGGCAACCATGTGATGGAATCTCTTAAGCATGATACCGGGCAAAGTTCATCCATGTGATTCCATTTGTGTGAAGTGTATAAGTAGGCCAAATGAACCTACGGCATTAGAAGTCAGGCTAGCGATTACCCGTGGGGAGAGTTGATGGCGGGAAGGGCCACAAGGGGAGCTTCTGGAAGGATGGTTACGTTTCATTTCTTGATGGGGGTCCTGTTCCTCCGGTGCATTACCTCTATGAAAATCCTTTTAATGTGCATTTTTGGTTTGTTCATTTTTTCCCATACACTTCAATTAGAGGCTAAAAAACCCAGAAAGTATAAAACAATAAATACTAGAACTAATTCTAAACATACTAATAACAGTAAATGAGACAAATTTATCCACAAATGGAAGACACTCTTACACACACACACACACACACACACACACACACAACAGATGACTGTGCACACGTCAGAGCAAGCTGCACTTCCCCAGGGACTTCCTGCCACCCCTGAGGATGTCAGACTGCAAGCCGGTGAGAGTCTCATCCCTGATCAGGCCCCAAGCACAGAACACCCCCAACCCCTTTTCCCTTCTGGGGGTGGAGCCGAGAAACGGTCCCGCCCCTATCTTCAAACACCGACCCACGCCTGCCTCCTGCCCGACGTCTTCCCGGCATCCTTACCACCGGCAACCCCGCTCTGACCCTCAGCACTACTCCGGTCCAGGCCGCACACCAGGACGTTAGCCATGGCCCGTCTCCTCGCTCAGTGCCCGTCCGCTCCATTCGGCACCAGGGCCGGCTGTCAGCTCAGCTCCTAGGAGCACGAGAAGGCCAACTCCTGGGGGCCCAGAGGCGCTGCTCCTCCATCTGTGTGGCCCTGGACGCCACAACCGAGCTCCTGATGGATGCTGGGCGCGTGGTTATTGCGGTTTTCCTGCTTGGATGCTGAGTGCCGTTCCCTGGGTGTCTGGGTTGCAGATGACGCTGTGGAGCACACACCGCCTCTTACAAGCCTCTTTCCAGAACAGAGTCCGCACGACCGGAATGCGCACAACTCTCCGAAGTCCCACGCACCGCGCCGCGCAAACACGCCAGTTCGGCTTCGGGGCTGGCTTCCTCTTTGTGTTTGCGAACGTCGTCTCCTTGGATTCACAGAAGACCTTCCGCCGTGAAGAGCCGTAATCGCTGCTCGGGTGCCCTTGGCGTCCCCTGGATCGCAGTCAGAGGTGGGGTGGGTGCCCCCGACGGCCCTTCCTACCCGGGCGAGGAGCCTGCCAGGCCCTTTTCCTTTCTAACCATCAAACGCTCAGTTACTCGTGACACGTTCTCAACCTCCACCCAGGTCAGACCATCTCGTGTTTTCTCGTTTTGAGCTCATTTTTCTCCCGGAATCCAGGTTTTCTGTGCATCAGCTTTTATCAATCCACGATACGCTCTACGTCTGACATGTTGATCCTATTGCTGTCAAGCCCTCTGAAGACCGAACGAGGTTGAACCATTTTCTGACTCAGAGATTTTTCCCCCTGTAGTGCTACCCGGTTTGACAGGCTTCCTTGCGAATGTCCGAGGGGCGTTCTCAGTTGGCATGATTACACTTCGTCTAGGAGGAAGGATTTTCCAGATGGTTTGGAAGTCCGAGGGCACAACAGCGGGAGACCAGGAACAATTCCCAGCACATAATAGATGGGAGATGCCTGTTAGGTCTCCCCCACTTCCACCTCCATCCTGTTCTGTGGTATCCGAAGCTTCTCTTCGTGGGGTCCAGACCCCTGTCTTTGGAGACAACTCTGGCACTTTGCAGAGCCGCGGCCAGCGGACAGTATTCCAAAGGCAGTTTTTTTTGTTAGATAGAGTCACACAAGTGCCATTTTTGTATCTCAAAAATCCTCCGATGTCAGCAATGGCACGTGGCTTAACCTAGACGTTGGTTCTTGTGATCGTATGCATCCGTGCATCAAATATGTGTCCCACAGTTACCATGTGCCTGACGCAGTGGTCGCGTGTGTGAGGGCAAGATAGGGAATGAGATGCAGCCCTGCCCTCCAAGCCTCCAGCAGGGTACGAACAGGTAATGACAGGAGACAGGCAAAAGTGGCCTTGTGACAGGGTGCCCCTGGCAGCCATGGTGGGGTGACCATTAGGGAAACTGGTGACCCTGGCAGGGGGACCAGGAGCCGGCCCACTGAACGGGGAACAGGAGTGAAAAGAACAGCACCCGTTTCAGAATGTGCCAAGGCCTGGTGGAGAGGAACAGGACACACCCGGCTACGGTGGGAATGGAGGGCGCGTGGGAGCTTGGGGAGCTGCAGGCTGTGAGGTTGCATGGGGCTTGCAAGCCAAGCTGTGGTTTTGGAAACTCTTCCACGGGCAGCAGCAGCAGCAGCAGCAGCAGGGGGGGGGAGGGCTCTGGCACTGAGGCCTGCCTAGCGCCACTCCGCACACTGTTTGAGGGACCCAAGGACGGCGGGAGGCGTGCCCGGGAGGACCAGGCGGGTGAAGACCTGGGCGCACTTTCCTTTTGTTCCGCTGCTTGTTCGTCTTTGGGGGAGTTGCTTTCTTTAATTTCGGGGTGAAAGCAGAAAAAAGACGGAGACGATCGTATCGTGCTCACGAGACAGTTCAAGAAGAGAACTGGTGCAGGGCAGTTTCGGGTGAAAAGGCAGAAGAAACGGCCTCGGGGCTTCAAGTGAGCCCGCAGCCGTCACCTGTGCAGACCAGCCCCGGTGGGCTGGGGGGAGGGGCGCAACCAGGGGGAGGGGCGCAGCCGGGCCGTGCGGCCTCTCAGAGCAGCTGTGTGGGGCAGCCAGGGCAGCCTGTCCAGCCACCAGCAGTGGCAGGTGGCCGATGTTCCGAGCACGGCCCGGATGGCGAGCCACACACACCTACCAAGACGCTGGGCAGCACTCCCATGGCAGAGTTCTGACGCACTGCGCAAATGAGACATAGAAATACACCGTCTTGTCCAGAAATGCTGATGGGAAAGAACAACCTAGAAATGCAGCAGAACACTTATTTTGGAAAACTGTCCCGATCCTGTGAAGGGGAGGGAGGAATGGGCATCGCCGGAGAGACCTGCTTAAATGCTTAGCCCGAGTAATGCATCCATTTATAATCTAACGTTAAAATCCAAATCTCCAAAGCACATAAATTTATCTGATCCTGCACAGCCAGCCCTCTGCCTAACCCGCCCCCGCCCCCCTGTTATTTTTCCAAGCTGGTCTAAATTTTCCAGGTGGTTGGAAATGCTGGTTATCCCGTGGCCTTCAAGACCATCTCACATTAAAGCCAGTCACGCTGAGTTATGGTTTCTCCATCAACTCAACCTTTTCACCAAATTGCCCACGGCTGAAACTATTTTCTGATAGATAAATATTTTCAAAGCTCCACTGTCAGCCCAGTTTAGAAACGTCAGGTTTGTAATGGCTACACCCACCCGTGCTGCCTCCTCCTGACGGCGCTTTCTTTTTTTTTTTTTCCAGAGCAACAAATCTGGAGGCGGAAAAAAGTCGAGGTCACATATTAAAATGATATTAGCCAAGAGGGGAACAATGGCTCCTTTGTGATGCTTTGCACTTATTCGGGGGAGAAATATCTCCGTAGCCTTTCCTTTTAAAAAACACACCCACCCACCCTGTTGCTCAGTGCCAGCCCCCGTGGCTGTGGCCGTCAGTCAGGGTTTACTCCACGGGGAACAACAGGGAGCAGCGGGAATCTTGTTTAAATTCTGCAGAGAAGAGACATGGTCTGAAATGTCTGAGGACGCCCCTTTTCTGAACATGGAAAGACACTCATCCTGTTCGGCAAAGTTGAAAGAAGGGGTGGACATGGGTTTTCCTATCAGAGACAATGATCCAGATTTTTAGGAAACCAATAAAAAGTGGGGCCCAAATCACTTGTTCTCATAGTGAGATGTGTCCTACGAGGTTTTCTCACTTCTTTTTTTTAAAGGTTTTAAAAAATATTTTATTTATTTATTTTTAGAGAGGGAAGGAAGGGAGAAAGAGAGAGAGAAACATCAATGTGCAGTTGCTGGGGGCCGTGGCCTGCAACCCAGGCATGTGCCCTGACTGGGAATCGAACCTGCGATGCTTTGGTTTGCAGCCCGCACTCAATCCACTGAGCTACACCAGCCAGGGCAGCTTTCTCGCTTCTTTCAGGTTCACTGGTCAGAGTCCTGCTCCCCCCACCCCAGGATAGCAGCTGCCCGGGAGGTGGCTCCTTGCTCCCGGCTGTGATCCCCGCGCCGGGTACATGGAAACCTCAGTGAACGGGTATTAAATAAGGGGCGTGAATGAGCAAAGCACGCAAGTGGCCTAAGAGAGTCCCTTTTCCGTCTACTGGGCCATGGGGCCTTAAAGGAAGTCGTTAAGGTTAAGTGAGGTCAAAAGGGTGGGCCGTGATGTGATAGGGTGGGGGTCCTTAGAGGAAGACGCACCAGAGAGCTGGCTCCCTGCGTCTCCCTGGGTGCACAGCAGGGAGAGGCCATGCGGGGGCACAGCGAGACGTTGGCCGGCCATCTGCAAGCCGGAACAGGAGCCCTCACCAGGAAGCCCACCCTGCCCACCCTGCCCCCACTTTGACCTAGGACTTGCCAGCCCTCAGAAATGGGAGGAAACTCATTCCCATCATCTCAGCCACCCCGCCTGGGGTGGTCGCTGTGGCAGCCTGAACAGACCAGTGCACACACCCTGGCACTCACTCGGCAGGTGGACTCCAGACGCGGCTGTCCCTGGCCCCGACCAGGGGGTTGGTTCGCCCGTGGTGAGAATGGTCAGATAATCCGGTTCATTTTACCTGTATGCTGTGAGACATTCCTCTCCTAAGCACAGCTCTGGTGCCCCGGGCAGCGGGCCGGAGCCTCGGGGTCAGTGCCCGTCCCTCAGATGAGGTCAAGCTTAGAAGCTGCCCAGTAGCTCGCCAAAGCGGAAGCGTCCTTCCAGTCCTTGGCATCGGGGCAATGCCATCTCCTCCAGGCCTTTTGGGGGGCTGTGCTGTAAGTTCACACCCTGATACCCTGGAGGCAGCAAGACTGACTATTATTAATATTTTAAAACGTAGTCTACGGAAGTCAGAGGTGAGGGTGGCGGCTGCGTTGTTACCACGGTGATGGGAACAGTGATCCTGTTCTCAGAACAGAAACATCGGCCCCTCTGGTGAATTCGCACTTGTGTTGCCGGTCTGTCTGGCTTGTGTTGTAAGAAGCCCCTCCGGCCTGTCTCCCTGGTGGAGGGGCTCTGTGACCCACGCTGACTCGCCAGGGCTGTTCTCATTTGGGGGTGCTGTTGGCAGGGGTGCCCCACGTGTGCCACCTGGGAGTGTTGTGTCCCCACAGGTCACGTCAGCTCCCTGCCACCCCTGGGTCCGGCTCCTGCCTCTGCGGTCTGGATTCCCACGGTGCCTGGCCTCTCGCCATGGAGCTCCGCAGAGACCCACTGCGTCGAAGCTGCTCTGAGGTGGGCTGAGCTGTGGGAAAGTGGCTGAGAGGACAGGACGGGCAGGCCCTGGGCCCTTGCACGAGGCCGGGCATGCAAGGGATGCAGGAGAACAGAGCAGCACTCTCGGACCACACCCAGAGGGCCCGGGCTGCTCTTGAACCGGTGACCCAGCCAAGAGAGTCACTCTCCAATGGCACAGTCACACAGGGGGTTCAAGAGAGCAAACGGAGGAGGCACAAGGGCTCCATGAAGCAAAACCGAGGTTTGCTGAAGCCTCGGGGCTGGGAGAGGTCCCCCCGGGGCTGGCAGATGCCTGCCCAGAGGAGTCACCAAACTTCGTTCTGGTGCAAGCAGAGCTGTCATTCCACGTGATTACTGTCTGCACCAAGGGCACCACCTCTTTATCCAACAGCCCTTCCTCAAAGGTTTGACGGTCCAGGATGGCGCCTCGGTGCTGACCTGTGAAGGCTGGATTAGAGCGTGAGCAGGCCAGCTCCACACCACACACCACGGGGCCTGGGCCTCGGGGCATATACCCTGTGATATGTCCTCATTTTTGAAATACGGGCAGCCCATGAACGTGAATAAGAGGTAATTAGTACCATGATTGAAGGTGAGCGGGACAACGCAAGTGTTAGTGTCCAAGTCAGATTTTCTAACGCTGTTTGGAAGTTCCTCCTCACGGTACACGTCAAAGTATAATTTGTATCGAAGCGCTGTGACCTAGGTTCCACGATTACCCTTCTTCCGAAAGGCGAACACCCTCCGATGTGCACGTACTGGGGGGTGCACTGGTTAATTAATGAATTACCGGGATGAAAAACAACACTGCCCGTCTCCGAGTTTGTAGCCTGCAAATCCGGGGCGCCATTCCGCCCCTTAACAAATTTTGGTGACTGTTGTTCTTCACACAAAGGATTGGATTTGCCTTCAGCACAGCGTAGGGGGACCCGTTGTTCAAGGAGATGTTTTCACACCCTGGGGGCTCCCCGCTCCACCCAGCCAGTGTTCGGGGAGGGTTCCCGGGGCTCTGCCCAGTGCCTGACTCAGCCGGCAAGTTGGGGACCTGAGATTCAGCTACAATGGCTCCACAGGAAGGAGACGGCTGCTGCTTGAAGGGGCGGCAGGGGGAGGGGAGGGGCCGAGAGGCTGTTCAGTAGGAATCTCAAGGTGCTCATGCTTTGGCCCAATGGGAGCACTGCTCTCCGCTCCTCTCAGAGTAACAAACAGCCCTGCCTGCCATCAGAGGCGCCAACTCTCGCCACCGCCCCATGGCCAGAGCAAGGGAAGACCCTGGTCCTAGCAGGGACAGAGATCAAGGGGAGCAACGACCTGGAAGATGGTGGTGGGGGCTCCCCACGGGGCACACCCCACAGCTGCCACCTTGCAGAACCTGTTCAAATCAACCCCTTTAGGGGAATCAGTGGGAAGGGACTTGGGCTGGGGTTGTGACAAGCCGGCCAATAGGGACCAAGAGGGACAGATTGGGACCTTAAAGGAAGAACAGGGCAGAGGGTGAGGCTGGCTGCGGCTCCCCAGGAGCAGGGAAGGGCGGGTCGGTGCCCTGCTGCGTGTCCGAGTGGCGTGTGAGCTAAGGACGGCTCGATATTGTCAGCTGGCTGGGAGAGAATCAGATGAAGAATATTGTGTGACAAGCGCCAAATATATAAAAGCCACATTTCAGTGTTTACAAAAACAGTTTTTTTTTTTAACTGAAACACAGCCCACTCATCCATGTACTGGCGGCTGTTTCTGCATCAAAGCTGGGAAGAGGCCGAACGGCCCACAAAGCCTAAAATATCTTCTCCCGGCGCCTTTCCAGAAGCTTGCCGACTCCCCTTCCGGAACACCCCGGGAGGGAGCGGCGGACGCCCCCGGTCCACGGCAGCGCTTCCGTCTGTGTCATGGGTGCTGAGTGGTAAACAGCCCGGGGCTGGGAGCGCCTGGGGGGCTCTCAGGAAGAGCGCTGGTCAGAGGTCCCTGAATCATGGGGTCTGTGGAGGCAGGACCAGAGAGCAGCAGCCCCGGAGAATTAGGGCTGGGATCCCCCTTGCTGAGTAGGCTACACCCACCTCGGGGTAAAAGGGGAAGAAGGCAGCCCGGGGGCGTTAGGCAGATATTTAATGACTAAGAGCCTGGTATGGATGCAATTACAACATCTCAGAGACGTTTAGCTCGTCCTTTGACTTTCTACCTGTTACAGGCTGAAAGGTGTCCCCTCGATTCCTGTGTGGAAGCCCTGACCTCCAGGACCTCAGAATGGGACCTTCTGTGCAGGTGGGTCTTTGCAGAGGTGTTTCCGTTATGATGAGGTCATTAGGCGGCTCTAGTCCAATAGACCTGGTGACCTTATTAGAAGGGGAGAGGAGGACACAGACGCAGGCACGCACACACACAGAGGACCACATGAGGACACGGAGAAGATGACCACCTACAAGCTAAGGAGGGAGGCCTGGAACGGAGTCTCCCTCGCAGACTCAGAAAGAACTGACCCCACCCACACCTCGATCGGGGGCCTCGGGCCTCCAGAGCTGCGACGAGACAGGAGTTCCTGCTGCTTTAAGGCACCCAGCCTGTGGTGCTTGTGAACTAATGGCAAGTAGCATTAGTACTACGGTGCTATGGCGAGTACCACGGCAGCCGGAGCGAACCGATCCAGTGTTTCGTGAGTGCTGGAGTGAAGGCGTGCTGACCGGGCAAAGATTTCCTGGTGAACCATTTCACATTTCTGGTCCCGTGGCTCACAGACTTTGTATAAGTGGTGACAGCATATTTGACCTGAAGAGTCGCACTGATATAAAGGACAGGAAGGTTTTTCAGACGTCCCCTCGGCTGGTCGCTGGAGTCCTCTGTCGTTTGCTACGGCTCTGCGGGAGGTGGGCCGCAGTTTTGCTCTTGACGGTCATTTCCTCCGCAGGCCGTGGGAAGTGACTCGGAGAAGTGATTCTTCAGAAAAGGTTAGTCTTGTTCTTTGTGACAAGCTTTCCAGAAGGAGTTACAAAAAGATTGTCTTTGTCAGGGCGGTGTGTCAGCGGTCTCCTCCCCACCGGCCCCGTTCTGCCCGTTTTTGGCCTCCGCCTCCATCTCCGCCTCATTTTTTTGGGCACTTGTTGAACAAACACTATCCACGCCCAGGGCTGGATTTGTGATTTTTATACAGATTGTTAAAATTAGCACAGCTGTGGGCAGAGGAAGGACCGTAGGAAGTGATTCATTTCCTCCGGTCAGCTGGTCCGACACCTAGCACTCTGCCCGAGAGGTGGAGGTCAGAGAAGGGGGTCCCGGGAGCAGCTGGGGGAGGTCACTGCTAGGCCGGGCCTGTTCAACCAGGTGGGCTGATGACCACACTGGACAGGAGAGGCGCTGACCATCCTCAAGGGCAGAGTGACGTTGGGACACTGAGGGTCTGGCATCATCTCCTGAGACCTGTTTCTGCCAGTGACTGACTGCCATCGCCACGGGCTCTTCCAGCGCTGCCAACCTGTGGCTCTGTGACGGAGCTCAGCAGACCGGCCCGTGGCTCCGGGACAGAGCTCCACAGACCTGCCCAGGGTGTGTTTCTGCTTGCCGCCGAGACCGCACACCTTTGCGGTCTGGGGTCCTGCTGAGGGTCCCTCCGCAAACCTGGTTCCTCACTCTGACCGTCACACCACGCTGTGGACAGAATGGACTCTGAGTGCCACAGAGACCCTCTCCCCTCTGCTTTTGGGGACATGACGGGGGCTGGCGGTGGCGGTGGAGGTTCCAATCGGTGGTCCTCGGTCGGCTTCTGTCCGGTTTCAACAGCCCCTTCAGAGTGGCCCGAACCGGTTTACCTGGCCTTGGCCCCAGACTGTTTGCTCCTCTTAGGGGACGCTCTGCCCGGTTGAGGATACTTATGACGCCCTTGGGCCTTGTCTGGGGTCTCACAGGTTGAGTTTTCTCCAACATGGCTGTGTTAATTTTCACCCCTGCTGGGGGGCCTTCGGTGCCCTCACTCACTTCCAAATCTGGGGGGTGGAACAGGGTTCAGAGGCCCCGAGAGCTGACTGTGGGTCTTCCTAGGGCCCCCCAGCCTGAGAAGTGGGGAAACATGATTCTAACCGGGATGCTGGAGGTGGGTGGCCTGCAGGCCGGAAGGCTCCTGCTTGGTTGGTCCGGGCCCCCGGAAGCCTCCGGCTCACCCTTCTTATTCCCACTCCCGAGCAGGGGGCCGCCCACCACTGCCCCCCTAAATTCACAAGCCTTCAGAGAGGAGTAGTTTTTTTTAAATGCACAAGTAATGATTCTCAAGAATCACCTGCTGAAGATTTTGTGTGTGTTTTTTAATTTTAAATTTTTTTATTTTTATTTTGAGAGAGAGGGGAAGGGAGGGAGAAACAGCAAGAGAGAGAAACATTGGTGTGAGAGAGTAATATCGATTAGTTGCTTCTTGTACCCCCCTGCCCGGAGATCAAACCCGTGCCCCAGGCACATGCCCTGACTGGGGGGTCAAACTGGCGACCTCACACTTTCCAGGGTGATGCCCGTCAGCTGAGCCACGCCCGGCAGGGCACCCGCTGAGGTCTGGAACAAGGCAGATTACAAATAAAGAAACAGATGGAATGAGCAATCAAACCACAACACTTAGAAGAAATCCATCAAGAACCATTAGGACACTGGAAAAAAAAAACACCTAGGGTGTTTTAGAAAAATAATCTTAGTAAGTTAAAAAAAAGGACTGTTCTTAATCCTGTACGCTAAAGCCTGTGTCTTCATTGCACATTCTGGCAGTAAAGTCTTTCGGGAGGGAAGATCTAAGGGAAAAGGAAGCTGTGCGGGGGGAGGACATACAGGCAGAGGATGTGGGAAACGGGGCAAACGCACAGGCAAGAAGGTTGGGACAGAAAAAGGCGGCAGGACTAATGGGTAAGTCAGAGGAGCAGGGGTGGGGGGTGGGGACAAGGACGGAGCTAAAAGCCCAGGACGTTCTGCAGGGTTCGTAGGTCACTCTTATCACAGGCTTGCCCCCCCACCCCATTACACGTGCGCTATTTAAAATGTAGACTGACTAGTCGCCCCGCATTTGGGACTTTCCAGTGGTCCTTCATCCGCAAGCAAGCCCAAGTGGCAACTGGAAGGGAGGGGTTCAGGCCGGTGGGAAGGGGCGCCCTCCGGGGGGGCCAGGTTAGGGTAAAGGGGGACGGAAGGACCGAGGGCGCTTCAGGCTGCCGCTTCCCCAGGATGGTGCGCCAGAGGCTCTTCCCCCGGAGCACAGGAGCCTCAGACGTGAGGTTCCCCCCCCCCCCCCCCCCCCCCCGCCTGGAAGGGTTCACACAGCTGAGTGCCCCCCCCCCGGGAGAGGGCCGCCCTGCGCCCGTGCCCACGGAAAGCCAGGCTGCCCCACAGTGAGCTGGGCCCCCTCCAGCCAGGGCAGACGGTGAAGGCTGCAGGACCACGGGCGCCGGGGGCTCCTCCAGAGCTAACCACCTCTGGTTCTGTGATCACACCCGAAACACCAGAACTCCCAGCAGCTGTCATTAAATTTTTTAAAAATATTTTATTTATTTATTTTTAGAGAGGGAAGGGAGGGAGTGAGAGAGAGAGAGAGAAACATGAATGTGCGGTTGCTGGGGGTCATGGCCTGCAACCCAGGCATGTGCCCTGACTGGGAATCGAACCTGCGACGCTTTGGTTCGCAGCCCGAGCTCAATCCACTGAGCTACGCCAGCCAGGGCTCATTAATTTTTTTTTAAACTAGGAAATTCAGCGTGTAGAAATAGTCCGTAAACTGGACGTGTATAGGGAAGAGAGAGAAGTACCATCTCTAATTCCATCCCCGGGGGTAGGACCACAGTTTGAGATTTGGGATCCATCTGCCCACTCTTCCACGTTAAACATCTGCCTAGGTGAACATGTGAAACGTGTTACATGTGAACATAGGTAATGCATGCCATGTGCAACACGCTCACGTCTTATGTGCCGCCTCGTGACACACAGTGGACACGTGTGGCCTCGTCAGTGCTGGACAACTATTTCGTTTGCATAAAAAAATTTAACGGGATGTGCACTGGGATCCAACACGGCCCAGGAGAAAAAGGCGCTGGTCCAGAGACTCAGCGCCGTTGAGATTTACTAAGGTTTGGCTGCGGTTCCAAAGGGGAGCCTGGGGTTATCTATGGCTGAACCCCTTGCCCCCCCTGCCCCCGGGCTGGCCTGAGCTTGCCAGCGAGCGCTGGGAGAGCACCCCCTGAGAAGCTCCCTCTGGAGACCACCACCGTTCTGTCCCAGGCAGAGGCCCCACGCAGCCAAGGCGTCCCCACGGCCCCCAGCTCCCCGCAGTGCCCTGCCTGCTCCTCCCCACAGCCCGGGGCGGGGGGGGCGCATTTCTGACGCCCAGCGGTGGAACTCCGCCTGCGGGGAAGGCCTGGCACGCCATGCGCTCGCTCCGCCGTGTCTGCTGAGAGTGGCGGCCACGGAGACCCTGGTTCTGCCCTTGGGTAGCGCAGGACGAGACAGACCCTGCACGGGCAATTTCCACCATCGTCATGAAGGCTGGGCCTGAAGGAGCGCCTTCCACACAGTAGGTGTACTACCTCCTGCCCGCTCTGATTTCCCCAAACCCAGCGGGGAAGCTATTACTGTCTCCATTTTATACACACGGACAATAAAGCGCAGGGCGCTGAAGGAATTTGTGCCGAGTTGCACAGCTTCATGGGAGGGGTGGGGTTCCCCTGGGGGATCTCCCTGTACTCTTGACCCCGTACCGTGACAGCCCGGTGAAGGAGGTGGTGGACTCTGGAATCATGCCGTGGGGCCCTAAGGCCAGCGCCAGCTGTCACTTGGACAGAGGAGCCTCTGGGTGGAGCAGGGGGCTGGAAGGCCTTTCTGGAAACTTCACGGGCCGTGACCTCCAATAGCCATCCTGGAGGGCAATCTTCATGTCACAGCCCCACTGCCCAGCCTGCTGGCCTGCTGGTTTGGTAGCAGAAACATTTCTTCATTGGTCACTCGGGGTCTGCGTTTGACCTCCAAGCTGAGGTTTCCACAATCCACATGTAGCTCCCAAATAGCAACGTCCTCTGATGACCTGGGCTGTGTATTGTGGTCTTATGTTCTTTATAGTGAGCTGTTGAACTTTCTTCAAAGGTCAGTAGTGTTCAAAAAAATTAGAGGGGTGCAGGAAAGTTAGATAGAATTCAGAAAAGGGCAAAGTAATGGTTATGAGGATGGGATGCAGGGGCCTCAGCCCAGGGTACGGAAGGCAGTTATCCCTCTCCCAAGGGAAACGGGGGGGTGGCATCGGTCATTAGAATCTTGGTCAGATTCTTACCACTCACGGGCGGTTCCTAACTGCGTGGAGAAACGGGCCCTGAGCCTCTGTAGGGGGCATTCCGGCCACACGTGGTCACCGCATGGCGGCCTAGGCCCGTGGCACCTCCTGAGGCCTTTGGGATGTGCCTCAAGTGTGGTTCTGGACATCGGCCCTGAGCAGAAGAGGGTGGGCGTGGCTTTGCCATGTCTTACCAGACACTGGTCAAGTCCCGCTACCTTTCTGCAATAATGGCATCTGTCTGTTAGCGTTGGTGATGGTTAACTGAAATAATCTGTGCTCAGGGTTCTGCCCAGGGCTGGTCCCAGGGGGACCACACGCCGTGCAAGTGACAGCTACCGCCCTTGTGAACTCAGAGGCGGAGGGCCAGGGGCATTCAGAGGGCGGTGCAAGGTGTGGACTGGACTTCACATTGAGAAGAGAATGAACTCGTTTGCTGCTGCTCATCAGTGGAACACGATCCCTGTAGAATGAAAAGGTCGGCTATGGTGAGTGTGCGTGGTGCGGTGAATTTGCACCGGGGCGCGCACCTGTGTGGTTCCCCTCCACGGATGGGGTGGAGTCTCGTGGCTGCGGTGAGCTGACTGTGGAGGGGGTCGCCCCACTTTATGTGTGCCTCAGCCCTTGCTGAGGGGCGCATGGGGTCAAACGTCAGAACAGGTTCCTCGTCTCCGGCGTTTTTTCCTGTCCCCACCGCGGTTGCCCCGCGGGGCTTGGCGGGGTGGCAGATGCCGCCCTGAGCCAGAGTCAGGGGCATGTTTGTGGTGTCCTCTGTCGGGTCCCACCTCCCCGTGTCTGCCAGCACCATCGCAGCAGCCTCTCCCTGGGTTCCCGCTCGTCACCCTGCCGTCTCTGCTCCCTGTGGTCGCCGGAGAGCCTCCCACAAGGTGACCCAGGCCTTGTGGCCCCCAAGACCTGGCTCGTTAACCACTGCCCACGAGGCTCCAGCCTTCCTTGGTCCCCGCTGTTCCCCCAAACTGCCACATGTGGCCCCTCCCCCAGTATCTCCCTGTTACACCCCCCTCCCTCCCTTCAGCTTCTGTCCACTGTCCCCCAGGCCCTCCCTGACCGCCGGCTTCCGGGGACTCTCTACCCCCTCCCCCCAGCCCCGTGCGGGGGCCTCACCTCAGTGCTCCTCACCTGTGTGTGTGTTCGGTGGTGGTCCGTCTCCCCGTCTGCCCAACCTTGCAGGCCTTCTCCGTGACAGCCAGGGTTTGTCTTCTCCGGTGGTGCTGTCTCAAGACCTCTGCTTGTGTGCACACACGAGGTCAGCGCCGAATACACATTAGCTGAGGGAGCACGTGAGTGCGTGAGTGAATGAATGAATGGGTGGTGGGGAGTTTGAAGGAGATCGTGTTTAGAGGCTGGGGACTAGCTGAGGACTCCAGGGGACACTTTCCAGTCCCGAGAGGGGGGCCAAAGGCGGTGAGAATGCTTCTGTGATTCCGGCTGAAAGGCAGGGTGTGTGTGCTCTTAGCATCCCCCCGGCGGGGGGGTGGGGTGGGGGGGGAGAGGCTGTGGGTGTGTGGCTCTCTGCTGCCCCCTCCAGGTGGGGGATAAGAGTGCAGCTCTGGTTCCAAGAATTTTGAAAAGAGCTCTCCAAAGGCCTGGGTGTGTAACCTGGTGTTGGTGAACTTGGATGAGAGGGAAAAGTCCAATTTTCACTCTCGCCTTGCCGGTATTTACGAGGTAAACTCTCTCCATTATGATTAGCAGTACATGCGATTTTTGTCGCCAACACAATTCCCACGTATCTTCATGGCATGCTGCAGTTGCAGATACATGGGTTTTGACATACGGATTTTGCTCGTGGTGACTTCCGTATTATAACGATCAGACGCACCCATTGTTCATTGTATCCAATGAGTTCATAAAGAAGCATATATGTCATGCGATTATTGTTATGTTTTGATACTTGATGTCAGTGTCACTCGGTTGCTTTCCTGGGTTTGGGAACATTTCCTGAGAAGCAGTGCACAGGCGCCCCCACAGAGCTAGGGGGTCTAGGGCACCCATGGAAGGGCGCTGAGGGTCCCACTGAGGAAGGAAGAGGGGACCTTGTGTGGGGTGGGGAGGCCCTGCATAAGCCAGGAGCCTCGGCCCTTTGCTGCAGGTGAGGCCTGGGATCTGGGCCCAGGGCAACCTCGGGCCTTGGCAGGGGGGAACTGCCAAGGCTTTTAAACCACCCCGGCTTTTCTTTGAACTCTTCTACTCCTCCTTCCAGCTCTCCTTCTTTCCAGCCACCACTGTCTTCTCTGAACCATGATGATGTCCCCCTCATCCTTCCGGGGCTCGCTGCTGCCGTAAAGGGAGGCGCCTTTGCCTCGCCTTACCTGGCTGTGAAGGTGGAGACCCCTGTACAGGAGCCCTCACAGAACCGGCCGCGGCTCTTCGGCACCCGAGTCCCTAATCCAGACAGGGTCTCCCTGTTGCAGACAAACTCCAAGTGCATGAAGGCCGATGGTCAGGTGTCCCTGTCAAGTGCAAACAGAGCGTCGAATGATGGAGTTGAGTGAGTCTCTAAGCTCAAAGTGAAGGTTTGGAGCAAGGACGGTGGTCAGCAGGGAAAAAATGCAGAAAGCGTGAAAACAGGCTGTATGTGCTGGCGGGTCCTGTGTGCTGTGACTCTTGTGGAAATACTTTCTTCTGCTCGTCTTTCTTCGTGAAGGTGGAGAGTGCGAAGCAGAGGATAGAAATGCCTCTGTTTTCACGTCAGCCGTAAACACCACTGTGAGGACGCGGACCAGTCACTAGGGCCTATTATACTTCTCATTGAAGAGCCATAGTCTCTGTCTGTCCCTGTTCCTCTCTGCCTGCCTGTCTCTCTGTCCCTGTCTCCCTGGACATCTCTTCTTCTCTTTCCATGTTTCGGTCTCTCTCTCTCTGTCTCTCTCTCTCTTTTATTTTTGTTAAGATTTTATTTATTTTTGGAGAGGGAAGGGAGATAGAGAGAGAAACATCAACGTGCAGTTGCTGTGGGCCGTGGCCTGCAACCCAGGCATGTGCCCTGGCTGGGAATCGAACCTGCGACACTTTGGTTTGCAGCCCGTGCTCAAGCCACTGAGCTACACCAGCCAGGCTTCTCTCTTTCTCTTCTCTCTCTCTCTCTCTCGCTGTCTCTGTCTGCCTCTTTCTCTCTGTCTCTCTCTCTCTCTCTGTCTCTTTCTCACACACACACAGACACACACTAGCTAGCTCTGCTCTGTCATGTTAGGATAGGTTCTGAATTTCTTCCCTTCTTCCATTTTTCCAGGTGAAGAGACACCGCAGCCTCAACACCCGCACACAGCAGCACCCTCTGCCGATTCGGTTCCTGGTCCCAACCTCGCCCCCTCCTCACGCCCCAGGGAATGCCACGTGACAGAATGTGAATATCTGAAACATGCTTTGAGGTCTTGGAAAAAAAGACACTGCCTTAAAGGACGCTTTAAAAGAAATCATCACCCCGCCTCCACCGCAGAGCCATGCCCAGTGAGAGCGCCGCGACTGCACGAGCCGGCCAGGCCCGTGATTTAGAGGTGATTGCAGCAACAGATCAGCTCCCCGTAAATCAGACCCCGGGAGCCCCGCGGACCTCCAGCGTCTTGATCTGAACAGGGAGCCAAGTGTTTACAGAGTCTTCCCCTTAGCAACGTGTCTGACGTCATCCCATAGATAACCTATGTTCACGTGTAACGATTCTTCCTAGAATGTGTCCAGGCGCCTGATTTAAAATGCACTAAAAATATCTGGAGGGGTGAGAGGAGTAGCGACTTCTCTTGGGGGGGGGAAAGAAACCCCCACCAAAACACAGCACATCGCCCAAGGCAGGGAGCAAGAGGTCCTAAGGCCAGAATGTATGTTTGGTGCGGCTGCCACGGTCCCCGCACACCACCCGGGGCACCTCTTTTCCCCGAGCCGCCGGGAGACGTGATGTGCACATTTTTCATGTGTAATTAGGCCGTGTAAGGCGATCCCCGCCGACGGCAGCCGCTGCCCTCGCCGGGGGAATGGCTTCCAGATTTCACCCCCATCCCTTCTGTCTAGACTCTACGTTGCTATTTTTTTTTCCTCCCCACTTAAAGCAGGCTCCAATATAAAAATGCCAAAAACAGAAGTTGTGTCCCTCTTTCTCGTAAAGACGTGGGACACCGCCGCTCTCTGCGCCAGACGAGCAGGGGCCCAGACGCTGCCGAGACACGTGTCGTCTGAAGCTGACAGTGAAGATTGTCCAGGCGTTTCAGCGGGTCATGCAAACCCTCTCTCTCTCTCTCTCTTTTTTTTAAATATGGTTTTCATTAAGAAAGCGAGTATTTCTAGAGAGGTGTGGTTCGGGAGGAGGCGGGAGGGCCGGGTGGGGAGGGGGGTGGGGGAGGAGGCAGAGGAACCGACGGAAAGCTGCCTCATGAGTTTTCCAACAACACTGTTATTTATGTCGCTGCTGAAATCTGCATCGTCCTATAAAACGGGCTTTTGGGGAGTAAAAAAAAATCGTCATCCTATTGCCAGGGGCATATCGTGTTGAGTGTGCTGATAATTCCAGGGAAACTCTGGTCGCCTCACCAAAGAAGACGGGGCAGTTCTGACGGCATGAATGCCCTTTCTTTATGCATTGTAAGAATTCTCACATATCCCATCCTGGGGGGGGGTATGGGGGGGCAGAGTCCTTTTCTTTCCTGACTAGACTTAAGCGACGTTATTACAGGTGGATTTATTTAATAAGACGAGATGCTGGAAAGACGAGGCAGGCAGCTGAAGGGCTGAGTGATGGCCCAGCGCGGGCTGGGCGAGGGCCACGTTTGGGTCGCCTAAAGCTGCCCATCTCGTCCCAGAGACCTGAAGTTTCTGTGGAGACGAAGCCGCTTGCTCCTGTTGAATGAGCTGCTTCCCTCTGGGATTAGCAAATACAGGTAATAATAATATAGAAACGATTCTTAAAGACAAGGAAGGGTACAACCGTGCTGCTTATGGAATATCGTAAGTAAAATGATCGTTTCTCAGAAAGGGGAAGGTGGGTTCCAGTTACCACTGACACAAAGCAAAACAGAAGCAGTGAATACGCGACAGGAAAATAAGCTTCAAATAAGTAAATGATAAAAAATTCTAATTCTTCTGGACGCTGACTTTTTCTATCTCCCTCTCAATTCTAGTTTAAAATATGTCCCACGATGGGGTGCCTCTGGTTAATGGGCCCATGGGTGCCCCATTGTTGGAATGTGTATGATGAGCTCTTTATAGGCTACACTGTTAGCCCTTTCCTAAAAATGTGCAAAATTATCTTACAGAACCTGGGTGAAATTCCCAATTCTTCAGAAGCTGTTAAGCCACCTGCAAGGTTTTTTTTTTGGAGCACCTACTTTAGGCATTGGCATTATAGGAAGTGTAGCAAAATCAACTGTGTTGTGGTTGTTTCAAGGGCGATTTAGCAACACCATCCCTGAAGCCAGTGGTC
This sequence comes from Phyllostomus discolor, assembly GCF_004126475.2. Taxonomy (NCBI): domain Eukaryota; kingdom Metazoa; phylum Chordata; class Mammalia; order Chiroptera; family Phyllostomidae; genus Phyllostomus; species Phyllostomus discolor. Next base: position 5,648,052 of record NC_040904.2, on the reverse strand, counting down.
CAGCAGCGATCTCTGAGTGTCTGCACCCACTGGTGTTGGGAGCCCAAGAAGCAGCAGAGAGAGAAGAGGCGGAACGGACTCATCAGTGGGAGAAGTCCCCACGCTCAGGGGGACAGACGAGAGGGCCCGACGGCTGAGAAATGACTTCCATGGAGAGAGAGGGAGAGGCTGGTCACGAGAGGCAGAAAGGGACAAACTCCATGAGGAGGAGGACATTTCTGGTGCCTTGAAGTAATCACACACACAGAAAAAAGGAGATTTTCATGGGCCAAGGTGGTCTGGGAGCCTCATGGCGTCATTTCAGTCTCGAATTTATACTCAGTTTTCTTTGCAGGGTCAGCCAGGCCCCAGCTCTTACTTTCTCGCTAAAAACATCATAAACTCTTTTGGAAGCATGGCGAGGCTGCACTAAAGATATGCCAAGTCATGCTTCTGGTACAGAATTCGGGGAACATTCTCAACTCCCGAGTCCACGCGAGAAAGAATCCACATATGGGCTCAATGAATGGTGTTGACTACATTTTTTTGACTCCCCATTTTAATCCACGTTTGGATTTTATCTGATTAGCATAGTCGTTCTATAAGGTGGGGTTCGACTTCATGAAATTGGTATTACGTGATTTATCAGAGTTTCCCCCTGCTCGTTCTCATGGTGACCTTACTTACAATGTTTGTGTCGATGAGATTCATCTGCTTTGCTGAGATTTTTGGCTTGGGCATCTCCATGTAGCTTTCTAGACAGGTATGGTTTGAGTCTACTTGAAATTAAATGGCTCTGCCCAACAGATGAGGTCTTATCTCCATCTGTATTGCATCTGGCTACCCCGGGGGTGAATCTTGAGACAGTTTCTCTCATCACACCTATCCCGGAGCTGGGGAGGCTACCCTTGCCTACCCTCCCTCTCCCCTGGCCCCCGGCAGATCCTGAGTTCCTGGAGGGAGCAAGTCACGCCACCTTCTCACCCTCAGTGCCTGGCCTGATGCATGCACTAGGCGCTCAAGGTGTGTATCAAATGCATAAACGAACCTGTGCTTCTCCAGTCGGTGCCTGATCTGCATCCAGTGGGAAGAACATAATACGAGGGCACATAAGTTTGAACCACCTCCAGGAAGCCCACCTTGGTTTGGGATGTAGTAGCTCAATCTGTAATAGTGTTCTGCTCTGTTCTACAGCTCTTCTCTCACACGGGCTTTCTGTAGAGTCTCGTGCAGGTGGCTTCACTTCCTTATAAGGAAGTGAACTCAAGGAAAACCTGCATATTTGTACCCTGCCAACGTCATGGCTCCAGGCCCGGACAGTGTATGTCATAGGTGCCGAGGGCTAAACCCTCAGATATGTCCTCCAACGTTGCACAGGGGTGCGAAAGCAAGTCATCGGTCCCATGTCCCTTCTTACTGCGCTGCTGTTGGCTTTGCTTTTCTTTAGAAAATATCTTAATGCTGTATTCTGTCTTGATGTGTCAAGTGACCATCCGAGACTCTTCTGGAAGCCAGAAGACACTTGGGCCAACCAGAGACGGAGAAAGCTGGCTGCTGGCTGTAGCTCAGCCTCTGGTGTATCTGCGTAAAATGAGGAGCAACACAAACCCAGGAAAATCTGATGATGGATGTAGCTGTAATAGGACTTAGAGATCTACCCACAAGCCAAACCCCAAAGCCCCGACTGGCCAGGGCGCACGGCCACGGAAACCCTGTGCTGAGCCCGTCGCAGGAACGCCCCTGCCAGAACGGGAACGCCGTCCGCGGCGCAAACATGCCATCTGCACGGGCTCAAATTCTGCACATTGATGCATAATTATTTTTTTTTGGTCTGTTCACATCAGAGGACACAGGGTTGGCGCTGTTTTCAGAAGACTTAAGTAGCGCTCCTTTAAATTATTCAAAAGTTGTATTTGGCTGAAGGTTGAGTTTCGTTCTTTCTTAAGCCGGGATCCTTTCCAAGGATTGTTAAAAAAAAAAAAAAAAGCCCAGTGACTTTGGTAGTGAAAGAATTTAAGTCCTTCGGTGATAGACCCCATAGAAGCAGACAGCTTTGCTCCACAGGAGTGGTCTGGTCTGGGCGATGTGGCCCGCAGAGGGAATTGGGGGCTGGCGGGTCTGCTGTGCGAATTATGAAAGGGAGCTTGGTCCCCGGAGCAGCCACAGGGCCAGTGGGAAACCGGAGGGGGGGGCCTGCGGGGTGGGGGGAGGCAAAGCTGCAATGGCTCCTCAGGGGGAGGATATCGAAAACAGTACGTGACTTTAATCGTGATCGCCCGGGGAAAACGGACGGCTCGGCCTGCCTATTCATTAGCAATTTGACACTCAATTGCGGGCCAGGAACTAATACGCACAGGGAAAACCACTCCCTGCGATAGAACGCTTTGGAGAAAAAGCTCGTGTTTTCTTTTCTTTGGAACTGGGCTGCAAGGCCCTGGGTTCTGGGGGTATCTTTCCATGACGATGATCTGAAATCCTTGGTTGAATATTGTTACAATCAAACGGAACTCTGGGACCGACGGATTCATGGAATGAGTGAACACACACTGTTCTAACTCAATTCAGACCCGTTTGGAAGACAGAGTGAGTGTGCAAAGATAGAATATAAATACAGTGTATATTTACTCGTTATATTTATATTCTATCTATCTGTCTGTCTATCTCTGTATCCACACACGCTACATCATGTTTCACTTTTAGCTCCAGTGTATTTTTTTTTAAAGATTTTATTTATTTCTTTTTAGAGAGGGAAGGGAGGGAGAAAGAGAGAGAGAGAGAAACATCAATGTGCAGTTGCTGGGGGCTGTGGCCTGCAACCCAGGCATGTGCCCTGACTGGGAATCGAACCTGCAATGCTTTGGTTCACAGCCCGCCCTCAATCCACTGAGCTACGCCAGCCAGGGCTTGCTCCAGTGTATTTTAATCCAAGACAAAGCAGACCAAATTTAATTCATTTCAACTCAATTTGAAAACCATTTATTCCATATCTTCCACGTGCCAGGCTCTGGGAGTACTAAGATAAATAGGACGAAACTAAGTGCCAAGATTCGCAGGGCTGGCAGGGGACGGAGACGCAGTCACCCCACGTGCTGAATTCCGCGATGGGAGGGCGTGTGAACTGGAGCCGGACGCCCGTCCCTGCTCCAGGGGAGAGGGCTGAGCTGGTGCGAGAAATACCAGCTGTTCTGGGAGGTGCTGTCTGTCCTTCTCTCTGACTTGCACAGACAGACAGAAGCACTCCCCTGCCCTGGCTTCTTAGTCCTCAAGGGTTCACACTGCCCTGTGACTCCGGCTCGGGTCCCCCATGGGTGATGCAGAGTGACACCATGTGCATCTTCCCCGGACTTCCCATCACTTCTTTGTACCCCTTATTTCCCGCCCTCCTTGGTTCCAGTGGCTTTAAAGAGCTGCAGAGAAAAATGAAATCTGTGCGTGAGGAGAGAGGGCTGTCCTGCTGGCCTTGTGGGGGTGGGGGGAAGGATGAGGGTCTCTTGGAGAACAGCAGCTCTGGGCACGTTTGGACAAGTGACAGAGCTGCCACCTGATTGACACCAGCTGCCTCATCAGTCAGGTTGCAAGAGGGTGAGGCCCCCAAATTTCTCAATGCCCGATTCCCCATGGAGGTGACCTTCAAGCTCATTCTAGTTCTAAGTCTAATGTCAGCCACGCCCTCCGGCTTTTGGTCCACTCTCGGATCAGGCCCACAGACCAGCTCTGCGCCTGTGCGGAACCAGGGTCGGGGAGTACATGGACAGTAAGTGACCCGCTGTGATGGCACCTGTGTTTGGCTCCCATCAGGAGCAGACTTGAGACAGGGTTTGGGTGCAGTATTGATCTGGAAAGTGAGCCTCGGAGACTGAGTGGGGGAGGGGGAAAAGAGACGAGGGAGGGGGCCGGACGACAAAGAGATCTCAGGGAGCTGGTTACCGCTGCAGGGCATTTGGACTCAAGTTCACGGACACCCGCTGAGTGACCTTTTAGCACAGGCTTCAGAGTTGTGCCACTGAGGGGTGGGGAGCTGGGGCATGGGCTGTCCACAAACTGTCCCTCATTGGTTGAGCTGGGGTATGGGCCCACCCACAACTATCCTTCATTGGTTGAGGTGGTGCCTCCTCCTCACAATCCCTGGCACTTCTGGGCTGTTTTGGACGGGTTGACACTCAAGGTAGAAGGTGTCGGTATATGAGGGAATAGTCCCCCGCACCTGGCGGTGAACTCAGGTGAGCCAGCGGGAGCCAGGGCAGCTGTCAACTGAATTGATTATATTTCGGTCCAATGAGGTGCGTTGGGCCATGACTAGCGCTACCGGAGGTTGAGCACGTGGCACCAAAGGCCGAGGAATCAAAGGGCATTTGTCAAGATGGATTGTCTTCCCAGCACTAGGATGGGTGCTACGAAAATGAGAACGGCTGGCTGAGCACAGTCAGAAAGGGGTGGCAGGGAACCTGGGCGATGGGAGTTCAGGGAAGGGAGGCATGGTGTTAGGTTAAAAGAAAACCCGCACCCGGAGCGTGGGAGGCCCCGACACGCGGTAAAGCAGCCGCAAACCTGGATTCACCCCGTAGTGCGCATGCCCAGAGAGTAGGGGTTTCTTCGGTGACTACGGGCTTCCTCCTTCGCCCCGTCTGCTGACGAGGGGGAAAGATTGTCGCTTTACGAGCGGGTCTGGTTTGGAACTTTGAGTCCGATGCGGTGAATGAATCAGTTCCTCAGGCAGGGCTGGGTCACGCATTTCACGTCTCCCCAGACAGCGTCCGGGTATGTGGGGCTGGTGCAGTCCACGGCGGTGCCTCCCAAAGTCTCTGTGCCGAAACACCTTTTTAGTTTAATTTTATTTTTTTTATCTTTACCTGAGGACTTTTTTTATTGTTTTTTTTTAGAGAGAGAGGGAGAGAGAGAAAGACACAGACAGACAGACAGACATCGATGTGAGAAACACCGATTGATTGCCTTCTAGTATGCCCCCTGACCAGAGATCAAACCTTCAACCTTGGTATGTGCCCTGACTGGGAATCGAACCCATGACCTTTTGGTCTATGAGATGATGCTCCAACCAACGGAGCCATACGAGCCAGAGCTCTTTTAATTTTATTTTAAAAAATACTTCCAATATGTTTTTAATGGATATTTTATGAAATATAAGAAAGATAAGTTACTAGGAAACATGAAAAAAAGATATACAAAATCCAAGCTCAAATTTTTATTATTAGATCGAGCAGACATAATAAAATTACCCTGACAGATTGCTATGGACGTTTTTACGTGCTCACTCCCAATGTCTGGTAACAGATTACACAGACTGGACCCCAACCGGGGACCACACTTGGAGTAGTAGCATTGTCTCCTGGAAGAGATGGGGTTCTCAGATCAACATCCTCAGGGGCAGGGAAGGTGCCTTATCCTCCTGGTTGCCACTCAGCATGCTGGCATTCCTGGCCGAAGCTGGTGGCTGCTGGAGCTCCTGGTCCAGAGCTGGGCTGGGCACCCTGTGGCGGGTTTGGCTGTCAAACCTGGCCACACCTTCCGCCCAGCGTGCAAGCCCAGAGGTTGACTTCCAACGCTGACAGTGACCTTACTCACTCACCACAGCAGGCTCCTGGGATCTTCACTCAGAATCTGCACTACAGGGGGACTCTGGGGTCCCCCTCTGTCACCATAGGCTCTGTCTGGTTCATGTGAGGGAGCTTCCAGGTCCCTCCTTAGGGCCTGGGTGTAAGAAGCCCCCTGCCCCGCTGTGGACAGAAGCTGGAGAAGGCCGTAGGGACTTGGACTTCCTTATTTGCAACCTCTCCCTCGGTCTCTCCCACCAGTCCTTGGGCCTCCGGAGGGGTGGGCTTCCCTATAGTACGCTCTCTCCTTCCTGAACCCTCACTCCCCAGCTCAGCCTCGATGGCGCACAGGACGCTGGTCTTGACGCCACGGGAGGGCGCCCTAGCTGGGCTGCTCCAGGCTTGCTCAGTGCCAGGTGGGTTCCAGGGTCTTAGAGAAAGAGGATCTTGTCCCGCTCCATAGCCCGGTGCTGCCTGCATGTCCGAATCTTCCTCCCGGAGGTTCTTGAACAAATCCTAATGTCCCTCCTGCTCCAGGCAGGCAGGCAGGGAAGACTGTCTGTCTGGGGGTGAAGAGCTTGCCCTCTGCAAGGCCTGGTTGTGACTGTCAAAGTGTCACCTGGTGACATGCAGCCACGTGTCTGGAGTCTCCCCAGTGGGCAGGTGGCACTCCCCAAGGTTGCTGTGGTGTGATGAGGTGAGGGCTCTTTGGCAGGACGGTGCTTGGTGTGGCGCCCAGGTGGCGGGTGGGCCGTGGGGAGAGGCCCCAGTGGCCAGGCCTGAGGCTATAAACCCTGAACGGGAGGCCTGAGCTGTGGGGATAGACAGAGGGGGTGTCCGTGGGTGCTGTGGTCAATCGGCGTGGCCCATGGTGATTATTTGGCTATGGGGGTGGGGGGTTAGGGGCAGGGTTCCAAGACCGGTTCTTGGTGAGTAACTGCTGTAAACAAAGCTGCGGGAAACCGAGGCAGCCTCACGGAGCTCACGGTCTGCAGCGGAAGCTCAGCACGGTCGCAGTGCCGCTGCGGGAGCGAGGAGGTTCTGAGACACCGTGGCGTCTGCGAAGAGGGGAGGCTTGCCGGTGGGCAGGAACGAGGTGAGGCTCACGCCTGGCCGGGAGGGGGCAGAGGGAGACGTTGAATAAGGAAGCGTGGCCAGGGGGCCATGCCGTGGAAGCACCCAAGGTCTGGGTTTGAGTCTCAACTCCCTTTGGAGCCCTTTGAGCTTGGAGCATCTCGGGCACGTCACCACTGTGCGAGGGGACTGAAGGGCACCTGTGTGATAAACGCGTGTGTAAGTGTGTCTTCAACGGTAAACCACACGAAGGTGGGAAGGACGTCTCAGGAAAAGGAGGCAAAGATGAGAAGGAAATTCCAAGATTCCAGGGCTTTGTGACCGAGCAGAAAGTGACACTACCCATAGGTAGGCCAGGTGACGTTTTGGGTGCTGGAGTTTATCTTTAAAGTGCATTTGTTTCCTAGAATTATCTGATTAGAAGAAGATTCCAGACTTCCATCATCATCATGCATTTACTGGCTATAATTTCAACAGTCCTGATCCTCAGCCCTGGTTGTCCGTTCCGGCCACCCGGGGGGTTGCAAATACCCGTATTGGTGCCTCGTCCCACTGACCCCTGAGTCCCTGATTCTCTCAGTCTGAGGTGGGGCCAAGACTGTGGCCTTCCTTTTGAAGGTGCCAAGGTGATTCAATACGGAGGCAGGGCTCCGGTCGCTGGGGTGCAGACGGCAGTCCTCACCACCACCAGGTGGGCAGGGGCCCAAAGGTTAAGATGGCCGATCCCGGCGGGCATCGCTCTTGTTGCATGCGTGCCCCGGGGTCAGTAAGGGGCGTGGGCGTCAGGGCTGACCCAAGAGGAGTATAATTTTTTTTTAAGATTTTATTTATTTATTTTTAGAGAGGGAAGGGAGGGAGAAAGAGAGAGAGAGAGAAACATCAATGGGCGGTTGCTGGGGGTCATGGCCTGCAACCCAGGCATGTACCCTTGCTGGGAATCGAACCTGTGACACTTTGGTTTGCAACCCGAGCTCAATCCACTGAGGTACGCCAGCCAGGGTTTAGGAGTGTAATTTCTAATAGGCTGCTCCCAGTGCTGAAAAGTAGGGATAGAAAGATGAATCTCCAAGCTCTTCTCTAGGAGACCCTGTGTTTACTGTTGGGTCATCCACTCCAACAGCCTCAGTTAACGGAGAAGAAAACGGAGGCATCGACATGGAGGTCGTGCCTTGGCCAAGGCTGCAGGGCTGGTTGGTTGGTGCTGAACTCCTGTTCTCAGGCAGTCCCCACCCACAGTGTGTGTGCGCCGTCTGAAATAGACTTTCCACTCACGAAAAGTACATCGAGTCATCCGTAATCGTAAGATAACGCTTTACTATTTAAAAGGAAGTCATTAAGAGATTGACTTTGTTTGCACGGACGCACCGAGGGGCCGAAGCCTTTATCGATACAAACCCCCCAGAGAAGAAATTGTCTCCGTTTTCGAAAGAGGCAAGTGGTTTTGCACTCACGAGTAACCGCGCCGATGAAAACGTGCATGACAAAGTTGTTCATTGATAGATTGTGTCATAGAACATGAAGCTCAAGAGCACATTGCCTAAATAGAATCACCGGAGGGCTGGAGTAAATCTCGCAACGTGCTGCATGTAATTCCATTTAAAAAACACAAACACGGTCTCCTGGTTCATTTGTATAACCTTTGTCACCGGAGCTCACTGACAGGAGAACAATGTGTTTCTTATCAACTTCTGCTGCGGATTATGCAAGTTGATAGGAATTATGCATTATGCAATTTTACGGAGCAGTTTGTGGTCAGCACGTGTTATTAGGACCTGCTGCGCGCGCTGGAGGCAAACTGCGTCTGACGTGAACCGAAAAGGGCTGCAGAGCGTGCGGGCGGGCGGGCGGCGCACGGAATTAGTCTGCAGGGCAGAGAACGCAGGAAGCAGACTCCTTAGCGGCCGAGAGTGAAAGATAACAGTCTGACAGTCGTGCATTTGGAGCAGGCTCAGGACCTCTTCCCAGGGAACGTGCCCCCCACCCCCTGCCCTTCTGCATTCACTAACAATCCAGGACGGAAGTCCGGGAGGGAGTGGGACAAGGCTGGCGGTACCGGGAGGGGGATGTCGGGATGCTACGTTTGGAACCCCAAGGCCAGAGCCGGGACACCTACTCCCCTCCCTCCTCTGTCTGGGATTGCCCGGAAGGAAGGTGGGCCTCGGAGCGGAAGCTCGTGTCCCCACCACCTCCGCGGTGGAAAGAAGGTCCCCGTGCATGCGCGCGTGCTTGCATGGAGCCAGGCTGTGCCCCCAAGGGCTCAGGGAGCCCAGAGGCATGCTGAAGGGCGCCCCTGGCATGCAAAGCTGAAAAATGGCCGGCGACGGAAGCCTTTTCCAGGCCAGGGCTGCCCTTCCAGAGCGGCCTCGGGCTTCATTTGAACTCGCCAAGGACGTGAAAGTGTCAGCGCGGGGCCTGGCTCCAGGACCGCGTTGGAAACAGAACCCGAGACTTCCTCCCCGAGAGCATTTACTGCGGAGGCAGAGGCTCCCCTTTCCAGCGTTAACGCGCCCAACGAGGACTAGCTGCCCGGACGGCTGTAAAGAGAGCTCGCAGACGCTCCGCGCGAGGACAACAAAGACCAGACCTTACAAAATGATAACCAGGAGTTTATAACTCATAACTCCATGCACGTTATATTAAAAGTGGAAGGCTTTTTGAACTGCAACCTTTACATCCCGATCCAATCGTTCTTTCGGCTTTGAAATCTCCACAATCTGAAGTTTATAGGGATTATTTTTATTATAGGTAGAGCAATTAAATCTCCATATTGAAGGATGTAAACCTTTTAAGGCCCTTCTCAGAATATCAAAAGAAAAGGGGGCTTATATTTAACAGGTGTGACAACCCAATGCAGGACATTTCATTGAACGAGAACTTGACATTATCCAGTAACAAATACTTAAATTAATCCAAAACATCTTTTGGATAAAAGGGATTTCAAAAGGAATTAAGTTGACCACAAAACCTTATATAGAAAGATCATCTCAGGTATGAAATACTTAAAAATACTAATTCGTATAAGAAGTAAGTGTGTCAAGAGGTGTTTATATAAAAACCCTTCCTTTTAAGTGATATTTTTATTAACTTAGAATTCCCGTATCTCGTATACGTCCGGCAGAACGGATTGTGAATGTGGCTCCACGACCCGTGTCCTGTCAGCCTCCCAGATAAATTTAGTCGGTTTAACTCGTTGAAACTGCTTTCCTGTATTTGACCTTGATTATGGGCCAGACTGAGAGAATGCTGTGGTAGGAGGCAGGGATTAGTTTGGACAATGGAAACAACTTCCTAACTTCAACTATGAGATATAATCAGCTGGAGGAGATGATGACCACACTCTGCAAAACTCTGGGATTTTTCAAAGTTAATGACACCAGCTTTGTGAGTGGGCTCAGCGTGTGCCTTTTAAGACAGTCTCTGGCCTTGGGCCACGTGGCTCAGTTTGTCGGATTGTTGTTCCGGGCACCAAAAGTTACCGGGTTTGATTCCCAGTCAGGGCACATATCTCCATGGCGGGTTTGATCCCAGGTTGGAGTGTGTACAGGAGGCAACTAATCAATGTTTCTCTCTTTCTCACTCTCCCTCTCCCCCCCCTCTAAAATAATAAACATACTAATAATAACAACAAGGACATTTTCTCTCTCTCTCATCTATCTCCATCACCTATTTCTCCGTGGTGTCTTTCAGGGAAGAGGTAGCAAGGGGGAGCCACAAATAATGTTGTTTCAAATATTGTGTTTTTTCTGAACTTATTTTTTTCTGCTCTTAACAGTGGTAACTTGGATTGTCAAAAGCATGTTCCTTACACTCTTGAAGTGCAGTTTTTATGCATAAAACATGCTCTTTGTCAGTTAGCACACACTATTATTTTCAGTCCTGCTCTATAGTATTATAATGTTAGGTACTAGTAACAGTAATCGAGAAATGTTGCCAGGGTAATGTGGTGTTATAGAGCGGACTGCCGAGATCACTGGGCAGGTTGAGAATCTGTCTGTTTACTTTAAAGCACTCCCTGAAATGGTGAGGGCTCCCTGTGGTGTGGTTTGAAAATTAGTGGCGAAGGGGAAAATTTCAAAATCCAGAGAGCTTTCCTGGATCTGGACTATTTGGAGAATAGTTTAGAGAGAAAAGGAACCCAAATATGCAGCTGGTAGTTGAGGGGAAAGACAGGTTGAATGTGTTTCTGAAGAAACACGTGGACATTGTGACTTCGGTGTTCCTAGGTAGCAATGCTAAGGAATCAATCAATTTTGCAAACAATGAATCAAGCACGGACTGTATAAGATGGCATGGCCCCGTGACGAAACATGTGCCTTTTATCGTGCATTCTGCTTTTCATCCTGTAGCCTCGGAAAGAAAAGGATGCAGCTTGTCCGAGGCCTGCACTGTTTTCAATATTTACTTTTATTGGTGTCATCTCTTGGTTTCCTGGGAAGGGGTGGGCTGGTAACTGATCCACCACGGTGCACCTGTTTGCTCAGGACACTTCCTAGGAACGCATCTGTAGTTTCACGAATGTTGTCCATTTAAAACAGAAGCACTCCTTCGGAGAGTTTGTACGGGGAGCTTCTCAAATGAATGATCCGTTTTTTGGCATCTCCAGGGTTAAAGGCCCTCTCAGAATCTATACGTCCTGGAAAAGGCAATTTCTAGACTCAGCTGCTTAGCCCCATTTTATTTTTTCCCCAGCAAACAGGAAATGGAGCCCTGAAGGCCTTTTTTTTTTTTTTTTTCTAAACTGGAAAGTGTGTGGGAAGGGGGCATACCTAGGATGCCCACTTACAACCCTCAGCCTGACCCAGACTTGGGGGTCTCTGTGTGTTTTTTCTTCCCTCTCTTTTTTTTTTCTATTATTTTGGCAGACTTTTTGGAATGTCTGGGAGCTAAGGGCTTTGCTTCATGGAGCAGAATTCTGAAGCAAGAAAAAGAGAAAGTTATAGACTAAACCACAGAAATGTAAACACGTCTGCAGCTAAAATAACTCCACTCTCATTGAAAACACTCCTCCTTCACAATCAGACTTCTGTGTGCTATGGTCAATAAAACTGCATGTTAATAGCGACCAATTAATAGATTGTGTTGCCCGGCCTTAAAAGTTGAGGGAGTTTTAATTATTATTTTTCAAATTAAAGGAGTGCTTATTCCCTCCCTTCCCTTGGGGTGGGGGGGACTTAGCTTTCTTTTCTGGCTGTTTGCTGAAATTCTTGGCTGTTAAAGTTTGGAGAGGGAGGGACATGAGTAGTTTTCACTTGGTCGGAAAGGGCAGAGCGTGCAAGAGGACGCTCTGGAAGGGGTTCCCTGCAATCCGCGCCCGGACGGTGGTGACGGTCCCCGGGGGACCGAAGTGAAGAGAAGCAGCGGCACTCAGGTAAGCGATTTTGATGTCAGAATTCGCGTTTAAACTAGAGCGTCCGCAGAGCCTTAGCACGGTGCCCCCAAGGCCGATGAGCCAAACCTGGAGGCTCCCCCTTTTGAGGCTGGGGACAAGCCCTATTGTCACAGGGCTGCTGTCACTGCATCCGTCAGCCCGGGGTGTCTCCTCCGCATCCTGACGTCCTCGCGACCACATCCAGCTCCTCCCGAGCCCCCGCGGTCCCGTCCCAACGCCGGGTAGGGCACGCGCAGGTAGTGACTCCAGGATCACTACCGCGGCGGCGCCTGGGAGGTGCTTCCCTCCAATAGTCTGCGAGCGATGTCGTCTTCATTCTGAGTAGCTTCCCAGGCAGTCGGTGGTCATTTTAAACTTCTGCAGCAATCAGTTTTAACTTTTATTTGAACGTCTGTAGCGGCTGAGGCGGGGGAAAAATTACTTCTTACTAAAAGCCACGCCGAGGGACGAGGAGCCAGCCCACTCCGCACTTCTCCACCTCACTGTCCCCGTCCCTGCTCTCCCTTCGTCTGCGGTCCTGGCTCCTTCCCCCTCCTGGAGCCGAGTCCCGGGGTGCCCTCCTGCCGGGGCCTGCACTGGGTCGGCGCTCACGTCGCCCCAGGCTCCGCTCCTCCTCCTGCTCCTCCTGGGAACCGCCAACTCCGTGCTCAACCAGAGCAGGCGTCCAGATCCGCCCGCGCCGCCCGAGGGCGCGCTCAGGGACACGCGCGCCCACGCGCACCCACGCGCACCTGGACGCGCGCGCACCCCCACGCGCCCCTGGACACGCGCGCCCCCGCCCCGCCCCCGGCGCGCACTCTCCGATCGTGAGTCGCGCGTCGGGGTGGCCGCCCTGCGCGGCGATTGGCGGGAGCCGGAGCCTCCCCGAGCCGGCGCCCACACCATGGGCTGAACCCGTCGGCGCCCCGGAGTCAGTGCGGCCGGCTGGGCGCGCACGGCCAGGCACGCGCGCGGGCACATGCGGGAGCGGACACGCGCGGACGCACACGTGCGGACACGCCTTCCCCCCGACGGCGGAGCTCGCTTCCCGGTAAGTCCAGTGCCCCCGGCGCCGGTGCCGCGCTGGCGGCTGCGGGGCCGGTGGCGGCGGGGGGCTGGCTCTTCCGACGGCGCCGGTCAGGTGGGGCGTGCGAAACCCGGGAGGGTCCCTGGAAAACGCGCGCCGTAGGAGACCCTCGGAGAGGAGCAGCCGCGCTGAAATCGGCCCGGGCCGGGAGAGCAAATCGCCGGAGCCTCAGCAAGAGGTTATTTGTTCTTGTCTGGAGTGGAAATCAGGGTTGAATTAAAGCCCACGCTTGGCTGAAAGTAGAGACCAGATGTGGGCTTGGCTGTTACTGCCCGGTTGGTCCAACGGCGCGTGGAATCGCCCTCCGACGGCGCCCCGGCCGCGCGCTCCTGAACCCACTACATCTCTTTCCTGGCCAGACTCTCAGCCTGTCTTTTCACCTTCTGACACCGCAACCTGCAGCTGTTGTGCTCACGGGCTTCCCGCGTTCCCCTTTAATTGGAAACCTGGCATGTTTAAAATGTAGAATGTCACTTTTTTAAAAATCAGCTAGTCTTTTTGGTTTCTCTCAGAAATCCATCTTCCACGTATCGCTGTTGTCTGTCGTATGGAGGTTTTTTTTACCAAAGGTACTGCATGGAGTTATGGTTAATATTTTTAAGCATGAGACTTAGGTCCTATTGTTACTAGCAGACCAAACCGCCCAGTAAAATGGGTAGACCATTTTAATGCAAATGCGGCTTTAGTACCACTTGTCCGTGATGTAACAATTTCCTTGGTCCTTTCAAAGAACATACTCATCTGCGCCGCAGATTTCACACTCGTCCTGTTTCTGTAGCTTCTGTGGTTCAGAAAACTTTGAGTGTGAGTTAAAAAGAAAAGTGCTTTTTATTCTTCCCAGGGTGACAGAACGTAAGGCACAGAGTGTATGCACCACGGGGACTATTTTTGAGTATTTTCGGTTCTCTCCAAGTAGTTTAGAGCCCTGAACCGGCCTCAGCTCTCCGTCACCTTATCACCAGGAGAACTGTCACATTCCTGGGCTTAACCCCTGCGCTGCCGGCGGCGGCCTCAGCAGACTCCTTCCTCAGCGGGGGACCGGGCAAGGGCAGTTACAGAAAACGCCACCAGATGAATTAACCACTGCGTGTCAGGGAGCGGATGCAGGAATCCCTACGGTTGAAATCACAGTTCTGGCGAAAACAGGATGAGCTATGCAAACTAGTGGTTAATAACTAAAGCTTTATAATTTCTAAAGAAAGGTTTTTACGAGCGCCACAAAACATCGCAAATGCTGCTTGCGGTTTGGTAATCCGAGCTCCAATTTGAGTCAATGACTTTGGGAAATTACAGCAAACTGGCGAATGGGTATTATGTCTTTTGAGTTATTTGTTTAAGAAAGTACAGTTCCAATTGCACTTCAAGTTTCAGTTTCTTCTCCTTTCTAACACTCTATTGTTACTTCATTTTATTTGTAAAAATCTGGGGTAGAATTGTGGTACATCATTTTACATATACTTGTGATTTCACGATGAGTTCTTGGCTATTTAATCCAATTTGCCTTCTCTAGGTAAACTTTTGAAAATTAGTGTTTAACATTGAATGGGTTTTGCAGTGGGGCTGCTTGTACGTGAGTATCTAAATATCTGCCCCCCACCCATCCCACTTCTGATGTTTTGTTTTGGTAGGTATTAAAGAAAAATCTTGTGGAACTTTTAACCTCATAAAATCAGATATTTTATTTATGGCAAGGGCTCAGGTCCCAGCAGAATGCCAACTATGTAAGTAAGATGTAAGCATCTCTGAAAGATGTCAGCATTGATTTTTAACTTACTATTCTAAAATGTTACGTATCGTGCCTATATGGATAGGTAATAAAGAACTTTAAACATTTTCCCTAAATTTAGTATTAGCTCTGTTTTTTTTCTTGTTACCTCTCCTTAAACAACAACAACAAAACGATAAAAGGGGATTTATTTCTTCACCAGACAGAGGAGTGAATGCTGCTAAAGTCTTTTCCGGTTTCCCAGTGGAAACCGATAGCAGGTTGGTCGGTCACCGGATCCGGGTGGTGAGGAGACGCTGTCGTGTTGAATGAATCTCAGTGCCGCCAGCTGTTTCGGGGACCCCCACTCAGGAGGCGCTGGCACAGAGACACCCACCCGTCTCGAATGCGACTCAGGGAGCCTGTGAAGCCAGATGCGGTCAAGTAGCTGACATCAGAAATAAGTCATTGTGAGCAGAATCCCAGCTTTTTGAGGCCGAGAGGCAGTTCTCGGTTTAACTTGGGGGTTGATCGTTCTAAAGGCACGTCTCTTTGGTCACCTCCCGGCTGCATCACCCTCTGCTTCCCAGGCAGGCTGTCACAGTGAGCGGGGACTGCCGAGGGGTCTGACTTTCTTCTCCCCGTGTGCGAGGACACTTTGGGCAGGCATTCCCGGGCGATGCAGTCCTTCCAACACAGCCTTGCTTATGATCTACACCTTGACCTTGAAAGTCTGAAACCCTTTGGAGTAGCTTTTGACAAAGAGACAAGCTGGCACAACGGAGATGTTTAAATATTTTGGACACAATTTCAGATAAATTTGATCTTCCTGTCTGTGACAGCGTGAGCTGGAGGTGCAGGGAAACTTTGAAAGTCGTGGCAGTGATGGGTGTTGATGCAGGAGGTCTGTGTTGTTGATGGTCATGATGGCATTCTTGTTGGCCCTTCTTTGCCCCCTCAGGGGGCTTATTAGCAGTTAGTTAATGAGCTGTACGTAATGCATGGTCACGCTACATCTTCTCACTCTTAGTGATTCAAAGCAGTCATTCTGCAGGGCAGCAGGAATTTCTAGGGGTGAGACTAGCATCTGAACCCGTTTTTTCCAAATAGCCAGGGGTAAAAATCTCCCCCCTTTTAACGTTACCTTTTATGTTACACATTTTGGTATTTAAGAGACAGAGGATTTGATGCTTCGTGTTTGCGACGGCGCAGATCTAGGGGAGGTGGCGACGGCGGGTGATCTAAAATTACTTCGCTAAATTTAAGTGTAAGTGAAACGCAGACAGCGGCGAGGAACTAAAGGGTGTGCTCAGAAGGCAGCGCTGCGCCTGAGTCCCGGGTTTCAGCTCACTTCCCAGGCCTTCTGTTTTTACAGTGGCGCGTCAGGGTCTGGAAGACCCCGACCGTGCATGGGACACAGTAGTGATGTAACAGCGTGAGCGAGGGGCCCACTCACCTGGACTCGGTGCTTGTTCAGACGTGTGTGCCAAGGGACTTCGGTTGTGGGACTTCTTCCTGCTTGAAAACGACTACGTATGAAGGCCGAACTATTCTTACCATATGTAAAAATAGGCCTTCTGAATGAATGTGTCACGTTTAATTCGTAGCTCTGGAGAACCAGATGCGAGACCTGGTCTAGGACAAGCCCTTAGCCTGTCTAAAGGTTTTTAAAACGTAGGCCTGCAGCTGCCTCTGTTTGAGTCCCGGCCTGTGACTGGAATGGGTTTGGTGGGAGCGAGACCCTCACACAGGCTGATTCTTACATGAGATCCCTTTTACGAGTGATACTGATGTTGTTCCGATAGCCGTGCCCCCACCCCCTCTGGAGAACACACCCCAGGGGGAGAAAAACCTCCGTCCAATGAGCAGGGGAGAACACGGGGCCATCTGCGGTGACTAAGAAGCCGTACAAACTGGAAACCGTTTTTTTTCTCTTGACGAGGGGCTGGTGTGGCAGCGGTTCCCAAGTCTTCATTTAAAGGTGGAGAAGTGTGTTTGCGCCTCGGTCTGACCGCAGGGGGGCCGGGGTGGGGGCCGAGCCCTGTAGGGTGATGTACTGCCGTTGTCTCATTCCATTAAGCCAGTGATTTTCACCCTTTTCCGTCTCGTGGCAGCACACCTAAACTGGTTGCTCAAATTCTGCGGCAGGCCACAAAACGTATCTTTGCTGATCTGACAAAAAAAAAAAAAGGTGTGACTTTGATGCACTTACACGGGGTGACTGCTGTGGTGTTGGCCGCTGGCTTTGGTCATCCGACAATCTAAGGGGAAGGGGCCCCAGATTCTGTAGTCGGGCGCTGCATGTTTTAGAAATTCTTGCGGCACGCCAGCGGGCCTGCTGTGGCACACCGGTTGAAAATCCCTGCGTTAAGTGATTCGCCATTCTGGGCGGGGAAGTTCATTTTCTCTGCGGCGGAGTAGACATGTGGGTTATGGATTCTCGGGGCTTAGTAACCAGGTTCAAGTTGCAAAGGAAAAGTCTGAATCGGATCATGCCCCTTCGCACTGGGTGGGGAGGTGCGTGTGGCCGCACTGAGGACATGCTGGGGGGCGTGCGTTCATCGCTGACCTGGTGGAAATGGATTAGTGGGCGCTGCTTGCTTTTCTGGGGGAGCTAATGAGGACACCAGGCTTGGGACTGTTCGCTGCAGCAGGAGGAATCTGGGCCTTTACTCTGTCTGTTTACTGCCCATCGCCTCTGTCTAACAGTTGATTGGGATTGGCCGTGGGAAAAGTGCTCTTCCTTCCACCCTCCCTGTGTCTCAGATGCTTGGACTCTGCCCGACGCTGGAGTGAATGGGGACCTCAGGCCTCTCAGAAGGGATGGCAGGAAGCGGCTCTGAGGAGCCTGGTGGGGAAGGGAGAGAGGCTCCCCCTGCATCACAGAGTCAGGAAGGTAAAGCTTCGACCCAGGAGCGACGAAGGTGCCTTTCAGGATGCTTACGTGGACACGCATGCATCTGAGCAGAACGCAAATGATAACCGCAGGAGGAAAAGGAAATGTTAGGAAATGCTAACCACTCACACCCACAACCTCAACATAAACCTTTGACGTTAAAGGCATTAGAAACCTGAAGTTTCTTCTGCTGGGAAACGCGGTGAAGTCGTGTAGCAAAGGGGCCGATGGCTGGCGTAGGAACACTCTGACGAATCTCTCGTGTGGAAAGGGGGCTCGCTGACACTGCAGCCCGTGCCCGGGGCGGCTGGGGGGGGCCCTCACTCCTCAGAACCGCAGCTCGTCCGGTGCAGGGCTGGCTCTCTCAGCTGTGCCCACACAGCAGCGAGGTGACAGAGTACGCAGGAGGAGGGGGACTATTTGCTGCTTCAGTATCAGAAAGTACTTTCTGGTGGGTGTGACCCTGGCCGCACTTCATGACCGAGTCCTAAACAGAAGGAACGACAACATGGATCAAAATCCCGGGAACCGGGCAGGTCTTTTCTGCAGAAGGCGTTTGGGTCCGCATATTACCAGCACTTATTCCCGTTTCTGCACCCCCCGGCCGCCCTCCGAAGCCACTACTGTGGAAGCAGGAGAAGAGATCTCTGATGCCTGCTTTCGTCACAGCGAGAGGACTTTGCAGCAGGCCTTGTGTCCGTCCTGCAGTGCCTTGTCATCATACGTCCTGAGGAAATTTGATTCGTCTTTGCAGTTTCCTAAGACTTGGAAATATAGGTGATTAACCAGAATGTCCCCCAAGAGCAATTTCTCCTAAGTTCTTCATCCCCAGGCTGCAAAACGGTCTATAAAATGACCCCATAAGTACATTGACCCCCACGGTAAACTAACTTCCAGGAGGCAAAGAAGGGGGTTCATTTATGTGCGTATTACGATCCCATTTACAACTACATTTAGCATCAGCATAATGTTTTCTTTGCAAAAATTAAGCATTCAGTCATGTTCGATTTTCTTTATTCATTTTAAGCAACCTGGAAACACACTTCTCAGTCAAAATGTATTGATCGCCTATTAAATCAGGGCACTGTCCTAAAGGAGAGATGGGGGGCATGGGTGAATCAGAGACTGTTCCAGGGGTGTCCAGCCTGCACCCCAAGGGCCACACGCGGCCCAACACAAGAAAAATTGTAAGTTTTCTTAAAACACGAGATTTTTTTCTGTGATTACATATTACAATGTATTTAATGTGTGGCCCAAGACAATTCTTCTAGTGTGGCCCAGAGGTGCCAAAAGGTTGGACACCCCCTTGGGTGCTGGCCCTATCTAGAAATTAGTAAAACAACTGCAAATTTAGTGGGAAAAAGCCAGAACATTTCAGTGTGTTCTTGCCTATCCACCCGCCTGAGGTATTCATTTAGTGACAACCTGTGAACAAAGCCACAGCCCTTTTTCCCTCCAAAGAACCAAAAGCATGTTCTCTGAACATAGCGTCTTTGGGATACAAATACCCACAGGTGGTGGTTCGTGCAGAACGAGGGGCATGTCTGGGACTTCTGGGAGTCCCTAAGGGGCCAAGGCTGGTCTCCGGGCAGATTTAACCCGGGCTGTGCAAGTTCCGGACTCCAGCCGAGGGGGCCGTTCAGGGTCATGGAAAGGCAGGTGCGAGGAAGAGAGACCGGAGAGTGCGAACGGTGTGGGGAGGGACAAGCTGCCCTTTCAGCCCATGTCCCTGTCTTACAGTCCGTGCCAGACACTGTGCAGGGCGCCGTGGGCACGGGGAGGACTCCGGCCATGCCTTCAGGGGGTGGAACTATAGGAAGGGAGCGCGTGCACGTGCCCGGGGACCTAGAAAGGGGACGGACGCTTGTGTCCCGGAACACAGAACGGCGGGGCGTGCATGGGCCATGCTCTGTAAAGAGGGGTGAAGGCATGTTCCATGAAATTAAGAAAGTGGGTGAGTGCATATTCTAACCCAAGTGGCACATTCAGCAGGGCCACCGGCTTGGGCCAGGCCAGTGTGCCGGCGAGCCAGGGCCCAGCACTGTCCAGTGATGGAGGCAGTGCGCCCACACCGAGTGCTCCGTGTGCTGCGTGCGTGGAGGCCCGTGGCGGGGCCCCGGCCACGCCATGCACGGGGCTCGCTGCGGGGCCGCTGCTGGGTGAGCGCGTCATCCCACCACACCGGCCCTCCAGTCTCAGTGACTCGTGGGAGGACTTTGCTTTCACTCTCAGCATCAGCAGCCGTGGAGCGTTTGGGTGGCCGGCACCACCGGGGCCTCTGCGTGCTCAGTTCCAGTTTATGTTCTTGCCCTTGTTTCTCCCTCCCCCGTCCTTTCTTATTTATTGTGCATCTACTCCTGAATTTTTTAAAAAATGCTTGTTACACGGCATATATCCCTGTCAATCTCTTCGCATCCTGTTTTGGAACAAGGCAGAGTAGAGATAAAATCGTCCATCTCACAAGAATCGTAGAATCAAAAAGCGACAGGAGCCGGACTGCAGGCGGAGCAGGAAGTGCTTCCCAAAGGGCAGGGAGGCGCGGGAGCTGCGCCGTTGTGTGTGTGTGTGTGTGTGTGTGTGTGTGTCGGGCAGGCGTGGGCAGGCTGCGGGCAGGAGGGCGGGAGGTGCTCCTTGGGGCCTGCGCCCCGGGCTGCAGGGCCTGCCCAGCCTCCCCGGGTTTCCGAGGGACTGATCTAGATGCCAGTTTCCATAACCCAAGTGTGAAGTTCAACGTAATCTTGCAAAGGGGACGGGAGAGTGTAATGTTCGGAGGGCGGAAACTGACCTTGACCTCACCAGGTGGCGCAGGCAAGGGTCGGCGTCACCAGGGGTCAGCCTCACCGCAGCTCTTCAAAGACGGTGCCCCAATTGCCCCCATTGTCCAGAAGAGCAACGTGAGGCTCAGAGCACGAGGCCAGGGTCCCACGGAGAGTGAGAGCCAGAGTAGCACTGACACCCCGGGCCGCCGACTCGGAAATCCCTGCCTCGGCTCTGCTGCCTGGAGTCGTCTCAGTCAGAGCGGAGGGTCCACTTCACGGATGCGACAGGTGACAAGGAGGAAGCAGGGTGACACAGAGGCTCAGCAAAGGAAATGGAATGACAAGTCACATGCATAGCTTAAAATTTTCTAGTAGCCGCATTAGAGAAGGAAACAGGTGAAGTTAATTTTAATAATCTATTCCATTGTAACGCATGTCCAAAACATTATCACTTCAAATGCAATTAACATAAAACATTGATGAAATATTTTACATGATTTTTTTTCTGTATGGAAGCTTTGAGATCCAGGTGTGCTTCCCACTGACAGCACATTTCGAGTGCTCAGTAGCAGCCTGTACAGTCAGCTTCAGACCGTTTCTCAGAAGAGTTCAGATTGAGTAGAGTTAGTAAGCACTGTGTCTGCTCTATAGCTCCAGGGGCCACGTCGCTCCGATATCATTTTGGGACCAGATGCGGTAGCATTAAAAAGTAGGAGCCAGCACCGTATGTCCAGTCCTGAAACGGCAGTTTTCCTGTTGGAGGGAGGGCATATGTGTATATACCATTTCCTGTTGACTCACCTCTTGCTTTTAAAAAGGGTGAAACATTCACAGTTCCCTGAGCGAGAAATTTGTTTTCAGTCCAGTGCCTGCTCTGCAGCCAGCGCCTCTCTGCGCTTCCTCATGGATGGTTTGTGCTCACTGTCACTGGTGCATCGTGAGGGGGTTCCACTCTCTCTGTTCTCGTTCATTTTGCCCCGTGGGCAGTGCTTACTGTAAAAAAAAAGAAAAAAGAAAACTTAAACAAAATAAAACTGTGCTAAACAAAATATGCGTGGCTTTCCTCAACTCTAATGGCCGTATCAAATTTAACAGCTAATTCGGCGCAGTTATTGGTAACCAAACATGGAAGGACAAAGAATACTGTCATTTATTTATTTTTTTAAACCCCCCAAACCTCAGAACTGACGGAAGGGGCTGTGTGTTCAGGCTCTACCCGTCCACGTGTCTGGTTGTAGGCCCTCGGGGACGAGCAGAAAAGCGAGAATGTTTATCTTGCGCGTGGCGGGTTCTGCCGCACTGAGGCTGCGTTTTGCAGGCCAGCCCCTTTCCGTCCTCCCCGGAGTGCGGGTCACCAGGTGTGGCCCTTGCCGGGGTACCCGAGGGTCTGCTCCGAGGCCTGCTGCGTCCCGCTCCCCTCCTCTCTCACGGGAGAACAAATTTAATTTAAAGTCTAAATTGTGTTTGAGAAATCTGAAGCACATTAAGACCCCTTAAATAATTCACTTGGGGTTACGTGCGGTGAACATGTGTAAATATGAGAACGTGACGGGCAAGCGGTCTACACGCAGAGTGAATCCGAGACCACGCTGATGGGAGCCACGTGTGCCTGCACTCCGGGAGGGGAGGCCGAGCCATTCATTGCTGGCAGCAGCCGGCGGGGCCCGAGGCTGGCCCCGCGGCTCGTCGGGGGAGGTCAGGGTCCAGCTGCTTCTGCACGGGGTCCTTACGATGTGCAGCGTGGTTGAGGAGGACCTTGGAGACAAACTGCCAGTGTGGAGCGGTCAGCCGGTGGGCACGGTGCTGGGACAGCGGAGGGGACAGGAACCCAGGGGGGGCTGCCCGCCTCAGCCGCCCCATGCATTCCCCACCAGCTTCTCCGTCTGGCGTTGGCAAGCGTGAAAGGGCCAAAGTGTGCTTCTGGAAGCTGCTCTGCTTCGCCAGGCTGGTAGAGGCCTTTCCCCTTCGGGCTAAACAACTGTCGTGCTTCGGGGATGGATGGGTGGACTGAGCCCCAGGACAAGCCACACACAGCCGGTGGGAAGTGTCCTCGCCCAGAGGAATCTGAGCGTTGCTGCGTGTTTCTCTCTCCTCCCGATGCCCGAATTCCCCCGCCTCGCTTGCTGCCACTGAGTCCCTTCCCCCTGCTTCCCTGGGCTCACTTGCTCCCACGCAGGGCTTTCAGA
Source organism: Phyllostomus discolor (assembly GCF_004126475.2). Lineage (NCBI taxonomy): Eukaryota > Metazoa > Chordata > Mammalia > Chiroptera > Phyllostomidae > Phyllostomus > Phyllostomus discolor. Next base: position 5,625,449 of record NC_040904.2, on the reverse strand, counting down.
TGTCGGTGGCAGAGAAGTTCCACCCGCGGTAAGGCCCACGAGGGGCTCGAAGAAACAAGCCCGCGCGTCTAATGAAATCAGGCTGCAGGTCTGAAGCGATGCTGGAGGAGCCCCGCCCTCGCTTTCTCTCCTGTGTCTGGTTTTCATGGAAATTTGTGTCTGGGAATGAGGGGAATCGGAGTGGATTTGCTGCAGGCAGGTGCCTGCGTTCTCTGGCGCTGGCCGTCGGGAGTGAGGTCCAGGGGCGCCTTAGGAGGTTCGGCGCGCACCATGCAATCTTTATAAAGCAGTGGGGATCTTCTCTGACTTCCTGGGGTTTGAAAGTTATTCATACGTCTGCCCCAGCCTGGGATTTTGAGGACAGAAAGCAGGCTCTGCTTACTGTTCCTGCTCTCTGCGTCCACCCTTTGAAGTTGTGGCAAAGTGGCTGCTGTATTCTCTGGTGCTGGCGTGTGCAGCCTCTGGGGTTGTGGGTTAAATGGTCCCCTTTATCCTGCAAGGGCGCAGCACGGTGGCCCTGTTGGGAACACAGGCTTCCTCTCCGCAAGGTTGGGAATTGATTGGGGCTCAACCCAGACTAAAGGAGTGCAGGGGAGGCCCAGGAGGACTGGCGTCTGCACTGGCGGAGGAAGCAAGGTTACATACACGCTGTGTTTCAGTCTCTGCAACACGCCCGTGAAAATGAGAGTTGCAGATCCTCTGTGTAAGACTGTATGGCCTTCTTCGGGGAATAAGCCTCCTTTTTGGAATAAGTGAGCTTCGAAATAGACTAGTGAGAGGCAAGGATGGTTTGCCACTTTGGATACTTACTGTGGGATGGAGAGCTGTCCCGAGAGAACTCTTTCCCTGGGAGACGTGTAAAACCCAGCTGTTTTCCAGTTCAGTGCAGTCACCTATCTGCTTCATCTGCGTCGGAGTATGAGCTCTTTGTTTCTTTCCTTTTTTAAGGTTTTTTTTGTTTGTTTGTTTGTTTCTTGTGCTCAACACCCGTTGGCTTTTAAAACAAGCGGTGGCGTGTATGTGAATTGTTGGTTAAGGAGTAACTAGTGTAGTGTGGTTCTTTGAATTCTCAGCTCACAGAAACGATCATGGGGCCATCCGAAAGAGACCAGGGCAGATTCAGACTTTGTGACTCACCCGTCCCCGAGGCGTTGGTGACAAACCCAACGAGCGATCACGGTATTTGGTGATGCAGTGACTCTCGGCTTAAATGAGTGTGTTTTACACCCCTTTCCGTGGCCACGCCCCTAAGGAGTCTTTTCAGAGAGTTTTTTCCTGGTTCCACCTCCCCGCACGTGAACCTTTAATACCACAGGAGAGTGTGTATCTGTTCAGGTATTTCACATTATACACACACGTATGTATACCGACATTTAGGTAAGCCTGGGCTTTACCCGGAAGAAAAAGAGACTTTTTCTCGTCCTCCAAGAAGTGAGTCAGCCTCCTTGGGAACGCACCACTTCCATGCGCCATGCCAGCGCTGACCTTGGGGAAGGCTGTGTTTCAGAGAGAAGACGGCAGGTGCCAGGACCGGATGTCAGGAAGGCTCGGAGGAGGGGAGGAGGAAGTCCAGGTGAACTCTAGGTGTGAAGGCCAGGGCCCTGCGTGCTGACCGTCGTGCAGAGCGTGGCCTGGGCTCTGACAGTGACAAAAGGGATAGGCCACCGGGCCGCCTGTGCGTCTCTCGGGGGACACCACGCATGTGTGGAAGGGCTGACCGCACACTCTTCGCTGGACGGACGGTGCCGGGGAACTTCTCAGGCTTCGTGTGCACATGAAGCTCAGGTGGTCTGTGGGAAGACCCCAGCAGAAAACATGCATCCCCACGCAAGGGGCAGCGTGCCCCTGGCGTGGGCGCAGCTGGAAAGGCGGCGTCTACCCCTGGTCCTGGGTGTACGCGGGCCCGTCCCGTGGCTGCTTTAGCCGCAGCTGGACCCCATCGAGGCTCATGTTTCCCCCTCCAGTAAAAATGGAAATACAGGAAAAAAATAAACAACCCCAGAAAGACACGCCGAGCTTCAACCCGAAATCAGCCAGGAGAGAAAAACACTTGGGCCGGCGTCAAGAGAAACACAGCGGCGCCAGCACCACGCTTTATGAAAATGGCCATTGAGTAGTATTTCCATGAAAAGGCAACTGACTCACAGCCCGGGGGTGAGCGTCTGTGAGGCAGAGTCTGGGCCGCCCGCCCACGCCCTGGCCGCGGCGGCAGCTGCCTTGCACTCGTTACTAGAAGTGACCCAGTGAGACTGGGAACAGGGGAAAAGCACGCCAGGCTCTGAGACGGGGAGGGAGCGAGGTGGGCCGTGACACTGGAGCCACGTGGGTGGAGGGGATCCGACCCTGGGTGGGGGTCTCCCCTCGTCGTCAGCAGCCCCACCAGATCCTCCAGTGCTCCACGTGCCGGACGGGATGGCCTGACATCCAGAAAGAGAGTCAAATGACAAATCGCGCTGCTGTGAGTGCCAAAGACAGAAGGTGACGTTTTACTTTAAAGGCTTCCCCTCTGGCTGATGCTGTGGGAGGTGGTACGGTAGTGTGGAGGGGGATGGAGACCCCAGTTTCCCTCCCGCCTTTCTCAGTACTTCTGGCTGGGTAACAATCAAAGTAGCGTGGGGAAGAGTTAGCAGGAGGAAACCTCTGACACTTAGGAGGGAGGCACACGTGGGGGTGCCCCAGGAATAGGAGGCCCAGAGATGCCCTGGACAGTTTTGGATGAAGGCGAGGGAGGCGCGAGCCTGGGATTTCGAAGGGAAAGCAGGTGACTGACTTACTGGTAGACAAGAAGGGACAAACCCGAAGTCAACACATTCTCGTGCCCCGCCCAGAAGTGGTGGGGACCGAGGTGGGGGCCAGCCAACAGCCCTGCCGGATGTCTCGCGTCTGCCACGTTTCGTTTATGTGGCGGTGCTCAGCTGACGCCCCCTCCCTTGGAGCAGGTTCCTCTGTCTGAACTCTTTCAGGCAGGTAAAGGGGGAGGGTCGAAGGTGCTTTAGGAGTCGTTTGTTTCTTAAAAACCAGCGTACACCATCAGTACCCCAAAAGGCATGCTTTGGGGCGGCCAGATGGGTGTCCTTCGCAGCTTCTTTCTGGACCGTCACAAGGGCGTTGACTTCGCTCTGAGGTGGCCGGTCCGAGGGGTGACCTGGCCCTGAGCATCTCTGAGCCCCGGCCGCAGAGCCCTCCCCCGCCACTGCACGTGCCCAGTGTTTGGCAGGTAGAAGGCGCCTTTAAAACATTGTAGATTTCAGTGAATGTATCGGAGTGACATGGGTCAATGAAATTACGTAGGTTTCAGGGGTACAGTTCTATATTATATCATCTGTAGATTGTACTGTGTGTTTACCACCCCAAGTCAAGTCTCCTTCCGTCACCCTCTTTGCCGTGTTCTGCCTCCCGCCGCCCCCATCCCTCCGGTACTCACCACACTGTTGTCTGTGTCTGAGTGGTTCTCTTGTTTTTGCTTCTTCCCTCCACCTTTTCCACAGTGCCCCCAGACCCCCTCCCCTCTGACAGCCGTCAGCCTGTTTTGTGTATCTGTGAGTGTGCCTCTCTTTTGCCTGTTAGTTCAGTGTGTTCATTAGATTCCACATGTAGGTGAAGTCGTATGGTATTTATCTTTCTCTGGCTGACTCATTTCACTTAATAGGCCCATTTGCAACGAGATTTCCTTTTTCACAGCCCAGTAGTGTTCCATTGTGCGGATGTACCACAGCTTTTTTATCCACTCAACTGCCGATGGGCACTTGGGCCACTTCCAAATTGTGACTATTGTAAATAACGCTGCGGTGAATGTAGGGGTGCATGTATTCTTTTGAATTAGTGTTTTGGGTTTCTTTGGATAAATTTCCAGAAGTGGAATGGCTGGGTCATAAGGCAGTTCCATTTTTAATTTTTTTAGGTATCTCTGTACTGTTTTCCACAGTGGCTGCACCAGCCTGCATTCCCACCAACAGTGCACAAGGGTTCCCCTTTCTCCATCCACATCTTTGCCAATGCTTGTTATTTGTTGATTTATTTGGGGTAGCCATGTGGCTTTAATTTGCATTTCTCTGATGATTAGTGAGGTTAAGCATCTTTTTGTATGTCTATTGGCCATCTGTGTGTCCTCTTTGGAGAAGTGTCTGCTTGGGTCCTTCGTCCATTTTTAAATTCAATTGTTTGGGTTTTTTGTGGTGTTGAGTTATATAAGTCCTTTATAAATTTTGGGAATCAGCCCCTTACCATCTATATCATCAAAGAATATGTTCTTCCATTCAGTGCCATTGTCTTTTCGGTTTGTGGATGGTTTCCTTTGCTGTGCAAAACCTTTTAGTTTGATGTAGTCCCATTTGTTTATTTTTTTGTTTTCCTTGCCCAAGGCAACATTTCAGAAAGAAATACTGCTATGAGAAATGTCTGAAATTTTACTGCCTATGTTTTCTTCTAGTTTTTTTATGGTTTTGAGTTCATTCTTGTGTATGGTGTGTGAAGGTGATCTAGTTTCATTTTTTTTGCATGTATCTGTCCGATTTTCCCAGTACCAGTTATTGAATATGGTATCTCTACCCTTTTATATGTTCTTGCTTCTTTTGTCAAATATTAATTGACCATAAAGGCATGGATTTATTTCTGAGGCCTCTATTCTATTCCATTGATCTATGGAATTCTGTCTTTATACCAGTACCAGGCTGTTTTGATTATTATGGTGTTGCAATATAGTTTGATGTTAGGTAGTGTGATATCTCCAACTTTGTTCTTTCTTCTCAAGATTGCTGTGGATATTTGGAGTTGTTTTTGGCTCCATATAAACTTTTGAAATATTTGTTCTAAATCTGTGAAATATGTCATTAGCATTTTAATAGGTATTGCATTGAATCTATAGATTGCTTTGGGAAGTACGAACATTTCGACGATGTTAATTCTTCTAGTCCGTGAACATGGTATATGCTTCGATTTATTTGTATCTTCCTCAGTTTCTTTCTTCAGTGTCTTATAATTTTTTGAGTTAGATGTTTTTATACAATTTTTAAATAGGATTGTTTTTCTTAGTTTTTTCTTGTGATAGTTTATTATCGGTACATAAAAATGCAACTGCTTTCTGGATATTTATTTCGTGCCTTGCTACATTACTGAATTCATTTATCAGTTCCAGTGATTTTTTTTGGTGTAATCTTTAGGGATCTCTATTTACAGTATTAGTGTCATATCATCTACCAATAATGACAGTTTTCCTTCTTCCTTTCTTTTTTTTTGATTTTTTAAAAAAAATTTTTGTTTTAATTGTTGTTCAAGTACTTCTTCCTTTCTAATTTGGCAGAAAGGCACATTTTCATTGCTTTTTTCAGTTGTTGGCATTTTAAGAGGCACTTTAAGCAAATAACGTGTAGTTAGGAGAGCTCTCTCTTCAAACTTTTCCCTTCCTCTCTGCAAGTTGCCTCTGGGTGATCTCTTCGGGATGCACGTTGGGTGGAGTCAGGTGACCCACGGTCAGCACTTTGAACGCCAGGCAGGGGGACTGACCGAGTGCTGTGTCACCATCACGTGGAGCACAGAGCCGGACGTCTGTGAGCGCTTGCCCTACAAAATCTCCAACGACAGCTCTTCAGACCACGGCTGCTCTCGCAGTGGGTGCCATAGCAGCGACTCCACGTGGTTACCTTCCTGTTCTGGTCATCGGGGTCAGATTGGGTCACACACCACGGCGTCTGCTTTAACACTTACTTGCACTAAGTTTACGTGTGTTACAAGCTCTGTACTTCTGCAAGAGTTGGTACTTATGTTGCTCTTCCTTTTCTGGGAATTTCTGTTGAACTTCATAATTCGGACTGTTGACCGAAAACAGTCTGGGAATCTAGGAAACGTTAACGATCTTGACCAACCGGGGGCAATGTTGTCAAGGAGTCCATGCCTGTCCCCAGCAAAAGCACATACTGTTTTGGCTACTTCCGAGTTGTTTCACTGCTTCGCTCAGTTTTACTGGTTATGATTTTTGAGTGTCATTTCCCCCCAAATTTTTTAATATAGGTGAGCTATTGCATATATTATGCAGGGAGGGGCAAAAACAGGTTTACAGTTGTTTGTAATGAAAATAGTACAATAATTAATAAATAGTACCAGAATAAACTGTTTCACATTTTCACAGCTATAAACCTACATTTGTCTCGGCTCTGTATATATAATCTATTACACAGATTACAGTATTTATTTTTTATTTATTTATTTTAAAGATTATATTTATTTATTTTTAGAGAGGGAAGGGAGGGAGAAAGAGAGAGAGAGAGAGAAACATCAATGTGCGGTTGCTGGGGGCTGTGGCCTGCAACCCAGGCATGTGCCCTGACTGGGAATCGAGCCTGTGATGCTTTGGTTTGCAGCCCGCGCTCAATCCACAGAGCTATACCAGCCAGGGCAAGATTACAGTATTTATAATACTGCTGGAAATAGTTATGATCACCTCATCACTAGAACCTGGAATTTAGGATCAGTGTCTCTTCCTCAGATAACTTACACAGTCAAAGACGCCCAGGTAGAACCCCCGTCCTTCTGAACTTCACCCTCGGCTGACGAGGCAGGTAGAAGAAGACCATGTTATAGGCTGATCCCCTCGTATGGACTGCCGCGAGTTATATGCTGACCCCTCGTATAGACCGTGCACCTGCAGTCCACCTGCGGGAAGGCTGCAGGGCGCCCCAAAGCCACACCTACGCAGACGCCTTCCCAGACAAGAGGGGCCCAGCAAAAGTGCTCATCTTAGGAAAGTTGAAATCTTCTCTGAGAACATGTCTTCAAGAGAAAGGTGTCTCCCCATCTTGTTATAATACATGCAGGCTTCTTTTGTAGGGGTTTTCTACTTAGAATACTGTCGGGTCAGTTGGCAGACAGAATGCCACTCTGGTCAGTAGCCACATTTTTGGCTGGAGTCAGACGCCAGACACCAGACACTGTCCCCAATTTGCTGGCATGGCCTCCGTTCAGGCGGGCGTCATCTCCGTAGTGGATCCGGGGGTGCCCCCTCAGACGGGAGAGAGGGTGGCTGGAAAGACCCTTCCAGGGAAGAAGACCAGCTCCACTAACATTGGTTGGGAGGGTGGGAGGGAAAGGGACGTGGGTGCGTGGAAGGGACAGGTCCCTTGGGACCCTGGCTCTCCACGGCTCTGGTAGGAGATCAGCAGTTTCTGTGGACACGCAGCTGTGAGTCACCCCCTGCAGAGGATGGAGAGTTTGTCACCCTGACCCACGTCACCAGTGGACATACCCCTCAAGCCCTTTGCTCTTTCTTTTCTCATGTTTACTTGAAATCTCTCTAAACACCTGGAGGCCACGTAAAACCATAATTTAATTACTCTGTGCATTGACCAAAAATGGTACTGGAAAACATTTCAGATGATCTTGCCAGCCCTGAAAATCGCAACACGCAGGTGCATACTGATCCATTTGTCTGGGAGAGCTCCCCAGGGACAAAGGGGTGGCTCTCCTACTTGCCTTGTTTTTAGGCACATGTTGAATCCAAATGCACAGTTTGATTGGTCCAAATAGCACTGTCCCGATTGGTCAGAATTGCGTGCTCTGATTGGTCATTGTGGAGCTGCTCTGATTGGCCAGTAAAGATGTAAACGAGGCTATAACTGTAGAGTTCAAATTAGATGGGGCAGGCGGCAGCCCACTGGTCTAACTACCATTCCAGAAACTTACTGACAAGGGCCGGCTCAGATGCGGAGACTCAGTGTGGGAGGCGGGCAGCTCCATCTGCGGGTTCTCCCTGAAATGCAGCCTATGTGAGGGGCCACCCCTAAACAGAGACTGCTAGCCTCTGGCTGTAAATTTGGGGCCAGGTATCAGTGAGGAGTCCTTTTTGGCAGGTATATATTCCGTATCAGAGTCAACACGTCATGGCTGAGTCGAATGTCCCTCCGACCTTTGAGTGTTGTCCTCGTGGTTTGGGGTGTCGGAGGTGACTGTGCGGAAGGGGTGCTTTTGTTCTCCAGAACACATGACTTTCCGTGGGTCCTCTGAAGACCCCTTCTGGCGGAGGAAACCACTTTGCCTCTTGAATAAGAAGACCGGGGTCAGCCCTGGCTGGCGTAGCTCAGTGGATTGAGCTCGGGCTGAGAACCAAAGCGTCACAGGTTCGATTCCCAGTCAGGGTACATGCCTAGGTTGCAGGCCACGGCCCCCAGCAACTGCACATTGATGTTTCTCTCTCTCTCTCTCTCTTTCTCCCTCCCTTCCCTCTCTAAAAAAAAAAAAAAGAGAGAGACCAGGGTCTGCATGGCTCTGGCACGTGTCGAGGCTAGAAGGTGGAAGAGCTGGGTCCTCGCTCTGTCCCTGGCATGCTCTCGTCCCCACGGGCTGCAGGGCAGGTTCACTGAGTGCATGCAGGCCCCCTCAGATGTCTAGAAGATGTTTTCATTTCCTGGCTGCAGGTTTTAGTCCTGAGACTACCAATTAAACCGTCCCGTGAATCCTCCGTGGCAGGGAGCAGCGCCTAATTTTAGATTTCCTGCTCGCTCCAGTGTCCCGGTGGCCACTAGCTGGGGAGAGGCTGGGCCCGGGGAAGCAGATGCCATTGGGCTGTGCTGCGTGCGAAAGCCCCGTGCTCACGGATTTGGGGTTGGTCTCAATCCCCTCCCTCATGTTAAGTTTCAAATCCTTCTGAAGATAACCATTTAGAAGTTTGCAGCTTACTCGGTCCTTTCTGGTGGATGGCTTTGAGACAAAACCTAGGGGAAGGGGGCACTGGGTGAGGAGCGGGCATCAGGGTGGGGACCGTGGAGGAAGCCGATGGCGCTTCTGCCGTCTGTGCTGGGAACACAGGGGCCACGCCCTCCGGGTGTTTCCTGCTCCAGGGTCCGCTGGAACTCAGCCCCTTCCTCCCGCTGGGAAAACACATCCTTGTCCTGCATGTCCGTTCGCGTCCGTTCTCCCTCTGTCTCCCCCCACGAGCGCCCACCGGTGGTGCTGCACGGCACAGGGGCTGGGCACAGTGCTGGGGACATTCTCGTGGCCGCAGAGCCAGTCTCTGGTTTTCTGATATGGTTCCAGTAACCACCCCGCCCGCACCCCGTCCTGCAGACATTTGTGAGGGGGCGTTCCCAGGGCCAGTGGGTGTGCCAGAGTTGGAAGGACAGCCTGGGTTTGCAACTTCGCTACCTTCGAAGGAAAGACGAAACTCCTGGGAAAGCCGGTCACCCTGAAGAGACTTGGCGGGCAGCGCGGGCCCTGGAAAGCTGCCGGTGAGTGTCTGGGTGTGTCCGTGTGTGCGGATTTATGGGTCGGAGCGTGGGCGGGGTGTGAGCTGAAGTCTATACGCACAGCGTTAAAATGCTTACAACCCACAAGCGACGGGCTGAAGCCTTTTTGAACTTTAGAAGGTAGTGTCTGCCATACTTTGCTCATTGCAGAAATGTTAGAACACACAGGTAAACAAAAGTATTTAAATCAAATCTTTCCACACCCAAAGACGTTTTGGCTGTTGCCAGTGATGCGTTTAATTCCAGAATGGTGGGAATTCTTTTATGTGTACGTCCCCCCCACGGTTGATGATATTACGTATACGTTTTGATAATCTGTTTTTTTACCTTAACAGCGCATTGTAAGTGTCTGTTTATATCAATAAATATGCTTGATGAAATGCCTTTTTTTCTGCCACACCATTTTAAGAGTGTCTAGGATTCCATCGGCCCTATCATGAGAGATTTAGTTACTCCTCTGTGTTGAGTGTTTAGGCTGGTCCCAGTTTCCTTTGTTATAAACCAGGAGTTCTCCCTCTTGGCTGCATAATGCAGATTCACAGGCCCCATCAAAGACCAATGACATCAGAGGGTCTTGGGGGCGAGGCCCAGGCATCAGCATTCTCACACACTTTTACGGTTGAAGGTCACTGTCGCATGCTGCACTGCAGCCTTTACCAAAGAGTAGGGTCCATTCTCGGAAGTGGAACTGTGGGGTCAAGGGCAGCTGTCTTTAGTCTTTGGAAATACATACCACCAAGTTACCATTCAGAGTAGTTCTGTTTGTCTTTAACTTGCGGTGAAAGTTGAAAAAATGCGCATGTGTGCACAGCACCTGAGAACCACATGGAGCGTTTTGGCTTTTGCTTAGTTGTGTTATATTGTGACACGACCGAAATAAACAGCTCAGCGTGTCACTAAATAATGGAGGGGAGTTGGTTCAGGGCCTCTTTCTCCCCAAAGGTGGTGGTGCTTGGGCCCGACCACGGGGTGGACGCCGAGGCCCCGCCCGACCTGTGGGACCCAGCCCGACGCCTCGTCTGGGCCCCCGGCCCGTCCTCAGGGGCCGCTGCACCTCCACCCATTCTCGGTTCACTCTCGAAGTCCCCTCCACATTTCATTCCGTCGTTAATCCAATTGTTGATTTTTCTCAAAGCAATGCAGAGACGGAACTTTGAAAAAGTCAAATCGCATTTCTGGGCTCATAATGGAAAACACCTTCCTGGAGGAAGCCCTCTCCTCGTGGCCGTCCTTCTGTCCTGTGCGTCCCGGGCTCCGGCTGCTCCTGCGTGAGCCTTCCGTCTTCTCTTAAGGAAGCTGAGAATGTGGCCCAAGCCCCCCCCCAACCCCCGCACCCCCAGTCTCCTGTCCCTCCCCCCCACTCCAGCGTCCCTGCATGCAGGCCTGTGAAATGCACGTTCACTGCCAACCTAGGTCACCGAGTCTGTTACGCAGGGGCGAGCCGCACGCACGGTGTGTGCCGTGCTACGGGTGCGGTTTGTCTTCCCCCAGACTCGGTCCGGGCCCTGAGTGAGGCCTTGGTGTTCCTCCTAGGGAGTCAGTGAGGCTCCCTGAGCTCAGCAGGAGGGGCGTCTCCCCTCGGGTGGCGGAGTGTTCTCAGGAACGTCTCTCTCAGGGTTTGGAGGGGTGGGGGTGGGGGTTGGGGGGAGGAAGAGCCCTGGGAGGGAGGCTTGTGCTTTCTGAACCGGCTGCTCACGGGCATGTGGTGGTCCCAGTGTCCTAGCCCGCTGGCCCCCAGGGGTCTCCTGTGTCGCCCTCCCTTCCTTGGTGGTGTCCCCAGTGTCCTAGCCCGCTGGTCCCCGGGGTCTCCTGTGTCGCACTCCCTTCCCTGGCTGTGTCCCATCAGCCTCATCGTCGGCCTCAGGTTGGTGGTTCGCTGGGGCACTCAATCCACCTTTAAAAGAATTTCCATCACGATTTGGAAAGCGATGCTTCGTTGACGTCTCACTCTCATTTTTGTGGTGGGGACACTCCGTGCCCCCTGCTTCTTCCCTTCTTCTGGGTTTTTCTCTTTATCCCGAAAACCCACAGTAGTGCGCCCTGGTGCGTGCCTCCTTCCTTCTGTCACGCGTGGGGCGCTCACTGGGCCCTCCTGCCTGGAATTCACGCTCGTCAGCCAGCTGTGGGAGGTTTGCCTGTATTCTCCCTTTGATAATTCCCCCTTCCCTTTTCTAAAAAAAATGTGCTCTGTTCTTGGAACTCATATGAATCAGAAGTTGAATCTCTGACTTTCTTAGCGTCTTCCCCCCCACCAGTAGATACAGTGTCTGTTCTTATCTCTAGGACCTTAATGATAGTTTTTTTAAGTTAAAAACTTTTTTTTGCTTCCTGATGTCTCTTTTGGTTTTACGTGTTCTGGTTTTTGTTCTTCGTTTCTGTTGTTTTTCGGTCACTGCATTTCAGGTTGGACGTTTTCCTCACTTCCCGCGTTCCTCGCATGTTTGTGCACACTCAGAATGAGTCACCAGGTCCTGACCGTGTGCCCAGGTGTCGCTGCTGGCTGCAGCGTGTGCTGTGACGGGGCGGGCGCCTGACCATGGCGTTGGGGAGCAGCCAGTGGCCATCTCTGCAGCGCCCGGGGGGCTGGTCAGTGTCTCCTGAGAAGACCCTGCAGTCCTTGGCCGCGGGGAGGGCGGTGGGGTGCGGGTGGGCTGCCGGGGCGGGCTGCCGCGAGTGTTCTGAGAGGGGAGTAGAGCGGAGACCCTGGGAGAGGGCGTCTCACCCCTCATTTAATTCTCCTTTTCAGGGTACAGTCTCCACCCCACAGTCTGTAAGGCCTGGGGTCCCCAGTACCTCAGGAGAGGGGGCTGCCTGTTACCTGCCAGGGAGGGGGCCAGCAGTTACCTGGCTGCAGGGTGTCAGGAAGGTGACAGGAGTGGGGCCCCTGGAATCGCTGCTTATTTCAGTTTGTATATACGCTCACCTATCCGTGCCCTCCCTGCCCCTCTCTGCCCCGGAGGCCGGGCCTGCAGGGGTCTGGACCTCTCCGGGTCCTGCGATGGGAATGGTCCTTCCCTTCCAGGCTCCGCCCTCACTCACCCGCCTGCTGCTCCCCTTCCCAACTCCGTGGGCGTCTCCTGTGGGCCGCTGTCTCCTCTCTCTCCTCTCTTCTCCTGGATTTCTGCATTGTTTCGTATTGTTCTAGAGGTGAGCTCGTGGGTTCAACCTGTCATTTGCAAATGGGACCTGTTATGTTTTAGGGAGGAAGTGAGTTGCAAGTCCTCATGGGTAAGGGCTGCGCATTATCCATGGATGATAACAGCCGGCAGGGGGAGGGCAGAGTCCGTGCGGGACGATGCCGTGATTCCAGCGAAGCCAGCTTCTAGAGAGTTCTGACCATGATAGGCGCCACCTGTATCAGCTCATGTAATCCTCACAACAACCCAGGGGGGGAGACCCTCCTTCCCCGCTCCCCACCCGTGGCTTTATTTCCCTCCACATTTGAAGGCTTTTATACCCTAAGGGTCTGTGACTCTTATGTAAACGACCACCAGTTTTGGCCTCTCTCCTTTTTGATAGTTTGTGTTACCACCTAATAAATAATTTTGAGTAAACATTCGCTGCCTCCACTATCTAGGGCGATTTCCCAGACAGTGGTCCCCAACCCTGCAAACATGGGGCTCCCGTGGTCCAGGTGGAAGTCTCTTCCCTTTTGGGCCCTTTTGGGCCGTTGCCATGGGAGCGGGACGCTCTGGGTGGCGTCCTGCGGCTCTGCGGCAGTGGCCCCGACGGGAGAGGAGGTACGGATGGTTTTCAGGAGCCGACGCAGACTCCCCTCTCGATAATCCCCTTCCAAATGAAAACAGCTCCCCTTGAGCTTCCATATTTCCAGCTTTCATCTGCTGCTCACCCCCAGGCGCTTCGTGCCTTGGCTGGAGCGAATACCTTCAGGGAAAAGGGACACGACTTCTGGTTTTCTTTTCTTCAATTATTTTGGCTGAGGATCCCTTTGTTTGAATAAAACTGTACATAAAAGCCCAGTGAGTAAGTCCACCCGAGAAGAGTGGAACTCTCTGGGAGGAAGCCGGTCCCCTCTCGCCCTCCCCTGCCCCACCTCCCCGGCTGTGCCCCGACCTTCTCTTCCCCGGGGGACCAGTGGGAAAGCTGACAGCCAGTCTGCCCTGTGCGTTCCCCTCGGAGAGCATGTACACTTGTCAGCGGCAATGTCGCAGAGCTGGTGAATGGCCAAGCTGGGGCCCCGGCCCAGTGTCGTGCTTCCTGCGGCTCATGCTGACCTCACTCACCCTGGGGTCAGTCACGTTGCATGTAAGTGGCCATAGCCAGAGGGGGCCTTTGCCACTGTGGCCCTACTGTGTGCCCATAGGCTCTCTAGTATCTAGCTGACCTTACCTAAACACAGGAAGGTTATTGCAAAGTTGTGTGCCATAACATGGTATTTTATACCCAATAATCGTGCTTTAAAAAAATACCACACTGAATCCTTTTATAACAGTTTTTGGAGTTTTAGAAAGTAAACTTTTTTCCCCTGCAAAGGAACATGTGCCTGTGAAGTTTCCTTATGATTGTTTTCACGTATGTAGTTGCTCATTCTTCCTTCCTTCCTTCCTTCCTTCCTTTCGCTATCTCAGGGCAGGATTTTTGTCTGATGTTTTAAAAAGTGTGGTGCACTCCTTATAACCGATGGGCCAGTGCTGATGCATACTGGGAACCGAAGTCCACTGTCTACGCTAGTGCTCACTCTCCGTGCTGCACGTTCTGTGGGCTTGTGCAAATGTGTAAGGACTAGTGTCCACCGTTACAGTGTCATGCTGAATAGTGTCACTGCCCTAACCCCCTGTGCCCCATCACGTCATCCCTCCTGCCCCCCCTGCCCCCGGCCTCTGGCCGACACTGACCTTCTCACTGTCGCCCCAGTTTTGCCTCTTCCAGAGTGTCACGCGGTTGGGCTCGTGCAGCGCACAGTCCTTTAAAACGGGCTCCTTCACTTAGTGGTGTGCACTCGCGGTCTTCCGTGTCTTCTCCACAGCTCATCCCCCCTTTTTTAAACAGACACCTACTGCCTACCTGCCGGGGTCAGGTGCTCTGTGAGGGCCCCTGGAGAGCGGAAGGGGGACCAGGACAGAGTCTGTCCTCTTACCGAGGAAGTTACGGACACGCGGGAGAGATTAGCTGGGCGCCATAACTGTGCTTCTGAACCGTGGCGCGAAAGAAGACCCAGTTAATGCTAATGCCGACGACAGGCCAAAGCCGGCAGACTGGAGCGTTGTGACCCCCTCCCAGTCGGGGCCTGTGGAGAGCCGTGCTTCAGGATGGAACGCACAAACGCTGAAGACACGTGAGGGTTTAGCGGGTCTCAGGACGTGGGAGCTGTCTTTCTGCGGCGCGGGCGCTGCCGTGGCGGTTCGGGCAGAAGCCGTGCGTGCGGCGTGTCCCGAGCCGAGCCGAGCGCGCCCCCCAGAGCTGACTGCAGGATGTCACTCATGGGCAGGCTCGGGTCTGAAGTCCTTCCTGGCTCCCCGGCAGGAGACAGGGGATGCCAGGGCGGCCGCGCTGGGGTGAGGGCCCCGCTGCCAGGAGGCCAGAAGAAGGGTGTGGAGGCTCTGGGCTTCTCTAACCGCAGAGCTCCGCCGAAGCACGGGGAGGAAAAGGCCGGGGAGTCAGGTGCGCACGTGCGGCAACACGGCGCTGTTCTCACGTTACTGAGGGTTACACAGATTTTGTCCAAAAGAAGGGAAAGTTAGTGAAAGGCGAGGGGGTGGGGGGGAGTGGCGGTCAACACTGGGACCACGCCTTCCCTTAAAAGGATGGGAAGGCTATAAAAGCCTTTCCAGGCTGTCGGTGACTTTGCCCCTGCCGAAGATGACATATATAGCAGCACCAGAATGTTGAATTGCCCCTGAAAGCAAACTCTCCTCCAGTGTGCGTTAAAGAGACGAGACGTGTGGGCGTTCAGTGTTACTGGTTCTTCCTGATGCCATTTTTTTTAAAAAAAAAAAAACAACCAAGTTTTCTGTGACTCAGAAGAACTCACACTCTCCCGACTGTGCGAGCGCGTGAAACCCTGTACTCGGCCTGCGGAATTTTCAGCCAGGGCAACCGGGTGTGGGGACTGGTGGTGCGCTTTGCAGGTGCGGAGCCTTTTTCCGGGAGGGCGGGGTGCGCTTGCAGGTGAGGGGGGTCGATGCCTTTGGTAAGGCAGGTGTCTGCCGTCACCCCCAAATGTCCGGAATGTGCCAGTGGGCCCTTCCAGGTCTCCACCAAAGCGGGGCGGGGCTCAGGTTGAGGGGCCTTTTTGCATTCGGTTATTCCGGGCTTTTCAGAGTCTACAAAAGGGCATTAAGAAAGGGGCCCTTTCTCTGTCTTCCTCTCTTTTTGTTTTTCTCCTTCTTTTTCGGTCTTCGCCGTGCTTCTCAGTTTAGCGGCACTTCATCTCGGAGTGCGTGGGGAAGGCCTGTCTGTGTGCCTCGCACCCCTGCAGGGGCCTGGGTCCCTCGTGTGTTGCAAAGTGAACTTGTCGAAGTAGAAGTGAGTGCTCATGTGGTCACAGTTGTTTCTTAACCCCCCCCCCCCCACACCGACCCCCACTCCGCCGGGCCCTTCCTGCACGTGACCGGAGGAAACCTTCAAGATTTGCAGCTTTGTGCCAAAGACCATTTGCAAGGTGATTTTCACCTTGTGCACAGGTGGCTTATTTCTCGGTGCCCATTCTTCCCTTCTGCCTTAGTAGCAGAACTCCCGAACGGTAGCTCTGCGGATGGGTGTCCCAACAAAGACTGCATTTCCCAGCTTTTGCCAGTGCGTCTTTTCAGAGGACACGCGGTGTTCCTGGTGCCTGCCCATCATTCAGGGCTGCAGAGCTGGATTCCGTCTGTGAGGGATCGTGCTGATGGCACAGGGCTGGCGCGAGGCGGAGCCGAGAGTCGCACCCGGTCACACCGCAGAGCTCTGCTCTGACGGCCCTCTCGGGGTGGAGGTAGATGGTGGGTGGGGGGTGGCTAGGAGGACCCGTAGGGAGGGTGTGTCACCAAGGCCGCCTGGTGCCTGGGGTCAGGGGGAAGCTGGTGAGACACGCACTGGGTCCCAGGGCAACCCCAAGTGAGCCGAGGTGTGTGGGCAGAGCTTTCGAAGAAGCAGAAGCCAAAGCAAGCAGCCAGAGTGCTTGGTGCGTCCGGGAGACAGCCAGTGGCTCACTGAGGCTGGGCCGTGGGGTCGCGGCGTTCCTGGGCCAGAAAGGAGCCCGAAGGGAGGGGGGACTGAGGGCCTCTCAGTCACACGGCTGGCTTCACTCAGAGCTTTCTTTTCTCGAGGCTTCCAATATCGCCTGAAGGATGAAGAAAGCCAAGAGGCTTTAATACATAGTTTTCCTATTCAAAGTGCAAAACCATCTCAGGAATGCTTTTATTTGCTATGTGATTACTACAACTCTGGGAATTTAAAAAATATTGTAAAAAATTTGCTTTGGGGAAATGACTCACTTGAAGTGTGTGTGTGTGTGTGTGTGTGTGTGTGTGAAAGCACGGGTACAGTGGAGAAGTCCTTTAGGGGATGTAATACCCTAATGCACACCTTGCATCATTTACTTACGGGGGATGCTTCTCGCGTGTCCACGGCAAGGGGCCCGAATGCAGGTGCATTTCAAGCTCAGGGCCTCCCAGGCAGGTGGGGACAGAGCCTGAGTCGTGTGTTTGCTGTCGGTGCGGAGCAGCACGTGTGTTTCATTTCTGCAGGGCAGGGAGTGGGGCGCCTCTGAGTCTGGGACCCATGTTCTCTGCCACGGCCTCGTATAAGACAAGCTGACCGGTGTCAGGGCCCCGTGCCCCGCAGCATGGCAAAACGTGCCATTATTGTGCAGGTGACAGCCACCCCGAGCACTCACATAGGCGAGGGGACCAGGGAGGTCCTGTTCTGCACGCGGTGGATGTTTAGGAGATCATGCGCACAGGTCTCCGGTTTGGCCCCTCTTCTCTGCTTTCTAGCCCGGTCAGCCTGCAAGAGAGACGAAGCTTTGCTTTTATGTCTCTTCTGTGACTTCTTGCAAACTCTGTGTGTGAGTGTGAGTGTGTACACATGTGACTGTGTATGTAAGTGTGTCTGAGTGTGTGTGTGGGAGTGTGTTTATGTATTTGTGAGAGTGTATGTGAGTATGTGTGAGCATGTGTGTGCATAAATTTGTGGGTGTGTGAGAGTGTGCATGAGTGTGTATGTGTATTTGTGAGAGTGCGAGTATGTGAGTGTGCGTGAGTGTGTGTGTGTGCATAAATGTGTGGGGGTGTGAGTGTGTATGTGTATTTGTGAGAGTGTGAATGTGTATGTGAGTGTGTGTGTGGGTATGTGTCTGAGTGTGTTTATGTATTTGTGAGTGTGCATGTGAGTGTGTGCGTGTGAGCATGTGTGTGCATAAATGCGTGGGTGTGTGAGTGTGTCAGAGTGTGTGCACCGGCTGTTTGGCACAGAAAGAGGCCCCGGGCACCGCCTCTCGGAGGCCGGTTCTCCCAGAGGGCAGCTGGCCTCACTCTCCCCCATCGACCCGGCCTCGGGCTGCGCAGGGGACTCTGACTGGGGGAGCGGAGCTGACCTGCGGAAGGTGAGAAGCCAGATTTTGGTTAAGATGTGGGTGTGGGCAGCACCCCTCCTGAACTGAAGGCCTGGGACGGGTGTGCCCTGCTGCAGTGGGCAGCGGCCCTTGCAGTGGCACCTGCCAGGACATGCCCACCTGTCCTTCCTGTGGCCTGGCACCCCTGGGGCGGTACCTGAGTGGTGGGGCGGTAGGTACCTGAGTGTTGGGCACAACCCAGAGTCCTACAGGCCCTTGTGCTGGGCTGCCTGACAGCTCCGCCTCTCACGTGTTTACCTGGGGGCCGAAGGCCATCGCTCCCTGGCCTTACCTACCCAGTGACTGGACAGGATGTGTCAGGCCACCGAAGGCCCAGCTTGTCCCGAGTTCACCTTCGTGTGTCAGCAGCTCTCCTGGGTCGTCAGTCCCGGAGACGCTGAACTGAGCTCCCGCGACGGCCCCTGTCAGCTCCCTTCTTTGGGGCTGGGTTCACGGTGGCAAAGACACTAGTGGGAGCGGGGTGGCGAGCACCTGCACCCAGTCTGTGAGTTCCAGTGGTGAACTGGGCCACTCTGCAGCTTTGCCCGAGGCCGGCCTTGCACAGGAACTTGCTCTCTGGAACTCTCCCAGCCTTGGAGGTCTGGCCTGCCCGGCTCTGCGGGAACCGCCACCCGGGGCCCATAGTCTCACGCGTGCATCAGTCAGCGTTTGACGCAGTAACAAGTGGCCCTCGGCATCGTGGCGGCGTCTCGTGACAAATACTTACTTTTACTCTGAGGAGTGTGGGTCGGATGAACTTGACTGGGCTCTGTCCTGGACCCCAGCGCAGGGCGGGCAGCTGCCCTGGGGGGCGCGCTCTTTTCCTGGCAGAAGTGCAAGGGCAGCGGCAGCCTGGGACCCCTCTCCCGGGTGCCACCTGGGCCTGGCACACTTCCACTTTCGCCCGTTTGTTGGTCCAAGCAAGGCGCATGGCCAAGCCTGAAGTTAATGGGGAGGCCGGCACGCTCTGCCTGCTGGACGGCAAGGGCAGGTCCCGGGACACTGAGTGGCGCTGCATTGTCCCGGTGCAGGAGGGACGGCGCTGGAGCACGGTCCCCAGGAACCCGCCAGATTCATTCACCACAGAACAGGGTTCACCTTCTCCTCCTCAAGTGGCCTCGTCCGGTCCTGAGGCAGAAAGACACGGGTTCACAGGTGGACCCCACCGTTTACTGCAGTCAAAGGGCAGGCCTTTCTGCCCATGAATCCAGGGCTACTGCAGGGGGTTGAGGGGATGACGGGGGTGGCTTGCCGTACTGCCGTGTACCGATGACTCCCCAGTATCTTCACCCCTGGCCATCCCCGCACACTCAGACTCCCGTGTGCCGACCTCTTACTTGGACGCGTAATGGGCGGGCAGCGCTGAAGTCCTTCCCGCGATAGTCTTACCCTCAGCTCCGTGCGGGGAGAGCGGGGTCAGGTATGCCGGAGGACGTCCAGGGTCCTTGTCCCCTAGCCAGCCCGTGCTCGGGCAAATGCATGTACCTGGTTTCCAAACAGGCCCCTCTTTCCAAGCTCTCCGGGCCTGTCATCTCAGGACCAGACCTGCCGGCCTACTGTGTACCCCCTGCACCCCCCCACCCCCCTGCAATAGCCCTGGACTCGTGGGCAGACAGGCCTGCCCGTCGATAACAGTAAACAGTGGAGTCCCCTGTGAACCCGTGTCTTTCTGCCTCGGGCACCCATGCGTGTTTCACAGCACAGACGCCAGCGATGATGCCAGCTGCCATGGCATCCCTGAAGTCTCAGTGGCGGGGCATTTTACTGGGCCAGAATCTCTGTTTTTCCATTGATTAGAAAGAAACCAGTTCGTCACCCGCAAGACCATGTAACCTGTACTTTAAAGTGAATAAGACCAGTGGCCTCCTGCCTCGGTCACTTGGGCATGAGGACGGGGCACCTCCCCGAGCAGCCGGGCTGGCGGCGGACTGTGGAACATGCCGGGGGGTTGGAGCTGGAGGCCAGACGGCCGCCTGGCTGTCACTCAGGGCAGGAGGGTTGAGCTCGCCTTGTGTGTCGTCCTTGGAGTCACGAGCAAGAACAAAAGAACAAGTCACGGTTTTTGCGCAGCACGGCTCCTCTGCCCCCTTCCCTCCCCCAGATCGGGGCAAACGCACAACTGACCACCTCGCACCAGAGCCAGCCCAGCAGCCGCAGAGCAGAAGACCCTCGCTGGGGACACCGGCTCGCGCTGGAGGAACGTGATGCTGATCTGTGGGTCCTCCTCACCCAGCACCCACAGGGCAGCCTCCCAGGGGCACCTCCACCCAGAGCCTCTGACATCCCGCAGACCTGTTGCTTGGCCAGCGCCCCGCAGATGTTCAGTGGGCTTTTTTCCCACCACGTGTTTTCCCATTCACGTGTGCGAGGCTCTTGGGGTTGCAATAACCCCGTGGGCACGTTCGGGGCTCACCCGCAGCCCGCAAGCCGTACCAAGCACGGCCTTCCTCCCGGGGACCGACCCCAGCAGGTAGGCCGTGGCCTACACGTGTTTCCCCCCCTTTTGTGTGTGTCCGTCCCTATGCGCATAACGGCCGTGACGGATTGTGTCCCGGGACGAAACCCACGCTCGCGGTACTGCACTGGAGCGTGGACGGCCGCGGTGCTGCTCTGAGCCGGGACACCGTGCGTCCACGGACACGGCGGCACACAGACGTGGGACTGTAGCTCGATGAGCCAATTCATGAAGGCGCGAGGCTGGCTGTCGGTTCCGGCCTCAGAGCCTGTGTCAGGCCGTGCAGGTGGGAATAAATGGACTCAGCTCTCGCGTTGTGCAGGGCCCCCGAGGGTCCCCGGTAGCTAGGACCCCAGGAAGGCTGTGCTCTTAGGTGTGCTGCTGGCAGGTCGCACACCTGGTTTTGTCTCTGTGCACGGAGGAGTAAGGGCCACAGTTCTGAGCCACCGTGAGGCCAGGGAGTGAGGTGGGCTGGGACTGCGGGAGGTTGGGTGGGAGAGGGAGAGGGAGGAGCAGGGAGGGAGGGAGGGAGGGGGCGGTGAGGAACTGCCTCATCTGCAGTGGACATGAGTGCCCGAGCCTCTTCTCCGGCCTCTGGGTACCGGGTGTGGGGGCCCCGATTCCAGACCCTGCGGTCTTACCAAGCCGGAGTCTTTCCCAGGCTCCCGGCTGAGCACCTGGCCTGCCTGGGGAGCGAGGAAGGGACGGGGTCTCCAGGTGGAGCAGTCAGGGGCACAGAAGGCGGCAGCAGGTGGCGAGGGCGTCGGTGGGACCTGAAGCACCTGGTGGACCGGCCGTCTTCCCACCTCACCGGGCTGTGCAGGACCCGGACCCAACGCCGTCTCTTTCGCATTCGAGAGTCCCCTCCAGTGTCTTTCTCAGGCCCCGACAGCGATTTGACACGGGGTGTCAGCGTTGTTTCAGCTCTGCCGGGGGTGAACGTAATTTTATTCCCGTCTGAGCGCTGCTGAGCCCGAGGCACAGAGCTGTCACTCAGCCAGTGTCACAGCAGAGCCCAGCTGGGCAGGCTGGAGCCTCCCACTCTGCCCTCCGTCTGCCGTCTCATGTGAGGAGACCGTGCCCTCACTGTGTTCTAGGGACAGGACGGCTACCCTGCCCACAGACCAGCGGCTTTCTCTAGAAGAATCTTCTGAAGGGCTCACGATGATCTGTTTAATTGTTTTGTTTTTTTTTAAAGTTTTTCTTCTTTTCCCCGCAACAAGGGAGCTTGCTCATTCTCACCCACCTTATAGCTACGATGATTTAAAATGTCACTGACTGGGCCTCCTACTGTTGGGCCAAAGAGTGTCTGTTAGGGGCAACCGATCCAAGTGCTTTACGACTGCTAGGCGGTGCTCCTTCCTCATGGTCAGCTGTGGTTCTAAGGGACCTGCCTCGTTCTGCCGATTTACGGTCCTGAAGCTTGCCGTTTGCACCCTTGCCTCTTTCCCGAGTGAATCTGTTTGCTCTCAGATGGTCTTTTTGGCCCCACGTTTGCACAGGCGCCAAGGTCACTGTCGCCGTTTGAAGCATCTCACATGACAGGGTCTTACTCCCCGCTCCGCTCTCAGCCTCCGGTGGGGGCTGGGCTGCTGGGCCCGGTCCAGCCACACCCCTGCCTTTCCTGGTCTGGCCACTAGTGGTCCGGAAGCCTCCGCCCCCTTATCCTCACAGGTTGGCAAGTGAGCAGGCGCTGCACGTGGCCCACGTGCATGCCCCTCACGCCCGACCCTCACTCACGCTCTTGCTGGCTGCGCCTGCCTGGCCCTGCCCTCCCAGGGGCTGCTCCGGGCTGACCCAGTGCCGCCAGGTCGTCCTCCCCTCTGCTTGCCGCCACCTGCACGAGTAAACGAGGGTCCTCCTTCATCGTCACTCTGCGCTGCAGACGGGTGTCTCCCTGTACTTCCTCAGCAGTGGACTCGAACCAAACCGTTCAGGTGACCAAGACGACACATGGCACCCAGTTTCCGCCTGCACACACGTCCCAGCAGACACTTCCAGTGGGAGGGGACTAATTTAGAACCTGAAGGAGCTCTCCCTGCCACCAATGCGGCAGGAGCCTTTCCAGTGACTGGCATCAGTAGTTGGAATCGAAATGCATTCAAGGGGTGCGGTGTCTCCTGTGTGTGTGTGTGTATATGGTCCCGGGAGGGCCCCAAAGTCCGCCATGTCTTTCCTGTACGACGGCTCTGGTAGTTGTTTGTAACTTCATCCGAAACAGTGTTGTTAGATTGTATTGTGACAGCTGTTGTATTGGCACACGTTTAAAAAAACTTACCAAAATGGGTGAATTTTTCTGCAGCTATTTTCACATTGAAAGTGGAAGAAGATAGGCAACATTTTCGGCGTACTGTGCTTTATTATTTCAAGAAAGGTAAAAATGCAACTGAAATGCAAAACCAAAAAAAGACTTGTGCACTGAATGGAGAAGGTGCTGTGATGGATCAAATGTGTCAGAAGTGGCTCATGAAGTTTTTTGGTACTGTTGACATTTTGGCCAAGTAATTCCTTGCTGTGGGGCTGTCTCATGCACTGGAAGGTGTTTAGCAGCACCCCTGGCCTCTCCCCAGCAGAAGCCAATAGCAGGAGACAGCCGCCCTACTCAACATATCCAAATCAATCAAGTTACTGGTGAAAGTGAAAAACGTGTCCGGTATTTTACGGAAGAAACGTAACAGACTTGTTGGCCAACCTGATATCCCGAGGCAAAGAGGTGAGGAAGGAAGCTAGAGAAACAGTGTGATCTGCTCCATCCGGTTCTTCTTCCAAAGTTCCAGCGGGACCACTGAGACGAAGGCATGGGTATATTTTTAAAGAAAACTCTAGATTGATCAACCCGAACGTTTCTCCCAACGCCCTACGCAGACGATAGCGTGCGGGAGTGCCCAGTGCTGGCGGGCTGCGTGCCTGCCCTTCCCGTGAGGTTCCGGGACCGGCCGGCGGGGCCTGTCCGCGGGGACCCCGCACGTCCGGCTGGAGAGGGACGTGTGCTCCGTGCCGAGGCGCGCTGGCTCCGTGTTTTCCCGTGGACCGCTCTTTCCGGAGGAATTTTTTTTATTAAGTGTTTTTATGTAAGTCATATGTATGATGCCATCAAGTATGAGAGTTGGAAGAGCTTGGACATCCTCTCTTCCAAAATTCACGAGGAAGAAGTGATGCTTGCCAGCAGACCGCAGTGTTAGCAAGGGCAGCCGCGTTGTCTCCAGGTGAGGGGCCCTCGGGAGCTGGGCTTGGAGAAGCAGAGCGTGGTGTGACCCTCGGGTCTCTGGGCTGCCACCTCAGGCAGGCTGTGTTACGAGAGGCTCTCTCTCCCCACGTGCTCGGACGCTGAGGTCGACCTCAGGGAATTTCTCGGTATTCTGAGTGGTGGCATTTTTATTTATTTATTTTATTACTTTTAACAGTTTGTTTTTTTATTGTATTTTTTCCAGTGTCCTTTATCCCCCTTATATACCCACTTTCCCTCCACCCACGCCCCCACCCCCTGCAGTCACCACACTGTTGTCCATGCTCATGGGCTCTTTTTATATTTTTTAAAAAAGATTTTATTTATTTTTAGAAAGATGGGAAGGGAAGGAGAAAGAGAGAGAAACATCAGTGTGCGGTTGCCTCTCACATGCCCCCTACTGGGGACCTGGCCCACAACCCAGGCATGTGCCCTGACTGGGAATTGAACCAGTGACCCTTTGGTTTGCAGGCCGGCACTCAACCCACTGAGCCACGCCAGCCAGGCCATCTTTTTCTTTTTTGTTTGATTTCTCTACCCCAAACCCTCCCGTACCCCCCCCCCCCAGACTGTCAGCCTGCTCTCTGTGAGAAAACTCAGCACCAAAAAACCACACAGGCCAATTAAAAAATGGGCAAAGAACTCGAACGGACACTTCTCCGAAAGAGGACATGCAGAGGACCAATAGACATAGGCAGACACGCTCAACGTCACTCGCCATCAGAGAAATGCAATTAAAACTGTCATGAGATAGCGCCTTGACAGAATGGCCGTCATCAGTAAACCAACAGACAATAGGTGCCGGCGAGGACATGGAGAAAGGGGGCCCTCGGGCACCGTTGGTGGGACTGCACCGTTGGTGGGGCAGCCGCTGCGGGAGACAGTTTGGAGTCACCTCTACACGCTGAAAATAGAGCTGCCTTATGTGATTCCACCTCTGGGGATTTATCCGAAGAAACCCGAGACGCTGTTTCAGAAGAATAAAGGCACCCTGGTGTTCCTTGTAGCATTATTTATAGTTGCCAGAATTCGGAAGCAGCCTGCATGCCCGTCAGTAGATCAGAGGATGAAATAGTGATGAGACATTCACACGACAGAATACTGTTCAGCTGCGAGAAAGAAGGCCGTTTTACCCTCTGGGACAGCACGGGTAGACCTGGAGGTATGATGCTAAGTGAAATAAGCCAGGCAGAGAGAGACAAAAACCACATAATTTCCCTAATAGAGTCGTGGCATTGTTATAATCCTTTGGCTCCTGGAACATTTCCGAAATCAGAACTGATTTAAATGAAGAGCCACTTGCATCCACTGACCGGCATCCTAGGCTGTGTTTCGACCTGGAACTCGGGGGTCATTTCCTCCTGGCAGGGCTGACAGGAGAAAGGAGGGGGGCAGGACAGACTCCCTTCCCCCTTGTGATGGATGGCTGGTTTTCTGTGTCCACTTGACGGGGCCGGGGCGGGGGTGGGTGTTCGGTCAGCCGTTCCTCTGGGCGGGCTTTGGGGGGTGTGTGTGGGTGAGCTGCTCCCCAAGTAAAGCAGGCTGCCCTCCCAATGTGTGGGCGGGTCTCATCGGACCAGCCGAAGGCCCGAGAGGAACAAGAAGCCTGATTCTGTCCTGAGTAAGAGGGAACTTCTGTCTGACCCCACTGAGCTCAGACATCAGTTTTTTCTCGCCTTTGAACTTGAACTGTGACATTGGCTCCTCGTCATTTGTGAGCTGGCCAGCTCCGGGGCTGGAGCTGTCCTCATTGGCTCCCCCGGGTCTCCAGCCTGCTGACTCCTGGTCTTGGAACGTCTCAGCTTCTGTGACCGTGTGAGCCCGTTCTTTATAACAAAGCTTTTCTCACACACACGCTCTCTCTGTTGGTTCTGTTGGTCTGTCTCTGGAGACACCTGACCAGTACGGCTCATGTAGTTTGGGTGTTTGCGGGGAGGACTTGGGTTGACTTCCTTTCTGGAAACTCCTTCAGCTCATTCCAACTCTGCAGACTTTTCCTGACGGTGCCCCGTGTCCCTGACACGGGTCGTGCTGTGGCCGTGATGCACTGTCCCTGCTCTCCGTGGGCTCGCAGCTGACGGCGGGCCACAAGCCACGCCCCCCGACGTCTCTCTTCCCTGTTCCACTATTTTCGACAGAACGTTTTGTCTGAGTCCCAGCTCACATTAACGCCAAGTTATTCAGAGATGAAAATAGCTCAGCGCCTTAACGATTTGTTCGTTCATTCACTGAATATTTCTCAGTGCTGTCTGTGCGCCAGGAGTTCCTCCACACTCGAGAGAAGCCGCAGTGGCTGCACAGGCGTGACTACAGTGGCTGTGCTGCTGGGGACTCTTGCTCACTCTCACCAGCTCCGAAGAGCTGAGTGTGTGCACCTCTTCCCAGCCCTGCGTTCAGTGACGCCATGTGGGTGGCCACAGGCTGGCCACAGCAGGAGTGTTTACACCACGGCATTTGGCGGTTGCTCCAGATTGGGGCTTTGTGTCCAAGAAACAACCAGTGCTTTTGCCAGCACCCCATGGCTCCAGCCTTACAGTCTCATAATCTGCTGTCGTTTATTATGAGTAGTGTCATCATTTGGTACGCTTCGATTTATGTAACATAAGCCACTTATTTCTCTGATGGTACATAACTTGTGTCAATATCTTTACAAGGGCCTCTGAGACAGGTTTGACTGATGAGGCTCAGGGAAGATAGGAACCTACCTAAACTCATAAACAGTGGACGTCAGAGCCAGAACTGGACTTGACCTTGACCTGAAAGCCCACGAGTCCACCCGCTGTGCTCTACTGCCTCCTGCCGGAGACCTTTCCAAGCACCACACCTGTGATTTGAACATGTGCCTTCCCCATGCACAAAGGCATCCTCTACCGGGACAGGCACTTGGGGGCTCAGAGGCCCTGTGACAAGTCCATTTGAAGAATGTTTTGTGCAGATAGTCATACTGCCTGGCTAGATAATTGAGCTCCTCTCGATTTAATTTGCGTCCCCTGGCCTTTCATCCAGCCATTTGGTGAGGCATTTTATCGGGTTGTGTGGGCAGCGCCGGTATCGACAAATTCTACACGCACTCTTTTCCTGCACTGGTCAAGTGCGTAACTAACCGGACAGGCGCAACGGTTCGCTGCCTCTCTGCTTCGTGTCGTACTGGGCAATCTCCTCTCTGAAAACCACTCGCTGGGCCCTGATGGAATCCCTGAACTAATAATAAACAAGTAAGCGTGCTGGTGGGTCACCTCTGGTACATACTTACCATTAGTCACAGGCAGAACTGGCCAACCCCAGGCCACACCCCCGGGGGAGAGCCTGTCTCGGGAATCTTACCAGAATAATGCCCACGGATAGGCCGGTTCCCCCAAACCAGAGGCTCCCTGCTGGGGGACAGGCGGAGCACGCCCTGGGTTTTCTCTGCAACTCAGCGGTCACCTGCGTCGGCCTTCCCCTCCCAGCGTATCCATCTTGTTCAAGGAGCAGCCCGGACACAAGCTGTCCCGAACTGGTCCAGCGTTCACGGACGTCATTCATCACGGACCCAGTCCTGTCTCGCTGCTGCCCTGCCACGGCGTGCACAGGCGGTTACATCCGGGCGGTCCCAAGATGCTGCCCCACCTGCCACCTGGCCCCTGTTTTTGATAAAAGAAGGAGGAGCATGGCCCCTGGCTGGCGTAGCTCAGTGGATTGAGCACGGGCTGCGAACCAAAGTGTCGCAGGTTCGATTCCCAGTCAGGGTACATGCCTGGGTTGCAGGCCCCGGCCCCCAGCAACCGCACATTGATGTTTCTCTCTCTCTCTTTCTCCCTCCTTCCCTATCTAAAAAAAAAAATAAATAAAATCTTTAAAAAAATGTTCCAGTTAAAAAAAAAAGATCGAGAAGAAGGAGGAGAATGTCTCGAAGAGGAAGGGCAGGGCTCAGGTCTGGAATCCTCAGTAGAGGACATATCTCCTTGGCCCACGCCCCCTCACATGGCCACACCTACTTGCAAGGAACCCTGGGTGCGGGCATTCCACCTGAGGGTACTGCTGCCCCACACAACCTTGCGTTCTGTCATCAGGATGGGGGCGGGGAAGGATGGACATCGACTAGGCGTCTGTGGTAGCCCCATTCCCCCGTTCATCCCGTTCCTTCCGTGGACCCCGGGAGTGGGGGACACGGGCCTTCCTCGGCATCGCTCGCGCATTATCACTGCTCTGGGGGGGGAGCTGCTGGGGAGAGTGTTGGGCTGTGGGCTCCTCCCAGCTGGTGTTCTTCCGCTGCTCATGAAACCCGCAGGGAACATCTCCTCTGGCCCCGGAGCCTGGCGTCCTCAGGGGTCCGTCGAGTGGAGGGGGATGCTCTCTGATGCCCTGATGCCCACGGTTCTCTGTTTCTAAGGCCCCTGAACTCAGACGGCAGGAGGCAAGTGACAAAGACACTGGCGTCCCGAGCGGACCTGGCATCCCGAGGGAGCTGGGTCCGAGGGCCGAGCAGGGCTGGTTGTGGAGGCGAACCTAAGCCTGTCGTTGGGTGTGGGAGGGGGACCCCTTGTAGGGAGGACGCTCCCCTCCTCTTGGGAGCCATCTGCTGCCCTTCGCCAGTCCCGATGACAAGCCCGGGGCCAGCGGTCACTTCAGTGCTTCACCAGGACAGCCGTTTAGCAGCGATGTGGGTGTGGGTGGGAATGGTCAGGGAGGAGGAGGGAAGACAGAGGGGGGCTGTCCCTCGCTCGTGTCCACAGGGAGCCGCGGAGAACGCCCGCCCGCCGGTGCGCGCCTGCTGTGCGCCGCCGTGGGCGCCGTGGGGACAGTGCTCTTTGGGAGCGGATCCTCACGTTCCCAGGACAACGGGGGACAGCGCGAGGCCACAGGGGAGGAAGAGGATGCGTGCTCTCCATGAGGGCCGCTTTCCGTGTGCGCTGAAACGTGGGCACGTGTGTGCATGGGTGAGCGGCGTGGGAGTTCGCATTCTAGTCACTTGCTAGCGAACATGCGTGGACGATAGACTAGGAAGCAGCCGCTCGTGCTGATTTTATCTTGGAATCTCAGTCTGAGTAAAGGCCAGTGATTTCTTTATTGCGCCGACTGCCGTTAAACGGCGTGGTGGTGTCATTTGTGAGTTTACTAAACAGTCTTCTGTCTGGTGCTCGGTGTCCAGGGCTCCCTGGATGGACACGTCCAGGGAGGGGCCCCGCTCCACCAGTCTGACCGAGTGCCTGCAACTCGATCCCCGAGGTGAGCAGCCGTTTACCCCGACAAGGCCCAGCACACAGGCTAGGACGAGCTAGGACCTCGAGGTGCCCTTTCGGCGTGCACTTGGACTTGTTCTGCCGCAGACAGTGAGCGTGGGTGAGTCTGCTGCTGGGACGTCTCAGAGAGAATGACCATCGTGGCCTCTAGCTGCTGGGCTTCCTTTCTTTATCTGTGTATTCACGAAGATCGATGTAGTTCTTCAGAGAAACTGGGAGGTGGAGAAAGGCAAGGCGACGTACAGGACTTTGATGTGCAGACACCTTGATGTCAGTGCGATCGGCCTGTCACGCGTGATTCTCGCCTTTTGAAAAACCAAACATGCTAGGGAGGAGCCCCCGTGTGCAATGACAGAAATTGGCAAGTATTTTAAAGCCAAATAAACTGTCCAAGTCTAATGAACATGCTTTAATCAAAAAAAGCTACCGGTATTTTATTTCTCAAAAAAAAAAAAAAAAAAAGGAAAAATTAGTCCAAGTGAGTTACGTTCTCAGGAAGCTGTTTTTGAGAAGGCTTTTAGGTGTTAAAGAGCACGTGACACTTTCCGGAATGTTCTGTGACTCTGGTTTCGGAGAGCGGAGTTCTCCGTGCGCGTGGCGAGACCTTCGGGGCACGGGGCACGGGGCACGGTTTCTGGCTGGCTGGCCCGGGCCACTGCTGCTGCCTTGGAACGCCACCCACATTCTTCCCCCAGTGTGTGAGCTCGGGCTCGTATGACTTAACTTGGGGAGGAGGGTTTAAAATGTTTCCAGCTATACTCAGTGTATTTAAACATCAAAGCGATGAGCCTTTTGACTCAGGAAAGAGGGGTCCCACGACCCCCTTTCTTTGTGGCTCTCATCCCCCAAACCAGAGCAGGGAAGTGTGCCCTCCCTCCTGCTGCTGCCATTCTGTCCCAGACGCTCTAGCTCCGAGAGCAGCCATGTTTGGCTTGCCCACTGTGCGCCAGGCCCTGTGCGGAGCGGCAGGGGGGGTCACTGAGGGTAAGGCAGCGAGCAAAGCAGACCACGGTCCCTGCCTTCAGGGGCTTCCACTCTCCCGGACACAGTCAACGAGGAGATGCACAGGAAGGAGATGCACAATCAACAAGGAGCTGCAAGGATTGGCTGGTGGTGAGGAGGAAGGAAGAATAAAAGCTGGGGCCTGTGAGTAGGGGTCGTGGGGGTTAGGATTTACAGAGTGGCTAGGCACGGGCCGAGGGACACTTCAGGGAAGGCTGGCCTGCAGGGGGGACGCATCAGCTATTTGGGGAAAGAACATTCCAGACGGAGGGGACAGCCAGTGCCTTCTGAGTCTGAGGCACAGCAGGGAGGCCAGTGCAGCGGGGCAGAGGGCGGGGGTGGGGACTGGGGATGAGGTCAGGGAGACTGGGGAGTGGTGTGATCACAACGGGCCTGGAAGGGCTGGGTCCTCGGGTTGTAGTCTCCGAGGCGGGGGGCCCAGTGCTGGAGGGTGTGGGCAGCGGGAGCGACGTGGTACCACGTACGTTTTCTTGAGGTCAGGCTGGCTGCCTTGTAGACCGCAGTTTGGAGGTTTGAAGCAGGGAACACAGGGAGCTTGGAGTAATCCAGATGAGAAACGCCCGTGGGCGTGGACCGGGGCGTGGCCAATGGGGGTGGGCATGGCAGGCTCTGGCTGTGGTTGGGACGGGTGGCCTGACCGGAAGGGAGGAATCCAGGGAGGGTGATGCCTGCGCTGGGTCAGAGCCGCTGGCAGGGATGGACGTCAGTGTCCCGCTGTCCACCTGCCCGCCCTGGTGGCTTCTGGGTGAGAGGCCCGGGGGCAGTGTTGGGGACAGTGATGAGGACGCTAAAGTGCCTGTCCTCCTTCACAGTGAGCCCTTGTCCTTCCCTTTTCCAGGTTCTCCCTGGCCGCTCCCCCCCCCCCCCCCCCCCCCCCCCCCCGTGGCCGGCGGCCAGCGCGGGCAGCGGGTCCCTGCTCTGTGCAGAGGGCCCCGGATGGAAGAGGCGCAGTGTGGGCTGGAGCTGGCCAGCACACACGTTCCTGTGTGGTCACAGCCAGGTCGGGGGTGCCATTCCTGAGGTTTCCCTTCTCACACCGCAGAGCAGGGCGATCGCTGGGATCAGAAGTTCATTGTCCTTAAGCGCTGGTACAATTGTAATTCGATATCGCCCGGTTGGTCTGCACTCCTGGTTTTCACTGAAACTTCGAGGAATCCAACCCCACCGCTGCGGGGCTCAGAGCAGGGCTGCCGGTGCTGTGGCGGTGCTGGGAGGCAGAGAGGCAGGGGGTGGACGTGGGCCAAGCCCGTCTGTGCGGGAGGGGGGCTGAGGCGACAGACCCCCTTCGGGGTCAGGGCTGCTGCTGGAGCACAGAAGCAGGCGGGGCGGGGAGCTGGCGGGGGGCTCTGTGGATGTGCCCTTTCCCCTTCGTGACCTGAGCTGGGGTCTGACACGCAGGAATCCAGCAGGGCTTTAGGAAGGCACACTGGTTCTTTCTTTCTGGGGCGCTTTCCTTGGGGGGCTGGGAGGAACCCAGTGATTAGCTGCAGTCAGGTACTGTGTGTTTGAGCCCTGGTGACAATGGACTTGCATAATCCCCCGTCCCTTGGTGGTGGCCTCCAGTCTGTCCGCACCCAGAAGGGCCGCCAGAGCCCCTGCTCAGAGGGGCAGAAGCTGCGAGCCGTCCCGTGGCTTTTCTTGTGTCCGAGTCTGCACAGTTGGCACAGACACAGCCCCCCCCCCCCCCCGTGACGAGGCAAACATAAACAAGTATCTGTGTTGCTTCGGGGGTTCGCTTTCATGCCTTCCAGTCCCCCCTCCCCTTCTCCACTCAGGCCCAGAGAGGGGTGTGAATCCTTCCTGCTCACGGGTCTCTCTTTGCGTGCGTGCGTGTGCCACACATCACACACACGTGCACGTGCATGCATGCGTATTCTGTAAACGCACTGACATGCTACACGAGTAGCGTTGGTTCGTGCATGTCCGCCTGCAGTGTCCGTGTGCACTCAGCATCCTGCTTTAAGATTGATCGGTGTCAGGGCGAGCAGATCGAGTCCACGTGCCGAACTTCGTGGTGGCTCCGCCCTAATGATTTCATAATTTTATTGGACTCATAATTATTTTGAATTTTTTTTTGTGTGTGTGAGAGGTGTTTTGTGACTTCTGGTCCTGTGCCGTGGTGGTGTGATGGGTTGTGTGGCCGGTGGATTGTGTCTTAGGGACTTGCTGCCCAGTCCGTTTTTACACACCTTCCCCTCGGGCGTGGAAGGAGTTCTTTTCCGTTAGTCGCAGGAATCCCTTAACAACACCTGCTGGGGCTGGCTGGGTCAGCCTGTTTTCAAATCTCCGTGTAACTGGCGAATTCACATTTTTCCACCCCGCCTGCATCCCGGAGCAGACGAGCCTGCCTCTCCCATCCCTGACTGCTCTCTCGGGTCGAGGGCAGAGCTTTGCGGTCTCTCCCTATCCGACGTTGAGCAGTCGGGGCTCGTCTAAGAAAAGACGCTTCCACTCTTTTACTCCTCCTTTCTCCCTGAACTGCCCTCCGGGGCCTGAGGGACGGGCCATGGGGACATGGAGGGGGGCACGCCTGTTCCATTATCCGTCCCTCCCCCCACACCCGGTTCCGGCTCCCCAGCGTGTGGGCGGGTCTACTGAGGGTGACCCGTATTGGCAGGCTGCACCGGCAGGAGCTTGGCTGCCCTTGTCTATCCCACCACGGCCCTCCGGACGGCAGCCCACGTGTGAGCGCCTGCGGGAGACCTGCGTGCGAGGTTCCCAGGAGTGGAGGCCCCGTGGCCCCCCTCAGCTCCCCGCCCCCGCCGCGGAGAGGCAGCCCTCACTGATTCCCAGGCCCACTCTGCGTCAGCGAGAGGTTTCGGGACGCCATGGCATGCGTGGGAGACAGGTCCTTGACCTGGTGGCCCCTGTCCCCTGTGTAAACTGGCGGGGGCCACCGCAGTCTCCCGTTAACGTGCGCAGACCCCCACTGACTCACGTCTCTCTTCAGAATGTGGGCACCAGACTTCTCCACAGTCCTGGCTTTGTGTCCTCAGCACCGAATCTCAGGAGTCCCTCCGAGCATCCTCTGAGGACCATTCACACTCCCCCCAGCCCCGCCCCCCCCCCCCCCCCCCCCCCCGCACTGGATCTAGCCATTTGGAGAAAGTGGCAATTTCTTTCTGTAACATATGACATATACCTTTCTGTTTCTCTTCATAATGCTGCTAATTTGGGCTTATGTTAATTTGAGGCCTGTTGTTTGGTACATACGGCGTCTGGATTCTTATGTTTTTCTTGGTGAAGTATTCCTTTTTGTCATTAAGCATTACCCACCCTCATAACGAATTTTGTCTTAATACCTGTTTTTTTTCCTGATATTAAAAATATCACTCCTGCAGCTTTCTGTTTGTTAGGGGTGGAGCAGCTCGGGTGGTGCGTCAGGGATGCCTTTTCTGCCACGTTTCTGTGACACTTCCCTGTGCATCTGTGTTTCGGGTACGTCTCTCATCAGCAGAGGGTACCTTGGGTTTTAACAACCACCCACAGTGAGAGTGTGTGACACGTGCGCTTCATCTGCCTCACGCACATCTATAATGCAGCTACCATAGACGTTTGTATCTGTTCCTGTTTAACTCAGTTTGCGCTTCCCGTTTTCATTGCTTTTCTGCCCGTATCCAATTACTGACTCCTCCTCCCGTACCTGCGGTCTGGGGCGTGGGCACATTCTAATTTTAGCCAGCTCGGGCTCCGCCTACGATTTGACGGTCACTCTTCACCGTGCCACGTGGAAAGTTGAGTGGTACCTCTGCTTTCCACGCAGGAACATGGGGGAAGATGCCCTCTTCCCACACATTACTAAGCTGTCCCGTCTCTTAGGGGGTGGTTGCTTAGTTTTCCTGTGCTTTAAAAATCCTTCTAAAATTCATCCTTATTATCATCTTTAATTGTGTCAACGTTTATCCAGATTTATCAGCTGCTTACAAACTCATGTGCCTTTGCTTCTTGAATTTAATTTTTTGCCCCTTCTGGGCTTAATTTCCTTGTCGTTCTTTAATTAAATGTCTATGAGTAGTAAACTCTTACTGTCTTGCCCTCAGCATTTCTTGAGTTGACCCTCCCCCGCCGGTGCTCGCTTGGCCAGGCAGCTCTGGAGGTTGCCAGTGCTCCCCTGCGCACTTTGAAGAGGTTATTTTATTGCCTCCTGGCATCTGCTGCTGCTGCTGAGAAATCTTGTATCCATCACACGGGCTCCTTTGTAGATAATCTCTTTTGTCCTCTGGTTGCTTTTAATACTTTCTCGTTGTCTTTGATGTTTCATTGTGATATGACTAGATGTGGATTTAATTACATTTATTTTGCACAGGGTTTCTTTTTATTTTTTTTTTATCCTGAAGTCTCATCGATGTCGTCAAATTGCTTGTTATTTTTTTCCCCATGTACCTGGAATATTTTTTATCTTCTGTGTTCACTGTTCACTCAGGAAAAACCATGATAAGCTCCAGAGAGCGCATCCTGGCCTTCATGCTTCCTAACAGATCCGCCCTGCCCCCAGGACCATTTTTCTTTCCAGGTGGCTCACGGCTTCTTCCTGGCATTTATACGCCATTTGTTTTTCAGCTTGTCTGATACATGTTTCTCTTCCGGAAGTTGTCCTCAGTTATTTCAGCTCTGCCTGTGACTGGTGTACACCGTCCTGCTTTTGCGATGGTTTTCATTACTTCTTGAAAAAGTCATGTTAAGTTCATTTCATAGACTTTTTGGGTTTGATCTTTTTTTTTTGGTTTGTTTTAATTCAGGATGTTGGGGGTGCCAATCCACCTTCTCTTGGCATCTACTAAAATGTATTTGTCTTAGTTTTTTCTTCATGTACTTTGTAACATTTGCTTATGAGCTCACGTCTAGTGGGGGTAATTTATCCGGATCTATCCTGGTACAAACTATAGATAATAGATAATAGAGACGTGGTGTGGATGGCTCACAGGTGGCTTTTTAATCCTCACACGGCCTCAGGCATGTGGCAAGGTTTTCTCCAGTGGAGGGTCCAGTTCCACCACTCCTGCTTCCCCGGGCCACACACAGCCAGGCCTCTGGTCCCTGCTGGGGCCTCAGAACCCCAGCCACTGTCCTCCGGGCCTGTGTTGGGGACCCATGTTCTTGTCGGCTCCTGGGATTTCAGCGGACCACTGTTGCTTGAACGTCTCACTCGGATCCTGGGCCTTGGTGATTCCTTTTTCTTTCTTTTGCTCTTGGCTACTGTACAAGTCCCTTTTCTGGGTGGTGGGTGTGGGTGGCTATATTTGCTATAGTGCGTCCTTGCGTTTGTAATGGGAGCAAGGCCTGATGGAGCGTCCCAGGTGAGTCTGCCACGTGGTGACCTGGGGTCGCTTTTCTGGGAAGAATATTGTTTGTGCTTCTAGCAGCATGGATACTCGATACGAGAAGTCACTTAAAGCTCATTGGATGACAACGGGGACTCTCCCACTGGAAGAGGATTTTCTTTCTATAATTGTGTACTATTGCTGTTGCAAGCATTGGGATCGGGTAGACAGCTTTGCGATAGTTTAAGAAGCGGGCAGAAGCAGGGAGGAAGGAAATAAAATCAGGCCTTCCATCTGGTGGGAACACTGAGGATCCAGCGAGAGAGCAGCCCTCCCACCCACTGTGGGAGGGGGCAAGCTGGAGGGGCGCACAGAGGGAGAACATGATTTCCTCCGCTCAGCACTGGAGACGGTAGCATTATTGTCACTGCCGCTGCTGCTGCTGCCACCATTGGAGGACACCGCCCAGGAGCCCTGCCCTCCCAGCCACTGGCCCAGAGTCTGCGCGGTGCTGTGCACTGCTGCACCCACGCACCGTGAGAGCCACGCCAGCGCCGTTTCCAGGGGAGCCCAGGCAGTGTCTGCAGTTAGACTCGGTGCGGGAAGAGGTGAGGTAGCTTCTCTCATAAGAACGCTCTCTAGTTGCTGTGTCAGGGCCCCAGTGCGAGAGCAAATGGCCGGTGACCGTGGCAGTAGCCCGAGGCTGACGGAAATGGCCCGGGGAGTTCCGAGGTGCTGCTGGTCCAGCTGCCCGGGGCAGGGGTCGGAGGGGGGTGGGGAGTCTTTGAAGGTGGTGGGGACTGTCCTTCAGAACCCTACACGGACACTTGGGTTGGGTTGGTGCTGAGATCGGATACAATAAAGAATACTGATGTATAAATGATAAAAGTGATGGAAGAGCCGACATTTATGTGAGCATTTTTGGAAAAACACATTCCATTGGCTCTGGAGAGAAATGTGTGTGCTTGGATAGGGAACTTTTATTTATTTTTTGGCTTTTGATATCCTACTTTCTTGTTCTTTTCATTTTAATTGAATGTAAAAGATGCTTCTTTTAATCTAGAAGATAATTCTGTAGGAATATCTGAAAGAACTTTAAACAGATTACACATTGTTCGAATTATACCCTCCTTATGCAACTGACCTCACTTTGCGTTTCATTTCACACTCGTGTGTTAGCTTTCCTGGTCCTGTGGCTGTATATAATATTTTGCATTTTCTATTTATTTTATAATACGTGTTTTCCTGTATCTGATCCGGTTCTCATAATTTTGCAGACACTTCAGGGTGGGGGTCCACTGTTAAGACACGAAACCGATAAAATAAAGAAGGGAGGACATTGGGATTGCCCACCCTGCTGTGTCCAGTAAGGACGTGAAAAACAAAAACAGTCCCTATTCTGAAATTTCATAGCACGTCAACGAATGAAGGACATTTTCGCACCCAACGCCTCTACAAAAAAAAAAAAAAGAAAAAGAAGGATGTCACCTCAAAAAAAAAAGGAACATGTCTTCAGTGACTTGAATTATTTTTATGAATAAAATGACTGTTCTGCCACTCCTGCCATATTTCTGCACGGATGATTGGAAGCCGGCCCCAGGGCCTCGCATGATCGGAGAGCAGGCCGCGAGCCCCGAACCGGCGCTGCCCGTGGG
Organism: Phyllostomus discolor; assembly: GCF_004126475.2. Classification (NCBI taxonomy): domain Eukaryota; kingdom Metazoa; phylum Chordata; class Mammalia; order Chiroptera; family Phyllostomidae; genus Phyllostomus; species Phyllostomus discolor. Next base: position 5,588,820 of record NC_040904.2, on the reverse strand, counting down.
GACCCCCTGCTCTCTGGGTGTGTGACCGGGCCGGCACAGCGGCCGATGAATCCACTAGTGCCAGAGAGAAAGCTGGGGGTTCCGATGGCGGCGGCCCCCCCAACACCACTTCTCCACACAGGGGGAGCCCCCCCCACCACCACACAGTCCCAGTGGGAGGGACCTCAGAGGGTGGCTCCGAGGTCATCTGTGTGTCTCAATGAAATGCTGCCCGAAAGTCCTGGAAGATGCTCAGATGAGGCCCGCGGCCGGGGACCTGGACGCCTTTCCCCGCCGGCGTCTGCGTGGGAAAGGATCTGATGGGGACGCATTTCAGGCCTCTCCACGTGGCAGAGTCTGTGCAAAGCGAAGTGATCTCGGGGACAATGGCACGAGTTAGAGGGTGAACATTTCGAGCTGGCTCAGTTCTCCATCCGCGAGTGTTCGCGGAGCTGCTGTGGGCTGGGCAGGGTTTCGAATGGCCCCTTCCCGGCGTGCACCCCCCCCCCCCGCCCTGAGCGACCCCCCCAGATCTGTCTGCATGCACCCTGCCTCAATGGCACAGTTGTGCCCCGGCCCCGGCCGCGGCGAGATGAACCCCTGCTCCGTGGGGGCAGAAAGCTCTTCAATCACTTTTTTGATGTGGTTTATCTTTCACTTCTCAGGAGGAAATTCATTCCAACTGGAATCGTAATTTTTTTGAGGGCTTTCGGCAGATTTCGGAGTGCTGGGAATGAAAGGCTCATGTGTTCCGCGCAGGAAACCTCCAGCTGCGTGAAGGAGTTACACGTTAAGCATCAGGTCGCCGGGAGGGGGTTCAAAGATACTCTTCAAAAGGGCCCGAGAGAAGGAAGAAGAACTCACAGAGCCCCCACATCACTGCGTTTATTAGGTGTTACCCCCACAATGCTCTTGCTCCGTGTCGATACTTAGGAAGTGGAGAAGCGTTTTTCTTGTGAAGGGTGGGCTCCCATTGCCGCAAATACCACCGATTTGCTCTTCCATGCCTCACGCCCCCCCCCCCCACACACACTTAAAGTCAATATTTATTAAAATCATTTGATTTTGAATGTCTGGTATTTGTACAGCTGTTTTGGTTTATTTTTTAAAAGCTCCTATATTTGTAATGCAAGTGTCAAAAGTTAAAACCAAATGAAATCAAGAAGCGGGAGGTTTGTGCCCAGCGCCAAGGAGCGGGATGAAAAGCGCCCGGAGAGACACCAGAAACAGCCCCCCGGGGGTGGGGGGGGGCCTTCAAAGTCCTCGCCGGCTCCAAACGTCCCCCGTATGAGCACGTCCTTTCGAAAAAGGGCTTGTTCAGCTCCGACTTCCGCTCATGTTGAGTTTTCAAATGCCTGTGAAGTGATTTCAGGGTGGTTTCTGTTACGGCTCGAGGAGAAAACTCCTCCAGTCTCCTCCTCATCGTGGTGTCTGAAGCGCTGTGCGAGGAAAGGGGAGGGCGGGCAAGGAGGGGTCAGTGCGGCGGCCGGCGTGAGGCTGGGGGGACGGGAGACGCTCACAGACCACGTCTGTCCAGGGAGTGGGGAGCTCGGGGATCAGCGATCTAGGGGTCCGAACGGGGGAGCTTGACACGTGGGCGGGGACAGCCTTAGTTCTGATTCTCACCCCTCTGTATCTGTCCTGCTTCTCTGCGGAGCCTTTGGCAGCGAAAACTCAGTAAAATCAGTCTGACCCTCTCTCTCTCTCTCCTGCATCCATCCATCCGTCTGTCCATCCATCCTCTGTCCTTCTGATTGTTTTCTGCTGAGCGTGTCTGTCACATTTAATCATTTGGTGTTGGAGTGCTTCTTCACAAGTTAGCTTAGTACCTTGTCCTTGTCCCCGAAGAGGTTCACCTAGGTGTCCTTTAGGCTTTCCAAGACTTTGCACTACTTTGGGGCTGCGACCCCTTTCCCGCTGACCCTGCGGTCAGGGTTCCCTCAGGGGTGCCGCCGCCTCAATGCCGAGCCAGATTCCTGCCTGACACGGCTGCTACGTTGTTGTGGGCCGGGTCCTCCGAGTCGGTGCTGCGGTCTCTTCCCCAGCGATGTCCTCACGGCACATGTGGGGGTTCCTCCCAGGAGCGGGCAGGGTGGCCAGTGGGACTGAAGAGGTCCTGCAGCGCTGGCCCGAGACAGGCGGCAGCACGGGGTGGGGTCCTCCCGGGGCCCCTGTGCGCCCCTTCTTTGCACTGGGGGGCTGCCTCCCGTGGGGCAGGTGGGGACCCCGTGAGACTGCACTTGAGCTGTGCTGCGTCCTGCCCAACAGGGGACGTTTTCTGTCTCACTGGCCCTCTCCTGAGGGGCGGTGGGAGCCCCGGTGTGAACTTAAACTCCCTATACAGAGGGACATTCCTTCCGGCCCCTGGTGCTGAGGTTGCTGGGACTGCCTTCACGCCCAGCCGCGCTGCCAGCGAGGCGTTCCCACGCACCATTTCTGCAGTCGCCGGCGAACGGAAGCCAGGACTCTCGGTGCTGGTCTGCCAGGTGCTTCTCACTCCTGCAGCCTTCCTGGCTCTGACCCTGGCCTTGGCCCCCGCCCCCCGCTTACCGCCTTGCCTCCCTCGTTTCCCCACACCTGGCGGAGACCAGGGGGGCTGAGGCTGACTCTTGGCCCGATGGCTCCTGACACCCCCACCTACTCCCACCTGGCTCAGCTCCCGGTTTTCCCGCCGTGGCATCTGGGCACGAGAGACACCGGGTGTCTGTTTTTGGAGCGAGCTGGACGCGGTGGGGAGCAGCGCGCGGTGTAGCTTCGTTTCCCCAGCTCACTGCTCAAGCCCGAGCCCTTCCCCGCCTCCGTTCCGAGCCCCGTCGGGTGCCAGACGCTCCCTGTCACTGCCAGACACTAAGTCACAGTCGGATTTTCGAGTGTTGTTGAGACGTCCAGGTAAGTCCAATGCATGGAAGTCTGTTGTTCACCAGGCTGTGTGAAGATCCTTTGCTTTAGCCTGGCTGGCGTAGCTCAGTGGATTGAACGCCAGCCTGTGAACCAAAGCATCGCAGGTTCGATTCCCAGTCAGGGCACATGCATGGGTTGCAGGTCACGGCCCCCAGCAACTGCACATTGATGTTTCTCTCTGTCTCTTTCTTTCTCCCTCCCTTCTCTCTCTAAAAATAAATAAAATCTTTTTAAAAAAAAAAGATCCTTTGCTTTGTGAGCCTTTCTCAGAATTGCAAGCTCCTCTGGGTCCAGGGCTGGCTCCCTGTGTCCTCGCCTCACCCTTCCCCTCCTCCGTCCTCACTGACTGTTGTCCCCCGCCCTCCAGGGCCAGAGCAGGACGGGAGAGGACGGCAGGGGCCCCTGACAGGCTCCTGGCCCCCGCGCTGTGATTTGTGGGGCTGAGCTTCCGGCATTGGCTCTCCCTCACGGGGTGCCTGCCCCAGGGTTCCTGGAGGCTCTCGGAGGGGTGCCCCACTCTGGCTGTCCTTGGCACGGCGGTGTCCCATGTTGGCCCAACAGGGTTCCTGCCCTGTTGATCCGCTTGAGACACCCTCTCCCAGCATCTGCACCCTGGTTTACCTCCAGCCCCTTTCTCTCAGGGTTGACTTGCCCCCAGGGGGGTCTGGCCACCGTCCATCATGGCACTCGACGATGCTCAGGTCATTGAAGGCAGCCCAGCTTCCTCCCACCCCAGGGCCCTTCCTGCTCACCTGCTCTCAGGTGGCTCTGGGCTGCCCCTGGGATTCTTCGCCTGGGAGTCAGGCACCAGTCTCTGTGCCCTGGTGGCTTAGAGCTCTGGGGGACCCCGGGAAGCTCCCCAGATGCTTCTCCTGCAGCCCCCGCCGCCCACTGTGACCTCAGTGTGCGCGTGAGCGAGCCCTCATGCAGCTTCTCCATTTAAGTCCCTTTCCCTCCCGCCTTGGGGTGGGGAGAGCCACCACCCGGTCAGCGCCCAGCAACAACACTCCCCCTGAGGGAAGGCCAGTCTCCCTGACCTGCCTGTCGGGGTCCCCTTTCAGAGTTGGGGCCGCGAGAGCTGTGGGTGCCCTGGAGCCTCGCCCCCGAATTCCCCCAGCTGTAGGTGGAGGTGGGGGAGGCAGGTACCACCCAGAAGTCAGCAGCAGAGCCTGCCAGCCAGCTCTGTCCCGAGATAGGGAAGGGTCGGCTCCCACCCATGTCCGACTGCGTGTGGAGGTCCTGGGTCGCCTGCTCTCCGGGGCCTCCAAGACTTCATGTGGTCTAAGTTCTTGCCCGACCACATGATTTGATTATCCTGGGTTTTCCTTCATCGCTCTGGTGACATGATCTGTGTCCACTCAGCTTGCCCAGTTGGCGTGGACTCTGGGATGTGCCACCCATGCCCCCTCAGGAGCAGGGGACGCACTCTCTTGGGCTCCGAGAGCGTGGCTGGGAGACGCCTCAGCCGTCAGCCCTGGTTGCGGGGGGCCAGCTGTCCTGCCAAGGTCGTGCTCCTCCCCTGGGCTGCCAGTGACCCATCCAGGCAGGGGACCAGTCAGGTTCTCCCGAGAGGCAGGTCCGGGGGGAGGGTACAGGCATGTGTGTGTAGACATCTACCCTCACCTCCTTCTCTGATCTAATCACTCATCTCCGTGTCTGTTGTAATGATTTTATTTCAAGGGTTCGGTCCATGCAATTGCTGGGGCCTGGCCAGCAGGTCGGACACTCAGGCAAGAGGTGCTGCTGCGGTCTTGATTCCCAAGTGCGTGGGGCCCAGGGCAGGCAGCCTGGGCTTCGGACGGGGTTTCTGCGTCACGGTCTGGAGGCGGGATTCATTCTCCCCCCCGCAGTCTCAGGCTTTTGTATTTTTTTCTGTTACACTCTTCAAGTGATTCAGCAAGATCCCGGTGTGTTGGGGGGGAGGGTAACCTGCTTTACTTACAGTTCCCTGATGGCAGGTGCCAGCCACACCTCCGAGAACACCACGCCGACGGTACCTAGACTGGTGGGCTGTCACCTCTCGCCCTGTGTTCACGACACCCCGGGGGCGTCACTCATGCCCACGGGAGCCCCTCCCCTCTCAGGGACTTCTAACGGGTCATTATTAGTGCGCCTCCAGCGGACAAAGTATTTAAAATTCGCAAACAATGCCCCCAAACTTGTTGACGTCTCCGTAAACCGCTTCATGTCCCTTTCCGTGGGTTTCAACCGAAGAGAATTGTGGACCTCGGGAGAGGCCCCCAGTGGGAGGGACCCGTGGAAGGGCTCAGGGGAGCTGGCCTCCTGGTTGTGTCCCCTGCCACTGGGCCAGCGTGCGACGTTTGCTGCCCCAGGGGACGGTGTGGTTCATGGAATGGACAGAGGCTCCCCCCGGGGCGGGGAGGTGGCCATGCCGATGCAGACCGGGGTCTCACCCTACTGTCTCGTTCGTGGCAGCCTCCCACGCGGAGGGGACGGCCCTGTGCTGGTTGGTCGGCACGTCTTCTGCCTGTAGCAACGCCCCTCTTCCCGCCCCCTCTCCCGTGTGCGCTTGTGTTCTCCCTGCTTTTTACGAGGGCCAGCGCTGCCTTTTCCCGTCCCCCGGACCAACCCCCTTGCTTCCTCACGTTGGAGCTGCCACGTGTCCCTTATTCGAGATCGGAAAACCCCGGGCCACAGGCGTACTTTCCTGCAGGCCCTGCAGGCTCTTTGGGAGCCAGAGCCACAGGCTCGAACTTCTTCGTCGTCCACCACCCCTGGACACAGCTCTCTGCAGGGGTCGACCAGTTGATACTCAGCCAAGACGGGGTGGATAGAGAATTCTGGACGGACGGGATGCAGAGCCGGGCAGCCAGGGGCGTGCTTTAATGCTTGCGTCCTGAGTGTCGGCAGAGGGCCGCTGTGGCGAGGCTCATGGCCTTTACTGACAGTGCAGAGGAGCGAGACTGGGTCTCCATGTCGGAAGTGTGTCCCGTGACCATGAGGCGCGCCCTGCGCAGGTCTCTGCGTAGTCAAACGTCCATGGAGATGGAAAGCTGGCGGGCAGAGAATGACCCTCCTGACGAGTTCAAGGTCCTCTGAAATTTCTCGCCCAAGAGCATAGGGAAACCTTTCCTGGCTGGTGTTCTATAAATCTTTTTTGCAGGTTTTTTTTTTTGAACAACAGCATTAATGGCAGATAATGTTGAGATGTATCTGCATTATTAGAGAGTCTCAAGTATTTTTTTCTTTCTGCCTTTACGCTGGTAGATTTTCTTCCCCTAGGAAACCTTCTAACTCTCCCCAGCTGCCTCTGCACACTGTATTAGAAAAGTAAAGACATCTGCCTCCTACAAGCAGCAGAGTGAGGTTGAGAGAAGGAAGTTCTCCTGAAAATGATGATCTCTGGTCACCGAGCCCCCACCCGTGGTCTTGCCATCCACGTAGGTTGTCATTTTCGTCATGTTGTGGATCATGTTGCCACTCAGGAATTTCGAGTTTCTCGTTTATGATATTAAGGTATTAATACGCTAGTGATGAGCTTCACTGACAATCAGCTATTTTATTTTATTTTTAATTTTTTATATCCAAATATCTATTTAGATCTTTAATTACTAATTTAGTATTTTTTAAAAGATTTTATTTATTATTTTTTTAGAGAGGGAAGGAAGGGAGAAGTAGAGAGAGAGAGAAACATCAATGTGTGGTTGCTGGGGGCCGTGGCCTGCATCCCAGGAATGTACCCTGACTGGGAATCAAACCCGTGACACTTTGGTTCGCAGCCCGTGCTCAATCCACTGAGCTATGCCAGCCAGGGCTTGACAATCAGCTATTTTAATTGACAACCTCAAAAGCAACGATGTCTTATTAACAATGACTTAATTTTTTCCTGACTGGCGCTGTCAATTTAAAAATGTCAAACGGACCTCCGTGTTTGCCAGGATGGTTGTTGATGCATTTGCTGTCTTGCAGATTTGATCACAGGATCACGTCGAGGCAGAGTGGGTGGGAAGGTCAAATTTGTTTCCAGAACAGACTTCAGTATTCTGTCTTTAAAGATAGACCATATTTTGCCATGTGTAATGCACACTTTTTTTGCCCAAATTTTTTGAGGGGAGAATAAGGATGTGCATTATACACGAGCAGTACTAATTCCGTATCTATATAAATGTTTTCAATTCTTTTACGTATGTGTATGCATCGAAAGCATAACTCTAGAAAACAATCATGATATTTGCAGGCAAAATAATACCAAAAGCAAATATCTTGTTATAAGTAAATAAGTAATTGAATTAAAAAATTAAAACGAAGGATTTTTTTCCTGAAAGCCTGGGCCAGAACCATGGGTGTGCACTATACGTGGCAAAATACGGTATTTGTTTGATAGACGTTCTTAGAAATGCACAATGTCCCTTTAACCTGCGGCCGGCTTGTCAGTCTTCTGCAGTTATGAAACGACTAAATATTTATGTTTTTCCAGTTCAACTTGGGGGAAAAAAAGCCCTCTGGCTGATGTGTTTCTTGTAACAGAAGGCGCAGTGTCAAGGGGTATTTATAGTTGTTTTTCTCTTTCTCGATGTCACCAGCCTTTCAGACGCAGCCTGTTTTCCTTCTGATGTCTCGTTTCCGTTTCCGCCGGGGACCGCCAGGCCGACCGTGGGCCCGGCCGAGGGGCCGCGGAGCCGCTGGCTGCCGTGTGTTCTGTCCTGGTAGAAGTGGGCCCCCCCCCGCCTTGGCACTCAGGGCCGAGCCCGAGTGCTTCCACCTGCAGACCCCGAGCCGGGATGGGAGAGGGACCCGGGGTGATGGTCCCGCACCAGCATCGTGGCCTCCCTACGCTGGTGCCCGGAGGAGGTGAATGAGTGTCGGCCCTCGTGCCAGGGGAGAAGGAGCAGGAAGAGGCGTTGTGGATGGAGGTTGACTTCGTGTGTTGAAGGCAAAGAGATTGACCCTCAAAAACAAGATGAAATGGTATCTCGTTGTTTTTTTTAAAGCTCTTAAAAAAAGAGTTTATTTATTTTTAGAGAGGGGAAAGGAAGGAGAAAGAGAGGAAGAGAAACATCAATGTGTGCTTGACTCTTGCATGCCGCCTGCTGGGTACCTGGCCCACAACCCAGGCATGTGCCTTGACTGGGATTCGAACCAGCAACCTTTTGGATTGCAGGCTGGAACTCAATCCAGTGAGCCACACTGACCAGGGCAGTATTGCATTGTAGTTTTGACTTGTGTTGTCCTAATAGCTAGTGAAGCTGAGCATCTTTTCATGTATCTGATGGCCATTTGTATGTCTTCTTGGGAGAGGTGTCTGTCCAGGTCCTCTGCCCATTTTTAAAATTATTTAAAAAATTGTTTTAAAAAATGGACAGCAGTGTCTTTGTTTGGTATTGAGTTGTGTGACTTCGTTATGTATTTTCAATAGTAACCCCTCATCAGAGCTGTCGTTGACCAGCATCTTCTCCCACTGGGTGGGTGGCCATTTTTTTTGTTGTCGGTGGTTTCTTTGGCTGTGCAGTGGATGTTGAGAATATCTTGCTAAGCAAAATAAGTCAGAAAAAGTCAAGAACCATATGATTTTGCTTCTGCGGGACATAAAACTGAAAGTAATAAATGAACAAACCAGAAAAACAAACAAAAACACAGAGACACAGACAACAGTATGGCGGCTACCAGAGGGGAAGGGGGAGGGGGTGGTAAAGGGTACAGCCGGTCAAGTATATGGTGATGGAAGATGATTTGACCTTGGGAGGTGGGTGCACAGTGCCACATGCAGATGATGTCTCACGGGAATGTGCACTTTGAAACCTGTGTGATCTTATTATCTAATGTCACCCCAAATGAATTTCATTTAAAAAAAGAAATGACAGCAAACAACAACACAACAAAACGGACAGGAAGCCCCCCCCACCCCCCCGTCAAACAGCCAGCACGTGGCTCGGACATGATTCACGGAGACGCTTGCCGTTTTCCTCCAGCAAAAAACGGCTCTCGTTTATTTTTTTGCAACGTTTCTCTATGGCCAAGAGCAAAACCAGACCCTCTGGGAAGTCCTGCAAGGTTCCAGGGGCCGCCTCGCCGAGTTTCCTGAGTTACGGCGGAGGAGGAGGCGGTGGCGCGGTGATTTACAAGTGGAAACATACCTGCGAGCACACCGCGGTGTCAGATGGAAGGGAGATAGCGATAAACAACCCCCGTTCTGGGCTGCCGACCAGGTTCAGGGAGCGGACGGCTTCTGTGGAAGTGATTTAAGAGCACCCGGGCCTCCCCTCTTTTCTAGTTCTCGCCTCTCCCAGAAGAGACTCGTCACAGGGACCCAGCTCCCAGGGGAGCAGCTGCTCCTCCGGCCGGTCTCCCCAGGTCCTCTGCCGTCACACGCCTTCCCTCTGCGACGTGTCAGCCCCCTCCGAGCATCTCCATCCCGTTGTGCCTTCAGGGGCTGCAGCTGGTTCCTGGAAATTGGCCGTGATGGGAACTGTGACTCCGCAGAAATTGCTGAGTGCTTGCAGTCGGTTTCTCTGCGGAGAGCTGGTTGTTGAACATCCATCAGCACCCCCCCTCTGCTTGTGGCACGGGGGTCCCTCCCACGTGCCAGCGCCAGCACCAGCCCCGCCAACGGGCTGTCATCATGCCCTTCCCTCCGTCTCCTCCAGACGGGACTGTTCCGCTTCCTCTGTCTCTAGAATCTGTACGTCTTCCGCTGTGCCGGTGCCCTCTCGCCGACCTGTAAACACACCTGCTCTTCCCGTCCGTAACAAACAAGTAAGGCGAGCCTCGTTCTAACTGGACGGCAGACGGTTGGGGGGCAGCGAGGGCCCTGCAGCACCCCCAGCTGCCAGCACTGTCGGAGAGCAGCAGACATACAACAGGCGGTGGGCGGGAGAACGCGTCGGTGCTTTTCCCTTGAACGACGCTCCCCTCCCCGCTCTTTGCTGCTTAGCTCCTTGCACACGTGGCCTGCCTGCACCGACGGTCGGTCACACAGCCTCCCAGCCATGGACTGCTGAGCCCCTTGGAAACTGGCCTACTCTGGCCATGGTGCGGCCACGTTGTTGGAGGCCACCAAGAAGTGGTGACTTGCCAGATCCGGTGCCGGTTCTCAGTGTGTGCGGTTACTGGGTGCAGCTCTCAGGCGCGTTCGTCTCTCTGCAGATCAGGTTCTGTGAACCATTTCTGTCCCCCCGCATGTCCTGTCCTTGCCGGGCGTCCGGGACTTGGACCTTTCCTAGCCCTTCCTAACTCTCTTACTGCTCTTCCTCAGGTCCAGGGCTGTCCTGTTTTCTCCTTCAGCCTCCTGAAGAGTGCAGGCGCTGTCCTCAGTTGCCTTCTGCCCGCATGGCTCCCTCATGGGAATTGTTCTGCAGCAGCTGGTGGGCAAACGAGGTGGCGTTGGGTTGGTATTTGTGATTAGTTCTTTAACTCTGTCTCTCCCACTCAGCTCTGAAATCATGAGCAAAGCCCACCCCTAGTTAGTGCTTAACTTAGTAATTGGCACATGGAAGGTCCCCAGTCAGCTGGACAGATGGATGGATGGGTGATGGATGGATGGATTGAGGATGGATGGATGGATGGATGGAGGATGTAAGGAGGGTGGATGGATGGATGGATGGGTGGGTGGATGGGTGGGTGGTGGATGGATGATGGATATATGGATGGATGATGGATGGGTGATGGATGGATGGATGATGGGTGGATGGATTGAGGATGGATGGATTGAGGATGGATGGGTGGATGATATATGGGTGATGGATGCATGGATGGAGAGTGGATGGGGGATTGATGGATGCATGGATGGAGGGTGGATGGATGGGATGGATGGAGGATAGGTGAATGGGTGGGTGATGGATGGATGGATAGATGGAGGATGGATGGATGGATTGAGGATGGATGGATGGATGGATGGTGGATGGATGGATGGAGGATGGGTGGGTGATGGATGGTGGATGGATGGATGGAGGATGGATGGAGGGTGGATGGATGGATAGGTGTTGGATGGGCAGATGATGGAAACATGGATGGATGACAGATGGATTGAGGATGGAGGGTGGATGGAGGATGGATGGATGGATGATGGATGGATGGAGGATGGATGGATGGGTAATGGATGGGATGGATGGAGGATGGGTGAATGGGTGGGTGATGGATGGATGGATGGATGGATGGACGGATGAATGGAGGGTGGCTGGCTGGTTGGATTTGAAGGACAAGTTAGTTAGGTGTAGGTCATGGAAGGAAACAAATGGGGTCGAAGGACAGTTTGGGTTTCGATCACCGAAGGAGATCGAAGGAGCCCAGTACCAGCGGAACCCCTTCTTAATGATAGAGATGAGTCACTTCCCAACTCTGAGCTCGCACTCTGGGCCCTGTGCGGCCATAAGGACGAAAGCCACTCTCCCTACAGCGCGCCCTTTCCGAGTGCACTCTCTCACCCTCACACCGTGGCTCACTCATGTCCCTCCCCACTGCCACCTACTGAGTATGAAGTGCCCATCACCTGCTAATGCCCCCGGTGGGGGGAGGGGGGGCTTGGCTGTTCCCTGGTGCTGGGTGCAACTGCTGCCTCTCCCGTGCCTCTCTTACTACCCCCCTTCCCCCGAATTCTGCCCCCAGTCAGCTATTGAACTAGAAGTGGGATCCCCTGTCAAGCCCTTTGTTTATCGGTGGCAGATCCGATGTCCCCGTGAGTGCGGGATGCTCCACTGAATACCTGTCCAGATTGAGGCAGGTCACACATCTCGATAATAGTTGTTTGTTTCCTAAGTCTCCGATACAGTGTCATAAGCAGGAGGATTTATGGGCTGGACTAATTTCCGGCAGATCATGTTATTTTATATTTAGACCTGAAGAGCATCGTCAGCACGGCTGCCGGAGTTGGGCTGCAGGTGGCCAAGAGCCGGGAGTGACTCTTTTCACCATAGAGACTGGATGTGCGCATGCCCTCCCCCACCCCGGGCGGAGGGCTTCCTCCGTGCATTCCCAGACTCCCACAGGACGTGGGCTCCGTCCTCGGGCTGCCCCCGCCCACGGACCGGAGACGGCGGGCACAGTCCCACGTGCCGCCCGGGACGGTGTCACAGGACCGTTCCTTGTCGGCCCAGAGACCTCTCCCAGAAAGCCCTCCTGCTCACTCCCCCAGGGTTGGATGGGCCAGGATTCTTCGCATGCCCATCCCTAACCCAACTGGTGGCAAGAAGAAAGGGTGCCCCATGGTAGAATTTACCCCTGAGGTCAGGGCAGGGTCAGATTTCCCCCGGGCACTTTGGGGTGGGGGGGCTGCACCCTGGAACAAAATTGGGGTTCGCTCTGTAAGGTAGAAGGGGCCAGCCGGTTCTGTCTGTTGGCGTTGCCAGCTATGGGGGGCTATGAAAGGACAAACCGGTTCGTTCCTTTGTGACCGTGTTGACCATGACCCTGGGGACGGCTGCCGCCCCTCTGCCCCTGGCGCCCCCTCCGTCCATGTCTGGTGGGAAGGGAGCCTCTCACCACAGGCTGCTCTTGTTCATCCGAGACCCGGGCTGGTCCCCATCATGGAGGCAGCTCTTCAAGGCACCTACCCATCCAACTTCCAGGAGCCGACCTCACTGACGGGGTCACCGCCGTTGCCCACGAAGGTGGTCAGGAGCACCTGTGTGCCAGGAGCAGCGCCCCGGCCAGTGTGTTTGGGGGACAAGGAGGTCCTCAGGCCCTGCACATGGTGATGCCTCGCATCTCTCCCTGTGTGCCCTGGGAACGGTCACCACAGCATCTCACAGGGCCGGCGTTGCCCATCTGTCACCCACAGCCCATGGGGGAGCACACCGAAGCCGGGCAGGGAGCACAGCGGGCTACTGCTGGGCCACCTGGATGTGGCTGCGAGCCCAGGGCCTGTCTGCCGCACCACGGCCACTGCGGCACGTCACGCTCGCCCCTCAGGCGCGTCTTGCCGTTTCCCCCGACAGCGTTCCGATGATCACATGGCCCTTCTGCCTCTCACCGTGCAGAACACGGAGGCTCTTGGGGTCCCGGGGTGGGGGGTTTGCGGCCCTCAGCTGGGACAGGGCTGGGGTCTCTCACGGGTCACTTGGCTTTTTGACCTCTGCTTTTTGGGGGAGCAGGGGCTTTGGGGCTGGGCTGGGCAGTTTGCTCTCATACCAAAATTTTCAGATGCTTGAGTTTTTCTGAGTTGTTGACTCTGGTTTGCATCGTGTTCTGACCATTTGCTCTGATTGGGCCAGCGGGTACCTTGTGGGCCGGTGGCGTGCCTGTGTCTGGCAAAGCTTCCCCCCTGGACTTTGTGACATCGTTTTGGACCTTTGTGGCTCCTTGGCTGTGTTACGGATAATTTATGTTGTCAGATAAATGCCCTCTGGACAAATAAAATATTAATAATGCTCTAATGCTCATTTAAAAATACCCCTTGCACCTATTTAATAAAATCTTCTCTGGGCTTTACTCCTGTCTTTAAGTCAAGTCCAACAATGCAGTCATATATCAGATTATTCGTTTGGCCTAGTGGAGGTTTTGGCACAAAAATATACCTTGGAATGACATCGGATGGGAAATCTGAGCCCAGGCTTTGGGAACTCTGACTCCTTTTGCAGCAGTTGGAGACTCAGAAGCATTTAAACCACTTGTTCATGGAGAGCACGTGGCTAAGTGGCGATCGGCATGGCCTCTGACTTAGAGGGGAAGAAGTTGGGGAGCACGTCGTTAGCTCAGCACCTGAGCAGCCGCGCAGAGCATGATCTAACCCACCGTGGCCCTTCCCTTCCCCGCTGCGCCCCGTCACTGGGTACGGGACAGCGCTGCCCCAGAGGCCGGACAGGACAAGGCACCGTGGCTGTCAGGAAAATGTGTGTAGGGGACTCAGTGGTTATTGCGTAGTTTTCTCCTGTTCTTATTGAGGTATGATTGACATATAGCATCATCCCCTGGGCTGCCCCCAGCTGATGCCTGAAACCACAGGTAGGACCGAAGCCTGGACCGACTGTGTGTTTTCCTGTCACAGCCACCAATGACAAAGCTTCATTTCTAAGTTAGGTGCAGGAAGTGATTAGCAACAATAGCTCATAATAAAGTAGAGCAGCGACAACAAGGTACTGTCACAGAAGTGGTGTGAACATGGTCTCTCTCTCTGATAACCGATCTGATAACCCAGGTATCCCGGGTCCGGAGCCAGCGCTGGCGGCGGGGAGGGGGGCGCACACGCAGCTCCACAAAGGGGTGCTTCGCAGCCCGGGGAGGGGCACCGGAGCTGGATGGCGGGGGAGATCACCACCACACACAGAATGGGGAGCAATTTAAAACTCATGAGTTGTTCCTTTTTCCTTTCTGGAATTTTCCACTTAACAATTTTGGGCTGTGGTTGACCGTGGGTAACTGAAACCTTGGGAAGGGGAACCACGGGTAAGGGGGACTGTTGTATATTAGTTGCAGCTGTACAACGTCACGATCCGATATGGCGAATATTGCTCGATGATCACCGCGAGTCTAGTTAACACCCATCACCACACAGAGAGTTACAGACTTTATTTTTTTCCCGTGATGAGAACTCTTTTGTTTTTAAAGATTTTATTTATTTATTTTTTAGAGAGGGAAGGGAGGGAGAAAGAGAGAGAGAGAGAAACATCAATGTGCGGTTGCTGGGGGCCGTGGCCTGCAACCATGCATGTACCCTGACTGGGAATCGAACCTGCAACACTTTGGTTCTCAGCCCGCACCCAATCCACTGAGCTAGGCCAGCTAGGGCCGAGAACTCTTGACATCTATTCTCTTTAACAGCCTTGAGATGCACGGCGCAGTGCCATTACCTGGAGCCACCGTGCCGGCCGTTACTCCCCACGGCCTGTTTATTTGCAAGCGGAAATTTCACTCCCCCGCCACCCCACCCCCATCTCTGGCTGCCACAGATCTGTTCTCTGCATCTCTAAGGGTTTTCACTTTATTTTATTTTTTGGATTCCATACCCAAGTGAGATCAGAGGGTATTTACCTTTGTCTGACTTATTCACTCAGCATAATGCCCTCAGGGTCCATCCATGTTCTTGCAGGCAGCAAGATGTCCTTCTTTTTTACGGCTGCATACTATTCTCTTGTGTCTGTATGTGTGTGTATCCTCTTTATCCATTCATCTGTGGATAGGGGTTTGTTTCCATGTGTTGGCTATTGCTTCATTTTTTTTTCCTGACGATCAAGATGAGTATTCTTGGGTCTTAAAACTTGGAAAGGAGCCAAACCTATAAAGGAAAAAACAAGACACCCCTGTAATTCACCTTGGAAACACAAAGGTCGTTTCTGTTGGCGACTCCATGTTCTTCCTTTGGTCACCCTCCTTCTCTTTCTGCCTCCGCTTTTGTCTGCCATCCGTTTTGTGTTTTTTTGTTTGTTTGTTTTTTACAAGGCTGGAATCATGCTACATATACGGTTCTGTATCCTAACATGTAGTTCCCAAGAATTTGTGTTTTCCATGTCATAATAGATGCTTCGCGGTGGCCGTTGGGCCGTTTGGATGAAATGTCTCTATTCACGGCTCACAGCCTTGAGGCGGCGTGGGAGGGTCAGCCGGCTGTGGTCCGTTTGTAAAGGCTGAAACACTGCCCACGGCAAATATTGATTTTGATGCAACGCTCAAGACGTTTTCTAATGTGAAAATATTTTCAGCTGGAACCGTTGTCACTTGCAATTTGTCGCGTTGTGAGGGTTCTATTAAGGGCAATATTCTGGGGTTGGATATTTTCCTTGGAAAGCCGCACGGGCACGGAAATTCTCCTATCTCCCAGAAAACAGATCGGGTTTGAGAGCTGCGCCGACAGGCCTATTCTAGGAAAGATTTATTTTCTTTCTCTTTTTTTTTTCTTTCTTCGTCTGGTGCTGTTCTAACCTTTTAAAAAAATATGGGTTCCTCCCAGCATCCACACATTAAAAGGATGGTTTCTTTGCCGGGACGAAAACAATTGTTTAATTGCAGGCTCCGGGACGTTTAATAAACCCCATTACTCTTTGCTCTGGGCAGAGACAAGCGCTGAAAGGATGATCTGGGAAAACCATTATTACCGGAGCCGGGGGCTGTGGGGGAAGGAAAACATTTTCGAAATATTTCCTTTGCAAACGTGTGCGTGGGCTCCAGCCCGCCAGCCCGGGGCCTGGCCTCTTTCTCACTCCTGATGTCTGCTTCCTGAGGCTGAGCTCCCCTCCGAGGAATGTCCCCGCCCTTCCCCACTACCACCACCACCACCTCCCCTTTTAAGGGGAGCATTTTCACTCTGTACCCCCCCTTTTTCAAAGGATATTGAAAAATCACGTGTAAGGAATAGGGCTGGTCACGACACATCTAGTTGGTCCTCGGTATTAATATCTGGGGAAAAAACAAAACCAGGGTTGACTGTATTTACGTTCTGTTTCAGGTCGTCCCAAGACCCCTGAAGGCCCGAGGTCTGAAAGCCGTGTTGACCGACTCGAAACAAATGACTCGCAGAGAAAAAAGATGGCGGCGCCAAAGGCACCTGGAGGTAAAGCAGAGAGCTGGGCGATCCTCCCCTTCCCAGTTAGGGTTTTAAAAAAATATGTGATTATGTAGATATTCCGTGTCATCCATAGTTGGTATTTGTGGCCGCACACTTGCAAACCCCCTTCCCCGGACCGTGGGGTGTCCCTGGCCGGGCCCCGCCGGCCCCCGCTGGTTCTCTCTCCCAAACTCGCCGCCTCGCGCCCAGCGCCCCCTGCCGCTCCTGCCCGGCACTGCACCGCCGAGGTTGTAAGTCCCGGCGCTGTGAGTGTCGTCGTCCTCACGGCTCCTCCCGTCTCCGCCTCCTCCTGCTCTCCACTGCTCCGTCCAGAAGGACCGAAGGCCAAGGACAGTGTCTGCAGCCCTGGGCTTCAATGACGTTTGTCATCTCTGCCAGGCTGCTGAATTGGACCTGTGGTTATTTTTGTAGTTATTTTACCTGCATTCCACTGAAGCCTCATTCCAAGAGGCGCACCCCCCCCCCCCCCCCCACACACACACAGACTGAGTCTCTGCATTCGTTAACTATGAAAGAAATGAGGTGGAAGATTTCAGCGCTTTGTGCACACACCACGCCCCCTGGCACGCCGGGACTGCCCTCAGAAGAGCACCGCGGCGGGTGGGAGAGGTGTGGGTGGGCCCCTGGCACGCTTGCTTAGGCCGTCGGATGGAAGAGAGTCTGCCCTTGGCCAGAACTGAGCCAGGAGTCATCAGGAGTAGACGGGGCAACAGTGCACAGGGCCGGGGACATCCCTTGGGCAGAGGCGGTGTCCAGGGAAACGGCGCGGCGAATCAGACGCCTTTCCCAGGGCCCTTTCCCACCAGGGCCGTTGGTTACTCTTTGCTAGTTAGCACATCCCGGCGCATCCCTGGGTGAGTGCGTGTTAGTTAGCCTGGGCTGCTGTGACGAAGCGCCGCAGACTTGGGTGGGGGCGGGGTTCGGTGACGCGTGTTCTGGGAGACCCCTGCCCTGGCTGCAGAGAACAGAGGCCTGAGGTCGAGGAGAGGGAAATGCTTCCCCTCTTTCCCCACGGACGTGAAACAGACGAGCAGGAGAGAATAAGCACACTGATCACGTGTGTCCACACATATGTACTCTGTGAGCCCGTAGGGCCGAGGACAATGTGGGCGTTTGGGGCCCTCGGGCCACGTCAGTGAAGGGGCAGCGTGGGGCGTGGTTCGGACCCTCAAGGGGAGGTGGGCGATCCGCAGGGGGAGGGGAGGGAGCGAACAACCGAGAACCAAGCCCCTGCCGGGCGCCCCCCGGCGGTAACGGGACACAGGGCGGGCGGAGTGTGCCCAGAAGACTCTGCGGGCCGCCCCCGTCTGCCACACCTGGTGCCCAGGTGACGCCCCCTTCCTTTAAGCATTTTTTTTTTTAATCTGAATTCCTTTAGACAGGTAAGGGGGAAGATCAAAAGTTCTTCCCGAGTCTCTTGTGTCTTAAAAATAAGCAGTTTGCCCTGGCCGGTGTGGCCCAGTGGATTGAGCACTGGCCTGAGAACCAAAGGGTCACAGGTTCAGTTCCCAGCCAGGGCACGTGCCTGGGTTGCAGGCCTGGTCCCCAATGGGGGGGGGGTGCATGAGACACAACCACACATCGATGTTTCTTTCCCCCTTTCTCTCTCCCTTCCCCTCTGTCTGAAAATACATAAAAAATAAAATATTAAATAAATAAATAAATAAAATGGCTCATTCTGTAAAAAAAAAAAATGTCAGTTTAACATGAAATCAACATCCCGAAGAGGCACATCACGAGGCTGAGAGGGAGTGGTGTTCCGGCCTGGGCATGTACCCACGACAGAGCGAAGCCGCAGGTGGAAGGACTTCACGTCTCTTGAGACCTGGCCTGGGAGCGGGCGCACTGTCCTTGGGCTGCGTCCTGTGGGGTGAAGCAGGTCATGTGGACAACCCCCCCCCACCCCCAGAGATGAGGGCTGGGCAAACACTCTCCGCCTCTGTAGGGAGAGCAACCGCAGTACCTGGCCAAAGGCGGGGGCGCGGGGAGGAGCCGAGAGTGGTACCCATCGCTGGGATACAGGCTGGTGCATCCCTGTCCCCTCGGTGTAACACACTCCCAGGGCGGCTCAGGGGCCGTCACGTCGTGTCATGAACTGTCCCAACCTAGCAGCTGAAAACATTGTCCCAGGTGCTTTTCCTCACGGTTCTGTGGGCCGACGGGGCTCAGCCGGAACCCTGCTCCCCCGACCCCTGCAGGGACTGTGGTCATCTGCAAGGTGGCCATTCCGAAAGTCCAGGTGGGCTTCCTCGCAGGCCCGGCATGTGGTGCTGGCTGTCCGCCGGGTACCCGCCTCGGGCTGCGGCCCCGCCACTGCGCTGCCAGCAGGCGTGGAGCCTGAGTTCCCAGAGGCAGGAAGCGGAGGGAGCTTCTGGTTCTTTGCAGGCCTGGCCTCAGAGACCCCGAAACATCCCTTCCACCGTGTTCTCCGGATCAAAGGCGGCTGTAAATCAGCCGGGAGCGGAGGGGCGGGGACCAGCTCTGCTGGTGGTGTGAGCACCAGCATGTGTGCGGGAGGGAGGGGTCGTGTGGGGCGAGCTGCCCAGAGAGATGCTGAGCTGTGTAGGAAGGACAGTCTGTTCCTGAGTGCGGTGGGTGGGGGGGGGGTGCAGAGGGAGCCCGTCCCCTGTGAGGACCGCTGAGCTGCGCGACCCTAGGAGCTGGGGGGCGTCTTCCGTTTCCCTGGGGCGTCTGCTGCTTTCCTGCAGAGGCCTCCTTGGGGGAGTCAAAGAATCCCTGAGCCGAGAGGCCTTGGGCCAGGTGTCCACCCCCCCACCCCAGCCTCACTCTCCTCGGTGCGCCAGGAGCCCGGTGACCTTCAACGGCTACCCAGTCCAATCTCCAGACAGCGTGCCCCTCCTTGTGCATTCTTAAAGAAGGTGTTACTCTCTACAGATGTAAGGGGAAAAAGTTACATACTTTCCAAGATCAAGAAAACTGGCTATAGTAAAAACAGTGCCTGGATTTCTGAGCGTGCCAGGGGCTTGCAGGACCCCCGTGGAGCCCTTCTGGGGGACAGGCCCAGCACATGCAGACGTGAGGGCGAGGGCTGCCCGTGAGCAGCCCGACCACGTTGGAAGTGGATGCTGTGCCCCAGAGGGGTCCCAAAGGGAGGAGCAGAGACGTCACTGGGGCTGCAGTGCATCTTGGGCACATCTCTGGTGTCGTGTGCTCACCAGCGAACCTCGAGGGCAGCTCTGTGTCTGAGGTCCTGGCGTCGTGAGCTGTTCCTTTTCATTTTGGGGTTAACTGCTACTTAGAGTCATGGGCCCGATTTATGAAGGAGAAGAAAAACAACAAAAAAAATGACAGTTGACGAAAACAAACTGATGCTACCTAAAATTATATATTAGAAAAGGTATTTTCAGTGCCGACTGATGGCTGAAATCTACAGCCACCCAAAGGCTGGGGCCTGGAGCCCTGGAGGAGGGTCCGAGGAGGGGAGGGGTCCCCGTAGGACCCAGCTTTCGGGACGCTTTTGGGCCGACACATTTCCTGCCAAGCTGGGCATTGTTTTTTTAAGCCTTGCTTTATTGCTTTTGTTCAGTCCTTTGGGATAACGGAACACTGAAACCTGGTCACTGATCATGGTTCGCACCGTCCCCTTTTGTCCCCTAGCTGTCCCCGGTTCTACCTGGACGCTGAACGAGCTGGCCTGCTGAAGGACATGATTCAGACTGTCCCGGACCCAGCAGCTCACATCAAGGTAGGTTCCTCGTGGGCTGGGAAGCTGCGGGCTTCCTCCCCGGCTGGGTTGGCGCAGTGGGTGCCTGCCCCTGCACCGGCCACACCGGGCCCGCCCACCAGGCCTGCAGGCCCCGCCCACTTCACAGCCAATCTCCTACAGCTTGCGAGCTGAGCGCCTGGGTTTCACATTTTGAAATGCGATTGGGAAAAATGGAGAGAAGAATATCTCACAACACGCGTGAATTACATGAAGCATAGATTTCATTGAGTGTCACGGCAGTTTTCTGGGACTCGGGCATGGTCGGGCGTGTCCATTCCGTCCAGGGCGGCATTGAGTAGCTACCACAAGACCACACGGCCTGCACGCCGGACGTGCTCACTGTCCGACCCTTTGCAGACGAAGGCTGCAGAGCTCTGAGCGAACGTAGGACAACACATCTGAGTCCTCCTGACTTCTGTTTAATTTCTCCTCCTTTACACTGCCTGGGGTCACCTAGGCAAAGACTAGAGGGTCACCGCTTGGGTCTCTAGTGCTTGGACATCGTTTTCCCTGGGCATGCGGACACTTTGGTGGACTGTCAGGCCACGCCCGTCCCTGCTGCTCACTGGCAGCCCTTCCCTGCCGCTCTGGAGGTGAGAGAGCAAGGCAAGTCCTGGGGAGGAATCCGGCCGGTTCATTTCCATACCACAGGGACATGTGGGTAGAGCCACAGGGCGGAAATGAAGCGATGGTTTCAATAGACTTGACCCGATAACGTTGCAGAAAAGACTGGGGCCAGAGCTGCATTACCCAGATAGGCTGTCCACTCCTGGGCTGTTCAGTTCCACTGTCTACACTGGGCCAGATCACTCACCGTCTGCCAGTTCTCCATGTTCCCCACATTCCTCCCTTCCCCCGAGCGGCCTAGTATACTCGACTAATGTACGTCCTTTGCCTGAAACAGTTATTAAAGACGGAAAGTGGATTATCATTGAAAGGAAAGTTCATGGTACTGAAAAATTGACCTTTTTCGGCTTACCACACACGGTGCCCTCCAAAGTGTCACACGCGCACACATCTCAAAAGTAACGCATCCGGGAGGGTCATGGACCTGGACCTCGTGCAGTTTGCATCCGTGTCTTGGGAAATGGGGTTGGAAGTAACAGGCGCTCCAGTGCATTCTTTAGCTTTGCGGGTGCTCGTGAAATTTCAGAAATAAGGAGTATCCCAGGCGTGTTGAGGATGCTGAATTTGATGCAGCGGGGGAGAGGAGTGGGTCCCTACTGGGGACGCTGTGGTTTGATTTCTGTGTGGTATTTTATGGGGGCATGGCGGTTAATGTCTACAGAGGTGCAGTGGGAAACCTCTCGTGGGTGTACATTTTCTTCAGAGGTACCTGGAACATATCCGGTAAGTGTGTTCATGCTACGTGCGGATGGTGGGGGTGGAACCTTTTTTTTTTTTTGGACTCTGTTGACCATGAAGCTACAAGGTGCAGATGAAAGGTCTTGGGGAAGATGATGCAAGAAATACTTGTTACGGTTCAGAGTAGGCGGGCTAACGACCGAAATCCATTTTGATTGGCATTTTGTTCCCAACCAACCAGAAGGAAAGGAGGAAGTCAGCAAGAAGTTATTGCCGAATTTAAAAAAGGGGATTCATGAAGCGCACACAGTTTTAGACAAATCGAAGGACGATGACCTCCGGAAGTGTGTTTAGGGGAACTGTCCTGGATTTGATTTCACAACCGTGTTTTCAATTCTGATTTATCATATTATCATCATATTCGTTAGCACAAATATAAGCCAAGGATAATTTTGAAAAATGGAAACCCTGAGAATTTTGTTTAAGTGAATTTCAACTCAGATCGCTCCTGTGTGTTTTGAAGATGAACTGGCCAGTGAGCACCACGTTACTAAGAGCTGGTGTTGTCCCCGAGGTGGCAAGAATTATATTAAAGACATTTGTTTCCTGGGTGAATGTATCAGATTCTACCTGTTAGAACTTAAATACTTATTCCTGGACTTCCTTCTTTTGGTGCATGAAGTCAGTGTCCTCAACAACAAAGTTAGGAAGGTTGATCGAGTTTCTGTATTTCCTTAACACACCTGATGTGGGGACCCGGTTGGGCAGGCTGTTCCGTGCGGAGCGGTTCCTGGCTTGGCTCCGGGGTGCGGCAGGTGGCCGGCCTGCACTTCCGGGAGGGGGGCTCTGGCAAAGGGCACGCGAATGGCTCCCCGCGATGCATTGATGTAAATAGTGGACGACTTTGTCTTTGGCTCACTGCTGCCGAAAGGACTTCAGTTCTCCTCAGAGGTGACCTGACGCTGCAGGTGAGCCACACAGGTGAGCCACACAGGTGAGCCACGGAGACTGTGTGTCCTTCACACTCCAGTCCACAGGCCGATCCGGGGAAAGAAGCATTTTGTGTTAGAGGAATTTATTCTACATAATTTACTGTAGCGCTTTGCTGCCAAAACAAATATTAAATGTTGTAGCAAATGCATCATATATGGTTAGAGTATTAATATAAGTCATTAGCATGCACTTATGTGATATCAGTAGAAGGGGCAAAGGAAGAAGAAGGAATATTCTGGAAGGAACTGGATAGTTACTTACTATATTTTTAGGACTATGAGATGCACCGGACCATGAGACACACCTAGGTTTTAGAGGAGGAAAATAGGAAAAAAAATTTAGAAACAAAAAATGTAAAATATTTAGTAACATAAATAACATAGGCTGTTGCCCCCCCACCACAGCGAACCAGGTGAGCTACATTCAGACTATAAGATGCACCCCCATTTTCCTTCCAAACTTGGGGGTGTGCCTTATAGTCCAAAAAATACGGTAGCAAGCAGTCAACTGCTGAGCTTCTTTCCCATGTGATTCTGTAGCTGCTGCTCTGGAAGTAACGCTTCGTGTTTCTGACTCTAAAAGCTGTTGAACTTAAGTGCTGTTTGCGGTCCATAGAGGGAAGGGTTTGAAAAGGTACTGGAAGCAGCCAGCAGTGACCGCAAGTCCACTGGGGGGCCTGAGGATCCAGCCATGAGCCGGACTCTGAAAGTAACACGGAGTGGATGCCCTGATCTGCATCCTTGCATCCCTGCATCCCTGCATCCCTGCACCCGAGAAAGGGGTCGGACCTATTCTCTGGGCCCATCTTGACTTGTTGGAGAAGGGTGGGCCTCACTCCCCAGCTCTACCTGGCTGACAAAAGACCCATTAACTCGTGTGCACTTCACACGTGTTTGCAAACCTGATTTATAGTCACTTTGCTTCACAGGAAATTAGAAAGTGTATCCTTTGAGGATACACTCAACAGAGACCAGAGGCCGGAGTTTCCCCCACCCCCCAAAGTCTGTGCGCCGTGAAGATGATGTAAGCCTTTGATACGCTGCCTAATTTTTCCCGAATAACTCGGGCTTTGATCGGACTCCAGCGGGGTTCGCGCGTCTCGGCCCGCCGGGCAGATCGGCGGCTGTGGACGGCGGCGTGTCCGCGCCTCTGCAGGAAGGACGGGGGCACCTGGTGAGACAGAGAAGCGCAAACTTGCTAACGTTCCTGCAACGAGTGCGTATCACTTTTATGGTCAGAAAAGTGACGTCGTCTAGAAGCGGCAAGATATTTGATGACAGCACCGTAGTGGAGACTTCTAACATCGGACGGCCCTGCCTACAGATACGAGGGGGACGCCCCAAACCCGGAATTTATTTATGGAAAATTGTGTATTTATTCTTGCACGTGGAAGCTTCAGTCGCCTTCAGAGTGCTCTCCCTGTGCAGAGTGCACTGCCCCTGTCGGGACACTGCTCCCCTGCTCAAAGCAGTTTCTGAACTTGTGGGTTTCGGTGTGTTTTCGTGCTCCTGCTGTTGTTTGCTTCACCTCCTCCACATCGGCAAAACACTTCCCTTTGAGGACTTTTTTTCACCCAGGGAAACAAAAACATGTCACTCGGGGTGAGATCGGGTGACTAGGGAGGGTGGGGCACGGGGGTCATGCCGTTTGTGGTCAGAGACTGTGGAACACTCAGTGCGGGGGGTGGGGGGACAGGAGTGCTCGTAGATCACCCATGGTGAAATGGGCAAACGTGGTGAAAGAATCCTCAAAAAGAAAATTCACTGCAGCCAAACGCAGCCTCTCACAACAACCCCAGCTGGTGCACTGATCCAGATGGGTTCCTGGGACACGCACCTAGCAGGGGAAGCCTGTGCTACTAGGGGCCTGCCCTCCAGGTAGTAATTCCATTTTGTGGGCCCCGCTCATATGTTACATGGAGTTTGCTGGAACTGGGCTGTGCCTTCTGTCCCTCGGGGCCGCTCTCAGGGTGCCTGCAATGGGGTTCAGTGGTGTGCTCGCCCAGGCATGCCCACAGTCCCCCAAACCGGGGCCTCCTCATCGAGACTCAGTGGTGCTGACTCGTTCAGGGAGGGTGCTGGTGTAAACAGGAGGTGTGGGCCGGGGTTGGAGGAGAGTCAGACCCCACCGCCCAGGGGCATGGCGGTGAGTTGCACGTGGCTGGCCCAGGACCCTTGGGGGCAGCTTTCCTCCAGGGGCGGTTCTCCGATGGTGTCCCAGAGAGCTGCTCCCAGTGCAGAGTCACGGGTTCCCCCCAAAGCGGCTGCTTCAGGAAGCTTGGGCCGAACCTGACCGGAGGGATTGCATCTTAACGAGTGCCGAGGCGTTTCTGTGGCCCTTACTCAGATAATGAATAACATTATTAATGATTAAGCTGGCCTGAGGTCATCAGATGGTAGATGTGTATCAGGGCTACTGATGTTTTCTCCCCGTCTACCATGGAGGCTGCGCTGCTCCGGATGGCAGGACCTCCCAGTCGCACCCGGAAGGGTCTGGGGAACGCCGTTTGGACTTGGGTTTCAGAACGTCAGCCTGTGCCTTGGGCGCACGACCGAGTGTGACAGAGTCCAGGAGAGAAGGGTCCCTCGCTTCTTATTAGGGGAATTGACTCAGGAGTTCCTCAGGTCAGCCCAGCGGCCGGGTGCGTGGGAGATGTCCACGTGCCTGACCCCTGTGGCGTGCACCGCGCCCTGCGTGCAGCTGGGGTTCGCGCGTCGATGTCCTGCTGCCAGACTCGGCGTCGGGGCCTCGGATGTGGGGCAGGCGCAAGCTGGGGGCCAGCTCAGGGTGCTCCGGGTTCGGGGCGCTGCGTGTGGGTTTTCCGAGGAGAATGCTCAGCTTCTTCCTATTCTTACTAATGCGTGGTGCACGTCCTCCTCACGGGTTCTCTGTGGTTTGGTCCCCACCTCCTCCTCGTCCTTTTGCACCTTCTTCACCTCCAATCTCAGACCCCCGTGTCTTCTTACCTGGCTCTGAGCTGCAGCCTCACAGCACCAGGTGCCTGCTAGATGCCCCGCCTGGACGTGGGGGCAGGCGCCCTCACCTCAGCAGCCAGCCGGAGGAACCACACATCCGTTTGTGCGACGCTTCCAGTCCTCAGAGCTGCTTCCCATACTCTGGTGCGCTTAACCCAGGGCGTACGTCGTTTGTGCAGCTCACCGAGAGCCCAGGTTCATGCACTCTACTGAGCTGCCTCATTTTTAGCACCGCTCCCCTCCGGGACACGGCGGCTGTGGAGGAGATGGGAGCAGGCAGGCTGTGAAGCCAGACTTCCGGCCACTTCTCCCGGAGGCTCAGGCTTAGCACTGAAGACGCATCTTTAACTCTTGTCTCTCTTTGACCCTTCCCCTCCTGTCTTGTTCATCGAGCCCTCTCTTTGTGGCACAAATGTGGGTCTATGTCGTCTCCCTCTTGACCCGGGACAGGGGTCTCTGTTCTCCTGTGGCCGCTGTCCCCACCCCGGTCCTTACGTTCTCACGCACGGCCAGGCCAGGCTAGCCCGCCCGGGAGACAGCTTGCGCCAGCGCTCCTCTGATCAGAAACCTTGGTTCGTTCAAGGAACACGGACGCTTTGAAGAGGCTTTGGACACCAGTGTCACCCACCCGGTTGTGCTGTCTGCGCTTCTCCAAGGAGTGCATGAAACCACCCTCTCATCACATCCTATTGCGAGTTTTAGCCTTTGCTGATCTGAAGGGTGGGAAACGGAGGGTTACAGGTGTCATTTCATTCGGAACCTTGAGCGGGTGATCGTCTGTCTCCTCATACACTGACCAGCAAGTTCTGGGTCTTGTACAGCTCCCTTTCCTGCTCCTTCCCGTGAAATCATTCAATGTCACCGGGGATGGGGGGGTAGCATGAGCCAAACAGAAAAGGTCCCTGCTTACACGAAGCTTACCTTCTAGGGGCTGAAACAGGATATGTTTGAATAGATAAAGTCAGCATTGCAACCGATATGTGTGTGTGTATGCATACATTAATGCGGGCTGGTATTGTCTAGAACAAAACACAAGGGAAGCAAGAGGTGACCTGGAGCGAAGGGAGGGAGGAGGCTGGGGAGGGTCATTGGGGGGATGTGAAGATCAGACAGGCGGGCAGGCAGTGGGTGCGAGGGCTGTGTGGTCTACCGGGGGAAGTGTGCCCGGCGGGACGGGGGAGGGGGCAGCGGGTGCCGAGGCTGTGAGGCGGGAGCTCGCTGGGCACGTTTAGGGAAAGGCGCGGGGTGAGGGCGAAGCTGCAGGATGTGGGGTCGGAGGGGAAATCCTGAGGTCACGGGGGAGGTTCCGATGCGCAGGGACAAGGACTTACATTTCATCCTGCGTGTTGGGAAGCCATTGAGTTTTAAGCAGAATGGGTGACGTGGCCTGACTGAAACTTTCCAGCGGTGCCACGGAAGCGTATTTATACTATTGGTCGTGCCATTTACCGCTGGGAGTCACAGGCGTTGATTCGAGGCCGGGGTGGGGTGGGGGGAGATGAGATACTGAGCGGCTGTGAGGCTGAGCGTTGAGTCCTTGCAGCACGTGGGGGTTGGGAAGAGCAGGGGGAGCCCACAGGGGGCTGAGAGGAGGAGCCGGTGGGGGGAGAAGGAGCTGGAGGGTGCCGGGAGGGCGGGCAGAGGTGAGCGCTGTCAGCTGGGCAGCGTGGAGGTCGTGGTGGCCTCGGGAAGAGTGCTGTGCGTGGAGCAGAGACCTGGCACGTGGCAGCGGCTTCGAACGTGAGGGGAGGAGACATGGAGACAGTGCGCGTGCAGGTGGCCCTCGTCACCGCCGGGTTTAAAGGTCGGCTGCTTTTCCCAGCCGCTGGTGCCGGTTGTGCTTTAATGGTGTTAAGCCCGAGCTGTCGTGTTTGTCATACGGTTTTTTTTAATCTTCACCTGAGGACACGTTTGTTGATTTTTAGAGAGAGAGACCTCAATTGGTTGCCTCCAGTATGTGCCCCGATGGGGGGTTGAACCTGCAACTTCTGGTCTACAGGACGATGCTCCGGTCATTTAAGCCACCAGCCAGGGCAATCATATGGATTGCTTTTGGCGTTGGTTCGGCCTTTTTAATTTTTACTGTTACCCCACAAGATAAGTGTTTTTACTTGTTTGCACCTATGCTTTCCTTTGTGATCTTTCTGAGCTGTTAAGCTTAGAAGGTTCTTAACTATTTTTCTGTGTTTTTTTTTTAACTCTATGACTTCGTTAACAGAAGTAGGAGAAAATATGTTTCACACTGGAAACCACCGACAACGTCACCAGTGTGCCCAGAAGACGTGCAGAATTGCGTAGAGCACACGGCCCAGGTTTTCCCCCGGAGTTCTGCCTTCTGTGCAGAACGAACCCAGCACAACGTGGCAGGGCGTCTCCTGCATGTGCGCCCCCCCCCCCCCCCCCCCCCCGCCCAGAGGTTGGACAGCCAGAGTGTGTGACGGTGAGCACAGCACACCAGCCCACGCGGGGCACAGAGCAGCCGGAGGAGGTCACACGCAGGCACGGCCGCCCCCCCGACCGAGTGCTCGTGTGTTCCCTCCCACTGCTCACTTGCTGGGGCGCCGGGACCCTTGCTCCCTGCCCGCTGGCCCCTTGCTTGGGTTTGCCGCCCTCCGCACCGCGGCACTTGGGTCCTTGCCGTGTGGACAGGGGAGCGGGCGCTCACCGTAGCGTGGTGCTCTCTGTGCGCGTTTTCTCCGCTTGTTGGACGATACGTTACTAAACGCGACCACACAGTCATTTCTGTTTCTCTTACTGTACCCCGGGCCTGGTGGGTGTTCAGCGTAGCGGCACCGATTGAACTAAATAAGCGGTGGCCCCAGTGAGGTGGCAGGGACCCAGGGCCTTGGCTCTGTTCCGGGGCGGATGACCCCTTTCCCTCTTCCCGGGCTCTTCACATGTTCGTTCCTCCCCTCCCGTGTGGACGTGCTGGTGACCGCACGGCCGACTGGCAACAGAGCATGAGTTCTTGGGGGCACTGAGTCCTAATTTATGTGTGTGTGTGTGTGTGTGCGTGTGTGCGCGTATATATGTGTGTACATGTATGTGCGTATATATGTGTGTGCATGTGTGTATATGTGTATATGTGTGTCTATATGTGTGTATGTGTGTGTACATGCATGTGCGTGCATATGTGTGGTTTTATTATTTTTCTGGAGCAGCCTTAAGTTCACAGCACAGCTGAACAGAAGATCATAGAGCTCCCACACTCCCGCCGTCCCCGCTCACCCACAGCCTCCCCCACTGCCCACACCCCCGCCCAGGACGGTGCATTTGTGAACCACCGGTGAGTCCGCACTGGCCCACGGTCATCGCCCAGAGCCGACAGCTCATAGCAAGCTCACTCTCTGAGCCGTGTGCGCTGTGGGTTTAGGCTGATGAGCAGTGGCCTGCATCTCTCACCAAAGCATCATGTGGAGCAGCCGCACCTCCCCGGGCACCCTCTGTGCTCCCACCGTGCGTCCCCCCTCCCCTCCCCAGCCCCTGGCAGCCGCTGGTCTCTTTCTTGCCTCCCTCCCCCGTTCTGCCTTCTGCAGAAGGTCGAGGACTTGGAATCACGCGGCGGGCAGCCTTTTCGGAGTGGCCTCTTCCGCCCAGTCCTGTGCAGGCGAGCTTCCGCTGCGTCTTCTCATAGCTTGGTAGCTCCTCTTGACTTTTTCAGATCATGGGACTTTTAAAAAGTCGGATGAATGTCACATATTTCCCCCCCAGAATAAGCAACCCCCACTCTCTTACATGCTCACAGATCTACTGCAGCCGACTCAGCACCCCCCGCCCCCACGGACTCCCCTTCCTTGCCCGCCCAGGCCCAGGGGTCCCCGGGTGGAACCCTGTGCCGGTGACAGGCGCCCCGTTGGACGCAGCTGGTGAGACCGGAAAGAAAACTTGCACCAGCTCTCCTGCCAGAGAGCGCGTGGCCTCCCGAGGTCGGTGGACAGAGCTCCTTTGAACAGAGGCGCATTCTTGATCTCAGTTCAGTTGGGGTGACAGGCACTCTCTCTGCAGGCTTGTCGCCGAGAGCACTCCCCTCCACTGTCGGTGTGCACCGCGTCCCCGGGGGCCGGGGGGCCTTCAGAGTCCGCACTGCGGTCGAGAGGCCCATGCACATCTGGCCTGAAGACCCATCCTTTTGCCCCGAGACTTTAAAGCCACGGTTTTCGAACCGGAGGCCACGCCCCACTTGTGGAAGAAGGGAGGCAAGGCTGATGTGAACCAAAGGAGGTGGGATGAAGTGCGTGCATCTATATGCGGGACGGGAGAGTCCGACTTCGGAAAACTCGTTCTAGTTGTGCCTGTGCCTGTGCGTGTGTGTGTGTGTGTGTGTACACCGGGTTGGATACACCATGCACTATTTCTGGCTCCGGACACACTGAGCAAACACGGCTTGTGACTTCTGTGGAGGCAGGGACGGCGGGGAGGGCACCGCGGTGGTTTCACCCTAAGGAACGGTGGGCGCGCAGCACAGAATCCCACATGTGTCTCCGCGGGTTTTGCTTCGCCGACTCTGGTATCCAGATGGTGGGAGGTGTCCAAAGCGGGAACTGTAAATAGCAGAGAAAGTTCTTTCTTTCTTTCTTTGGCTAATTTTAAAGATCGAATTCCAGGGTTAAATGAAAATCCCAGTTGCGTTCTGCTCAACTGAGAGTACATGTTACTTCTGAGTACATGTACTTCTAAAAAAAAAGTCAACAGATTTAACCGAAGCGTGGCTGTTAATTTTTTTGAGGGATTCTTTGTGGATTTTCTGAAAAGTGCTATTTGTTTGCATTATACATTTACTGCCAATAGGCTGCTATTATCGATACCCAAAAATAAACAATGCCACTGATTTACATGGACCCCCGAATTAGTCCCGTAAAGTTCCACAGCGGCGGGGGCGTGGAGCGGGTCGAGCTCGAGGCTGGCACAGCAGGCAGCTGTGGCCACGTGATGCGCCTGTCCTTTGTGGTCAAGCCCAGGTTTAAAATGGGTCGTGTTTGAAATCCTCGTGGTTAAGATTAATTGTCGCCAACCAAAAGTCCGTGCCTGGTGTAAAAGTCAAAATCAGATTTTTCATGACGTACGCTGTTTGGAAAAGCCCCCAGTCCCAGCGTTTCATGATCGCTTGAAGAAGAGGTTGTGGAAACTCACCTGTTTCCTCGCCCGAGGCGGGAGGGAGCTGGAGGTCACGACAGGTGGGACTCCTGGAGGTCACGGCAGGTTTCCTCTGTGGCCGTCAGGGGAGGTCGTCCTGGAGGAATTGTTCATAAGATAGGCGGTCCTAGCAGTGCACAAAGACATCAGGAAAGGAAGCAGACCCAAAGGGAGAAGATACTTTTTTTATCTCATGAATCATTTAAACGATATACTCCTGTTCTTATTTCTTAGTCTTTAGGACTGGAAAATTCACATACATCCAATACAAAGATTTTAAAAGACCCGTTACTTGACTCCCCAAAACCGAAATTAAAAACAAAGAAACAAAAACAAATCTTACGTGACGTAAGATTTACGTGGCGA
Source organism: Phyllostomus discolor (assembly GCF_004126475.2). NCBI lineage: Eukaryota > Metazoa > Chordata > Mammalia > Chiroptera > Phyllostomidae > Phyllostomus > Phyllostomus discolor. The sequence continues at coordinate 5,557,988 of NC_040904.2, read as the reverse complement.
GGAAATGGGGCTACGAATTAGAAAAAATCACACGCGGGGTTTTTGTTTGCTTCCCCGCCCGGGTTTATTGAGACATCATTGATACTGAACGCTGTGAACGTGCACGGTGCGCGTGACTTGACACACGTGTTTTGGGAAATGATTACCCCAGCAGGGTGAGTTAACACCTCCACCACTTTGCATTAACTTTCAGTGTTTTTTGGCAGTGAAAACATTGACTCTTTTAGCAGTGCCACTGTCACAATACGGTAAACTGTTAACCGTAGTCACCATGCTGTACGTCATGTCCCAGAACTTACCTTACTTTCATATTGTTTAACTGATTTTAGAGAGAGAGGGTGGGGGGAGAGATGTGAGAGAGACACATCCATCGATCGCCTCCTGGGACGTGCCCCAACCGGGGACTGAACCCACGGCCTGTGTGCGTGTGTGCCCTGACAGGGAACCGAACCTTCAGCCTTTCGGCACATGGGACGATGCTCTAGTCCAGCCGTCCGGCCAGGGCTCGTCCCATCCCTGAAGTCCATGCCCTCGGGCCAGACTCTCCCCGTTCCCTGCACCTCCTCTGTTGCACTCCCTGTTTTCACGGATCTGTTGTTCTAGAGTCCACATATCAGTGAGACTGCACAGTGTGTGCCTGACTTGTGCCACTCGGCTCTATGTCCCACAGGCTTTCCCCTTTTTAAATCCCCTTTACAGTATTAAACATGTTTTAGAAAACCTCTCGATCCATGTGGATTTATGATATAAATCAGTTGAAGGATTTATTGTCTCCTATTATTTTTACGTCAAGTATGTTTTAGACTAACCTGAAAATGTGAAACTGACATGTCACGTACAACCCTGCCCTGTGTCGTCAGGACAAAAAATGGCATTTTCGTCCCCGACTAACGAGAGAGTGAGTCTTACGCTGCCTGCTCCTTTCCTTCATAATGGCCAGTGACGTGGCGTGTGATTGGACTTCAGGGGAACTTTATTTCCCAGAAAGTCAGTCTTCCCATCGGGCGTGGGGCGTCCCTTTCCTCCGGCGCCGGGTTTGGGAGCGTTGTGTCGGTTGGGTTCCCCGGGAAGCAGATGCTCGGGCAGAACTCGGGACGCATGACGTTTACTGGAGGGGCTGGGGGTGCGCCCGTGACCGAGGTTCAGGTGGGGGTGAAGCAGGAGTGAGTGGGCAGGGAGAGCCCCAGTGGGTACCGATTGGACAGTTGGAGCAGCCCCCAGGGCGCTCTGGAGCGGAGCGGGCTGTCCAAGGGTCCAGCACTGGGGGCGATGCCCGGGCTCCTCTGAGGTTCCCCCCTCTTCCCCACTGAGCTCAGTTGTTGGCTCCCGCTGTCCGGGAGGACAGGCAGGGCCTGAGCCCCGAGCCCCTGGAGGCTGTTCAGGTGAGTCCTGGGTTCCTTCTGAAGGGAGATCGGAGGGGCGCCCCTCCCGGCCGCCGTGGGCATCTGCAGAAGCAAGGACGGGATGTTGCTGGCGCCTTTGAAAAGTCCGGCAGGGTCACTACTTGCTTGGCATTGTCGTCCATCCTTCGGTGGGGCAACATGGCCATTTGAAGGACTGTCCTCCTTGGCAGTTAATGCTGTTGTGCGTGAAGTGCATGTGCCCTTTGCAGCCTCTTACCGGTGGTGTGGGGACCAGGCACGTCGCTGCCCCAGGCCCACCACTAGCGGGCGCCACCGTGGAAACCTGGCACCCTCAGGCAAGAAACAGGTGACTCTTTCAAAAACCCTACTCATTCCATTGTTGGAACGTTTCTTATAGTTAGGCCTGTGGATACATAATTGTTTTACTCTATTCATTACATCGTCTAATTCTCGTGGTCTTGAAGGTCGACATTAGATTTCTCGTAGGCCTGTGGGTGAGGTCTGTTATTGATTAGTCAGACCCCGGGTCTGAGCGCTCCGGTCACGTTCATCGTCCATCCGCCCTCGCCCTCCCAGCACTTGAGTCCCGCGTCTGGGCTCTCCTCCTATGCCACCCAGGCCAGGCCTGGGTCCCGCCACGGTGACCTTCAGCGCTTGTAGGGGACGGGATCCGGGCAGAAGAACCCATTTCCCACTGCGTACTGTGCCGGAAGCAGACAGGTCCCCTCCTGTGTCGGCTGCCAGGAGCCCGCCTTGCCCACATCCCCCCGTGCTCCTGCTCAGGCCCTTGGGCTTCTACCAGGTTTTGGAATTTGGGGGCCGGAAGAAACTGAGGGAGGACACGCACGTGGGTTCCTGGTGCTGCTCCTGATGCTCTCGCCAGAGGCCACCTCCGGGGCTTCTGGGGGCCGGGTGTGTGGCCCCCGTGCCGGGCGGGGCACTCACCCACACGTCCCTCGTGCTGCGGCCCCTGCTCGGGCTGCCAGGGGGACCCGCAGGAAGCCGGACCTCGCACGCTGTGCCCTCCCTTAGCTCCTCGGTGCTCTCTTTGTGTTCCGCCCGTGCAGTCAGTCGTTCTGACGCTGTTGTCGTGTTTCCCTTCATCCCCACGGCAGGCCTCACACGTGTCACGCCTTTCTCCGTGTCGATGGTTGAACGGTTTACAAACGTCACCATCGTGACGTCATTTCTTCCACAGGTGCCTCCGTGCTCCGGGTGCGGAGGCTGGAACCGCTCACCTTCCCCGCGTTGCGTGGCGTCACTTTTGTCCCCTCTGCCTGCGGTCAAGGTAATCCCGGAGGTTTCTCCTCTGCTTCCTGCTGGCTCACATGAAGCCACCGTCCTCACAGACGTGTGATGGGGCATAAAGCCGTTCCCAGGGATGACCCCTCCCAGACCTGTGCAAGCGTCAGATGCTGCCCTGTCTCCGCACGCTCACCTTGTACGGTCGGGGCACTGAGCGGGACACAGAAAACCGTTCCTTCTCGGAGGCATGCCCACCGTAACCTTGGCCTTCAGACTGGTCGCTTCGGAATGCCTTTCCAAAAATAGAATGCCTAACAGGGCCTGGCTGGAAGGCATTATGGTTCACTCCTTCCTGAAGAATGAAATTTAAAACTGCTACCAGCGTGATTTTTACAAATGATCTGCTCGGCACGTGTGCGTGTAACCATTTTATGGACTGAGCTGGACTCAGCCACGTGCATATGAAACCTTCGTCATTTTCTCCCTTCCGCTCCTTCCCCGCTGCTCCCGGGAGAACAGCCTGCCACTCGAGCGGTATCTCAGCACGGTGCTCACTTACCGTTGTTCGTGCGGTCACTCACAGTTTACTTCCAGGTATCGAGAAGTCCAGTTAATTCTTCACACAGACTTCAGCCTCCTGTTCAATGTGAGGCTTTGCGCCTCTCTGGGTTCCGACCTGTGTCGGGCTGGGGAGGCTCCGTGGGGAGGAAGGGTGTGGTCTGTTGGGCATGGAGTGCCCCCCCTTTCCCCACCTTACTCGCTCACCCCTCCGGTGCCAGCCCCTCCCTGCCCCTGGACCCGGGGAGTCAGTGCGGGCTGAGTCCCCCAGGCCAGGTTTGGGGCCACCCCCCGCCTCTCCTGCCCCGGCAGCCTGGTGCCTCTCTCAGAATGAGGGCTTCTGCCGAGAGTCTGCCACCAACACTCTGAAGCTTAATGCCCTCCCTCAGCTCAAATAGACAAAGTGGTGAAAGGAAGTACGGGGTGCCGGTCGCCGAGAGCCCGCGTCAAATGATAACCGGTTCCGAACGACACCTAACTTGTGACAGTTCTGTGGTCACCCAGGCGGTGACTGTGTCCCTCTCCCCAGCCCCAGGTCGCACCCGTCTGCAGGAGCAGAGAGGAGAGATGTGTGCGTGGCGGTGGGGGGACACTCGGCTTCACGGACCGGCCCCCCCAAAGGCAGACTCGGAGCGTCCTGGGGGTCTTCTGAGGGGCCCGGGGCGATGGCCCCTGAAACACCTTGGTTCCCCCACATGGTTAGGATTTAATCTGCACTTCTTAAAAAGATTTTATTTATTTATTTATTTATTTATTTGTAGAGAGGGAAGGGAGGGAGAAAGAGAGAGAGAGACAGAAACATCAATGTGTGGTTGCTGGGGGCCGTGGCCTGCAACCTAGGCATGTGCCCTGACTGGGAATCGAACCTGAGATGCTTTGGTTCACAGCCTGCGCTCAATCCACTGAGCTACGCCAGCCAGGGCATTAATCTGCACTCTTAAGAGCGTTCACATCTACACGAGCGCTCTGTTGTCCTCTGGTCAAAGTCCCAGGACTTCTGAGTTGTGGAATGTCGAACCATTTTATTTAGACACATTAGCTTCTTTTTTAGTCCCATGTGTCTTCAGTCACTGATCTTCAGGGACCCCCACCACCTGGCTGGGGGGGCTCTCCTGGCAGCACCCTGTACGAAGCCGTTCTAACCCACTGAAGGCTGGGAACCTGGGGGCGCACCGTGTGAGTGAAGCCGGTGTACCCCGATGGGGTAACTCGGGAGGGCTTTGGGCACTGGATGCTTGCGTTTTCTTCTACAACAGCGTGCTGCACTGCTGAAATTCAACATGGAAATGTGTTTTTGGCTTTAAATGACGTTTTAAGGACCACATATGTTAACAACTAAAGATAGAGACAGTCCCACGTTTCTCAGTGTTTCCCAGTTTCAAGGGCTGGTCCTGGAGCCAGCAGGGACGCATGACCTCACGTCACCCCTTGGGTCCCCTGCTCGCCCCTGCTCCCTCCCTCTCACCACCCCACGTGCACCGCCCCCGGGTGGGAGCAGGGCACTCGGCCTTGCTTCCCTCCGAAGACCGAGAAGCCAGGGCTGAAACTCTTTCCATGAACGAAGGTGCTCCCTTCCATGTTACTGTGGGCATTTGTCCTCTGTGCTTTCCCTTTCTCGTGCAAATGAGCATGTGCACGCAGACAAGCATCCGTATTCAAAGACTCGCCTCCCAGGGCGTTGTCCTGTTCCACAGCTAAAGACGTCATAAATGCAAAAGGAGTAACCTCCACAGTCGGCGCACTGGGCACTGCCGTGTGTGTGTGTGTGTGTGTGTATGTGTGTGACGTTCTCGACAGCAGACCACAGAAATGCACGCTGACTGTCTAGGCGGGGGGAGCGAAGCTGCGATGATAGATGGAAAGACGTGTTCAGTAGCAGATTCTGTGAAGCAGCTCAAGCTGCTGCTTAGATAGGTCCCTGTCTCGGGTGCACAGCTGGTGGGTGTCAGGATGTGCGATGGAGCAGGACCCCAGGTCGGAAGTTCTCTGATACTGTGAGGAGCCCCAGATAACACTTTTAACAGCCTGGGTTACTGTCCCAGGTGCATGGGGATCATCCTCGGAGCATTAAAAAAATACCTATGCCTGGCCCCACCCCCAGAGGTTCTAATTTAAATATTGGTCAGGGGCAGGCTTGGGCGTGGCTGTAGTTTAGATTCTGATGTGCTGCCTAGGGTTTACACACCACTGTTCTGAACAACAGTCTAAAAAATGGAAGCAACGTAGGTGTCCATCAATAGATGAAGGAGTAAGGAAGATGTGGTGTAGATATATGAGGTCTGTCCAGAAGGTATCCAGCCACGTACTATGAAAAACAGAGATGCTTACTGAAGAAGATATGAGATACAAGAAACATTGTACCCAGGACAGTGACACCTCAGTCCCCTTCAAAGTAGGCACCTTGGGACCTCACACAGTTCTCCCAGTCGCCATCAGCTGTCCTGTCCTATTTTCCTGAATCTCATCAATGGTCTGAAATCTCTTCCCTTTCAAAGGTGATTTTAGTTTAGGGAAAATCCGGAAGTCACAGGGCACCAAAGCTGGGCTGTAGGGGGGCTGAGTCACCTGGGTGATTTGATGATTCACCAAAAACCTCTGCACGAGATGTGACACATGAGTGAGCATATTGTCGTGATGAAGCTGCCAGTCACCAGTTGCCCAGAGCTGAGGCCTCCTGAATCATCCCAATAGTTTCCCTGGAGGAATGTTCAAGCTTAACACAGATTTTGACATAGATTCATTGCTGTATTCACTCAGTCACTTTGAATGAGACGGTCACACAGTGCACATGCTCACTCAACAGTGTCTACCGCCCCCACTGACTGGCACAGTGAAGTCGTCACAGTTCACGCATGCGCATTCCAGTCCACTCTCCTTGGCTGCCAGGTTACATCCATGTCGCCCAACCATTCTTGTTATATTAACAATGGCTGGACTTTTTCTGGACAGACCTCAAACAATGGACTATTACGCAGCAATAAAAGCAAAATCTTGCCATTTGTGACAACATCAGTGGATTGAGAGGGTAGTATGCTAAGTGAAATAAGTCAGCGAAAGACAAATTCTGTATGGTTTCACTTACTGGGGGGATCTGAAGCAAAAGCAGACTCACAGCACCAGAGGCCGAGCGATGGTCACTGGAAGGGAGGAGCTGTGCGGATGGGCGGAAAGGGACGAGGAATATAGTCAGTGACACTGTGATGAGTTTACATGATGGCAGATGGTGGCTAGAACTAGTGGGGTGATCACATAGTGAGGTTGGAAGAATGTCAAGCCAGTGTATTGCACACCTGAAACCGATACAACCAATAGGAGCTTGTCTATCAACTATAAAAAATACATATAAAAGATAAACAAATGATTGCTCCAAAGTCATGCATTGTCGAGCTTCCAAAAAGTACCTTTTGGTTCTTTTAACAGTCATGAGAATGGCTTCTCTCGGAGGGAAGCAAAGTTGAAGCATCTTGGAATGGTTGCCTCTGTTAGTGTAAGGAGCATTATTTTTGGAATGTAATTGAAAAAATTAAACCAATAATGAGTTACTGTTAACCTGTATACGGTGTGACAATTAAAACAGGAAAAGCTGTTGTGGGTCTCCGGGTGGCGTGGAGTGGGGTGTCCTGCAGGTCCTTACTGGCACCGGCCTGCCCAGGGCTGCGTGTACCCCCCTGTGGTGGCCCCCTTTCCTAGACCAAGGCCTGGGGGCAGGACTGGGGAAGGGACGGGGGAAAAATAGTATCGGACCTCTCGCCACAGCGCTTCTGATGTAGAACGATTGTGACTCCATAATTTCAGCTGTGGTCCTGCTCAGTGTCTGTGTATTTTTATTTAAGTAGACAGGAAGTAAAGGGTTATGTAATGTTGTGCTCATTTCGTGCCTTTGATACACGTATTAACACCTTATACATCAAAAGTGGCCTCAAATGAGCAACGGCACCATCTGACGACTTCTGGCTGCAGTAACCGAGGGTCTGGTGCTGGAGCTGGCGCATTCTCGGCCTGTCAGATTCAGGGAAGTGTTTCGGTGGCCAGGGTGCGGCTGAATGGGCCGAGGGCTTCGTTTTCCTTCTCTTTCGCCTACGGAAGGCGAATGAGTTTCCACAAAGTAAACGGCACAACAGAAAACAATGCAACGAAGAGCATCCACGAGGCGGCCACGTTTGGAACGGAATTTTGGCGCTCCTGGTGGACGTGGCGAGGCTCCGGCTGCCCTCGGTGACGGCGAAAAGCTCACCCTTGCTTTTCTTTTGGTTTCTGTTTGGGAGTCTCTCCCAGGTGCCCTGGGTGTGGCGTCTTTCCCCCGTGGAGGCAGCAGCATTCCCTGCTGTCTTGCGGGGATAAATTTGCTGCCCTCTTCAATCGGGTGAATTGGTGGGTGGTTGGAAATATCACACACAAATGTGTTGATTGGTATCCAAACAGATATTATTGTGCGGCACAAATGCGGCCTCTTCCATCGCTAACGCAATTTCAGATATTTTGGCAAGAACAAGCCCCTGGCCGCGTGCTCGGGAAGCTGGGCGGGAATGCCAAATCAGGACGTTTGCGGTCCAGAGACGGCAGAAGATCCGTGACCTTCATTCCACCCTGGGGATCGGCTCAGAAGGTAGCCAGGGCAGCCTAGGCCGATGGCGGCGGGACAGTCCCAGTCCCTATGCGCCACTCCTTAGACTCCTTCTTCCTCCGGTACCCTAGGAACTCAAAGGAAAATTCCGAGAAGCAATTCTACAGACAGGCAGAACGCCTGCAGACAGGCGAAATCACCTCTGGGCCGAAAAGAGGAACATTATTCTTAATGGTTGTCAGCTGGGTTGAGAACCCCTTCGCAGGGCCACCCACAAACAAGAAGTAGGCCATCATCGATTCCTTCTGCCAGGCACTGGGGGTGTTTGGACTAGGACGCCATTCTCGTCCGTGACGGGACCGAAGGGAGCGTGGGACGGCCCTTACTGCGTGGTGTGTGCGGCTCTGCGGCAGACGGAGAAAGGAGCGGGGCAGGGGCCCTGTCACCGGAGCCCCTCTGCGTGAGGAGGGGCAGGCCGGCCACCGCACAGAAAGCTCTCCTGTAAGTGTGCCAACAGGAGAAAAAAATCAAAACATTGATGGGATTCTGAGGAAGGGGTGGCCACTCACATCTGGGGTAAGATCCCTTTGCAAAGGGACAAGGCCTGGGCATGGAAGGCGGAGCCGGGCGGTGGCAGTAAGGAGCTACATGCAGAGAAGATGCCGTTGAATCTGCCTTGGGTCTAGGGGGCCAGGGAAAGGGAGGACCTGGAGGCCTGGAAGACCGGGGAGCCACTTCTAGGACTAAGAAGGATCTGGGAGAGAAGGATGGAGTTGGATGGAAAGAGAAAGGAGGAGCAGGTTGGGGAATCCGGCTTTGAAGGGTTGAGCGGAGATGTCGGACAGGAAGTGGGCTGGAGCAAAGGAGGCCGTGGGGAGCTGGGGGTGGGAAGATCACCCATCAAAGGGAGACTTTCACTCCGGTGTGGCTGTGGTCACACCAGGAAAGCTCCCCCAGTGGGCTTCGCCGGAAGTCAGCTTGCAAGTACCGTATTTTTCGGACTATAAGACCCACTCCCCCCCAAATTTGGGAGGAAAAGGGGAGGTGCGTCTTACAGTCCGAATGTAGCTTACCTGGCTCACTGTGGGGAGGGGGGTGGTGGTGGAGCAGGGCCACAAGTTATTAAATATTGTACCACATTTTTTTGCTTCAAATTTTTTTTTCCCATTTGCCTCCTCTAAAACCTAGGTGCGTCTTATGGTCTGGTGCATCTTATAGTCCTGAAAATACAGTGACTGAAGAGAAAGCGGGCAGGTGATAAGATGTGTTGACTGTTCCCTGGAGAAACACGGTGGTGAAGGGCAGGAGTGTTCTGTGTCTTTGTGTCAAGAACTGTCCTGCCTTCCCGGCTCAGTCGGCTTTTGGCGGCACAAGGGAAAGTGAGTGATTGACCGCTGGCATAAGTGGGGTTAAGGGATGTTTTGGATTATTCGTTCTAGGACAAAAGGGGTTTCTCTAGCCCAGAGGAACACCCACTGCGGAAAGAACCACGCGAGGTGCTGACGGGGAGAGGACGGTGGGCGGGGCAGCGGGCTGGGAAGCGTGGCAGGGTCTGGTTCAAGGGTGCCAGTGGGGGGTTGAATTTGGAAAGACGCACCTCTGAGTCAAGAGAAAAGGGGAGGGCGTGGTGAAGCTGTTGAGAATTCTCGAAAGTGAAACATTCACGTTGGAAAGAACATAAGTTCTGCGGCTTGACTCTCCTGGACAAAATAAAAAATAATACCATCCCTCTTCTGAGAGTAGGTGTGGGTTAAGAAGCAGGAAACCAGATTTCCCATAGCCGTGTTGGTTATTACATACATGTTTCAGAAAACACATACATAGAACGTGAATTAGAACCAAAGAAAGTCAACGAGTGGAAGTATATTCCAAATGAGTTTTATTCTATTATTTCATTTCATTTCATTTTATTTTTATTGTTGACACTATTGCAGATGTCCCCACTCCCCCCTCTGGACTTCTCCCCCATCCCTCCAGCCCCCCCGCTCCCCATTCCCTCCAGCTTTCACCGCCTGCCCGTGTCTGCGGGTTATACATACATGTTCTTTAGCGTGATCCCTTCTGAATGAGTTTTAAAAATCACGGGGTGCGTGGTAGACCCAACTAATATGGTTGTGTGATTTTCCCAGCGACGCTTCGTCTCTGGGATTGGGGCAAGGACAGGCAGTGTGTGTGTGTGTGTGTGGGGGGGGGTTGCCCAGCCTTCTGGCTAGTAGGGAGAGGGAGACTTCAGGGTGGAGAAGGCGGGTGAGGAGCTGACCGCGGGAGGTGAGGGAAGCTGTGAGCCGACAAAGGACCTGGGGAAAGAGAGCCTAGTGGCGGGAGAGGGGCCTTCACTAGGGTGCAGGGAGTCGCGGCAGGAGCGAGGGCAGGGCGGGCTGGAAGGAGAGAAGGCTGCGGTTAGTGGGAGGAATGTCGGGGAGCGGTTTTCTGCCCCTGGTCAGGTCGCCTCCCGCGGGGGCCATGTACCTCCTCGAGTCGTTCTCAGCGTGTTTGTTTGGCTCGTCTGGAGGCTTCTGCGTCTGTTAGAACAGGATACCCTGGGAAAGGAAGTGTGAAAACGGGTCGCTCTCCGGCCTTGGCTGAGACCACATTCGGAGCCCTGCGTGTAGCTCCAGGCATGTTTTTTTTTTTTTTTTTTTTAACGACGCTTTCTCCGTAAACCCCGTTGGCCGAGCCCTGGAAACCCAGCATGTGGCCCTCCGCTGCAGCGGGCCCGGGGCCACCATCGTCCCGTGCATGGACTGTGACTCTGTTCCTACCAGTCTGCTGTCTCCAGCTCTGACCTCTCGTGGGTCTGCTCTCCACAGGCTCCTGCAGTGACCGATTCAAACACCGTTAGACCATGCCACTCGGCGGCTGCGTGCCTTCCAGCGCCTTCCGCCTCATGGAGAGCAAAGGCTCAAGGCCTCCCAGTGGCCCGTGGGGCCCTGCACCATCTGACCCTGTGGCTTCTTTGACCTCATCTCCTACAGCCTAGCCCTTGGTCCTCCCCCCCCCCCCACACACACACAGGCTTTCTTTGCATGTCTTACGCATCCCAGGCGTGTTCCTGCTGCGGGGCCTTTGCAGGTGCTGTTCCTTCGCCTGGAATGTTCTGCTCAATAGTGACATGGCTGTAACCTCGCTCCCTTTGGGTCTTTACCCCATTCGTAGTGAGGCCTTCCCCGTCCCCTCTAATGAGCACTGCTGCCCAGCGCTGCACCCCTGTTCACTGCCCTCCTCAGTCTTATGTCCCCTTCTCACGTGCCACTGAGTGGACTCTCCCCCCGACCCCCACGTCTCCTCCAACAGGAAGGGAGGTTCACGGGGGCGGGGCTTTCCTCTCCCTGGTCCGTGGCTGCAGCGTCTCCCGCTTCACCCCGCAGGTCCCGGCACAGGGCGGGTGCTGCATTCCTGATGAATGAGTGCATAGTGAAGTGTCTGGCTATCCAGAGCGGGCGTGGGTGAATGGGAGGTGATTGCAGGCACATGACCCGGGGCGAGGGTCTGAAGTCACGCCGCCCGAAGGACGTTTGGAGGGGTGTTGGGTCTGGGGACTAGGAGGTTCAGGTAGCATGGGAAACAGCTCAGCGATCCTGGTGTCTGAGACACACTATCCTTGTTCTACATGAATCCAGCCTGGGGCGGAGCCCGCAGTAATAGGGGGCGGTGGGCTACAGGAAGGGCGATTTCAGCTCCTTGGAAAATCTCTTCTCCCTGGCTGGGCACCCACCCAGGTGGGAGAAGAGGTGGTCTCCCCACCTTGGGGAGACCAAGGTTTTAGGACAGAGTTTGCGCCACCGTGCGTTCTGGTGGAGTCTCTCCAGCCACCAGCCGGGTGGGTTCTCCTTGAGGACCCTCACGAGAAGAACCTCAGGTGGCAAACACACATGTAAACAACTTTGACCAGTTTTAGAGGGAGAACAGTAGATTTGCTACAATAGGAAAGAAATTTCTTCTACTGCTGTGGCTATTCTTTCCTTTCTATAAAATATTCTTTTATTTCTTATGTAGTAATGACTTGTGTGGACTACCCACTCCGTGTTTTCTTTTTTTTTCCTGTTTTTATCACTCCCCCGGTGCTCACCGTCCAGGTGTCACTCTGTCAGGGAGGAATGGGAACACGTGTGATATAGATCAGACAAGTAGTTCATTTTCTCTTAACAGAGTGACTTCTCTATTTTTAGCCATGCGTTCCTCCAGAGACATCAGGAACGCATTAAGCTACATAATCACTAAGATTTTAAAGCCGTGTTTTGAAGACCCTCTAAACCCCATTGGTATAAACACAGTCCGTCAGTCACGGTGATGATGTCATCTGTCCCGTAAACATCGTGGAGCCTTTGGAGACGCGCAGCAGCCCCGGCGGTAGAATCCGTAAACAGGCCGTTAGGAAATACCTACAGAGGAAAGCCGGCCACGTGAGTGCCGTGTGCTGAAGGATCCCAGGGCGCCTCGATGGCTCAGGACGGGGGAGGCAGAGCCCGGAGTGTGCAGTGTTTGCACTTCGAAGCTCTCCCTGTTTTCGGATCATGCATCTTTAAGCAGCAAGTGTGACATGAGTTCTACTTGAGTTGCTAAAATTTTTTTGATTCTAAGTATGCCACAGGTGACATATTTTCTTCAGCATAGACTTTAAAACAGTTTGAAGTAAAACTTTTCTTGGGGAGTAAGTCAGATGGTGTTTTCATTTCAGCGATTCACCCAAAAACCTTTTAAATCGTTCATGGTTGTGTTTCAGCCCGACTTAAGGCCTGGAAACCCACGTCACGATTGGTCTCTCTCAGATCACATCCGGGAGATGCAAGCCACGCTGGGCGTGCTTTAGAGCACAGCCGGGGGCAGCCCGTGGCCTGCCCCGGGCCTCCCCGTGGTCACTCGCAGGGCGGTGGCGTGCGTGACCGCGTTGTGAGGGGACACGGGTGGCCGGGCACTGTTCCCGCAGGGCCAGCCGGGCAGCCCCCCTTTGTGCCCCGCGTTCATTCATGTGGATCACCGGCACGACGGAGGGGGGCTTTCCTGCGGGTCCCTGTGGTTGGGCGATCTGGACCTTTCTTCAAATTTGATTTGAATGAAGCACCTTAAACAGAAACAGATGGGCGTGTAAAAGCCAGCATCAGAACTCTTACGAGGCAATAAAAAACAGTAATAAGGCTTTCTAATTGGATGGCATCTTTCATCCAGATGGGCTCCGTGGCCTTCAGGAGCCTCGCCCAGTGGGCCGGCAGGCGGACCTGCCGTGCGCTCTCCATGCGCAGTTGCGTCCGGGTAAGTGCGATGCGGAGTGTGCAAGGCCCCTGCCCTGCCCCCCCCCACCCCCCGGCCCTCTCCCCACCCCGGAGGTGCTGGAGGGGGAGCTCGGGGAAGGTGCTGCAGCACGGAGCCCGGGTGGCCGGCTGCTCCCGTGGGAAGCCCGCTGCATCGGCGACATGGGCCTACGCCATGGCCCCCCGGCCCCGCCCTCTTTGGCCGCCCCCTTCCTCCTCGCCAGGGAGCCACCCACCTCTGTCCTCACCAAAACGTCTTCGCACCTACAGCTTGGAGGTCGGTCCGGCAGCGGACGTGTGGCACCCACTTTGTGGGGGCCGACTGAGGAGTCCCACACCCAGGAGCAGTGCCTGGTCCCTAGAAGGGTCAGATCGAGATGACGGGGGCCGCTGGAAAGCTCTGGAAGGCGGGGTCTGCTAGTGTGTCGGGGTGTCAGGGCAGCGGAGCCGAAGTGACGCTCATGGGACCTGCATCCAGCCTGGCCGGGCCGCGCCCCGTGCAGGGCGTCTCCCGCCCTGAAAGTGGGGAAGCGGGGGGCGGTGGTCTCGCCAGTGTCCACCTTTGCATTCTCTGTGTCGGGGCATTGAGAGAGATCCAATAATGCACCCACCTTGGGCTCAGAGTTTACAGATAACTTTATTTAAAGTGTAACTGACTGCTAAGGGCGGCTCAGCTATGCACCAAAGGCAGGGCTGGCGGTCAGGGGAAGGGGTTCGGGGCTCCTCTCGGGGGGATGAGCAAGTTTGGGAACCAGACCGAGGCGTGGTCGCGCAGTGCTCTGAACGTGCTGCGTGCCTCTGGGCTGTTCCCTCGAAAACGGTTCAGGCTGTGTGACGCGAATTTCAAAACTAAGTGTTTCCGAACAATGTATAAAAACCAGGTGACGCAGGTGGTCTTACTGCATGTTAGGCTTAGGGCCTGAGGAGAGCTGGGGACCATCGCTTCCTCGGATGCTCTCCTGGGATCAGGGGAGGTGCCCACGCTCCCAGGTGTCCGGGCACGCGCACCGTGTGGGCAGCCTGCCTGGGCCGCCCCGGCCTGATGGTGACCAGGGGCAGCGCGGCAGTGGAAAGGAGACGGGAGGATTAGCGGGGGTTGGGCAGGGAGTGCCCGAGGGTCAGGAATAGGTCTCCAGGGTATCTCGCCATCAAACTCACCAGAAAACTCGGTAACGATGTCTAGACATCTCTAATGTTTAACTTGTTGTCTTGGTTCATTGACCTCTTCTTTCTGTTCTCCCCCCGTAAAAATCACTCAGAAGTTATTTCCAGAAGCAGCATTATCCAGTGGAAATAGCGTGTCAGCCACATAAGCAAGTTTACATTTTCTAGTAGCCACATGAAAAAAAGTGAAAGTAAAAAAAAAAACTAGATGAAATTAATTTTAATCACATATTTTTCTCTAATTATGTCCTTTGGATACCACCTCAGTTTCTGCCTGGAAGGTCCATGGCATCCCAAATAGAATCTCTTCCGTACGTAATCAGTAGGAAAATGACTAGTGAGACATTTTACTTTCTCTTTTTTTGTACCGCCTTCAATCCAGCGTGCGTTTCACATGTACCGCGCCCCGGCTTGGAGCAGCCACCTCTCCTGGGGTCGGCAGCCCCGTGAGGCCCGTGGCCGCCGTAGGGGCAGCGCAGGTCGGGGTGCTCCTGTTTCCGCTGAGTCCCCCGTGGGCCCTGGGGATGCTCAGTGAGCTGACATGTGGGTGGAGACCAGGAATCCTCATCAGCATGTTAGGAAAGAGGCTCGGCCTCAGTGCCATTGAACTGCCCGCACAAGTAACACCCAGGGCCGCTTCTGGCCGAGCAGCCCTGGGGGTGAGTGGGAGGGGCGCATCCCTGTCCCAGTCCTGAGTGGGAGGCTGAGATTCCCAGGGCGCAGGTGAGCTCACTCCCTCCTGCCTCAGAGGGCGCACTGCTGCCTGGCTTCCCCGCTGTCCCGGGTGGACTGGCCGGTCTCTGTTCCCGGGGGAAAGGGTTCAGGCAGCTGAGAGGAGTCCGGTCCCATCTTCCAGCACAGAAAATGAATCTGGGGGAGCTACAGCCGCTGTCCCGGCGGGCACCTGACAGTCCACAGCGGGGCTCATACAGGAGACGCCCGGGAGCGTCTTCGACTTCCCGGTCTCCACCTCGCACCCAGGACACCTCCCGTCCCCCTGTCTCCAGGCCGGTACGTGGCCACGTGGCATGTGGTGAATTTGTGTGACAACGTGGAAACCATGGAAGCAGACAGACCGGGTCACGTCCTTAGCCAGTGAGTCCTGGGGCGAGCCCTGGCCAGACCCCAGTTCCAGACCCCTGGAGCTGCCCCAGCGGTGCCCGTCCCGCTGCAGCTCGGGCAGAAGGGGAGTGGCGACAGGGCGGGGCCCATGTCCCCTGTGCTCACTAGCCACTGGGGGCACAGACTCTGTCTCCACAGTCCAAGGAAGGAAGAGGACCGACTAGTCCCAGGACTACTCGAGTGTGCTTTGAATTCTTTACTTCTGTTTTCTTCCTATAGCACTGAATAGATTTTTATTGACCCCCAAAAAGTGCACATGTTAAATTTATCAATGCATCTTGTTCTTGTTACTGTTCAGCGAAGATGGAACTTTCAAAAGGAAATCTCAAGATTGAGATCATTTCAACCAAATCAATCTGGCATTTGTGAGTATAGATTGGTCACGGCTCATCGCACAATTTTTTTCAAGCATTTTTTTGTTTAAAGATTTTATTCATTTTTTTAAAGGGAGGGGAGGAGAAGGAGAAAGAAAGGGAGAGAAATATCAGTGTGTGGTTGCTTCCCACGCACCCCATACTGGGGACCTGGCCCGCAACCCAGGCATGTGCCCTGACTGGGATTCAAACCGGCGACCCTTTGGCTCATAGCCCGAGCTCAATCCAGTGAGCTACACCAGCCAGGCAATTTTTCTCAAGCATTTTGAAAGGAGACCCCCATCGTCTGGTCTGCCGTGGGTTCTTCCACCCATGGCACACAGTCCCCCAGGCTCCGGGTTCGGTTCTGAACATTCAAAACTGTGGCCCCTTGCCTCTGCGTGTAATACTGGACACAGCTGCGCAAATACTGGACACAGCTGCACAAACAGACGCACAGAATGCTAGGGGACGCAGAAGAAGGGGTGACACTAGGGGACACAGAAGACAAGGTGACAGGCCAGGGGACATAGAAGAAGGGTGACAGGCCAGGGGAAGGCTTCCCTGAGGAGGTAAGGCATGATCTGGTCTGGAAGGATGGGGAGGAGGTCTCAAGGAAGGTAAGAAGAAAGGGGAGCGCTCAGGCCTGGGAGGGAAGGACTGTTCTGGAAGCCACAGTCATTGTCACACGGGCTGCTGCTCCGAAGGGCTCACCCTGGGTGCTACGGACCAGCTTTCCAGCTGGGGCCGTGGACGGCACTGCTGCGGGGCGGCTCGGGCGGCCCCCAGAGCCCCAGTGTGTGGAGGTCAGCTCTGGTTGGAGACAGCCCCGCTCTCTCCCTGGAGAGTGCACTTTCAGAGCTGACACAGCGGCCACGTATCCAGTCCCAGGCTGATGGAGGTCCCCCTGTGAGCTCCATCCATCACGGCTGAGTAATGCCTGTCATCACGCGTGAGAACCTGGGGCTGCGTCCAGAGACAGCTTGCTTGGGCAGGGCGGAGAAGCAGAGGGGGTGAGAGGGGAACGTGCACCAGGGAGATAATGTAGATCTAAAAAATTGCATTTTGCTAGTGGTTAAAGATGGGGGTCTAACAGGATGTCCCTTCCAGCCCTGGAATTCCATGGCCATTTGTCTGTGTGTCTCTCGCCTACGAAAACTGAGGCTGACCCCAAAATCAGGCACTGGAACTTATAAACACAAGTGAATTTATGCGGCCAACGCAGCGGAAGATCCGAAACTGTGATGGAATTGAAAAGTCGAGGAAACATAGCAGCTTTCAGCAGGGAACGCCTCCTGCTTTTATTCCCAGTAGTTACGTCGCTGCAGGGTCTCTACATGGTTCACCTTCGTTTCGACCTTCCCCGTTGCCCGGCTCATAGGTTTACGCGTTGTGGGTTGTCTGTGAATGCCTGCTGCCTGAAGGAGTGAATGAGGGAGTGAGGAAAAGGCGCTTTGAAAGTCATGAAATAGTCACCAGTGTGAGATATCAAGTGTTGTTTGTCTGTCATAGGTGCTAACAAACTTTAATCTCTACTTTTGTTTTTAAGATTTTATTTATTTATTTTTAGAGAGGGAAGGGAGGGAGAAAGAGAGAGAGAGAGAGAGAGAGAGAGAGAAACATCAATGTGCGGTTGCTGGGGGCCGTGGCCTGCAACCCAGGCATGTGCCCTGGCTGGGAATCGAACCTGCGATGCTTTGGTTTGTAGCCCGCACTCAATCCACTGAGCTACGCCAGGCAGGGCTAATCTCTACTTTTAATTGTGGTAAAATACACATCATATAACATGGATCGTCTTCACCATTTGTAAGTGCACACATCAGTAATGTTAAAATAGCTGTGCATTGTTGCACCCTCACCCTCCGTCGCTTGTCCATCTTATAAAAGTGAGACTCTGCCCACCAGTCGATACCGTTACATTCCCTCCTCCCCCAGCCCCTAGCAACCACCTTTCTCCTTTCTGTCTCCGTGACCTCGGCTGTTCCAGGTGCCTCGTGTAAGTGGGACCAGAGCTGCATTTGTCTTTTCTGTGCCTGGCTTACTTTGCTCAGCCTAATGTCCTCGAGGTTTGTCCGTGCTGCAGCAGACTCGCCTTCCTTTTTCCAGGCGGAACGATACTCCGTGGTCCATGCAGACCACGTTTTGTGCATCCATGCACCGGCTGATGGACTCTTGGGAAGCTCCCATCTCTCGGCGGTTGTGAACAGTGGTGCATGGGTGTGCAAAGGTCTCTTCAAGAACCTAGCTTTCCGTTGAGGGTGTTGTGTGCCCAGAAGTGGAACTGCTGGGTTAGAGGCTAATTCTAGTTTTAATTTTTTTTGAGGAACTGTTTTTGCACAGCAACCGCGCCCTTCTGCTTTCTCTCCAACAGCGCACAAGGGGTCGCTTCTCCACGTCCTCACCAGGGCTGGGCACTTCTTTCTGCCTGTGTTTTGTTTTCGTGGCAGCCATCCGTGCGGCTGTGAGGCGCCAAACCCTCTCCAAGATGAATGAACAAAGCTCTTGCGTGCCACTGGCTTGTCCTCAGCCGGTCGGCGACTTTCAAGAACTCATTCTTGGACACAGACTATATTTTGATGTCGAAGGCTTCCCAGGTGTGACTCTGGAGAACTCTCTGAATCCGTCTTGAAAATAGCACCTTGGACGAGACACCCCCAAACCACCTCCTCTCCTAAACCTGAAAAGAAAAATAGTCCAAATTGTCATTAAAAAAATTACAAATTGGTCTTCTGTCCACCGTGACGGAGAGGCCTGCGCAGAGGTTGAGACTGGCAGGGGGGCCATCCAAAGACCGTGTGCAGAGAATGAGGATCCGGGGCACGCAGGCGGGCTCATCCGTCCTGGGGAACGTTGCGCTTGCGCGGAGCTGTCCAGCAGGAGAGAGGCAAGTTACCAGGGGTTCATTTGCACATCGTGCACCAGGACTCTCCGTTGCAGCACAAGCAGGAGTGAAGTGTTTGGTGCGTGTGCCTGTGTGTGCGGTGGGGTCATGCGTCTCACGGAGGGAAAAAAAATGGCTCTGTTTCCTGCTGGAACTCCCCTTGCTTCCCGCTTGAGAAAAAGTGCCCTCGTACCCTGGCGGAAGGCAGGCATGTTGTTTCGGAGCTGGGGCGCTGTGACATCACCCGGCAGGGTTAAGTATCACCGAGCAGCTGGGGCAAGAGCGCTTTGCCGTGAGTTATGAGGCTCTGAAACTCTCTAAGTGAGTTTACGCCCTTTGTGGCTGGATGTGAGGACTTTTCGTTGAGCCTGTTTGCTTTAATGAGCTGGTGCAGGGCAGCGCAGGCAAATGAGAAACACATGAGGGACCCCGGGCGCGAGAGAAGCAATAACTCTGCAGATTTTTTGAAGAAGACTAGTCATACCACAGGCTACCCTCATAACAGGAAAAAAAATAACAAGAATTTTAATGCAGTTGTCTGGCCAAATATATTCATTTAAACTGAATGCCTTTAAAAAAAATATTATAGCTGTGAGGCAGGACATTCCACTGGCAAGCATCTTCAAAACCTTCCTCTGAGGAGCTTCACTGAAAAGCGCTGGCATGTGGCAGCCCTTGCCGGCCGGTATGTGCGTTTGGAACAGCCCCCGAGAAGTCTTTGATCATTTATGGGAGGCGTCTTTGAATTTGCACAAAGAAGCGAAAAGGGGAAGAGGTGTGTTTTTTAAACAGGTCGACCGCTTCGTGTTTACGCCAGGGCAGGGCAGGTTGATCGCAGGATGGCAGAGACGCACTCGGGAATTCCAGGCTGAGGACGCCCGGGGCCCCGCCGGTCCGCCCCTCTCGCCTTGGCCGCGCAAGGACCTGAATTCAAATCACCGAGTCGGAGTCCTGGTGATCTCGTCTGGAGACGTTTCTAGGAGACGGTGTTCTGGGCCCTGACTTGAGTGAGACTGTGCCCTGGGTTCAAAAAGAGCACTTTTCTCTGTGCGTGTGTGTCCTTTAGTTTGGAAACGTGAAACCTCAAAGCAGTTCGTCTTAGTTCCACAAGCATTTATTTTGCTGACTTCCAGGTTCTGGGAAGCCAGAGATGAAAAAGAGATCGTGCCCTCAGGGAAACTCTGCAGTTAGTTCACTCAGTAGTTAATTTTTACCCAAAACTCTCTATAAAGTTGACAACTGATGCAGCCAGCACTGAGAGGCTCATTGGGTCCATTGGTGTAATTTTAGTATTTGGTATCGTCGTATTTCTTGTGAGTCTGCCTCACGCGTCACCCTCCAGTGAGAACATCGGGTGGCGGTTCTCTCTAGAGGTGCTTTGGTGCTTGGGGTCCACAGAGGTGCCCGGGGGCCAGGTGCTCGGGCTGGGAGGGAGCTGAGCGTGTGCGCTGTGGGCAGTGCGCTCAGAGCTGTGTGGCTTTTGCACACTTCAGCCGGCCGGGGGGGGGGGGTGGTCTGCCCCCAGCTGGAACACTCCCAGCCTGGGACGGACACCGGGAGTCTTTGCCGCTGGCCGCCCTCCCCAGTTCTCTCTCCAGACGCCACCTTTCACGTGACGGTCCCTTTTAGAATCCTGCACAAAGAGTCGCCTGTTCCCCATAAAGGAGTGACCCAAGGTGCGGAGGCTTCTTTTGGTTTTATAAAGTCACCTCCAGCAGCGACTTGGGAAATTATTTTCCATCAGCTGAAATGGAAGCCTACACACACTTTCCACGTAAATGCACTCTTCATCTCTAGCTATTGTGTCTTTATTATGGGGGGAAAATCCGTGTTTTTTTTTCCCCTGCAGCTCCAACAAAGCCAGAAATGAGCACTATTAATGGCTTATCCTGTCAAAACTTCCATGGGTCCAATTATCGTGGGTTTTCCGTCTGTATCTGTGAATAATGGGGAGACGGTCTTCCCCCTTTGTCATTTCAGATTGCCTGAGCTTTCTTCCTCTCTCTCTTCTCTCTGTGGCCCACTCTTGCTCTGAAAGCAACCAAGAGAACACAAAGTCTTACGTCTTACACGGACACAACTCGGCTTTGTGCTGAGAGGCAAAAAAGATACCCTGTCATACTCTTTCTCACATGAGGTTTTCCTCCTTGAAATGAGCCAGCTTGTCCGCACGGTTGTTCCCATCGATGGAAAGACTGCGCAGCGCGCTCTGGGCCGGTTCCGTGACCGATGTCTCCAGAGCTCACGGAGATGGTGCGTAATCGGAACCACACCCCCTCACGGCCGTGGCACTGCGCCCTCAAGAACTCGGTGACGTTTTCCCCAGCTTTGCTGGCTCTCACTTTGTGTGCGGTGATGCTCCTAATTGGGTTCAAATTTGCAACTAATTTTAAGAACACGAATTCTGACCTCTTGAGATGTGTTTGCTCCTGTTCTCCATATAAACCAGTGATTCACTTAACACATCCAAGTCAGATTTGGACAACAATCAAACATTGCATTTCTTGATCCAGTTAGGTCGTCTGAAAGGTCCTTGCCAGGTGAGGACGGGCATATTTTACCAAAGCCACGCAAGTCTGAGGGGCGAGGGTGGCTGTTCACACATGGACCCTCTTCAAAGTATCAAGGAGGGGTCGATCCTTGTTGTAAGTAGTAATCTTAGCCTGCAGCCAGATTCTAATTTTGGAAAAAAAAAAAAAAAGCCCTGGAAAAATTGTGTCGCCACATGTCGGGTGATGTCACCAGGCGTGGGAGGCTACCTAGCGAAGACGAAGAAGCTTAATTTATCTGTGAGCTGTTTCTGATTAGCCCAGCCGAGGGAGGGTCACTTTGAATAATGACGCCTTGACATCTCTTTCATGGGGGAGCCACACCACTGGTCTCCAGATGTGCGGAGGCAGGCGCCGCCGGCTGCCCGCCGGTCCCGTGAGCTGGGCGCGCTCAGATCCCGCCACCTGTGCTTGTCGTGGAGGAAGGGAGGCCGCGCCGGAAGCCCACGCTCCCTGCCCACCGCCCGGCGACGCCGAGTTTGGGTTTACGGCGGTTTGATGTTAATATTCACGTCAGCGGGCCGGTAGTGGTTCTCTGGGCATGAGTGTTTGGCGAGGGCTGTCCTTCCGCCGCTCCCCCAGGCGACCTCTGTGGATCTACTTAATGCCACGAGACTTTTCTGAGATGAGCATGACTACAAAATCCTAGAGGAGGGACCTTGAAGGGACTTGGAAGGTCATTCGATCTTGCGAGTCTCTCCATGTTCAACTTTCCTTTTAGACTCTTGCTACCTATAAAATGGGCCTATGGAGGTCAAGTTCGCTGCTGAGAAAAGGTTTGCTCTTCAGCCTGCCGTCCCTGTTTCCAGCCACATACCAGCCGGGCACACGATTGTCCACGTGTTAGAGCTTCAGGGGCTGCCAGCCGTCTCCTCCTACCCCTGGACACCGGACAGCGGAGAGCGCAGGCTGAGAGGCATGGAGAGCTCTGCCTGCTGGTCCCTCTCCCAGGTAGTTAGTGAGCCCCATGCACAGATTCCTGGCAGGTGGTGGCACGGCCTTCCCTTGCCACCTTCCTCCCCTTCAGGAGCCTTGGGCCTTTCTGGTCTTAGACAGACCCTCCGGAACTGTTCAAACCACAGACAACAAGGACATGCCTTTCCCAAATGGGACCTTTCAGGTGTTTGGGGACGGCCCCTTCGTGCCTCCCTCACCCTCGCTCTCTTCTGTCCGAGGCTGTCCCCCCTCTGCCTGCTCTGCTGGTCTGCCCAGGGTTTTCGTTTCTGGTGCCGCTGCCGTGCCGGCTGTCTTCCTGTGGGTGTCATCCCAAGGCTCCCATCACCGTTTAGGGTGCTCTCGTTTCCTCCTGGCCCGTGTGCCTCTGTGGGCTGGAACGTCGTCCCGTAACCGGACGGTCACAGGTTTGATCCCCGTTCAGGGCCCGTACCTAGGTCCGGCCCCCGGTGTGAGCGCTTGTGGGAGGCCACCAGTCGATGCTTCTCTTTCACATCGATGTGTCTCTAGGCTTCCTGTCTCTCTAAAAGCAATGGGAGAAAAAATGTCCTGGAGTGGAGAGAAGAAGAAAATTGAAAAATAAAACAAACGCTGTCATTTCATTCTGGGCTGGTCAGACTACCACTAAAAGCACACGGGATATTTCAGATCGGATCCAAGCGACAGGGTGCAGGTTTCTCATACTGCGGGGAGTGGGGGGGTGGTGGGGAGGGGGAAGGGATTGCTCCCTGAGGTGCATGTCTGACGAGAGCCCAGTGCCCCCCAGTCTGATTTTACTCATCTCTTTTTTATCCGCCATGAGAAGAGCTTTACCGGAGAACCTCTGTCTTTTGTCTGTGTGCGGTAATCTGGATCATTATTTGCTCACTTAAAAAGTGTCAACAATTCACAAAAACGCAGGGAATCGAGTTAAACACCAGTCTGGGACCCAGCCCTCCAGAAATAAGACTGATAGCACACGCCGCCTAAAATGAAAACAGCAGTTTCATGTGTGGTGTAGGACCCATAGCTGCGACACAACCCGTGCACACCTCCTTACGTTTAGAGCGTGTTAGGAAAGGATGGGCGCCAGAGTGCTGACGGTGACCTGACTTCTTGTAAGGAGAACGCGCTGTGTCTCCGTGCTCCGGCTCCGCGTGCCTGTGTCTGTAGCGAGACTGTCTCGAGGACCCGGTGCCTAATGCGGCGAAGTGCGCCTTGACGGAGGGGACGAAGAGGCCCCCCAGTGCATTACACGTGGATTCCCGTTTGACCTTCTGTTGAGCTCACGTGGTTGGCCCCCCTCCCTGGTGTTGCCCGTCTCGGGAAGGGGTGACCATTCACCCGGGCGTTTAGGCCCCGGACGTCTCGCCCACCCCATCAACGGGTCCTGCAGGCTCTGCCTTTGAAATCTATCCCCCGGTGCCCACCCCCGCCTCCCGCACCAGCGGCACCTGGATTCCAGTCGCCAGGTCGTCCTCTCGGGTAGTGAAACAAGGGCCCCCCACTCCCGGCCCCTCTGGGCTCCTGTCCACGCAGAAGGCAGGGTGTGTTCCTCAAACTGCAAGTCAGTTGATGTCGCTCCCCTGCGAACCGTCACCGCGTACGCCTAGACGATTTGTATAAAATCCAGACTCTTCCCCTGTTCCCACGGCCCTACCCGATGAGGCCTGCCTCCCAGTGCCACCAGCCCGCTCGGCGGCAGACACACTGGCTCTGGCTGGTTCTGGAATGTTCCAAGCTCGTTTCCCCCCTGGGGCCCCTGTGTTCACTGCTCCCCCTGCCCAGAACACTTCCCCTAAACCGTCACGGCTTTCTCCGTCACGGGAGCCAGCGCTCTGCCTGGGAGTCACCCCAGAGAGCCCGGCCTCGACCACTTTGTCCAAAAGGAGCGGTTTCTCACCCCGAGGGAGTTTTTACTCTTTGCAAAATACCTTCATCTGTGACATTACTACTGCAGGTAGTGATGGTTTCTCCCTGGACTCCTCCCCAGGGGCAGCGTTACAGGCCTGGCGTCTGAGTCTGTTCCCAGCGCAACTGGTGAATGACAGGGAGAAGGGGCAGGAGCCACTTAAGCTTCTGAGGCAGCTTTCGGTGGTTTGGGAATTTCCCTTTCTGCTCTTTCCCCCCGATGTGCACACCTGCACCCACAGGTGGTCCTCCCACGGGAGACGCGCCCCACTCTGGTCCCGAGGAGTGAGAAGAGGACAGATGGGTTCCCGGTTTGGTCCATCCCACCAGGAACGTGAGAAAACCTGGTGAAACCAGCAGCCCCATTAGTGGGGCTCCGAGGAACGGTGTCATCGAAGTCACGCTGGGGTGACAAATTAACTCTAAATCCCAGTGGCTTAACTCAGCAGGGGTTGGCTTCACGTACCGCCCACAGCCCCTCGGGCTGACGGGAGGGCCCCTGTCTTAGGGGGGACCCCCTTGTGCCAACACACGGCCTCGGGGGCCACCCCAGCGAGGGAGGGAAGAGCGTGGAGAGCTCCCCTGCTGTATGTGTGACCCGGGACCTTAGGGGCATCTTTTACTCTTTTTTCCTCACTGGCCTATCGTGTGGTTTCCCATGACTGCAAGGGCTGAGAATCTTCCAGAGTGTCCAGGAGGTTACTAAGAAATTCATTAAGCTTAAAAACTTTTTCAAAAGGTAATAGTAACAGCCCTGGCCAGGTGGCTCATTGGGTGGGAGTATTGGCCCGTGCACCAAAAAGTTGTGGGTAGGATTCCAGGTCAGGGCACATGCCTAGGTTGTGGGTTCAATCCCCGGTCTGGGTGCATGCGGGAGGCAACCAATTGATGTCTCTCTCTCTCTCTCTTTCTCTCTACCTGCTTCCTCTCTCTCTAAAATCAATAAACGTATGCTTGGTGAGGATTCAAAAACAAAGTAGTAACAAACAATGAAAAAAATTATTAAGAAACTGACTGAGCTTAAAGTGCTTTTAAAATAAACAAATAAATAGATAAAAGGTTACTTAGAAATTTATTTAAAAGATTTTTAGATGGTGTGTTCTTTTTTTTAAGATTTTATTTATTTATTTTTAGAGAAGGAAAGGAGGGAGAAAGAGAGAGAGAGAAACATCAATGTGCGGTTGCTGAGGACCGTGGCCTGCAACCCAGACATGTACCCTGACTGGGAATCGAACCTGTGACGCTTTGGTTTGCAGCCTGAGCTCAATCCACTGAGCTACGCCAGCCAGGGCAAAATTCATTAAAAATTTTAAGCATGATGAATTTCTCAGTAACTTCTTGCAAGTGGCCTACTCCCTGAACAGACACGTACACACGTGAGCGACGGAAGATTTCCCTGTGACTCCCCACTCCGAGGGCGATGGAGGCCAGTGCCCCACAGCAGTCCGCCTGCAGCGGCCGATGAACAGAGTGTCCCTCACCGCGGGATTCTGTGACCCAGTCATGCCTCCATGCGATGCGTGATTAATTGTACTGAGCCGGGAAAGAGCCCTGGAAGGATTTTTTCAATTCAGAACTTTTAAGCCATCTTTTAACGGGTTGGCCTCAAACCTTCGAAGGGTGCTTAACTCCTTGGCAGCTGTCCGCTCCGTCCCTGTGACCTTCACGTCCCACCGGAGAAGACGGGTCTTCGGAGCCTTCCAAGGTCGTCTCAGCCCTTTCTTGGATGATCTGAAATAAGTTTCCTTTTCGGTTTTTGAAACTAATTTCCTGACCTCTGTCTGTAGTCGTGAGTGCTGCTAATTCCGCACCAGCCTCTGGTCCTTACTGGGTGGCGAGTGTCGGGAGCGAAGGGCCTGCCTTCCCGCTGGGTTCTGAGTTGCGAGCGAGGGGCTCCTGGCGTGGAATGAGCGTGGGCGCTTGTGTTTGCACCGGCTCTGTGCTTGCTTTCTCTCCTGTTGGTCCAATGCCGTTTTTTTTGGTGTGTTTTGATTTTGTTTGTTTGGGTTTTTTTTTTTTTTTTTTGGTGGGGTTATTTATTTTTTTTTGGCTCTGTACTTTCTTGAGGAAGAATTTCAAACAGAGGAGGCTGGAGAATTCTCTCGCAAGGAGCATTTCAGAATTTATTTTCAGAAGTGCTCAGGTTGAACCGGGACATCTCTGCTTACAGACTTTTTTTTTTTAATGTTTCCAGAATAAAGGACGCTTCATTCTTGGCTTTGGGGGACTTGCACAGTCAGGCGGTGTCTGCCTTCTCCACCTCGGTGCAGACACCCTAATCTGTTACTGCCTCTCCCGTCTTTCGGAGCTTCTGACGACCATCAGGGACCCTCTTGCCCGGCATGTTTTGAACACGCCGTCACGCTTCTGCAGTGCTCAGAAACAGGGCGGGGAGGTCAGCGCCAGCTTCGGGCCCTGCGGCGTGAGCAGGGCGGAGGGCCAGGGACTGCAGGGCGGGGAGGGCGTTAGCTCGGGGCGGGTGCCATAGATCAGCCATCTGCAGCGACCCCCAGAGTCCTGCACACGGAGGCACCGAGTTTCGTCCCAGCGAGGAGCTGCGGCACAACTCCCAGTCCAGCAGCGGTCACCGCGTTGCCGCTGCTTTGTGACACGTTTGAATTTATCCTGTGTTTGTGGAAATCCGAGCCAGAAAGACTCACAGTTTTGGCCGTCGATTAAAGCCATTCAAGTTAGACGTTTGACACTGTAATTAAATGTGAGCGCATTCCATATTCCTTCCAGGGGAGAGGGCCTGGCCTGGCAGGGTGTCGCGGTCTAGCTCGGGTTAGGTCCCCGGGATTCCAAAGAAAGCTTTGATTTGTAAACGGTTGGGTCGAACGGTGCCTCCCAAAATATATCTTTGAGAGGTATGAGCTAACAAAATAAATGAGAGAAAATTGGATTAATTTTAATAATTCTGTTGCTTTGATTCCAAGCCCTTGAACACCTACAAAAACAAAGTGCCTCTTAGAAGCGCAGCCTTGCCGTCGGACACTGGGCCTCTCTGTGCCCGTTTACGAGCGGGAGCGGCCAGACACGCGTGTGTGTGTGCAGATGGAAGGAGGCGCCCGGAGGAGAGGAGCGTGGAGGGAGCCGAGGAGCCCTTCCAGGGGGCCGGCCGGAGATCGCCGGGCCGTTTGCCGCTTTCAGGGTGAAATTCCTTTCAAATTATGTTTTTCGAAACCCGATCCAGGCCCTCTCTGTTATTGATTGTTTTCATATGAAATAACACCGACACCCAGTAGCAGGTCAGGCTGGACGTAGATGAGTATTCCACGTGGGCGGCTGGGGTTTCGGTGAGAAGTGCGGTGACGAATGGAGTGAGAACGAGACACAGCACATGAGCCGGGGCGGAAGCTCCGTGGAGACGCTCCGGACGACCACCCGTTTCGTGGCCACCCTGGTCCCGCCTCCTCCTTTCTGATCTTGGGTATGGGACCGAGGGCCTGTCTGAGCCTCCGTCTCTTTACCTGGAAAGTGGGAAGAATTGCACGCCATTCACAGGGCGGTGGCAAGAACGAGCTCAGCTGATTCACGCACAGAAAGCGTTTCGTGTGGCTCGCGGCATGTGATGAGTGCGTGATGGCGGTCGTCATTGCCCGAACCGGTGCCCCTCTCTAGATGTGGCAGAACAGAGCAGGTGTTCCCCCGGGAATTTTTCCTTTCGGAGTGTTTTTGGAGGTGGTATCAGGGACAGCTACTCCCTGGAGCGTTTGCTGTAAATACGCACTCGGTGTACTGTAAGCTACGAGCAACCGTCACACTACCCTCTGCATCCTGTGACAAGGCACTAATACTAATCATGGGCCCATAGTGGCTGGCTGATCTGCGATAGACAAGCGACTCTCTGATAGCGTGTCAAAAAAAAAGTGTCGCATACTCAGGTCGGAGCTGCCACAGACAGGATGTAAACACGAAGCCACGTTATTTTTAGCGCGCCCTCTCTGCCACCCCTGACCGTTTATTGAGAACTGCAGGCCGTGCTCCAGGGAGGGGCCCTGGAAGCGTGGGATCCAGTGGAATTCAGCGAGAGGGTCTGAGTGGAAAACTGGTCTCGCCCGGACACAAAGCCTCCTTTGAGAAACCGCGCCGCGGGCCGGAGTCACCCCCGCACGAGAAACAACCGCCGTAGCTCATACGGAACAACTCAGTTCTTCCCCAAACATGTATTTCGCGTCCAAGGAGAAACGGTTTAACAGAGCGTATACTTTCCTTTGTTCTGTTGCCACCCCGTCGTATCTAAACAGATCGTCAGAGCAGGACTGCTCGGACTCCCACTGAAAACTCACATGAGAGTAGCAGCTTTGTCTCGGGGGTTGGCTTGGGAAATACTGAAATAAACAAGAACTGGCTTATTCCTTTTGTCTAGTCTAAAACTGATTTATGAGACAGAACCCGTATTGAGCTTTGATAAATACCTTGGAAATATTTGATCGAACTTTCACATTGTCATATGAAGCCACATGTAGATAATTGCTTGATGAAAATTAAATATTTGGACCTGCCGGATCTGGGCTATAAACTGATAATTAAAAATAGGTGGAATGTTTTCACGTGGCTAGTCGAGCTGCTGTGGCCAAATCCATTTTATCACTTTCAAATGGCTTTTATTGATCGTGACTTTACACCATCATTTGTCACATTGCAAATAAGAGAATGCCGTTTACGTATGGATTTTTAATTTATAATATCTCTTTCTTGCAATACCAATATAATCCATTATTTCATATGTTAGTAAATCAAGACGGAACCTTTTATTAGCAAATTTATGGATGCCATAAGAAAAAGGAAACTGAAAATGTGTATTTTGTAAAAACCATGACTTCACCAGTAAATCTTTCCTTACATTAGGGAAAAAAGTACAAAGCTTATTTTATCTGTTTTAATTTCATTGTATTTTGCCATCATTTACATATGAAAACAGGCCATGCTTATACTACTTCTTAAAAAAGAAACCTTGCTTTTTTTGCAGGTTATTTATAGAGGGGGACCACATATGATGACAAATTGTTACCGCTCCTCCAGGTTTATATTTAAACAACTCCGTAATAGAAAGTTCTTCATTTTCCTCTGGTGCTGTTAGTCGTTGTTGTCACACGGATTACAACCCTGTGTACTGAGAGCTTTGACTGCCAATGGGACCGATGATCACATGCCCACAGACAGCTGAACTTCTTGCACATCATATTTTTAACATTCAGGTCACCAACTGCAGTGATGATCAAGGATTTTACCCATAAGGGCAACTGGAGCCGCACGTGTACCCCGGGGCCCCTTTAATGCCCGTGTGGTCAAACTTACTGTGATCGAGCCCTGGCTGGCGTAGCTCAGTGGATTGAGCGTGGGCTGCGAACCAAAGTGTCGCAGGTTTGATTCCCAGTCAGGGCACATGCCTGGGTTGCAGGCCACGGCCCCCAGCAACCGCACATCGATGTTTCTCTCTCTCTCTCTTTCTCCCTCCCTTCCCTCTCTAAAAGTAAATAAGTAAAATCTTAAAAAAAAACTTACTGTGATCCTAATGGCCAAAGTCCACGCGCTTGGACTTGCGAGATTCTGACTCTTGCCTGCGCAGAGGAACGCTGTCATCGCAGTGTCTGATTTTGACTGCAGATTCCTAAAACACTTCTTAAGTTGTTTACAACTTTGTTTTAGCTTCCAAATTTTAAAACCTTTTTGTCTGTTTGTACCCGTCACTCTGGGCTGAACCATATCGTGTTTATACGCAGGGCACCCTTCCCCATAACCCTGGTGGTGTTGTTCTTCACTTGAGTTCCATCGTCTATTTTTGTAAGTGTCCTTTTTGTGAGTTTCTTTTGTTCCAGGGCACCTTTGTCTTGCCACTTTGGGGGCGGCATCACAGCCTCGTGGAAGGGTGTGAAATAGGGAGGTAGAAAGGCTTTGCCTCAGGCCTGGCTGGCATAGCTCAGTGGATTGAGCTCGGGCTGCGAACCAAAGCGTCGCAGGTTCGATTCCCAGTCAGGGCACATGCCTGGGTTGCAGGCCATGACCCCCAGCAACCACACATTGATGTTTCTCTCTCTTTCTCCCTCCCTTCCCTCTCTAAAAATAATAAATAAAATCTTTAAAAAATTATAAAAAAAAAGAAAGGCTTTGCCTCGAAGTCAGTAGTTCCCACCCTTACCTCCCTGGGTACGACTGGCTCCTGATTGATGTTGCAACTCACTGTGACCGTGGGCGAGTTCCTTAGCTTCTCTGTGCCTCTGTCCTTCGGCTGTAAAGTTTGGCTAATAACGAGCCTCCCGACTAGGATTCATGATGATTGGCCCAGCACGCTTAGCTCCATAGGTAGCAGCTGCACTTTGAGGAGCTGAATGTTGCCTGAAAAAACATGCAGGGCTCGGCTGGCCAGTCTCCCTCCAAGTTCATGACCACAGGCCTCCGATGGGCACTCGGCGCTGCGTGGAAACCCTTCTGCCCCACCTGAACCGTCGGCTGGCTCTTCCTTCTCTGCTCAGCTCCTATGTGGTGGGCAGGCTCAAGGCTCAGCTTTAATCACCTTTGCTTTGTTAATCCACACTCTCCTCCCCTTCTCCCCCAAATAGCATGGCTCAAAATCCACGCAAATCTCAGCGATTCTCAATCTTACCTCCCTGTTTTTAACCATCCCTGAATTGGTATCTGTAAGCGCCTTCTATTTTAAGTACAAATCCTGATGCATTCCCTCACGCTTGTGTCCTCCCAGTCTCCCCCGTCTCCGTGCAGTAGAAATGCTATCCAAGGCCAGACAATCAAACCGAACGACAGCCAGAAACCACAAAACCACAAACCGCCTCTGAGTCTCTTTGCTCTGCTCTGCAGTGCACCAGCCGGTCTTGTCGGCTCTTCCTCCCGCGGCTCCCAGTCCATCACCCCTCACCTGCAGCGGTGCAGCAGCATCTTAGCCGGGTTCTCCTAGCTTCCCTCTGTGCGTGCCGACGAGCCTTTCCTTCACGCAGCCGCCGGAGCGCCCTCGGAGCATGTCGGTCGGACCCCACAATCTCCTCGTGGTCTCTGGCCCGGTGGCTTTCCGCCTCGGGAATAAGTCCAAGCTCCTCAGTGCGGTGTGGGCCTCGCCCCCCTTGCAGACGCCGGATGAAGTTACACAGCCCTGGCACGTGGCGCTCGGGGATTATCTGGTTCTCTGGTGCGCCCGGCGCAGGCCTGGCTCAGGAGTACTGCACTAGCTGGTCCCTCACCCGGAGGGCTGCTTCCCTGCCTCTGTCAGGGGATTCTATTTGTTGTGTAATGCCCCCTCCCTGGTGAGGGTGACTTGTCCCTGAGGGTCACTCCCTCCACTTCCTGCCCCCTCGCCGAGGAGGTGACCCTCACTGAGGAGTAATGAGGGTCATGATGAGTATTTGTGATGCTTCATGTTATTGTTCTCTACTTCCTCCCAGCTGGAGAAAGGGGACTCGATACATTACATGAGGCAAAATTATCCTTCTTGCCCTGCTCTATGTCCATTGGGTCATGTATCCTACTGATTTCTAAGGGTTCCTCACCTGTTCTGGATATGAGCAGTAGGCTCGATGGGTTAAGAATATCCCCTTCCCTTCCGTGGCTTGCATTTTTATTCTCTTAATAGTGTCTTTGGATGAAAAGAAGTTCTTAAACTTTTTCTAAGTTATAATGTGGTTCTATTTATCAGTCTCTCTGTTTATAGTGTTTTATCTTATTCACAAACTCGTCTTTACCCCCAAGTCACGAAGCTATTCTTCTGTGTCACATTCCAGAAGTGTTACTGCTTTGCCTCTCACATTTATGTCTGTAGCTTCCTGGACCCAATTTTTGGGGGTGGATTGCCTTTGTTGTCAAGTTTCTGTTTTCCACATGGATATCCCATTTCCCTGGCATCATTTTTCTGAGATTTCCCCTCTTTCTTCATCGCTTTACATGTGACCTTGGCCAAAAATCATGGGAGCCCATGTGTGTGTGGGCTCTCTTTTCTTTCCCCTTGTTTTTTTTTGCACACGCGTGAGCCCGCTGTGACCTACTCACGGTGCCTTTGTGACAGTGCCTGGCAGAGCGGATGCCCTCCCGCAGTCCCCTGGAAGAGCGTCCTGACCCTGTCTTCGACCCTGTGCATTTCTGTATGAACTTCAGAGTCCATCTGTCAAGTTGTACAAACATCTCGTTGTGGTTTTGACAGGCGCTGCATGGGATTTGTCCGTCAGTTTGGGGAGAATCGACATCATTGCAGTGTTCAGTCTTCCAGTGCGTGAAGGGCTGTGCATCTGTTTAGGTCTTCCTCCAGGAGTGTTTTGTAACTTCCTGTGTGTGGGTCCTGCACATTTGGTATTCTATTTATTCCCATTTCTTAAGGTATTTTTGATGCCAATGAGAATAGTATCACTTTAAAGTTTCATTTTCTACAGCTGCTGACATATAGAAATAAAATGAAATTTTTCTCTAAGGACCCGTAGCTAGCAGACTTCTTAAACCCATTGATCTAATGGTTCATTTCTAAGTTTTCTTGGCTTTTTAATCTAAAAAACCCTATGCCATCTGTTAATAAGGTTCTATCTATTTCCCCCCAAGTCCTTGGCATTTTATTCATTTTCTTGCCTCACGTGCTGACAAGGGCCTCCCGTGCACTGTGTGACGGATGTGGGGACAGCGAGCCGCCTCCTCCTTTCTCCCAGGGGGCAAGGGTGGACCTCAGCATTCTGCCGTCATGGTGTGTAGCTGGCTGCAGGGTCCACCGGATGCCCTTGATGAGAGCAAGTCAGTTCCCCTTCATTTCTGATTCACTAAGAACGTTCATCGAGAATGGTCACCGAATTTCATCACGTGCTTTTCCCTTGCTTCTGCGAGATGATCACACGATTTTTCGTTTTTACAGTGTAAACTGATCATTTACATCGATTGAAATAACTTGGCGTTCTTCGAATGAAGCCCGCCGATGAGGTGTCCACCACGCTGCTGTGCGTGCTGTTAGAGTTGGTTTTCCGGGGTTTCGTTCAGGTTTCTGCACTTGTGCTTACTCTTGAGATCAGCCCAGAACCTTCCCTTCTCACGACGCACAGGTGTCACTCTGATGTCAGGCTCTCCTTTTTTTATGTTATCTGGAAAAATTTGGATGAGGCTGGCATGATTCTTCTTTAATCATGTTAGAGTTTGCTGGTGAATCATTCGGGGCCTGGATTTTTTCTTCTTCACTTTTCTGGAGTTTCCTTTAAGAGGATTTAGGTGAATTACTCCATGTCCTTAATAGTTACAGATTATTTTTAAGAGAGATTGCCGACGAGGCATTGATCCGTGTTCCTAACCGGCACGAGTGGGAGTCCTTCGCCCCACCTTCTGGCTCGTGCTACAAAAATCAAACTTCTCACCGCTGCCCTATGACGAGGCCTGAAACATGGCATTCTAGCTTCCTTCCTTTGATTGTCTTTAATATCTTTCATGTTTACCACGATAGTTTACAAACTGTGAAATCTCACAATAGTGACTTGCTCTCATCCAGTGTCTTCTATTTATTTATTTTTATGAGCTATCATTGACGTACAATGTCCCGTGGGTTGTAGGTGTGCAACCTAGTGATCTGACACGTGTCTATAGTATGAAATGATCACCACAATCCATTTAGTTAAAATCCCGTCACCACACACAGCGACGACTTTATTTCTTGTGATAAGAAGTTTCACAAGTTACTCTCTCAGGACCTTTCAGCTAGACAGTGCAGCACTGCCAGCCCAGACGGACCGACTCATGACTGGATGTTTGTACCTCTGACCACCCCTACCCACCCATTTTGTCCCCCCCCTCTCCTCCCGCCTCCGGCAGCCCCCAGTCTGTTCTCTGTGTCTATGGGTTTTTTTTTTTATCCTCACTCGAGGACGGTTTTTTCTTTGCTTTTTAGAGAGGAAGGGAAAGAGAGAAACATTGATGTGAGAGAGAAGCATCGGTTGCTTGCCTCCCATATGTGCTCAGACTGGGTATCATACATGC
Source organism: Phyllostomus discolor (assembly GCF_004126475.2). NCBI lineage: Eukaryota > Metazoa > Chordata > Mammalia > Chiroptera > Phyllostomidae > Phyllostomus > Phyllostomus discolor. Next base: position 5,524,147 of record NC_040904.2, on the reverse strand, counting down.
CCTGACCCGGGACTGTGTGTGCCCGGAGCTAGGACCAAACCTGAAGCCTGGGTATGTGACCTGACAGGGAGTCGAACCTGCAGCCTTCTGGTTACAGGGCGATGCGCCAACCAACTGAGCCATACCAGCCAGAGCTGTTTGTCTTTAGATTCCACATCTAAGTGCGATCATACAGTGTTTAACTTTCTCTGTCTGACTTATTTCACTTCTTACAGTGCCCTCGAGGTACATCCGTGTTGCCACAAATGGTAGGATTTCCTTCTTTTCACGGCTAATGAATATTCCAGTGTATGCACACACCGCGTTTCCTCTCTCTACTCAGCTGTCGACGGACACTGAGGTCGTTTCCGTGACTCGGCCGCCGTGCATAATGCTGCCGCGAACACGGGAGTGCAGGTGCCTTCTCCAGATGCTCAGTGTGTTTCCTTACGGTGGTCCATGCCCTGAGTGGAGCAGCTGGATCGCACGGTGGTTCTGTGTTTGGTTGTTTGAGGAGCCTCCGTAACTGCTTTCCACGGCGGGCGCACTGACTCACACTCCCACCGACGGCACACGGGGGTTCCCTTTCTCCCCACCCTCACCGACACTCACTGTTTGTTCTGCTCTGCAAACAGCCATTCTGACAGGTGTGAGCAGCAGCTCCTTGTGGCTTTGATTTGCATTCCCCGGTGATCGGCGAGGACGCGCACCAGCTCTGCGCCGACCTGGCGTTTTTAGGTCAGCGCGTCACGCCCGGCAACGTGGTCTCCGGTTGGCGGACAGTCCGTCGTCTACTCAGAGACGAACTGCACGGCGACGTTGAATGCGCTGCGCCGTGTGTCTCAGCTGGGCCGCTTCTCCTTCTCCGCCCGGGGACCTCTGACGACGTCCAAGGACAGTTCTGATTGTCATACCGGGCGTGCGGGAGGGGTCACTGGCATGCGGGAGCCAGGGATGCTAGGGCACAGGTCAGACCCCTCCCCCCAACAAAGAATGAGGCAGCCCACCGTGTCGGTAGTGCCCAGGCTGAGAAACCCTGCAGCCGGTTCCCAAGGACAGGTCAGCACTGCCTGCATCTGCTCTTTCCTGGGGAAGGGGGAGACCCCACCCACTGCTTGCTTTCAGAAATTCCACGTGCCTCGTGGCTGGCGAGTGAGTGCGCACGTGCTGCGGCTGATTCTATTTGGCAGAACTATTTTTTCTTTCCTAGCACTACTCGAAGTCATGGTGGGCTTCACAGCTCACCCAGCACAGCCTTGCGGTGGTGCAGTGCGGTGATGCGACTGTTCTCACCCCGCCCCGTCCCCCTGCGCACACATCAGCCACTTCGGGGCGGGGCCAGGAAGTCCCGCGCAGCAGCGCGAGGGCGTGACCACCGTGTCTGCGAGAGCTCGGGATCCGTCAGTGCCTAGCTCTGCCTCTGCAGCCGTTCCAACCTTGTGCCTGCTTTAAGATACAAAACAATATCCAGCGTCTGAGACAACGTTGTATTTGATTTTACGTTAAAACAGTTCTTCTCAGATCTGGTAAAATAGACATACTATTGACGGAATGTTCAGATTTGGGGCAGAATGGTGGATTTCTTCATTTGGGAGGCTATGAATCATCCCCGTATCTATCGAGTTTTTTTTTTCTTCATTTACATTCATTCCTTTAAATGCGGGAAAATGAAAAGGGTGGCCACGTTACGGAAGTGTTTTGGGATGCCAGATTCTTCACGCTAAACCTCTGGGTTTTCCTACGCCGATAGGCATCGTGGGGCAAGGTAACAACAGGAACACCTTTCGGGGGCGACCCCTCCCCTTCCAGGTCTCGGGTCGTTAAAGCCAACGACCACCTAAACCAAACACAGATGCCAGCCGCGCGGCTCGGTGGAGGAAGCTTCCGTGCCTGGGTCCCACCAGCAAGAGTCCGCCTTCGGAGGGAAATGGACTTGAACGTGTTCTGCTGAGTCCCCTGTGCGTTTGTCAGCGAACAAAAGAATGAGATGGTTACATGGTGGCAGCTCTGCGTTATTAGGGCTGATCCGGATTAGCCGCAGCTCCCACGGGTCAGGCCGAGGTAGCCGCCGACACCGCACATGTGTTTCTGGTTTGCCGCCGCCGCTAACAAAGAGGCGCAGGGCCTGTGTAGCCCCATTGTTGGCGGTCTCGCTGGCCCGTTCAAGACAAAGGGCTCCCGCTCCAAAGGAACTGGAAAACTCTCAACTCCAATTTACAGATTAGGCAAAATCTGCTCAGCCAAGGGTCACTTCAGGCAGCTGAAAAATGCCTTTGTGAACTTCCCCATTTTCTGGCTGTTAAAAAGAAAATCATAAAATAAAAAGAGCTCCCTGGTGCAAGCATTCCATAAAACAGAGAGTGGCCCCTGAGACGCACGGATGGTTTCCATGCGCGGCGGAAAGCCCGAAGCCCCTTGAAGGAGGACGGGATCACCCAGCGCCGACCTCAGCTCGGCCAGGGGGGGTGCGCCGGGGTGCTCCGGCCCTCTGGGGTCAGAGCCGCGGAGCTGCTGCTGCAGGAATTCGACACGTGAGACGCAAAGCGAGATACCTCGCCCTCCTTCCAGAAGCCTCGCTGACCTTCGGGGAGAGTGCCCCTGGGGACGGCTGTGCAGAGCATGTTCTTGTGGGGGGAGGGCCGCACAGGACGGTGAGACCCACTGTGTGTCCCTGTGCCCACGGGACCATGCACGCGCGTCCAGGGGCCGGCCACAACCGCCAGTGCGGCCCTCCAGATGGCTCTCATTATCGGCAGGACTGACCGGTGGAAGCCCCCGCCCCCTGCCCCCGCTGGCATCATGGAACCCTCCGCGTGAGCACACTGGGGGCGGAGCCCCTGGTTTCTGGGAGCTAGTGTTTCAGGGAAAATAATAATAAAACCACTTTCTAGACACTAGGGCTTTCTTTTTAGTGACTCGGGGTAAAGAAGCCCCTCGGCCGGCTGCACATCCACCACCCCCGTTTCGGTGGGGGTCCCGGAGGGGGGAAGTGGCGTTTTCCCACGCCTCCTTGGGAACGGAATCTGGGGTCGAGGGGCAGAGATGTTTCTAGAAAATAGGTATGGGGCACCAGCAATAGGAATGCCGGGGGAAATTGGGGGTAGGGCTACTGGCTATTGGGTGGGGGCTGAGGGGAGTCAGGAGTGGGAGTGGGGGGGCTTTTCCCCTCGGAGGGGCACGCACACGTTCAGTGAGCGGAGAGGGAAGAGCTGTGGACGTTCGTGACTTTCGCCCTGTCTCCCGAGCCCAAGTGCTGTGGCGACTCGGGCGTATTTTCGTTTCTGCAGCGAATACGTGAGGTTTGCGTTTGTTCGGCCCAGGGCTGCTTCCTCCTCTCCTGCCTCTTCCGCGCTCGACACAGAGCCGTGCACGCGTTTGAGGCCAGCAAGGATCCGGTGGGTGGATGGCTCCTCGCACGGGGAGACTGTTTTTTCCTGCTACAGCCACGCTGCAGAAGTCCGCTCTTGAGTAAGGAGACCTCTGATGGCGTTCCGGTCGCCTTCCGCTGCATAACACACCACTCCCGTCGAAAGTCATGATGACAGTGTTTTTTTCCCTTGTCCCTCGTGGTTCTGGGGTCGCCTAGGCTGCCTCGGCGTGTTTCACTCGGGGTCCCTTAGACAGTTGCAGCCCAGGGGCGGTTGGAGCCTGAGTCACGGGGAGAAGGTTTCTGCGCCCCCCTTCTGGCGGTGGGTGCCGGCCGGCCCTTGCCTTGGACAGACGGCTGGAACACTGGGGCACCTGCCCGCGTCTTGTGCTCCCTCCAGTGCGGCGGGTGGGGTGGAAGCGTGCTGTTTGCAAGAACACCAGGTGGCAGCTGTGTCCCCTGTCCAGGTAGCCTTGGGAGTCACGTAGCTCAATTTCTACGGGAGCCACAGGCCCGTCGGCTCTGAGGAGCGGGGACAGGGACCCCACCTTTTGGTGGAAGCAGGGTCCGAGTCACCTCGTGAGAAGGGAACGTGTGACCGGAAGTCAGACTGGGCCACGCTGGCAACTGCATTCGCCACGGGCGCTATGGCGAGTGTCTGGAGGTGCAGGGACTCTGCCATCCTGACGGGGGCGCTGTGGCGAGTGTCTGGAAGTGCAGGGACTCTGCCATCCTGATGGGGGCGCTGTGGCGAGCGTGTGGAAGTGCAGGGACTCTGCCATCCTGACGGGGGCTCTGTGGCAAGTGTCTGGAAGTGCAGGGACTCTGCCATCCTGATGGGGGCGCTGTGGCGAGCGTGTGGAAGTGCAGGGACTCTGCCATCCTGACGGGTTCCAGTAAGTGCATGTGAAATCAACCCGCCTGCTGAAATAGTTTAGCTGGAAATCATTTTAGTTGAAGTTACGTTGGGACATTGTAAAGGGCTAGGGAATACACAAATGGGAGCTATTTTATTTTGAAATTCTGATAAGTTTGCTATAAATGCATCACGATGCAGACAAAATAAAGGGCATAGACTCTTCATTCATTCATTCATTCATTCATGCATTCATGCATTCATGCACGTGTTCGTTCATTCAGCTTCCTGCCCCCCGGGGCGTCTGTGTCCTTCACTTGCTGACCCGGGAGTTAGCTCTGCGTCCCCATCCTCAGTCTCCACCTGAGCCAGCTGATTGTTGCCGTGGGTGCCGGGTGTGCTGAGCCTGGCGTGGCCCTTCCCTTCCGCCAACACCCCTGATCGGGAGCTGCGGTGGGCGGGGCAGGCTGGGTGGGACCCACAGCGCCTCGCTCGGCCCTGGACACGTGGGAAAGTCAAGTCTGTTTCCCTTTAAAAATCGCAGACCCGCAGATGGAACAGCGTCTCAATGACCCCACTGGAGGGCACACTGAGACTGAGCCGCTGGCTGCGGCTCTGCCTGCAACCACCCCCCTCCCCCGCAGGAAAACGCATCCGCCTCCCACAGCAGGGGCTGGAGCCTCCTTGCAAGCTGGTGGGAGCCTCGCCCCTGCAGTCCCGCCGGACAGCCAAGAACACAGACAGACAGCTGTCCTCCACCAACTCCTTTCTTCCTCAGTGTATGAACCAGGGTGCAAAGGAGCACAAAGGAAACACTCCAGATATTTGTAAGTACAGGTGAGGGCGCACAGAGGAAAGCTGCAAAGTCAGGTAACTTTTTGTGGTTTGCAGGTATTTCCACGGCACTGCCGTTCGCTCTGTTTTAACATGCTGACCATGTCAAGTCAGTGTGACTGCAAAATCATTTCCGAGAAAGCCCTCCTATTTAGTCTCAAAGCTCATTGTAGTTCGTATATATGTAAGCGATGCACCATAAGCATGTCCCCAAGTACACACTCTTTTAAAGAACGGAAGGCACCACAAAGGCTCTGTCGCACACCGTGTGTTGTGTAGCCCGTGGTCCCCCCCCCCCCCAGGCTCACTGCGGGGAAGCACCCACTCACTAATGGGCTGGGTTGAGGCGACAAGGGCTGGCGCGGACACCCATGTCGTCTACAGAGAACACAGACACACTTGAAACGTACCCGTCCGTTTGAGGAAACTTGTCCAGAGGAGAGACCGAACCATCTAGAATTATCGTGGAGTAGAATAATTTCTCGGGCTTTGGAATCGTTGGCCGTGGCGTGGGCACTCACACAATCTCCACGGTCAAACCTGGCCCGGAACCACGGCGCCCTCAGTGCCCCCCGTGCCACCGGCTGAGCTGAAGGTGTCCCCTTACACACGTGTATCCCCTTGTGCTCCCTGGTGGCGGGCAGTGGGCATTTTCCACAGTCACCTGCCGCATTATGAATGCCGCGCGCTCATTTCAGTGGATCGAAGTGAGACTCCTTTGTAGGGTAATGACAGAATTGCAGAAGCCCAAAGGCAAGCCCTGAGCGCACCCGCAGTCCCTCTCAGGGCCTTTAGAGGGACGAGGAGCACCCTCTAGTGACAGCAGTTCTCACAGCCCAGAGGGGACCTTGCCCCAGGACTGCGGGTTTCTCCCTGGCAGAGGCGTCCGCAGCGTCCTTCTGTGGCCAGGAGGTGGTTGTTCCCTCAGACTCTAGAGGCAGGGTGGTCTTCGTAGCAGGGAGACAAGGGAAAAGCCGTATGTGCCAGGCAAACCTTGGCTTGTCCCCAGGCCTCTTGCCCCGGCGACCGCGGGTGTCCCAGAGTGTGCGCTGAGACCGGGACTGGGGCTAGAGGAAGCCCCATGGGTTACTCTGCGTCAGAGCTTCAGCCCCTCCGTGCCTCTGCGAGGGATGGAACCGGGTTTGAGAGGCTGAGCAGGAAGAGACTGGGTCGGCCTTGGCTTGAACTGTACCTCACCCTCCAAGAGGGAAAGACCCTCGGCCTCACTGTGCGGAGGGAGAGGGTACAACCGAGAGAGGGTGCAGGCCACAGGAGCCCAGGGCAGAGGGGGCACAGGGCAGGGGGGCACAGGGCAGAGAGGGGGCAGGACAGAGAGGAGTTAGAGCAGGGAGGGTGCAGGGCAGAGAGGGGGCAGGGCAGGGAGGGTGCAGGGCAGGGAGGGGGCAGGGCAGAGCAGAAAGGGGGCAGAACACTGAAGGTGCAGAGCAGAGAGGAGTTAGAGCAGGGAGGGGGCAGGGCAGGGAGGGGGCAGGGCAGAGAGAGGGGGCAGCGCAGGGAGGGGGCAGGGCAGAGGGGGGGCAGGGCAGGGCACTCATTGTGGCAGCCCCCCCAGTGGGGACTGTCTCTAGGGCTGACCCTGTGAGGCTGCAGACGCCTGGGGACACTCCTGCAGATGTAAATGCATTGAGGACATTTGTTCCTGGTCCCCCTCTCTGACTTCCTCTGTGACACCAACGACGAACCGTGCCCGCTGTACCGGGAGGGGCGGGGCCACCTCAGACGGCCAGCAGCCTGTGTGAGGCCGGAGCGACTTTTCCCTCCGGCTTCTCTGCCGGTGTCTCCCGCTGCTGACCACATGGTGCCATTTATTATCTTCCTTTAAGACGCTGTGTGTGTGTTCTTAAAAACTAATTTATAAAATATTTATGGAACAAGTCAAAATAAATATTAGTACCTAGTATCTTTTCAATGAAATCAATACACCTAAAAAAAAAACATTAAAAGTCTGACTAGTGGTCAAAATGTGAGTTACCTTGAACACCCCGAGATATCTTCTCAGGGTGGCAGGGTGGGGCTGGGGACCGCACCTGGACACAGCACTCCAGACCTGAGCAGGGGACGGAGGCGCAGGGCCACCTCCCGGCAGGGCAGCGGCCTGCCCCCACGCGCCCTCCAATGGCCTGGCGTGGGGGCCGGGCAAGCCTGCTGGTGACCTGTGGCCCTCCGATGATGATGGCTGCTTCTGCGGGTCCGTGTGCCCAGCTGCACGGCAGAAGCCCTGCCCGCGCATTCAAAGGTTCACGTAGACTATGGGGTGGGCAAAACAGCTGTTTGCATGGAAACGCATTCGGCAATTAATTAGTCATGCGGGAATAAACTGTATTTTGCATACTCACAACTGTATAACTCCGCTTTTGCGCACCACGTATATAAAAAACATAATACTTGAAACAGGAAATGTATAAGTTCCTTTAAACTAATTTATTGTGACAAAGTAATTACTCTGCTCTTGGGTTTTTTTTTCTCTCTTAAGTCTTGAGTAACGCGTTGACACATTCGGAATCCCTGATACTGGCTCTAATAGGCCTGCGTGTTTGCAGGCATGTGGAGTGGGGCAAGAGCAGAGCTGGCAACATCTGAGCGCGTGGGCGAGGCTTGTGAAACTGTGCCCATCGGAGCCATTGCCCCACGGGGGCCTCTGGAGCCGGGCCGGCACGTGCTGCACAATGAAGGAAATTGCATCGGGGTGTTGGGAAGCGGGGGATTCACTGTGTGATAATTTCCTCGGTGTAGGTGAGTGCAAACCAGCCTAGACGCCGAAGGAGTCCATGAACCCCCTAGAGAAAGTGTTGAAACGATAGTTATTTTAAATTGTAACTGGATTATTTCTTAACGCGGTGCTGGAGGATATGCCACACACGCACCTGTGCAAGCTCATGCACACACACGCACACACACATACCTGTGCTGACACACGGATACCTGTGTCCTACCCAGTGGCGGGAAACTGCGCTCCTGGAGTCGGCATGGAATAGAGAAGTGTCCGTGACCAGTGTGACGTGGGGGCTTTGGGGGCCGGGAGCGCCTTCCCCGGCTGCGTCTGTCCTCAGGCAAACCCTCCAGGATGGGGATGGAAAAGTTCCAGGAGCCGTGGAGTTTTCCACTGCGGGGCCCGGGGCCGGTCCAGATGCTTGATCCTTATCTGCAGCCTCAGGCGTGGCCCTGGCAAGCATCCTTGGGACGTCGTCCTCCTTGCAGGAATCTCATGAATAATCCGCACAGTATACATTTTTAAGACTCATGTGTCATCTTAAGAACAATGTGCAGCACTTTTGTCCCATTGTGTTGCCCTTAAAAAGTCTGGGTTTCCCGGGTCGGTCCCAGGCCGTGTGGCGTTACGTGTGTGTGGAACGAAGCTGACTAACAGACTTCCTGCACGCTGAGACGCCCAGTGGCTGGACCCAGCCCTGTCACCCCAGCTTCCTAGTGGCCGGCCGGAGCGCCTGGTGTGGAAAAAGGCCCTCGTCCTCATTGACTGGCCGGGTTGGTGCTGGGTGGACGGCCACCACGGGCTGCTTGTGTCTCCTGGGTGCCCTCACACAATCAGTAAAAGTGAGCCACTCTGTTCTTGTGACAGACAGTCAGAAAGGAGTGTGCATTTCGATGTGCTCACGTACCGAGGTCGAACAGCTCCAGGGATCGTGTGTGACCTGCGATGCAGATATTTACAGAAGACATAGAATATTGCACGTTACCTGCATAGCGCTTACATGACAGTGTGATGTGTGTTGATCGTAAATGTTTGCAGGGGTGGCCGACCTTTTGGCGTCTCTGGGCCACCCTGGAAGAAGAAGAGTTGTCTCGGCCCGCACGTTAAATACATTGTGACATGTAATCACAAAGAAAATCTCATCATGTTTTCAGTAAACTGACGATTTTGCGCTGGGCTGCGTGCAGAGCTGTGCTGGGTGCTGGGCCACACCCCTGACGTGGATGCACCCGAGGGGATGGGGTGGGAGGGACAGACACGAGAAGACGGGTCTTTCTCCCGTCAGTGTCGTAGGGCACGGCCTATGACGTTTCTTGGTTTTAAATTATTCCTCACATGTGGGTCTGTGATGTAATTCTCTTCTATACCCTGATTTTTTTAAGGTTTTATTTATTTATTTTTAGAGAGGGAAAAGGGAGGGAGAAAGAGAGAGAGAGAAACA